>NC_141155.1:112205260-112885260 GCF_053477565.2 Lygodium microphyllum | reverse complement strand
GAGACTCCTTCCTTCTCTCCCAAAATCTTGACATGGTATCAGAGCCTTGTTCGTGGTAAGGAGCTCAAGAAAGCAAGCCAAGCTTGCGGTGTTCTGGTAAGAGGAGCAGTGTTGCTTTCATTTTCTGTTTTGGGAGCAGATCTCTGCAGGTAGCACAGTCAGAAAGTGCAGGAGTGCATTGTCTCAGGTTGAGACGCCCTTCGCTGTGAAGCAAGAGGGCAGTATATGCTGCGGGCAAGGGCTTTAGCCCTTGGCGACCTTGTTTTTTTGATTTGAGGCCATTTCGGGGCCTGTTTTGGAGGCGGAAGTTTTCTGCACGCACTCAGAAAAAGGCCCAATTTTATGCTGTGCAACCACTGTTCTACAGGTCGGTGAAAAGTTACTATAGAAATTGCATCGTATGCTTGTGCGCAGAGACATTGGGAGTTACAGAATCATCCTTGTTGCCTGTTGATGCAAAATCGTCACTAGGAAGTGACTGTGTGGTCAAATACCACTTTTGCTAGTTTTGCAGATTTTCCCTTGTGAGGGTGAAGCTGTGTTTTTTGCAGTGACAGATTTTTTTGCAATGTTCTGTAATGGCATCTGATTCTCTTTCATAAATTGTCACTGAAAAGCTTGACAAGAACAACTTCCAAGCATGGAAGTTTAGAATGACGAATTTCCTTATGGGAAAAGGATATTGGGAATTTGTTGCAGGAAATGAAGAAGAATCAGTTCTTCCTGATGTTCCCAATCAACAGCAAATGCAGGCATTTAAAACATGGCATGAGAGAGCCAGGAAAGTTATGTACTGGCTGTCTATCAGCATTTCAGACTCTATGATTGTGCATATTCAGGATGCAAGTACGCCAAAGGAGGCATGGGATACTTTGTCAAAAATGTATAGCACAAATACGCAAGCCAGGAAAATGCAGCTCAAGCAAGAGTTGCATAATGTGCAAAGAGAAAATATGAGCATCAATGACTACCACATGAAAGTGAAGAAGATTGCAGATGCACTTGCTTCCATCGGGTCGCCAGTGGAAGATGATGATTTAGTTTCTGTGACCTTGAATGGTCTAGGAAAGGATTATGCACAGTTTCGGACATCCATTTCAGTTCGTGAAAGATTTCCTGATTTTGAGGAGCTGATTGCTCTTCTAATTTCTGAGGAGCAAAGAAATGGTGGTGCATCTTCTTCAGGAGGAACTTCAAAAGAAGCTGTCTTCTACTCAAATGCTGGAAGAGGTAGAGGCAGAGGTAGAGGAGGCCGATTTGGAGGCCGTGGCAGAAATCAGAATATGCAGCAAACTCAAGAAAACCAGTCCTATGGAGGAGGACGTGGTAACTCTAGAGGCAGGGGGAGCCAAAGAGGTCGTGGTGGATGGCAAAGAGGTCAAAATGCAAACAGTAATGTTGAATGCTACTACTGTGGTAAAATGGGTCATATGGCTAAAGACTGCTATAAAAAGCAGAATGACATCATGAATGGAAAACTGCAACAAGGGAATTATGCATCTTCTAGCAGACAGGGTGATGACAGAAATGAGCATTTGTTCATGGTGCAGCACATGAACAATTCTGTGACAAGTGCAGAAGAAAGCAATGATGTATGGTATGTTGACTCAGGTGCATCAAACCACATGACAGGTCATGCAGAATGGATGGAGGATGTAAGGAAAATGGAAAAACCAGGATTTGTGGAGACTGGTGATGATACTGCAGATCCTATTGTGCAGATTGGAAAAATTTCCTTGTCTATGCAGGATGGGAAAAAGAAATACCTGTCCGATGTATTTCATGTCCCGAATATCACCAAGAATCTAGTTTCTGTTGGTCAAATGGTTGAACAGGGCTTGCAGGTCAGATTTAATCCTCATGGATGCTTTGTTGAGGATATGAAAAATAAAGGTCGCTTGATAGCAAAAGGAAAGAAGAAGGGCAGAATGTTTATGTTGGATGCAGACATGTCTGAATTGAGTGTAGCAATGTTTGCACATGGGACCGGTGTAGTTGCAGATATTGATATCTGGCATAAACGCATTGGTCATGTTAATGTACAGCGACTTAAATCAATGCAGGCCCAAAATATTGTTGCAGGATTGCCTAAATTCAAGGTTGCAGAAATGCATAAGGTATGTGAAGCCTGTCAGTTTGGAAAACAGGCAAGGAAACCATTTCCTAGACATGTTCAAGAGAGTGAGAAGCCATTGGAATTAATCCACTCTGATGTGTGGACTACTAAAGCTGCATCTCTTGGAGGCTGTCATTATTTTGTCACTTTTATTGATGACTATAGCAGAAAAGTTTGGGTGTATTTTATGAAAAAGAAAAGTGAAGTTTTTGGGCATTTCAAAACCCTTAAAGCTATGGCTGAAAAAGAAACAGGTCTGCAAATAAAATGCCTAAGGTCAGATGGAGGGGGAGAGTACCTCTCAAATGAGTTTGCAAAGTTCTTACAGGAGCATGGCATAAAGCAGCAATATTCATGCAGTTATACCCCACAACAAAATGGAATTGTAGAAAGGAAAAACAGGCATATTGGAGAGGTATCTCGTGCCATGCTCAATGAAAAAGACTTGCCAGATTTTTATGGGGCTGAAGCAGTTGCTACAGCAGTCTATATAATGAACAGGACTCCCACTGCAGCAATACATGGGATGACTCCAGAGGAGAGGTATACTAGTAGGAAACCAGATATTTCTCATTTGAAAATTTTTGGTTGCATTGCCTATGTACATGTGCCAGATGAGTTGAGACCCAAGTTGGATCCAAAAGCTGAGAAGTGCATCTTTATTGGTTACTCTCTGTAGCAAAAAGGGTATAGATGCTATAACCCTTCTACTCGTAAGTTTACAGTGAGCAGAGATGTTGTTTTTGATGAGATGAGTAGCTGGTATAAACCAGTAAATGTGATTGATGATGTAGATGCACAAAATGGTAATGCTGCACAGAATTCACAGCAGCAGTCACAAAATATTAGTGGACCTGGAGCGTCCTCTAGCAGTGGTTCACATTCTTCGCCGTGGACAGGTAGATTGAGATCAGGAGAATCTTCTCAAAGCAATGCAGATAGTGGTATGCAGGTATCACGAAAAGGAAAAGAGAAGGTTGATCAGCCCATGTTTGATGTGAATGCAAGTCACTCTTATGTGGATGGTGAATCCAGTGGCTCAGAACAGAGCATTGATGATGAGTTGGGTATTCCTTCTATTGTTACACATGGAGTAAGGAAGACCAGGGATGTTTTGAGAGCACCTGGGAGTGAACCCACTTTGCGCAGGTCTACGAGAGCTAGGTATCCTGTGGATAGGCTGAAATATGATGGATTTACAGCCATTTACTATGCATATATGGTTAAAGTGATACAGGAACTAGAACCCACTTCTTTTGAGGAAGCCATGGGAAAAGAAAAATGGGAGAAAGCCATGGATGAAGAAATGGATGCCTTGGAAGCAAATTCTACATGGGAATTGGTACCTTTGCCTAAAGGTAAAAATGCAATTGGCTGTAAGTGGGTTTATAAGGTGAAGCACAATGTAGATGGTTCTATGAACAGATACAAGGCAAGATTAGTAGTCAAGGGGTATGCACAAACATATGGCATTGACTATGAAGAAACATTCAGTCCGGTTGCAAGGATGGCAACCGTAAGAGCAGTCATTGCTATGGCTGCATCAAAGGGATAGTCTTTACATCAGATGGATGTAAAGAATGCCTTCTTGCATGGTGATTTGCAAGAAGAGGTCTATATGGAGCAGCCACCAGGTTATGTGCATGCTGTTCATCCTGAGTTTGTTTGCAGGTTGAAGCAAGCACCTAGAGCATGGTCTGACAAGATAGGACAGTATCTTGTCACTATTGGCTTTCAGATTTCCAAGGCAGATTTCTCACTTTATGTGAGAAAAACAGAGAAAGGTATTATGCTACTTGTCATTTATGTTGATGATTTGATTATGACAGGTGACAGTGATGAAGATATCCTTCATGTGAAAATGCTATTGAAGCAGAAGTTTGAGATGAAGGATTTGGGAGAGCTGCGCTATTTCTTGGGCATTGAGGTGATTAGATCACCAAGTGGGATACAGCTCTTGCAGAGGCAGTATGGATTGGACATGCTGTCCAAATATGGGATGACAGGCTGTAAGCCTATTTCAGTTCCTTTGGAGCAGAATGTGAAGTTAAGCACAGATGCAGGTGAGCTTCTAGAAGACCCTACTATGTACAGACGCATAGTAGGAAGTTTGATTTATATGACTATTACCAGGCCAGATTTGAGCTATGCTGTTGGATTGGTAAGTCAGTTTATGCAGGCTCCAGGGAAACCACATTTGGATGCGGCTAGACGCATACTCAGGTATGTGAAGTCCACATTGCAGTATGGACTATTTTATGAGACTGGGGTTCAGATACAGTTGCATGGATACACTGATGCTGATTGGGCTGGTAGTATTTCTGATAGACGATCTACCAGTGGATATGTGTTCTCTTTTGGGAGTGCTGCAGTCACTTGGAGCAGCAAGAAACAGCCTACAGTTGCCTTGTCGAGCACAGAGGCTGAGTACAGGGGTGCAACAATGGCTGCATGTGAGGTAGCTTGGTTGCATAAGCTACTTTATGATATGCATCAGTCTACAGATGGTCCAGTTGCCATTTATTGTGACAACATGAGTAGTATACACTTGGCAAATAACCCAATCTATCATGCTAGAACAAAGCACATCGAGGTGCATTATCACTATGTGCGAGAGAGGGTTTTACTAGGTCTTATTGATCTAGTTTATGTCAGCACAGAGGATCAGCTAGCTGACATATTCACGAAGGCATTGGGCGCAGAGAAGCTGCGCAAGTTCAGAGACCTGCTTGGTGTGCAGGAATTGGGATTGAGCTCGAGGGGGAGTGTTGAGATATCGAGCTCCACTCGTGATACGCCAGGGTGACCGTTGTGTATTTATGTCACCGACTTGTCAGTTGCAGACGCGGTTGGTACACCGCCCATGAATAATAGCTACATGATAGTTATCCTTATCTACTCTAGTTCGTGGCTCAGTTAGTATGCCACCTTAGTTAGTTGAGTTTGGTTTGAGACCCATATATAGGGTTCTTCTATTTCTTTGTACTTGAGTTCTTTTGGCTTACACAATTAAGAAGAGGAAAACTGTTTTCAGCCTCCACCCTTGTGTGTCTTCCCCCATTGTGCAAGCAAGAAAGCTTCAAGCGAGACTCCTTCCTTCTCTCCCAAAATCTTGACAGTACGAACCCAGACCACTATAGCTATCATATGTTAAATGCTACATTGGCTTTCTTACTCGAAGTGTATGAACCCAGACCACTACCACATGCTTTAACATCCTCTTGTGCCTTTCACACACTAGGTGTCTTAATAGATGGAATCCCAAACTACTCATCCTAGGTCTACTCAAAACCATTTGAATCAACATCAATATGAGAGAAACTTGAGGACACATCGATCATAGCAAGTGATTCTTCAACTTTCTCTTTACCTTTTCTTTACATTTGTGATGTACTTGGTGGAGTAACCTATGACTTCAATCTACCACTCCAAGTTCTATCAATAGAGCTATGATTAGGAGATGCTTGTGGTCCACTCAATGTTTGTGAGACTGTTAAATTGTTTCCTACATAGCCACACTTATGCTCTATATCAACTACTCATTTCATAAAAAATGACATTCTTTTTAACTCTCAATTCACATGTACTAGGGTTATAACACCTACATCTCTTTTGCTCAAGAGAATGTCTCACACATATACATTGTTCCGCTTTGGGATCCAATTTATTGTGCAACTTATCAAGAATATGCACATAAGCAATACATCTAAATACTTTTTAATGGGGCAGATTTTGACTTTCTACTTGTAAAGTTCTCTTCAAGTATCATACCATGTACAACAATAGTGGGTGTCTTATTCATAATGTATAAAGTAGTAGCAACTACTTCAACCCAACAAAAATGAGGAAAGTTTCTTTTTTATATCAATGCATGAGCCACCTCTACAATATGTCTATTTTTTGCTTAGCAACTCCATTTTGTTGCAAAGTATATCTACATGTATATTGCCTTTATATACCATTTTTTTACAAAAAATAAAAAAACTCATCGAAGAGATTTTGTTCCCCTCTATTCAACCTTAGGCATTTAATATACAACCATGTCTCCTTCTCAAGCTTTTAAAATGAGTGAACACCTTTCTTTACTCACATATAAAGTAAACATATGCTTTGTGAGTAAGATTATCAATGAAGGAAACATAATACTTGCAACTACGTAAAGTTGTAGCCTTTGTAGGATCCCACACATTAGAATGTATCAATTCAAGTGGCTTCTTGTATACATGATTTTTATATACAAGCACATCCTTTGCTTACTTTTTAAATTAACATCCTTCATATACTTTATGCATCCCATTAACTCTAAACTCGGGCAAACCACCCACAATTTGTTTTGATTGTATGTTTTTTAGTCATTGCATATTCACATGATCAATTCTCTTATGTCAAAATTCAATATTAGCCACAATACCTGAACCTTGTAGAAACATGGCACTATCCATTTCAAGTAAACTTAAATCAAGAGTAAACAATTAGCTAATAGGTTTTCCTTTTGCAATCAGCTTGCAATCATTTTTAGGATCTTCTACGTAACAACCATAAGATGTGAACTAGATTTCCAATTCCTATTCTACTATCCGATTTTAAAAAACCAAGTTTTTGTAATACTTGATACATGTAATAGCTTAGCTCTATTATACTATATATTCAAATGAGTATTTTTCAACATGAGTAATGGAGTGAGATGTATCATCTACTATCTCCACATTGCCTCCATACTTTGGACTGTGCATCTCTCTAAACCACTCTTTGTGAGAAGTCATGTGGTTCAAGGTGCGTGATTTTACATACTATACATTATTCTTTGATAAACCATCAATAGTCACAGTATTCACGAAGTGCTACATAACAAACAACTATTCACTTCTGTCATCATTTTTGTGCTACTGGATGCATAATTGCCTTGCACTTTTTCTATTCAATTTCAACCTTCTTTTTTATGCAATTTTTAGAAATGTGGCATTTTTTACCAAATGCCAACAATCATCCTTGCCATCACTAGAAATTTGTTGCCTATTAGAATTTGCAACTTGGCCTCTTTGACTCCCCCTTTCTCACGATTGTCCTCCTCTATTTTATTATGCATCGTAACTTTGACCACAACCACCATCTTGGCCTCTGCCACGACCTCTACCTCTACTAGTGGAGCCAAACACTTTTTCAAACTTATTCTTACTTTGAGAAGAAGAGGAATCCAAGCCAAGGTTCTTATCCTCAAGTATTAACATAGAAATTAAGTTTGTAAAATTAGGGATATCATCCCTTGTATGCATAGATGACTTGAAGCTCTCATAGTCATCTCCAAGTCTATCTAAACATGCATACATAACATTATCATCGTCAACTACCACATTGATAGATCCAAGAGCTTCCGCAATACTCTTGATCTTTAAGGCATAATTATTAATGGACATATTCTCTCGTTTAGCTTGGTTCTTTGAGTTGCAACTTTATGATCTTTGTGTTTAATTCAAACAACCTTGCTAGATTATTTCATGCAACAATGAGGGTATTAAAGTCCTATAAATAGCCCATCATGCTATTTGTGATATTGACAGATAGTCAATACATCACTTTACTCTATGTTTTCTCCCAACCTTTCCTACCCTTTATCGATTTTGCAGTAGCATTTTGCATAGATTCTTCGCATGCTATTGTCTCTTTCAATGTAATTCCAAACACCTTTGCCCTTCAAGAAATTTATCATCTTGAACTCCCATGCATGATAATTATTATTATCAAGCTTCTCGCTAACAATTTGGTTGAAGTTGTTAGACATTTTGACAAAATAAACAACTTACAAAAAACTATAATCTACAAGCAAGCTGATACTAGGTGCACCACAATTAAACACACTATCCTTTTCCTTAACTACACAACAATAACCACAATTTATAATCAATATGCAGATGTCTTCTATATCTGCAACCCAACAAACACATGAAGCCTTACAGATTCAAAATCTATAACCTATATATTTAAACTAACAACACAGCCAAAACTGTAGTATATCCAAAAACTATTGTTGGGACCACTTGCAAGTCTAGAACACATGCCAAAATAACCTCACATGCCAAAAATCACAATGGAAAGACCTTAAAAGTATATATGCAATATATACACTATTCTTCCTACTCACCAAGTTTCATTGCAATGGGAGACCAGAACCCTACTAGCCTCAGGAGCCTCCTACCACTATAACCCAAGGCAAATCGAGCAAGATGGAAGAGCTTTTTACCTATTGCTTACTTGCTTACTTTATGCTCCAATGCCTTCACCTTAGCCTTTAATCAAGCTTCATGCAACCATGGGGATAGCTTTGATACCATGAAAATCAACAAGAAGGAAGAGAAATGAAGAAACTAGGAGCATACACATAAGAGCAATGGATATATGAGCACACAAAGAGATAGGGCTGAAATCTTCTTCTTCTTCTTCCTTCTTCTTCCACATAAAAAAACTAAGTCTACAACATGATAAAAGATTAATATGAAAAGTATCATAACGCATGTACACGTGGTCTTTAAGTGTAGACCTGATAAGGATAGAAGAGGTGGCACAATGAATGTGCCTTAATCAAGGATGAGCTATGTGGGTGTAGTCCAATTGTAGAGTCACTGGCATATTAGCATGTTGATCACCTAACATGCTAGTAAGTCATATCCTACCACATCACCAAGATGCATAGACCCACGGTCCTTTAAGTATAGATGTGCTAAGGATAGAAGAGGTGGAACAATGAATGCGCCTTAACCAAGGATGGACTATGTGGGTGTAGTCCAACTGTAGAGTCATTGGTATATTAGCATGTTGATCACCTAACATGCCAGCAGTAATATCTTGCCACATCACCAAAGTGCGACAGTGGATCCCAGTTCATGTAGAGCTCAATATCTCAACAGAGATGAGGTTGTTCAGACTCATGTCACATCACCAAAGTGCGTAGTGGATCCTAGTTCATGTAGAGCTCAATATCTCAACATAGATGAGGTTGCTCAAACTCACCTCTATATTAGCCCTACTAAACTTGACCCACATTTTGGCCTCTAGTCTTTGTTGGTATGTCAACCACTCTCAGTACCCTGGTTGCTCATTTGGCAAAGAAATTTCATTCCTTTGAAATAGAATGGATACTCTAATTTGATGCCATATTCACCACTTATGCCAAGCTTTTTGTAATGATTGATGTAGGCCTTGCTAATGATGAGGTGATACAAGTGCTGTCAAATGGCATTCCACTTGGAAAGAGAGTGAACACCTCTATCACAAAACACTTTTGGTGCAAGAAGAATATGCTAGCACCCTCCCTCATAAGCAATTTTAGTCATGCAACGACTCCCTCATATGCTTTTATGACCAAAATCAAAGATCAATCAAGAGTTGATAGGCTTGAGTTGAGTAGAATTGCAATTCCTTGAGTCCATTCTTACAGAAGTGGTTTTCTCATCGATATGAGCTTGCATGCAATGGTAGTCATCTTATGACAATGGTAGAGTAGCATGGTATAGTTAGTACACTTCAATTTGACCCAACTTACTATGAGACCACTTCTTTGTAGTCTATCACTCTCTATCAGAATTGAACGTTACCACAAAAGTTAAAATATTGCCCATTGCTTGATAAAAATCTGACTATAGAGGAGCTACACATTGCTAGACACTTTGGAGGACCATCCTTGCTTAGCAATTTGATTACTGGTTACTAAACCAATTGATTTGGATGCTTTTTTTGAATTGGAGTATAACCTGAATTTCTACACTTGGTGGATTTCAAAACAAACAAAATATTATCTTTTCTATAGAAGTAATCCTAGTTAGCTTTTATATTATTTATTTTTTCACTCAATATGTTGCCCTACCAAGAGCTAAAATCCCTCAAATGAAAGACTCTCTAACTTTTGGAACAATGCTCCATCTTATGCAAGGGTAAGATCCAAGCTTTGTACACTAAATTTTGTTTTAGGTACAATGGCATAAAGCAGCAACAAATTTATCATTAATTTTTTACCTTTGAACCCGTTGCATGGTCCTCTTAACATTTCACCAAGTGAATGCAAGAAAAGGACATGTGATAAAGCAAACCACTATATGTTCAAGACTTGGCAACAACATCATGGAAAATAGAAGAGCTCTGCACATTCAAGCTACAACACATGAAGATAGTATCATCAGCAGTAAAATTATTCTTTGAAGATTCAAAGGTCTTGTAACCTCATGCCAACAAAATCATGTAAGTGACCATAACCAAAGGCAAAGACATCCAAGCGCCATTGACAACAACATCCAATTTCTTCATCAATAGCATACCTTGATTGTAATATATAATTATCATCTATTTCTTGAGAAGACTTTGCAACTTGTTTCGTCAACAAGCACACAAGTCTTTATCAACAAGGACAGGTCCTTCTTCAAAATAATAGCTTCATCAATAATGAGGCAATGTGCTTTTAAGGTTCAAGACTCAATCTTCCATTTTCATGTGTACACTTCGATGCCCAACTCCATTCTTTTGAGCCAGGTTTATTATATGTAGTTTGCCTTCAACTCTTTCCTACTTCCATTTATCTTTATAAGGATGCATGCCTAGTTGTATAAAAATGTCATTGTTCACAACAAGGAAAAAGAGCAACAAAAAGAAAAGAAAAGAAAAGGAAAAAAAAAACTAGGAAAAAAGGGGGAAAAAGGAGAAAATGAAAAGGCAGAGGAAACAAAGAAAAGAAAAGAAAAAGGCATGCATACACATGCATTGCACTACACATAGGGGCTCTCAAGTTGGATGCATCAGGTGACCTTGGTCCATCGGCTCCATCTCTAAACCCCTAGCCTATTTTCCATTTTCCCCCACCTTTACGTAGGGTACATCAAGGTTAAGACATACCTAGGGACTCTTGGCTCACCTTGGTTAGACATGTCTCCCTGAGTTACTTGCACTTTTTCGCTTTTCACTTCATTCATCCCAATACCAGCAACTCAACTTTGCAGCAAGAAGGGAAAGATACTTCAAGCAGATAGGAATCGATTCCATGAACTAGCACATATGTTTGATTCATTGGACAACCATGTGCTTCAAGATCTTATTAGATTGGACTACTCCACCTTTTGTCCATCTCACCACCAGTGTCTCTCCAACATATTCATCAACAACAAGTCCCTTTTCCCTCTACAATGATACTTTTTTCCATATTCTATTGTGCATGTTTTCTTGCTTCATCAGCACCATCATCAACTAAAAAACCCATGGAGTAGTCTTCTAGCTATATATTTAATGCCTATGTATGTGCATGCACTGACATAACATTTGCACCATACCCGATTCATAGTTTTGGGTCCTCAAGTGTGGGTCAACAATTGAGGCTTGCTTGCAATTTAAGCTAGCTCCCAAACTAACAATACTTTATGTCTTGTGCACGATGACACTCTCCCCTAGGAAGTGAATGCATGAGAGGTTTTACTTTATAAGTAAAAATATTTGTGGAGACTACAGATCACTCCCTTTTGCATCCATGATCAAATCTCTCATCTTTTACAACCTCCTCCTCTTTTTTGTGGGCCTTCAAGTTATTTCCCTTATAAGAGCCATCAATCAAGTGTCTCTTCAACAACATCAACTTTTGAAGTTGTGTTTCCAACCATATTGTTCTCATTACCCTCACCATAGTGCGAGCAACATCACCTGTATTCTTTGCAACAACATGAATATCATCATCATCCTCTAGATCTCTTCATCAACCACATGTAGTACTCCTCCATCAGGATCACTCATTTTATAAAGCTACTTCATCGACTATTCCCAACATTCCATGTCTACCTTGATGCAAATGCCATGAGATTGGCAATCTTCTTAGAAGGGGATAATGTTAATGGTATTTTGAGAAGGAAAAGCTTAAGTGCAAGTATGACTATTGTAACTAATTTTTTTTGGGTGGATTATTATTTTTGGAGCTTTAATATATTATTTTTGGAAACTTGTGTACTATTGTTGTACTTCATGGACATTAGATTATCATTATTGTATTATTTTATGAGAGTTGGGCTCACTCCCATGCACATTGTATTTATCTCTTGCATTGTATTTGTCGCACTTGCAAGAATTGTGTCGATTGCACATGGATTTATGACTAGAATGGCATAGACTAGATGTATTTAAGTTAAGGATAGTGGATGCTTCAAGGAGGGATCAATCTAGATCCCACAAAGTGAGTAGAAGCCCAAATGAGTGTGCAAACCCTAATTCATAGTTGTGGAAATCCTAAAATGCAAATGGGACACCACTCTAGAGATATGACCTAACATGAACCCTAATCTTGGTCTATATAAGGGTGAGAGGTCTCATCTATATTTACCCTTTTTGTGCATCCATGCTGTAGAAGCTTTGTTAGGACAACCCTTCAATCTTTCTAGTCTATCATCTTTCTTCCATTGCTGTGAGAGAGAGAGAGAGAGGTGTTGAGCGAGGGAACAAGGGAAGGTGAAGATCTTTGTTATCTTCTTGCTTTTCATTATTGAGAGAGAGAGAGAGAGAGAGAGAGAGAGAGAGAGGTGTGTTGAGCGAGGGAACAAGGGAAGGTGAAGATCTTTGTTATCTTCTTGCTTTTCATTATTGAGAGAGAGAGAGAAAGAGAGAGAGAGAGAGAGAGAGAGAGAGAGAGAGAGAGAGAGAGGTGTGTTGAGCGAGGGAACAAGGGAAGGTGAAGATCTTTGTTATCTTCTTGCTTTTCTTCTTCTTCTCTACTAGCTTTTCAACTCATTGATGTGCTTGATGGCATATGCAAAGAAATGATGGCATTGGTTCATATTGTTTGGGTCATGGAACTATCTTCAAGGCTTCAAGCTTTTGGACTACAATGTGGGAAGGTAAGATAGGTGAGCTCACCACAACTCAATACTAGTCTTGTATTCTTGCTTTCCCTAGGATAGGGAGAGGAATACACATTAGTTAGAGCAAAAATTGGAGAGACAAGGTGAGATATTGTTGCCAAAATGAGTTGCAACTTCTCAAACAATAGAAGTCCATCAAATGTCCTGAGACAGTTGTGCTTTTATCCCAATAATACTAAAGATTTTCCAAATGTATCAGAATCAAAGAAAAGCTTGACAACACAACAAATATTCAACAACTAGAGATGCCTATGGTTATTGTGTTGTATTGGGTGATCATTCTTGGGAAGATATGCAAAGGCTCACATATAACTACTGGAGGGCCAAAAGCTAGCACTTTATACTCTTTGCCTATATCTAGTGTGAAGGATCATGTTGTAACTATCACTAAACAACCAATTTCATTAGTTTGTCATTGCCATTTTGGCCATATTCTATCATTGGAATGAAACTATTTTATCGTTTGTAATATATTCCATCTTTCAACTTTTCTAATCTTGAAATGTGTGAGTGTTGCATGTATAACAAATAGACTAAAATGCAAAAATGGTATTGGTATTAGGAAATCCAAACCATTGGAACTTGTACATAGTTATGTATGTGGGTCTATGCCTATGGTTTGTTTGGGAGGAGCATCTTATATTGTGACATCATCGATGATGTTAGAAAAGTATAGGTATTTCCTATTTGTAAGAAGACCGATGTACTTGTTGCTACATTCCAAAAGTTATTTTCTTATGTGAAAAATCTAGGAAAGAAGATGAAATGTTTGAGTAATAATGGTGATAAATATATCTCTCATGTCTTTCAAAGCTTTTGAGATATGCATAGTATTGGGAGGGAGTTGAGTGTTCCTAAAAACCCAATTTTAAATGGATGTTGAGTCCTTCTAAAAACCTAGGTCAAAAGGGGGTGGTTGAAAAGATGAGTAGCACCATACAAGAAAGGGTTCATAGTATGTTATATAATGCAAGTCTCACTTATAATTTTTGGGATGAAGCCATTAAGACGATTGTTCATTTGATTAATTGGTTCATCTAGTAATACATTGGATGGAGACAATGTACCCCTCACATATCTCAAAATCCATCTCACAACATCTAGGTGAGGTTTCCTTGGCTGCTGCATAAACTGGCTGATCAAACGAACTACATAACTCAAGTCCGATCTAATGATAGTGAGATAGATTAGACTCCTAACCATTTGTCTATACATAATCACATTCTCTATTACATTCCTTGTATCAACAGCCAGCTTTACATTCTGCTCTAGTCCGGTCTAGTGATAGTGAGATAGATCAAACTCCCAACCATTTGTCTATACATAATCACATTCTCTATTACATTTCGTGTATCAACAACTAGTTTTACATTTTTCTCCAATGGTGTGTCCATGGGCTTGAATTTTAGTATGCCATATTTCTCCAACATATTTTGTGCATAGTGTTTTTGTATAGTCCATGTCCCATGAGGTGTACACATAACTTCAATCCCTAAGAAAAATTTTAGCTCTCCCAAGTCTATAATCTAAAATTATTTCTGCAACATTAGATTTTATGTCATGAATGCTCTGTATGTCATCACCTATGGACACTAAACTATCTACATAAAGCACCAAAATCACATATCATGTCTCTGTTTTCTTGGTAAATAGGTCGTGATTAGCTTTACCTACTTGAAATCTAGGTGTTTGCACAAGTGGAAAATAATCATGGCATTCCATGCCCATGGACTTTACTTTAAGCCATACAATGCCTTCTTCAATATGCATACATATGATAGATAATCAAGATGCACATAGCCCTCTAGCTGATCCACATAAACCTCTTCCACCTAAATCACCATTAAGGAAAGCGTTTTTAACATCCACCTAATAAAGATTCCAACCTTTGGATGCAACCAATGCAATAATAGTCCATACAATTGCCATCTTAGTAACTAGACTAAAGGTTCCCTCATAATCCATCCCTCATAATCCAACCCATACTACTGGGCATATCCTTTCACTACTAATCTAGCTTTGTATCTCTCTAGTGAGCCATCATACTTACATTTTACTTTATAGACCCACTTGCATCCAACATGAATTTTTCCCTCAGGAAACTCAATTAAATCCCATGTTCTATTTTTTACCAAAGCCTCATGTTCATCATCCATAGCCTTACACCAGTTCTCATCCTTAACTGCTTCTACAAAAGATGTAGGCTCTTTGTATTTCTACACTTCTATCATCTATGCATAATGTCTCACTGAATATCCAGTGTAGGTAAGCCTATCCACATGCTTCCTTTTTCTTTGTGATCTTCACAATTGAGGTGAACTAGATTCCACTCTCTCATGAGGTTGTACATATCTCTACTTAACTCTAGGTGTAACCACTACAGGTATGCCAAACTCATTATCTAGACTCTCACTAGGGTCATATCCTGAAGTCAATGGACCTATAGTATCATTAGAAACCTTCTCCTTTCATGTATCTATCCCCCTCACTAATGTATCCATTTCAATGGATGGAGACCCATGTCTACAAAGAAGTCTTCCTGTCAAAGGACTTACATTGCTAGATGCATCATGAGAAGGTCCACTAGTAGAAATAGTGTCTTGCTATCCATTTTTAGCATACATGCCCTATGAAGTGGCATCATATATTGCAGCTTACTTAGCACCATATCAAGATGCTAATTCATCAAAAACACAACATGAGGACTAAGCAATATCTCTCATGTAGTCAAAACAATGCACTTGTATGTCTTTCTTTCTTGTGAGTATCCAAGGAAAACACACTTCATCACTTTAAGGCCAAGTTTCTTCTATTTGTCATCTGGAACATGGACATAGACAATATTACCATATACTTTCAAATGTTGGATATCAAGCTTATAGCCATACAATTGCTCATAAGGTGTCTTTTCATGTATTCCTACGATAGGTGTTCTATTCATCATATAGACAATCGTAAGTACTGCTTTAGCCCAATAATGCAACATCATATCCTTCTCATTTAACATGGCCCTGGCTGCCTCCATAATCACCTTGTTATTCCTTTCAACAACTCCATTTTGTTGTGGAGTATAGCTACAAGTCAATTGCCTCCTGATCCCATGCTTGGCTAAGACTCCTGATCCCATGCTTGGCTAAGACTCATTAAAGTCGAGCATTTCAGCCCTGACTGAAATTGATGAATCAAAAGGCTTATATTCAAACCCTAGACCATTCACGATCACAACCACCAAATCCTCATCATCTACCTTGGTCCCGATGGATGTTAGCTAATCTGTAATAGTATTTATCTCAATCACATATTCCTAAATGGACTGTCCTTTCATTCCCATCATGTTAAACTTCCGCTTTAGTTGTATTTTTCTGGCACTAGTAGTAGTACCATAGTATCTCATCAAAATATCCCATGCATCCTTTAATGAGCTGCAATTCATTATTTACATAACCATAGCATTAGAAATACATAAGGATAGCCAATGTAGTACCCTTCAAACTCTCTCAATCTATGTTCGATGTGCCCTAAGCTAATCATAAGTTGCTTTCTTGTTGAGGAGTTTGGGCTTAGCCCCTCCACGCCTGTAACCAAGTCTTAGTAACTTGCCAATGAGAAATTTATCCATCCTAAACTTCCAGATAGCATAGTTGTTATTATTGAGTTTATCACCCACTATTTAAGTTATGTTATCAATCCTATCAGTAGTATTTGCCATCTTTGCAACTTTGTGTATTCAATGCAGTCTGAATTAGATGGTGTCTGACTCCTTGCAGACCAAGTACACTTTGCATAGGATAGTTTTAGTCCTCAAATTTATGATAGTAAGTTGACTAAAAAAATCAATGATTTCTTAGCTCAAAAATATGGCAAACCTCTCTAGACATATGACATAACAACCATGTTCGATAGCATGCTAAGTAGGTTTCATTCACTACATGCAAGACATATATGTATGTTTTCAAAAACATTTACATAATATAGTTTGTAATTTTCAGCAACAATTCTTTGCGCAAAACTAAAGAAATTTCAAGCCACAAACATCCTCAAATCACATTAGACATGTGTCATTACTCATAGGAAACAATACATGATCACACAGGCATAAATTCTTGTTCTCAGGCAATTCAATGCTATAGCCAACAGTAAATTATCTATGTAATCTGAAGTATTTTCAGCTCAAAATAGCCTAAAAACATCTCTAACATGTACATAACCCTGGGGGCTCAATCTAGGTACATACAAGCATCAGCATCGGTGTATATGACCAGTAGCAATGCCAAACAAGCTTCTTACAAGCTATAAATAGCCAGCCCACTACATAACCAGTAATAAAATTAGTCCAGATTTGGAGTATTTATAGCCCACAACATCCCACAAGACATCCACATCCCATGTGGCAAAGTTTAGCCATGATGGGTACCAAGCAAGCATCATAGTGCTTCAATTGTCAAGCATAATCTGTCATACGTTCACATATGGATTTCAGCCTAGTCTTGCCTTCTAGATCTAAGTTTTAAACTCTTTAAGTCCATTCCCAAATGCATGAGAGTAAAGGCATATACATTGCAAAGCATCAATAGACAACAATGGAGTTCAATATAGCTCCCAATGAGCTACAACCAAGTAGATGTATGATGTCCTCCTCTTGTCAATCCAAAAATAGGTGCAACATGTCCTACCCACATTTTTTATGTTGCTACACTTGTTGAGGTCAATGCTCATTGTCAAGAGCTCCAATTCTTACCAATAACCCTTGCAAGCAAGCCTCAATAGGCTCTAATCATTGTTTGGTAGGTAGACCATAGAAACATACCTAGATCTTGAGCTATGGCTACCAACATTTTAGGACAGCTCTTTACTCCTGTAGAGACCACTCACAAATCTCTTCATTCTAGCTCCTACAACTCCAATGCTAAGCTTCCAAGCTTCACACACTTTGTGGGGTCATGGGCGTTCATGGCTCTGATACCATGTTAGAAGAATGAAAGAGAGATAGGGGCAACAAAGAGCAGTGAGCTCCTTAGTATACTCTTTATTCATTATTCATCAAAATCATACTAACTAAATAACTCCAATTACAATATACTACAACCTAAGTCAACAAGTAGTGTAAAGAGACTTAGTCTAACTATACCAACTAAGTCTGACCAACTTTATTATGCACACATGTCATCCAGCTAATCTACTACTAGATAGATTCGGCCAAAGTATTGTGACTTAACTTGCGTATCTCAATGGAAGTTTATTTTCATTCAAAGGATTGCCTCGAATCCTTCCTCACGAGTCCTATTACTCTTTCAACTAAGCATGATTGTTTACATCATTTTGCAATGCATCACATTAAGCATCACGAACTATTACCAATGCATGTGAAAGGAAAATTCAAAAGAAGATCAAAGAAAAATCAAAGGCAAAGTGTCTAATTTAATCTTAGAAGGATTATATTTTTTGGCACTTTAGTATATTTTTGGGCACCTATACTACTTCATGGACACATATTGTTGCATTATTTTCTCAGAGCCCAAGCTCACATCCATGCACATTGTATTATTTTCCATAGTTTTATTTGGTACACACATAATTATATTGTGGGTTGAGCACATGAAAATGTAATTAGAATAGTTTAGGTCTAATTAGAAGCATATGTTAAGAAAGGATCGGTCCACAAGGTGGTTAGGACATCCTAAAAAGGGTGCAAACCCTAATTCACAATTGTCAAAACCATAAATAGAAAATGGGTACAAAGCCTAATTTATTGAGGGGCCTAATCTTGACCATAACCGTAGTTTTATTATATATAAGGTGGGAGATCTTTGTTACAAGTATGCTTGTTGGAACATCCATTCTGTGAAAGCTTTGTTAGTCTTACTTTTAAGCAATGAGCATTCATTCACTTCTTCTATTCTATCATCTAGTCTCCATTCTACAAAGAGAGAGAGAGAGAGAGAGAGAGAGAGAGAGAGAGAGAGAGAGAGAGAGAGAGAGAGAGAGAGAGAGAGAGAGAGAGAGAGAGAGAGAGAGAGAGAGAGAGAGAGAGAGAGAGAGAGAGAGTGTGTGTGTGTGTGTGTGTGTGTGTGTGTGTGTGTGTGTGTGTGTGTGTGTGTGTGTGTGTGTGTGTGTGTGTTTAATAAGGAACTAGGGATTCTTCTTGTTTTTTTTCTTCTTCTTTCCATTCATGATAAGAGGTTTACATTTGAGGCAATGTGAGGTCATGATTGCGAGCAAGAATTTGATAAGATCAAGCTCTTCTTCATCTTCTTTCTCTCCTTCTTCTTTTGACGTGGGTGTATTTGTTGGTAGTGGATCCAAAGGAACTATCACATCAAATTGTAGTGCTTGGACCATGGAACTATCTTTGATCCTTCAAGATTTTGAGGTACAACATGGGAAGATAAGTTGGTGATTTTACTAAGTCTTAAAGCTTGTCTTGTGTTCTTACTTTTTATAATTAGAGAAAAGGGTGAATGGTTAGTTAAAGTAGAGTGTCAATAGCACAAGATGAGAGGTTATCACCAAAGTGACTTGCAGCATTTGAAACAATGGAAGTCTATCCAATGTCTTAACTATTATGCATTTAGGCCACCATTAAGGTTCCATTGTTGACACAAAGGAGATGCAACCATTGAGGTTTTTTGCATTCCTCTCATGTGATGGACTAGGAGGCTTGATGCTAGAGGGTGGACTGGATTGTTTAGGGGATCAATCGTCCACTCTAGCATCTTGCATGCCCCAAAATGTGCACAGCTAAGCTAGGAGGGATTAAGTTGGAAATAGATAAGAAGAATAAGAAATAGATTTTTAAAGAATTGAAAGAGCAAAATAAGTGCAAAACATAATAGGTTAGAAAATCCTAAAGTAGAAGTATCTCCTATATTCACTAGTGTGCTTCTAGGATTCCTATCCTATCCTAAGTTGTTTGCTACACAATGATAGGGTAATATGGATGAAACTACCCCTCCCTTTTTGTAGTTTGAGTTTTTGGTTCCCATCTTTGCATATGAAGTCAAGTGTGCAGTCCACTAAGGAAGATATTGTTATTTCCCACCTTTAATCCCTTTCTATTACAATCCACTAGGGAAGATATGTGTTTTTTCCCACCTTCAATCCCTTTATATTTTTTGCTATATAATGAGAGGGCGATACGGATAAAATTACACCTCCCTTTCTACGATTAGAGTTTTGGATCCCATCTTTTGGATATGATGTCGAGTGTGTAGTCCACTAAGGACAATATTGTCATTCCCTCCTTCAATCGCTTTATATCGATAATTATCATAATCATTCTAGAGGATGAGAAATTTTCAAATATAATAGAATAATCAAAATCTCTAGATTTTCATAAAATTCAATTGATAGATATTTAAATATTAAAATAATAATAAAAATATTAAACTACTTGAAAATTACAATGTAATTTTATAAATTATATAATTAATAATTTAATGTAAAATAGTATTTAATTTAATTTAATTACTGGTAAATTATTAGTTATTATTAAATTACTAATAAATTATTAAATTAAAATTAAATTACTAAATGACTAAGTTATTACAAAGTTATTATATTATTAATGATTTTTTAAATTCCATATTAAATAAAAATATCTCGTAAAGTAAGATAATCTCTCACAAAAAAAATCGGTATTACAATTTTGTTTACATTTACCATACAAGCTAGCTACCCATCTTAAGACAAACACTCACAAATTGGCAAATCACCTCCAATTTGATAAAATTTCTATAGAATTTTAAAAATTACCATCTAGCTTTTCGATCAAAAAACATTTTGATAAAAAAAGCTTTCGATTCAAATATAAATACTATTTGGTCATTTCCTCATGTAGAGATGTGCCCCCAAATAATACATCCGAATTTTGGTGACTATTGTAAAATCTGGTCATTATTTGCATTAAAAACACTTTTTGAATAGCACAAATGCAATCTAGATCATAGCTTTGATTACAACATTGCTATTGAATAAAGAGCTATTATTTCTAGTGATGATACATGGTGGATTTGATACTTTTGATGATGCTTGTTGGTCATAGGGTTACTTTTAGTTTTTTATCATACTATTGGTCTTTGGTCACAGTCTAACACATTACTTATTATATGCTATGGGATTTAGCACACTAGGTCTATCCTATTCCCATACTCATTTGGCTAATATTGTTCATTGACTAAATATTTAGGTGGAATTATAGCTATAAGACACTCAACTTTAAAGTGTATGCTGGTCTTGGCACTATAATATTCTCATTACTAGTTTAAGAACCAACTATAGTATTGGAGGGCATCATTGTAGGTTGTTACAGGACACCAAAGTATTCATAGTACAAGTGAAGGCCCGATTATAGGTTAGAAGGTGGCTACTATTTAGTAGATGCATGTCACATGCTATATTGCTTCTTACTAGTGATAGCATTATGAAAATATAATAAACTCCACCCTAACCATATACACCTTTCTCTCACAATCTACCCACATGTTGGTTATGAGATATTCTTCATATAAACCCCTTCATGCACACACACGTGCGTGCACACACACATGCACATGTGCATGTGCATGTGCATGTGCACACATACATGTTCATGCACACACACACAACCCCACCCACATGCATAGGTGCATGTGCTTGCACATGCATGCACACACATATAGTATACTACCCCACAAGATAACTATGTATCTACTTCCCATAGTGTCTATAATGCCATGGTTAAAAAGTACACCCAAATTCATAGCTCCACCTCTAGTGATATAGTGTTTTTACCATTCAAGGATGAGGCATAAGCCACCATAGCTTGTTAGTATAATCCCGACCTATCTTTCCTCCCTCTTGGATGCATTGTTGAGCTTGGCCTTAAACATGTCATACCCTACTTAATGAATCTGCCCACACAGATTACTTTTACTTAGGCACATCAATAGGGCATAATCATTAGTGCACCCTAGTTAGACAATTGCATGTATCATTTGGGTCACATAAGGGAAGCCGATACTTAGCCCGAGGGATTTTAGGACACTCGATTAGGCACAAAAGTAGCACCTCATATACACATTAGGAGTGAGCTCACACAAACTCACAAGAGCATACACTCACTTGAGACCACTAAGCCATCCTTATATCTTTAGGACGACCCATTGTAGGCACTAGGTAGGTGCATTGTCATGCTAAGTTAGTAAGGCAATTGAATGCACTTAGAAGCCTAAGTGTTGATTATTAGAATTAATTTAGGACACATTCTAATTCATGGTGTAGGATTTCAACAACCTCCATCGCACCACACAGGCAAACTAAAATTATGTCTTACTCAAGATACACTAGGTATCAAGATATAACCTCACATTGGGCATATAAGGAACCCTTATTCCTTAGGAGTGCTAGCTCTTCAGTCTAGAATACTTCATGAGCCTTGTGCCAAGGATGCAACAACCTTTTGCTAGAAGATACAAATCTCTTTCCTCTAACGCACAGAAGGACCTTCAACTATCCACATTGGCAGAACCACCATCCAAGACTCCACAAAATTGCTCATTAAGGCACTAGTAGTCACAAACACGCGCACACACACAATTCCACATCAAATGCCGAGCCAGGCATAGACAAAGCACAAGGTCACTCACTGTCAAGCACATAAACTAGAGCAATTAGAACTGGCTCTCGAGCACATGTACCAGTAGCTCTATTTCATCTAGATCAGACTGAGTCCAATTCTATGGAATCCCATTGGACACTCCTGCCTGTGCAGTGACGCATGATGCCATCAATTCACCGTTTCATATGGTCCCCTCGAACCACCATCTGCTGCTGCGCATTCTGGCGCTTCTACAGATAGCCGACTGGCTGTATGTGCATTTTTTTTTACAGACTCCTGCTACGTTCGATCCCCCATGACCTGCAGGCCATCATAACCTCTAAAATGCGAACGAGAGAAAACCAGCCCCGGCGAGACCCGCACGCCTATAAAAACGGGTGATCATATGTTTAGTAACATCCCTGGTCTCCTTCACTCTCACCTCCCCCCCCCCCCCCCCCCCCCCGCATACCCTTGAGGCCACAAGTGCATAGGCTCGTATCTCAGAATCTTATGGTCCAATAAGTCTTAGTGCTAGCTTTATGGCACCTCCCTTTGCATGCATGAAATTTGATCTAGATGGAGTATTAGGATATAGTAAAATCATCTTGTCACCTTTTATTCCAGATCATCATATTGTAACACAAGCTCTTTTACTAGTTGCATATTTGGCTATTGTTGAAGCACGCATAGTGATAATGTGGTGAAAGGCGGTACCATAATGTATTGTTATGAGCCACTTGGCACTTGTAGTATATTCCCCCCCCCCCCCAATTGTACAACTCTTTACTAAATTAAAGGATATAAAATTTGGAAACATTTAAATTAATGTGAAAAAAAGGTAATAAACAAGTATTTCATTGAAGAAAGGGTAATTATTAGTATATTTGCACATTTACATCTTATCAAACATGTGTGTAACTAATAAAATTTAGCTCATATAATTAATACATAAAAACATTGAAAATTTTAGTAAAAGACATTAGCATTGAAACAAAACCAAGTGAAAACGATTCCATAAATATCTTCCAAAAAACTAGTCACTCTACCTTTATGGAGCCTTTGACACCTTAATCTGATATCGGGAGTGGATTAAGTATCTAGCTAAATCTTTAGATTGATTTATTTGAAGAGGGTTGGCTAACCCTAAATTAATTACATACATGTGTGTGTGTGTGTGTGTGTGTGTGTGTGTGTGTGTGTGTGTGTGTGTGTGTGTGTGTGTGTGTGTGTGTGTGTGTGTGTGTGTGTGTGTGTGTGTGTGTGTGTGTGTGTGTGTGTGTGTGTGTGTGTGTGTGTGTGTAACTAATACACATTCTTTTGGGAAAAAATACACATGTCTAGTCATACTATCTTTTTAAAGTTTGGTAAGTTATTTAAATGTATATATTTAGTTATGAATTTATTATATTAAGGTTCATGATAAAAAAGGGTGCAACTTTTTAATAATATAAATTATTGCATATTAGCTATTTCCAAATTATCTAACCTTTCTAATATTTTTTCTTATTGGTCAATCTATTTATTCTATAGTTATTATCATTTTAAAATTTTATTTTTCAAGCTTACACTTAATTAAGTCAATATATAAATGTTATTTTAGTATTGATAATCTAGTAGGACAATTAAAAGTAGATATTTAAATGATAGTCAACTTAAATAAATATCTCTAATATAATGATTACAATTGTAAATAGTAAGACTCCATTTTTATACTTAATTTGAACTACCCTAATTTCTAATAATTCTAATAGCAATTAAAAATAAAAAGCCATTGACATCAATCCATACCACTAGAAGATGCCCTACTTGGATCCAAACCCTTCATGAATAATTTTAAGCAATAGGATGATATGTTGGGAATATGAAATGCTTAAGAGAGAATTTATGTTCCTCATGGAGGTTAGACAAACCAAACCAAAACCAATGGGTGTGCCCTTGCTTGTATCCAAGAACAAAGAGACTTGAATAATAGACAATGTAGTGAAATGGGACATCTAAAGGTGGATTGTCTTGATATCTTAGGAACTTCTATCAAACATCAATAAGAGGCAAAGGAAATGGTTGAAATAAATAAGGGTAAGGTGGAGGAAGAGCAATTGGAGCTTGTGCCAATTTAATTATTGATCAACCCAATAAAGAAGAAATTACATTGAAAGAAGGAATGGAGCAATAATCTATCCATACTACCGTTGAAAATAAAGGGACAAAACACCAATGCTTAACTATCTAGAAACTAGAAGCTTGTTTAGATAAAACTTTTGAATTTTTGTTTGATTGTGGAAGTCATCATTCCTTTTTATCTCGAAATGCTATTAAAAAGATTACTAATAAATGGTGGATTGACTCAAACCTAACAACAACTTGAAATAGGGCTAGGTGCTAAAGCAACAAACTTTAGGGCATTGCCACTAGGATATTATGATTTTCTTTTGGGTATGGATTTTCCTAAACCAAACAAAGCTCCTAATATATGTGGATGAAGAGACTATATTTCAAAAAAAACCTTGGTAAAAATGTTAAAACCCAAGGTAAAGCTAGAAATACCATATCTCAACTGGCCAAAACACTCAAATTCACGAAGGAAGGAAAGACCTACTAGTTTATTTGATTTGACTAGAACAGGGTAGAGGAACTAGAGCAAGATATGAACCATCATGGAAAAATGGCTTTGATTATGTATATCTTGAGGAGCTAATAAAAGAACCCCGTAGGAGGAAACTGAATCATGAAATTAAACAAATTTATGGAGTTAAATCATGATCCAGAAGACTTTACAAGGTGTATGTCAAATATCATTAAATTGAAGGAACAACTAAGGCGGTTGATTGAGCTAGATTTTGTTTGGCCTAGTAATTCACATGGGGGAGAATTTATACTCTTTTGGGAAAAGAAGAATGGATCTCTAAAGTTGTGTAATTGACATTAGAGGTATAGTGACATCAATAATAAGTATCCTATATTTTGGATCGAAAATGTTTTTGATCCACAACCTTTTGATCTAGGTGTAAGTAGAATTTGGCCATTTCTTAAAACAATGACATGTCACCAAATAATATGGTAGGATTTTAGAGGCACATGTAAAATTCTATCATTATTTTTGTAAAAAATGAATTATGAATAACACAAAATGCAACCTAACCAACAACATGGAGATGGATTTCTCCATTTGGCAATGATGTTTCTACACCCCAAAATCATATTATTGTAGGTAGCTTCTATTGTTTGCATATTTTAATCGAGTAAATTGATATTTTGAAAGGGATGGTTTTTTATGTTAGAAAGGTGCATCGAAATTCTCATTGCACATGCTTAAATTGTGATGCAAATATCATGTTTCTTTGATTCTAGATATTGACCCCTTTGCCATGCTTGTGAAGTTGAGGAGGGCCATTAGTATGATGAATTATGTTTTACTAAAGGCATTTGTTTAGCCTTCAAGTAGGATTGCCACAAATAGTGTGGACCATGTAGTCATGGGGCTGTGTTTTTGTGAGACTACCTAATATTGTGGATGTAAGGTAGGTGGTAGAAGGTCCAATCCTAGTGTATGATGCCCCTTGGAGGAGTGGAAGGGGTGAGCGTTAGGTTTAAGGATGATTATAGCACTCATCGCATTACTAGGGACCTAGGACAAGGTGTACAATTCCTTAGTGATATATCCAATGATGAACTATTAGCTCAATACTAGGTTACTAGCATGTTTTATTAAGCTATATAGATTGGAATTTTTTATAAAGGCCGTATACATAAAATTTTATTTTGTTAGTTAAGAAAGGGATTACTTGTGCATCCTTTTTTGCTTAAGGGTATTGTCTAAATGAATCATTGTGCTAAGGATGCAATGAAGGAATGTGAATTCTAGACACAATGTGGTAGTTTAAACAACTAAAAAACACCATGTGAGTGGGTAGAAAGAAATAGGATGGAGGTCCCAATGACCTGATCCTATGGATGGGTGGACCCAATTATTCGGGGTTATTACACTACTAGGATTAGAGTTGAGCATTCGTGACCACCTCTAGTTGGATAGAAATCAACTAACATTACTTTAAGGGAATCAAGTATGGTAGGACTATTGGTCCTTGAGGCCTCATAAATTTAAAAAATTGCCCTACTCTCTACAAACTAAGTGCAATGTTAGTCAGTCTCACCTTTGATTGATTGTAGAGTGACATTTCTTATGTGGTGATTAGATTGTTATTAAGGTGACCATCCATTATTTCCTTGTAGAGGTAGGGACTTGAACTCCCATATACAACGAAGTACATAGCTCCCAAGAAGCGGGCTAGATTATGTTGCTCTTGGCACCATGAAGTTTTGGTCAACTACTTAGAATGAGAACCCTCTAAGATTCTAAGGAAGGGTACCTCACCAAGGTATTGGAGAAAGAATGATAAAGTAAACAATGGGTAAGCAAAGGGGCGACCACAAATCATGGGTTGGAAAAATCAAGAATGAAACCTAAAATTGTTTAAATATATTGATTATTTACTATTTTGATTTTTCATTGCTATGTGAGCTTTTGGTAAGAAATATCCATATTCCTAGTCATGCGTTAGATTGCTTTTTATTTCCATGAATTGAGAACTTAGATAGATGATATGGATGATAATGGAAAATGTGTTTCTACCATGTGTGCACCAAAAGACGTAGGATTGGTTTTTGAGCATGATGTGGTATTGGTGGAGTACTTACTTATCAATGCTAGTCTCATAGACCAAGTATAGTAAAAAGATATTCTTGTTTAAATAAGTAAAACAAATTTGAGTTAGTAATTTACTTGATATTTTAGCAAGTATCCATCAAACCATCTTTGAGATAAAGGATTTTTGTGCATAGAGGGGATGGGGAGTCTCTCATCCCATTCAAGAAGAGAATACTTCCAAAAAAAGAGTGAAGAGCATGATTTCAATAAAGGAGAATGGACATGAGAAATTGTGTTGGAAAATGAGTTGTGATGGTGTTTGAGGTGAGATCAAGCGTCCTTGTAGTCAAATATACATGCTAACTAGATAGAAGTGTAATAGAAATTAGCTCACAATGAACTTGAGACTATTGTGTGTTCTATCTAGATAATATGTGATTGTGGAATTGTGAATGAACGTATCTTTCTTATGTCTTGCATTGTAAGTTGATTAAGAATCTCCTAATCAATCCAAGGTAATATTCTTAGGTCTAGAAATATACAATTAAATCACTTACCAACTAAGACACTATGACAATAGAATTAGTGAGTACTAGGAAAGTCAAGTCCTAAGCCAAGATATCATATCTTCAATTTGAAATTGGGCTAGAAAAAACCAAATGCGACTAGGAATACACCATAGCATTGCAACTATATTAGCTATCTACAAACTATGATGGTAGGATTCAAGTGGACAAGAAGTTTGTGTGCAAGGAAAGATGCCCAATCCAAAGTACATCTAGTGAAGGCCAAGTGTATTCTAAAAAGGAACCTAAGAAAGCCGACACATTTTCCTCATGAAGCACAAGAATTGACTCAAGAAGAGCAAAAAGATAAAGGACATGAATGGCTTCAGGAAATTGATAATGTATTTCCTAAAGAGTTACCAAGTTTATTGGTGTTCCAAGAAATTAACCATGAGATAATCCTAGGAGGCCAACTAGTCTCAAAAAGACTATATAAAATTGCCTTGCTAAAAATCCTTCAATAGCTCAAGACTTAACTTAGAGAGGTCATTGACCAAGGATTCATTTACTTGAGTTATTTATGTAGGGAGCACTCGTGCTACTCCAAACAAGAAGGTTTGTATCTTGCACCTTTGCATTGGCTATAGAGGTCTAAATTTAAAAACTATCAAAAAAACAAATCGATATCTTTTTGTTGTTGGTAAACTCTTAGACTCTGCAACTAAGTATCTTCCTAAGTGAACAATCACAAAACACTTGGTGCAATGGAAGGACTTCCCTGAAGAGAATACCAAATGGGTTGGTGAAGCTTTCCTTGAAAAAAAAAATTGAGGACTTGAGTTATTGAAGGCGGAATGGATGTAATGTATCCATCTTCTCAAGTTATGTTGCAAGATTTATTGCGCATTGATATGGTCCTATATGATAATGTAAAAGGATTGTCGAAAGCTAGCTTTTAGTAAGGAGATTCAATTTTGCTTTTTTCAAAATGACCTAACCACTTAATATAAAGTGATAGAATTATAAAGCTTGTCAATACAATTCCAAAGCTTTGAAGGGTTTTGAATTTTGAGTCCTAGATCAAAGGTTAGAGTAATTTGAAGTTATGTTTCTATATAGGAATTTTCATATATGAGCTATCCATGAAAGAGAAAAAGTGCATTTTTTGCATTTTTGGGCTATTTTGGAAGGCAAATGCCTTCTTGCACATCCCATAAGATTTGGAGCTTGCCTTTGTGTTTTGCCTTAGCATTTATGCTTTTTCATTTAAAGCAAACCCGTGTATGGGGCCCCTCCCACCCCCCCCCCCCAAACAGCCCTGCCCCCAAAACTATTTCAAAGGTACCCTTGAACCCTGAAGCACACAATTACCCTCCACACTCCCCATCCAACATAACACTCAACGCACATCAATCCCACTCACTCTCAACAAGTGAGAGAAGTGCTTAGAGGAATCGCTAAGGAGAGGAGCACAAGTTTCAAGCTTATGCCTCCCTAAAACTTTGTCAAAATCCACCTAAAGACTTCATGGCCCTAAAATGTAACTTGAATATCTTTGCCATTCACATTTCCACCACTCTTGATGTAACCAATGACATTAATATGGATGGATCCATCTGATAACAACATTCGTACACCCCAAAATCAAATTACCATAGTCTAGATTCTATCATTTGTATATCAATTTAGGTTTTTGGGTTTAGGGTTTAGGGTTTAGGGTTTGAAATAATTTTTTGGTAAAAATGGTAGTGGCTTCACCGATTTAGGAGGTCATCATGGCCTTCCTAGAGCTCATTTTGGTGGTATCTGGACTAAAATGGAGGTGTCAGTCTTTAGAGACTAAAGTTCCATTACTTTTGGGAAAACAGGGTTTCCCCCTTTCTCTTCAAGCCTTCTTTCAAGCTTTCATGGAGTGCTGCTCAAAAATCCCTTCATATCTCTCTTGCCTTTGATGATCTTGCATCTAGGTTTCCACCATGGGATCTTATGCATCAAAAGCTTGAAGGTGATATCATTTTTAGAGGGAAGAATGGCCACGTCAGTTGTTGCTAGATAGCCAGTGCAAAGTATGTTGACATACAGGTTTGACTTCTTCAAACGACTCCATTAGTCCTTGACTTAAAGCTATGAAGCTTCAGCATTGGAATTGAACTAGGACAACAAAGGCTTCAACTACAATTCTAAAGGATTAGCATGAAAAACAATATGTGTATATCTAGGCAATAAACATCATTCACCTCCCAAGAAATATATAATTTCTTCCACCAAAAGTGGAGCAAATCTTAACATCCACGAAGTCTTTCTTCACAAATTTGTGAGTGATCTACTCTAATAGTAGCAGCCCATTGATAGGGCAAGAGAACATTACATGGTTGCATAGAGCTTTGTTTGTAACCTAGACTTGTAGTTGAGTAAAATAATTCAAGAAGATACATTGTCAAAAGAGGTTCAAGAGGAAGGGCGTTCACTCACAGAAACAAGAAATGAAAGAAGAAACATGGAAACTCCTACAAAAGAGCAGTAGGAAAGGCACAATACATGTAGCAGGAAATGCACCATACATCCAACTCAAAGAGCTTCTCTGTATCATAGAAAAAATCTCTCTCCAAGATCGTTCTCTATTTGTGCAATATGAGCTTGTATTTCATCTTTGGTTGATGCTTCAGTAATGATGGTTTGGAATTATTGGTGATAGTCACCTTGTGTGGTACACCCAATTGCTCTTCTAGGGTGTTTTCAATTTCAAACTCACACAAAGTATCATTGAGTTCTATCTTTTTCTTTGAAGCTGTGCAAATTATTGCAGTGTGCTTGGATTTGAGGTTGTGCAAGGTACAAGGATTGAAATTCCTCGCATCGATATCCCTTGTGCTAATCATGTTGCTACTACACTATTAATATCTATGGAAATAACAACTGTATCACTTAGAAAGATGCCTAGACTATTGGAGGGAGTTTTAGACACACATGCAGTAGAATAAGATCCTAAAGGTCATTAGGAAGAACTTGGTGAAGATGGATATCAAAGTAGTAATATTGAGAAAGGCATGTTTGACGGGGGTACTGCCTTTTCTCCACGGAACTTAAGCCAAGTTCTAGAGCAAATGTTTGGCAATGAATTTATGAATGGGGATGCTAGTTACAATTGAGTGAAAACTTTGAGTCTAAAGAGGGAAAATCTACATCATATCTAAGGAGAGAATGCATGATTCTACCAACAAATGCTTTGAACCATCAGTGTGGATGTTATGTTGATTGAGGATCAGACAATTTTGTGTCATCTAGAAGGACATTCTTGTAGATACACTATAGCATTGCCCAGAAAATTGGAGCTTTCATATCTTGAAGTTGGACATCACAATCTATATCAAGCATGGGATTAAATAGTGTGTTCATATCCAAAGCATCATATAAGGGAGGTTGAGTAGTTAGATAGTCCAAAATGGTTAAGATCTCTCATAGCTCATGGATTGCTATATCATTGCTACATTATCTTCACATGCATATTGAAGCTCATTTGAACTTGGGAATGTGAATCTAATATTTTGCAACAGCTTTCATAGTATCCACTTCAACCCCAGGATATTTTAACCCTACTTTTGAAGAGAATTCTCTATCAACATCATCTGCAACAAGTGTTCGAGCTAGAGTTGTAGTTCATATATGAGAAGCCAATAACATGATCTACAACAAGTGCTAGAGTTGCAACACATCATTTGGAGCAGCAACAAGTGCTAGAGATGCCAATTGCAACTAGTACAAGAGCTATAGTAGTATGGCAGCTAGGATAAATGGCATAAGAGTTGTGGCACTGTGGCTACTGGACATGTAAATGACAACATACTATCAATCTCAAACTACCAGTGACATTAGTGCTACTGAAGTATCAACATATGGTGCATCAAATAGGGCAATTGAAGGACTTGCATAGTCTTTGCAAAGGAAGATGTGAGGAATGGTTGCATTGAACCCTAGAGTTGTAACTATAGATATGATAACATCATTGCACATGTCAAAGATTTCTTTTGGTTGATAGTCCAAATTGCAAGTTTGTTAGATGAAACATTTATAGCAACACATAGATTTGCTTGAAGCTACAGGTTGAATCTGAGAACTTATGTGAATAGGAAAAATGTAACAATTTCAAGCCTGAGATATAGGTACAACGAGCATTGGTATGAGAAACAACATGCATATGATCATGGTCTTGGACATGGGCAACATTATGCTAATGAATATGACCAACCATGTAGACATGTTAGTTCTTTTAAGAAACATGTATACCATGCACCATTGCATGATGATAAAGGCACAAGTGCATTAAATGCTCTAAATAGTCATCAAGCAGATGAAGCAATGCTTTTGTCTCAAGCATCCAATGAGTACAATAAATTATTCAAGGAAATAAATAGCATGAAAGTTGGGATTCTTGTTGGGAGAATACACTTGCTGAATAAGTCAATGGACAGTAGGTTTGATGAGATGATTTCATTGTCATAAAAGGTTTGGGCAGAAAATCCAAGAACCTCAACCTATTGTTGACATTATTTCACACCCACATGATCCATTTCCAACTCCATTATTATAAGATGAAGATGAAGTTGTAGCAGAGGAAGCTAAAGAAAAGGAAGAGGAAGTGAATAATAAGGTCTAAGTTGGAGAGTCACACAAATCTTTTGACGATGATCAAGATACCCATCAACTTTCTAAGTTGGATTATGCCAAAGACCAAGTAAATGATGAAATTGAAGAAGCATATGTTAAGGAGTTCAATGAAGATATATACCAATCTATGGAAGCACATGACATGTTTTCATTTGATGACTTTATGTTTGCATTTGATGTAGTGACTTATGAGGATGCTTCTTTGTTTCCATTTGACCCAGGAGGCAATGATGGGACATATCTTTTTGCAATGGGTACTTATGGATGCGATGACTATTTTGATGGCTACCCATTTGACCCTGGAGGGGTATTTGGCTTTCATGATATTCATTGTTGGCATGATATAAATAAAGATTGCAATACCTACCCCTAGCACACAACCATCCTTTCGAAGGCATTAAGAATCCTTCAAAACATTGGAATTATTATAGTTACAGGACATTGGACAACTTCCTATGTGAATTTTCTGTCATGAATTCAAAGGTTGGCAACAAATATTGAATTTTATGTGCTCAATAGGTTTGCTATGGCCACTTCTTTAAGAGGAGACTTCATTCATGTCATTTGGACTTCTCTATCACAAGTTATGGGCAAACTTTTGATGGAAGCCATGCGTTTTGACAGTTTATAGTAGTCCACTATATTATCTTACTTGTTTCCATACCTTGAAGGACTCTTCTTTGACATGAAGACTTTTATTTCGGTCTGGGCTTATAATTCACCATGGGTTTACATGCCACCAAGCTATCCTCAACAAATTCATTGTACATTCTCTGAAATTTTGCAAGTTTTGAGGACAAAGTTTCCTTAGGAGGGGATGGTTTGTAACAGAGAAAATAAATTCCTTGGGATAAGTTTAGCATAAGGTTAAGGGGAGTATTAAAGATTGGGATGTAATTGTGCATAGGATCTTTTTGCCATTAATCAAATCATCTTGTTGAGGACTCCTTCTCTTGGATCTCCCATCATTGTAAGGGGTGTGTACCTTGCACCACCATTGCAAGGGGTGTGTGCTTTACTGCATGTTACATTTCTTGCTTTCCATGAAATCAACGATTATAGCTATGGTTTCTTTGATCATGGCTTTAGTCATATTTTCTTGTTCATTTTATATGTTTTCTTGGAACCGAGTAACAAGATCTTTTACATGATCTTTCTTAGTTGGGTGTTACATTTTTGTTAGGGTGACCATCCATTGTTTCCCATTAGAGGTAGAGACAGAAACTTCCATGTTCAACTAAGTCCATCATTCCTAGGAGGGGGATCAAATAGTGTTGCTCATGGAACCATCAACTTTTGGTTAACTACTAGAGTGAGAACTCTCTAAGGTTATAAAGAGAGGTACCTTAGAATTCCAAGCCATGAACGGCTAAGAATGCCTATCAGCTTTGAACTTCTCATATCCAACTATAAAGGTGGAATCCTCAAAAGCCTTTTTAGAAGAGATGGACTAGTAAGTCAAGGTTATTTTCTAGTATATCATGGCAACCCAAGGCTGAAAAAAGGCTTGATTAGATCCTTAATGGATTGAAAGGGTATCCAAAGAAGGTGACATGGTTTTTCTAAGGGTGAGAGCTAAAAACTTTGTCCTTAGGAAGATCCTTAAAGGACTGAAAGAGTATCCAAAGAAGGTGACATGGTTTTCCTATGAGTGAGCTAAAAACAGTTGTCCTTAGGAAGATCCAACAAGCTCAGTCCAAGATATTGTCGACCATATGAGATAACCAAATCTATAGTAAAACAAGATTTTAAGCCTAGATTACATCAACATCTCAAGACCCATGACATATATTATGTTAGTTGATGTAAACTGATATCACTAGCTCTAATACGGTCATAATTTATGGACAAATTCTAATGAAAACTCAAGGAGTTCTTGAAATACAACCAAAAAGGTTCCTTGATACTAGAAATAACCTCTTGGATCTTGTAAGAACACCTTATATAAAAATGCTAGCTCAAGGAATTCTGAAAAGATTACTAGAATAGATCCTAGATACTAGAGATAACCTCACATGAAAGGACTATCTAGAAGAGGTGCCACATGATTATAGAAATTCACTCTTGAATAACAATACCCATAGTTTTTATCAAGATAATGACATCTCAAAAAATTTTAAGGGGAGAAGGATCTAATGTACCCTATATATTTGCTAAAAGCATAAGTAAACTAAGCCTCTAGATTACTAAAACAAATCTAAAGTAGGCCAATTTACCTTATTGCACACATTATGAATTGTTTAAAAATAGCTCAAGACAAAAAAAGCAAAAATAATACCAAGGTACAACTAAAGGTAAGAAAATGGAGAACACATCATGAGACATGGAAATTAAGAATCAAGGAAAAGAAATCATAGAATTTGAGGGGGGTTTGAGGGGCTCAAAAGATATAGCACTTTACAGCCCACAAATAGACATTGAGAGCTTGCTCTTGGCATTTTGAAGCATTAGGACTAAATTGAGCAAGGATAGCCCTAAACTAGTTATTTTTCTAAATCAATTCAATCGTATTATATTCATACTATAGATATCAAACTAGTATGGATATGTGTAGTTGTCATTAGCCAATGGTTCTTCCTTTGTACTTGAAAGATGTGCAATATACTAGAATTAAAGAAAAGTCTAATAAACATTGGACAATTATAAGATCAAGGTTATCGTGTCATTTTTTGTGATTATGCATGGAAAACATGCAAAGGGACTTTGATAGTTGCTAAAGGACCAAAATGCGCCACAATTTACTATTTGCATGTATGTGGTGTAAAAGACAATATTATAGATGTCATGAACAACCACCTCTATAACTTTGCCATTACTATGCAAGCCACATGTCTGTTACTAGAATGAAATGTATTTCCATAAGTAGTACTTATTGCCTTTTAACTTTTTCAATCTTAGAATGTGTGAGCATTGCATATTTGGTAAACATACTAAAGTCTCTCATAAGAAGGGTGTTTGTACTATAAAAATAGAATGTAGACCTATAGTTTCTTTGGGTGGAGCCTATTAGTTTGTCACTATGGGTATTTTCCATTTGTAACAAAAGAAATGTCCTTGATACATTCCAAAGGTTCTTTGCTTATATTGAGCATCACTCCAGGAAAAAATTGAAATGCTTGCAGATTGATAATGGCGGAGAGTATACCACTCATAATTTTTAGAACTTTTGTGAGATGTGTGGCATTAAAAGAGAGTTAATAGCTCTAGAGAACCCAATTCAAATGGGGTGGCTAAGCAAATCATGAGTTAGACTATTCATAGGAGGGTATGTAGTATGCTATCTAGTGCAAGTCTCACACATGGTTTTTGGGATGAAGTTGTTAATAGATGTTCACTTGGTAAATAGGTCACCTAGCAAGTGATTGGATGGAAAGATCCTTGAAGAGATGAGGTTCGACAAGAAACCTTCCAATGATCACTTTTTGAGTATGAGGCATGCTTGCATATTTCTAAGAATAAGTGAAACAAGCTTGATCCTAAGAAGCTTATATGGTTTGAAACAAGCTCCTAGGGAGTGGTATCATAAGTTTGATGTTTTCACAAGGCCTCAAGGATACACTAAGAGTGAGACTGATTATTGCTTATATACATAGAAGGCTATGGATGGTAGCCTCATGATATTGATCCTTATGTAGATGACACATTGATGTGAATGCTTTGAAGAAAAGGTTAGATGAAACATTTGACATGAAGGACTTAGGGAATGCTAATCATACTCTTGGCACGTGGATTATGCAAAGAAGATTCTCTATTTATCTCAAAGAGAGTACATTGGAAAAGCACTAGATATTAGGGTGAAAAATGATTCAAAAAATGGTCATGTAATAAAGTGATTAAGTTGTTAATTAGTTAAGGTTTTAGAAGAATGAGCTCTCCAAATTTGGTTGTTCAAATGTGATTGATGCGAGAATATATGGTTCATTTAAGAGGTTGGTCACTAAATGCTTACATTCCTCAATTATGTCACGAGTCACCTTTTGGTCATTTTTCTTTTGAAACTTGTAAAATATTGTCCTACCTAGATTCTTGCACAACATCATGTTTATTTCTTTCCCACTTCACATTCATTTGAGACACTTGAAATGTGGAGCATTCTCTTTCCTACATTTTTTGGCCTTCTTTGTGGTTTTGTCATCTAGCCATTCCAATTTTTTATACTTTTTATCCATCTTTGTGATTTTGTTACACGGTTGATTCTATTATATTACAACATCCACAAATACCTCTTCAAGTGATACATGTGTATGTGAGTACAAGCTTGGCATTCAAATAGATTTGATTTATTCATAAGAGAAGCTTATATCATCAAGCATTATTGGATAAGGATGAGGTGAATAGGTTATGATTATAAGGAAATAAGCACATAGATTTGTGGGTAGATGGAAATATTTATCCGAAGGACTTTTCTCTAGGCAAGTCTCCTCCTTTTTTCAATGCTTATGACTCAATGGGGTATACAAATGATGATTTTGGTGGCATGCTTGGATATTGTATGAGAATATATTTGTATCTTAAGTATACATAAGATAAATGCATGAAACAAAAGAAACATTAATAACATCACAATAAATTTTTTTAAGGCAGATGAAAAATGTAAAAATTTTAGAAAGTGCAAACCAATCATTGTAAGAGAAATTAATACTTTAAAAGAAACTTTGATAGGATTTAGATAGAGGAAGAAATCAATAAAAAGCATACTTGAGTTGTTAGGAAACAATGGTGCTAGAAAAAGGAGACTAAATCTTGTGAAGCAATATGCCTCTTGAGTTTTCAGCATTAATATTCAATGAAATGAGGAGAGGATCAAGCTTCTTAAAAAAACCATGAACAAAAAAGACATTGTAAGGATTCTTCAATCACAAGAAATGTAGACATGAGAGTCCCAACTCTTGAAGAGCTAGTACAAGACTTAAGAGAAATAATGAAACCAAAAGAAATTGTAAAGACTTATAATACTAAGGGTATTAGTCTTAAAGTTTATCATGCCTTGTTAAGACTATGGTTCAAAAACCTTAGACATAATAGAATAAGAGAATTTGGTTTGCTTAGATCCCTTATAGTTTCAATTAGTAGGTTTGCTACTATGAATCATAGAATTTCATATATTTTTGGGAAGTACATTCTTATCAAAGGGTTAATGGCATACTAAAAAGAAAAAAAAGAAAGTTACATTTAAATATAACACATTTAACAATATTAGAGTGGATCTCAAGAGAGTGTAGATTGCAATGGTTCATATATACGAACTAATTGTGGAAGAAGGTAGTGGTCTTTTAATGTTTATGTTAAAGTTGAATGAAGGACAAATTCAAAAGAAAGAATATAGAAAGAGTCAGCATTTATATCATGAACATGGTATTGGAGTATAGCATGGTAGGAGTGCAGAACCATAGGATAATATTCAATCCGAGATGGAGATCTAGTGGGTTGCTTAGGTATCCATTGAAAATCATCAAAATTTCTTGAAATGGTTGTCCTCACATAAAGCTATTCCTAATATCATTCACTCTCAATGTAGTGGAGAAATGCTATGCAATATGACAAATGCAAAATATTCTTATTTTTACAACATGGAAACTATGGGGTCTAAATATTAGAGTAGTTCTATCCAACAAGACAAGCCCCCATGAGAAAATCACAAGATTTGAGTAAGTTTTAGAGAAATAAGAAATATGTGATCCCATTCTTTTCATTTCTCTTAGGAATGTTCATATTTGTACCTTGCATGCAAACATTAGAATAATTGGCAAGCTTCTTAGGTTGCATCTTAATTATGCATATGCAATTGACCCAATATCTTTATTAGATCAATGCATTGATAAATTTGAGGCATTACTATCAAAGACATTTCCATGGGGGTCAAGTTTACCTATGAAAAGATCCAACAATGTTGTTAGGGAACATGAGATGTTTTAGCATATTTGTTTATGAGAGATTCAAAAGCTAGATGATTTTTAGCTAACCATATAGAAAAGCACGTGAATGCAATATGGGAATGTTAGAAAGAATTGTGTGAGATTACAACAAATGTGACTAGTACACCATGAGTTGCAACTCACAAAATGGAGGTTTAAAGGCATCTTGGCATCTTCCTAAATCTTCCTAGGAAACAAAAAGCATTACATACTTATGCAAAAGAGTAGAAATGTTCAATTACAAATCTTGTTCAAGTAATTAAGGAGGCATGGGAGACAATGATACTGCTTTTTATTTGGTGAGATGGAATCCTTTATATTTGTGCATTATTATACAATTGATATACTCTTTAAAAAAATCTTGTATTTATCATATCCTTCATATTCATGCATTTTGTGGATGAGCAAGAACCCCTAGCAACATATAGTAGCCAACACATGGAAAAGTCACACTATCAAGCATGTACAATATACTTTCAAAGCACAAGGCAAGGTGGAGAAATTACAAAAAGCCATGCTCTTGTAGAGTTATCCACCTAGTTTCTTAGAAGACAATATTGAACATTGAAAAGTAACACAAGATAGGCAAGGGGATAACCCAAATGGCCATTGTATTCAATTGTTTTTTTTGGAAGATAACTTTAAAGATTGAAAAAGGTCACAAGATAGACAAATTGATAAACCAAAAGGCCATTACATTCATAATATGTGTATACAAAATTAGTCTTCTAGAGTAATATCATAGAAATTTTTTCCTCTTGTAGCTAGCAATGGCTTTTACGTTTATTTGTTCTACTATGACAAAAGATATCCAACTCTAGAGGGTTGATATCTAGGACCATACCCAAAAAATCCTTATGGATCCCACAAGATAGACAAATTGAGAACCCAAATGGCCATTACATTCATAATATGTGTATACAAAATTAGTTTTGTAGAGTATTTGCATCCTTTTCATTCCTAATAAGGTTTATTCTATATCATAGAAATTTTTTCCTCTTGTAGCCAGCAATGGCTTTTACATCAATTTTCCTTGCTATAACAAAATGTATCCAACTCTAGAGGGTTGATATCTAGGACCATACCTAAAAAATTCTTATGAAAGCCATCTTTCCTAGGAGCATGATCTTTTTGGCATTAGATTGGACTGCAAAGTAGCTAAGAATCCTATGAGCTTTTCCACATACTATAGACCAAGTTGCATCTTTTGAGTAGTCATTGCGAAATATACAAAATTATGTTAATCCATTTTGGAGAAAAAATGCTAAAGAGTTTGCATTTTTAGAAGCAAGACCAGACCTTGATCATATGACCTTTGTTAATAAGTTATCTTCATCATCGATCTCCAACTTAAAAATTAAATTATCTAAGAAAATTTCAAATGTAATGGTAGGCACAACTTTGTGTTTTGAGTAAGCATTAACTTTTGGTTTATGTCAGTTTCTGATATCCACAAATCAATTGTTGTATGGTTGTTGGCTTGTACATATTCACTTTGCTCTCTTCCAAAAAATGGGAAATATCTAAGAGACTCTTAAAGTTTGTTGTATTCCTCATCTAATCACATTCTTTTCCTCTTTTTCTTTTGTCATACAAAGAGATAAGGCATCATATTTATCAATCAAAATGTTGGGTATCCAATTTAAGAAATTCCTCATTTGACTCATTCCCAACATCAATAATCCTAACAATAGTAGAATAAGCTTTTGCAATGATTTCCAACCAATAGTCCTCTCTCAAAGTAAAAAATTGTTGAATACCTATAAGCAGCAACAAGTAATCCTTGTCTTTGATGGAAAAGCTTGGCAAACCAAGAAGAATCATGCTTTTAGATGCATCTTCAACCTTGTTATCAACATGGCTTTTATCAATAATGATAACAACTTTTAAGTTTGCCACATCCGATAGGTCCATTGCCAAAGTGGACTCCTCTTCAAGATTAACTTCATTCTCAATATCCTTGTCCTTCACATCACTAAACAAAACACATGTAGAATAGTGCAATAGCTTCTCTAACTCCCCAAATTTAATTGGATTCTTCACAAAAGCAAACAAAATAAATGTAGCAAACTTGTTGATGAGTTTGCATTTCCATGAATGGAGACTACAATCTATGTCGTGTATCGAAAACCTATCAAGGGAATATATTCTAACTTTTCTTGATAGTTGGGATCTCTCTACAAGAGAACTTTCAATTGCTATGCATAAGATCCTTGGAATCCACTTGCGTAGATCTTGCCAAATCCTCAAACTCCATAAAATTCTCTTACAAAAGTCTTTACAATAATTGAGAGCTCAATCAAGATCCCAACCTGGATTGAACATGTCATTTGTAGAAGGACAAGTCAATATCATAATCAACAAGAAATTCAAGTAGATTATGCGAGGGAGAGATATCCTTGATTCATCTAAGGTGGCCTACAACCCTTGGAGAGAAATTTTTATTTAATGAATTCTTCCCCCATTCTTCCCTTGGCCTACTTCTTATGGTGACCTAGGAGAGGGGGAAGATTTTAAAAACTTGGGGATAGCTTGAATACCTAAGGGATCATCTCTAGAAATTTGTGGGTTGAAGCCTTCTTCTTTTTTCTTGCAACTTTGGTTGTTGATGGATCCTTCCTCTTTCTTGTCTTTGGAACATCAATAGTTGATATTTGAGGATTGGAAGGGTATCGATGTGTTGGAGATGTTGGGGGTAAAGGCGCCTCTGCCTAGCCACCCGTGTATTACTACACTGACAGTCACCGCCACTACACATTGCAGGTGGCAGGTGCTCGTCACCATCACTTTATTCTTTATTCTTTTAGTGACAGTTTGAATAAAGGAAGGCCCAGTCACACATTGTGACTATTGGAGTTTCCATTTCTAGCCTCTCCCTTTCTTGCTCTTGCTCTCCCGCCATAGCTCTCGAGTCCAACCTTCGATCTGTCGCTCCCTTTCAATTGGTATCAGAGCTTTGCTTTTCGACTCTTGAGCTTGGTTCCTGGCATTCTCAACATCCCATCGACTCCCTACTTGCATTGGGTCTCCTTTTCGGCAGCCACATCCGACTCTTTCGAGCTCCCGTCACTCCCTGGCTTCCCAAGCACCTTCCTGGCATTGTTGGGCACCTTCAGGGCATTAGATCAGAGGTATCTGATCATTTTCTTAGGGGTTTACTTCAGTTCTCATGTCTCACAGGCTGTAAACAAGATTGGGGCAGCCACCATTGAAGCTCCCTTGCTTCACATCTCACTTGCCTTTGAACAAGACTTGCTGGAGCTTGTTTGAGGCCTTCCTTGGCTTTAACCAGACCCCTCTGAAGCTTGGACACCATTTTTTGCAGCCCCAAGACCAGCATTTACAGTTGGCAAAATCACGCAGCCCTCCCATATGTGTCTTCAGCATTGACAGTCACAACAGTAGCTCTCCCCCTCCATTGGCACTTGGAAAGGCTCCATTTCGGGCATATGAACATGCTTTGATGGTTGATGTGTTGGCATAGCATTTGGACTGATTTAACACTGTTTTGGGACTATCATAACAGTCCACATGCAGTTTATGACAGTGTTACACTGACATTTGATGCTACAGCTTGTTTGGCATTATCATTTGATGCCCGATTGGTCATGTTTGATGCCGAATGTTAGGGGAATGTATGCCTATTGTTTGGCAACCATTTGGAGCTGATTTTGGTCCTGAAATTCTCAGTTTTGAATAGTAAATCACTGCTATACACAGTTGGGCTAAAGTCATTTTACTCATGTATGCTTATGCCTATGCTTTTTGGGCTATGTTTCAGGCATATATGGTGATGTATTGACACTTGGGGCTCGACATAGAGCTTGGTTTTGATTCGGGATCGTTGGTTGAGCTTGAGCTCGCCTTGCAAAGCATTTGGATGCTCTATCTTGGATGTACTTATGGCATGTATGTTGCTTATGTCTGACCGGTCTTAACATGCTTAGCCTATGCCATTATTACATGCTAGTTACATTGTTTGGAGCCTATTGCTACTGGAGCTCGGTCTTGGCTTGACCTTGGATTCTCGGAGCTTACTTGAGCTATTTATTGGCTTGGCAGAGTTGTATCTTGGGATGTACTTGATGTCTTACATGCTTATGGATGCTACATACGAATGCTCTACAGCCTACATGTTTGGGATATACTATTGATGTGTATTGTCTTGGACTTATGCCATTGGCACTGTGTCTTGCCTTGGCTTGAGCTCTTGAGCTTGTACATACGGTTTTTGTGCCAGTGGGAGCATTCTTGAATGCTTATCAGACATTGAGCAGGTGGTACTTTTATGCATTGAGCCGTTACATGCTATTGAGCAGTTATTACAGACACTTGAGACTTTGGGACTTCTTACCTTTTGGGATGATACATCATATGTCTTGGTTCACTGTATGCTTATGAGCTAAGTCTCAGTTTTGGATCCGTATCTTTGTGAATTGACACCTACTTGTGTCAAGTTTTGGTAGTGGCAGGAACACTTTGCCCCATTGCCTAGGGGGTGTGCCTACTCACTGGCAGATGTTTATATGACATACTTGGGTGTTGGATTCATGCTTATCGACTGTCATATGCTTATGCTATGCTCGTATGATGCCGGTTTTGGTCTTGGCAGTATCTTATTGCCTTGGGATTCGATTTTGGCACTGTTAGCTCTCTTTTACTGAAATCTGAAATTTATTACAGCAAGCATATATGTATGGACTGACATGGATTTTTCATGCTGAAACACTTTGAAATGATGTACTTTCACTAGTACTTGGTGGGCAGTAGCTTTGATTCCACTTTCTTCACCATTTTTCCTTGATTTTGGTGATTTTTTTGTCATTTTCTGCAGTAAACAGCAAGCAGTTTTGAGCTGTCTACAGTCTTCCAGCCTACATTATGGCGAGTCTATTTTCAACGTCACTAAGCTTGATGGTACAAATTACTCTTATTGGAAGAGCCAGATTTGGCAGGTGTTGGTGTAGAAATCGCAGATCAAACCTTTGAGGTCAAGCGGGCATTCGCCTGCAACTATGCCAGATGAGGAATGGCTTGAGATTGATGAGTTATGCAAGTTTACTATTGTACTGTCTCTCACAGAACAAGTTCACTATAATGTCTTTGAGGAAGAACAGAGTGCATGGCAGTTGTGGGAAAATATAAAAAATCTCTATGACAAGAAAATTCCAGCGAGTCAGATGTATTGGCTGAAGCAGCCTATGGATCTGCGCATGAAGGAGAATGTGACTATGTCTGCTCACTTGAGTCAGTTCCATGCTATACCCAAGAACTTGACTTCGCAGGACATCACTTTTGCAGAGGATGTCACTCCTCTTTTCTTGCTTGGTACTTTTAATAAGTCATGGGATGTATTCCGCACTGCATTATGTGCCTCTACTGCTACCTTGAAATTATATGATGTTGAGAGTGCTCTTCTGTAGAAAGAGGTTAACTGTAAGAATTTGGATACCTCTCGTGTGTCTCATGCTATGATAGTTAGAGGAAGGAATGATGGATATGGAAAGCATGACAATGGTAGTGGTCGTGGACGGGATTCTCAAAAATCTTAGTCCAAGTCTCATGGGAAGTCACGTAGCAAATCCCGTGGCAGGAATGCAGATGTTACTTGTCACCATTGTGGGAAAAAGGGCCATATTAGGCCACAGTGCTATGATTTGCGCAATGAAAGTCGCAAAGATAAGGGGAAAGACAAAGTGTAGGATAAGTCTTCTGATCGCAGCATAGTACCTGTAAAGTCCAGTGTTAAAATTGAAGAGATAAATGTTATGCAGCCTGAGAATGTTGATGATGATGGTTATATCCTAGCAGCTTCTTCTAGTGCTTCGCAGATGACAGAGATACACTCTATGTATGCACAGTGTTGGCTCTTGGATTCATGTGCGTCCTTTCATCATGTGACACCTTGCCGAGAGTGGTTTCATTCATACTGTACTGTTTCGGGTTTTGTGCGCTTGGGTGATGACAGCTCTCTTGATATTGTGGGCATTGGCGATGTTAGGCTGTAGTTTCCTTCTGGCAGCAGTTTTGTTATGCAGGATGTACGTCATGTACCTGCTTTGACATGTAGTCTCATGTCAGTTGGACAGCTTGATGATGTAGGATATCATGTATGTTTTGGAGACTTTGCATGGAAGATCACTCGCAGCAGACTTGTGATTGCGAGAGGTGCCAAGGCTGGCAATCTCTACCCCTTGATTGTATCAGCTTCTTCCCTTGATCATGTTTTGTCTGTGGGTTCTATCCCACATGTATCTCTTTGGCATGCCCGTTTGGGCCATATGTCTTCAAAGGGAATGAAAATGCTTTCTGGTTTGCAGTACTTACTGCCCCTTGATTATGCATGTTTTGATTCATGTGAGCATTGTCTTTATGGCAGGCAAACTAGGTCTATGCATAAGAAGTTTGGTAGGCCATGCATGAGTGAGCCCTTGGCATTGGTACATTCGGATATCTGTGGGCCCATGCTTATCAATCTATGGGTGGTGCAAAGTATTTTGTTACATTCATAGATGATTTTTCACTGAAAGTTTGGGCTTATCCCATTAAGTTGAAATCCGATGTCTTGGCTGTGTTTCAGAGATGGCTTGTATTGGTTGAGAACCAGTCTGGGTATAGGCTAAAATGCCTAAGGACAGATAATGGGGGTGAGTATGTCTCATGTGCTTTTGAGCAGTTATGTGATGAGAGGGGTATTAAGCATCAGTTGACTGCCCCTTACACCCCCCCCAGAATAGTTTGGCTGAGCGGATGAATAGAACCATCTAGGAGCATGTACGCAGTATGCTTAGCCATGCAGGCCTACCACAGAGCTTTTGGGTTGAGGTAGTTAGTACAGCTGTGCATGTCATAAACAAATCACCCTCTAGTGGTTTGGATTTTCAGGTTGCAGAGGAGGTATGGACTGGAAAACCTCCCTCTTATGCGCATCTTCGTGTCTTTGGATGTGAGGCATTTTGCCATGTGCCCAGGGACAAGAGAAGTAAGCTGGATCCCAAGAGTGTCAAATGCATTTTCCTTGGTTATGGGGATGCAGGCGAGATGGGTTACCGTCTCTAGGATCCGCATGCGCGAAAAGTCATTCGCAGTCATGATGTAGTATTCCATGAAGACAAAATGCATAGGCAGCCTGAGAGAGTTGTTGAGATCCGTAGGGTCATATTTCAGGAGGAGTCGAGAGCTCCTACACAGCCAGTTGGACAACCTACAGCTGCAGCAGATGCTCATGGTCAGGGCGTTGGACAGGCAGTTGGGCAGGCAGTAGAGCCTACCGTGAGACAGTCTACTAGAGACAGACGTTCACCTGATAGATTTCAGCCCTCGATGCATTATGTCTTGGTTACATATGCAAGAGAGCCTTTCACCTATGACGAGGCTATGCGCAAGGGTGACAATCACTCCTGGGAGAGGGCTATGCAGTCTGAGATAGACTCCATGCATAAGAATGACACTTGGGATTTGGTTTCCTTGCCTACGGGCAAGAAGGCTTTGCCATGCAAGTGGGTGTATAAGCTAAAAAGTACCCCTGGACACCCAAGTCGGCATAAAGGCTAGATTGGTAGCAAAGGGTTTTAAGCAGGAGTATGGTGTGGACTTTGACGAGGTCTTTTCTCCTGTGGTCAAGATGACCACCCTGCGCTTAGTCTTGGCTTTGGTTGCTTAGCTTGACTTGGATTTATACTAGATGGATTTCAAGACTGCTTTCTTACATGGGGACTTGCATGATGAGATTTATATGGAGCAGCCTAAGGGCTTTGCAGAACCTGGCAGGCAGCACCTAGTGTGCAAATTGAAGAAAAGTCTTTATGGCTTGAAACAAGCACCTAGGGAGTGGTATCATAAGTTTGATGCCTTTATGTAGTCATAGGGCTACAGCTGGAGTGCTATGGATCCGTGTCTTTACACGAAGAAAGCCCGTGATGGTTCTTTATTGATTTTGGTACTCTATGTGGATGATATGCTAATAGCAGGGAAAGCTCATGATGAGCTAGATGCTCTTAAGGCTCAACTCAAAAAGAGCTTTGAGATGAAAGATCTAGGACAGGCCGCTCACATACTTGGTATGCGCATTAGACGCAACAGGCATCAAGGACTCCTCTACTCATCACAAAGGGAGTACATTCATGAAGTCCTTAAGCACTTCCGCATGCAGGACGTAAAGCCTATTGGTTGTCCATTGCCTTCTTATGTGAAGGTATCACAAGCTGATTGTCCGCAGATAGATGAGCAGAGGGCCGAGATGGCCAAGATTCCCTATGCATTTGCAGTGGGCAGTCTTATGTATGCCATGATAGCCACTCGTCCAGATATTGCCTTTGCAGTTGGTGTTGTGGCACGCTATATGGCTACACTTGGCAAGAAGCATTGGGATGCCGTGAAGGGCATCACATGTGGTACCTGAAGGGCACTGCAGATATGTGCATATGCTATGGCAGCTAGGATACATGAGTCGTGGGGTGCACTAACTCTGATTATACAGGACATGCAGATAGTAGGAAGTCCACTTTCGACTATGTATTCACCTATGCTAGAGGTGCTGTTTCTTGGATGTCCAGGGTGCAGAAATGCATGGCCCTTTCTACTACAGAGGCTGAGTATGTTGCAGCCACTGAGGCTTGCAAGGAGGCCATTTGATTGGGCCGTTTAGTTGCTGAACTTGGTATCGATGCTATCCCTACACTGCATTCGGATTCTATGAGTGCTATTCAGCTAGCCAAGAATCCAGAATTCTGTCTTCCATGCGAAGACGAAACACATTGAGGTGAGGTATCACTTCATATGTGGGGTCATTGAGGACAAGTTTGTTGATCTTGTCAATATCTTGACTGACCAGAATCCTGCAGATCTGCTCATGAAAAGCCTCTCTAGAGAGCGCTTTGCCTTCCTCAGGAGGTTGATGGGCATGGGATGAGATGACGTCTTTCCTCATCCTATTGTACAAGTGTACATGTTGTACTGTCTTTTTTCTTTTTCTTTTCACTCCTCACTGGGGCAGATTTGCCTTTAAGTGGGAGGTTGTTGGGGGTAAAGGTGCCTCTGCCTAGCCGCCCGTGTATTACTACACTGACAGTCACCGCCCGTGCACACTGCAGGTGGTGGGCGCCCATCACTGTCACTTTATTCTTTATTCTTTTAGTGACAGTTTGAATAAATGAAGGCTTGGTCACACATTGTGACTGTTGGAGTTCCCATTTCTAGTCTCTCCCTTTCTTGCTCTTGCTCTCCCGCCATAGCTCTCGAGTCCAACCTTCAATCCGTCGCTTCCTTTCAGGAGAGAAATCAAGGATAGAAAGAAAGCAGAGCTGAGACATGAAAGAGCAAGCGTGGAGAAAAAGCAAAGGCAAGATGATGCAATGCCTAATACAATATCATATGAGTGGATCGATGATTATGGCACTCCAAAATTGTGTTGCTTCATCATCCACCCAATTCACATCCTTGAAGGTTATCAAAATATGAGCACCATGCTACTAAAACTTACTAGTACTAGGGCTTGCACTTGTTGGGCCCAAGCTTGTGCCTTGTGGTTGGATTTCATGGTGGAGCAAGAAATAGGGGGTAAAAAGTGGAAAAAATGCCAATATATAGAGTTAAAGAAAAATGAGGTGAAGAGAAATAGGGGGTAAAAAGTGGAAAAAATGCAAATATATAGAGTTAAAGAAAAATGAGGTGAAGAGAAAAGGAATGTGATATATGAGGGTTGAGAACTTTAGGGGGCCTAAATCACATTTTTTCAACCAATGAGCTTAGTAGAGATAGCTGAACAAACAAAAGGGAAGGTGTACAAGCTTTAAATGGGATAGAAATAATTGTTATAGGTCACTGTTGAGTATGACCATTTCATGGAAGTGACTTTAGAAAAATTGCATGGTAGCATGTCTTTTTTGGATGTGTTGGTATATATAATGCCCATCTACCTTTTTCCTACATCATTTTTCCTCTTGCAAAACATTGACCAACATGGCTTCTACCATACTATCGAGTCTTTGGTTAGTTGCAACCCCCACCCAACAATACATGTGGTTTTGGCCTATCATGCACTATGCCCCCCTATATCACATTGTTTTGACCTACATGATTCTGACCTGTCATGCACTATGACCCCCCTATATCATGATGTTTCAACCTGCGTGGCAATGAATGTAATTTTGGCATGTTGTGTGCTATGAACTCTCTATATCACACTATTTTGACCTTCTTGGTGATTCAACACAATATAGCCATTGAAAATCTTGGCCTCCCCATATCACATTGTTTGAATTTCTTGGCCTCCCCATATCACATTGTTTTGTCTTTTCTCCTTCCCATTGCCCTCTTAGATCTCTATGGCTAGAATAAACAAACAACTCAAAAGGCGTATATAGGTGAGCCGACGGAACAACATGCAAGACTACTACAAAAAAGAAGAGCACAATCAAATTGAAAGGGAAAGGAATTCCCAAGATCCCTCCTCTAAAGTTCAAGGCATCCCTTGTTGAATCTAATGAGCAAAGAATGCCCTTGAAGTTGAGTACATAATAGTCCAAATTTAGCTTGCATGGCCTCTTTTGTGCATCACCAATGCTTGACATTAGTGGTAAAATCTATATGAATACTTTACCCAACAAAAACTAGTTAAATTCTATTTTACCACTCACTTTCATTGTTTTCCAAATTATTTCGATTAGAGGCACAACATGCACATGGTTGGCCCATTGATCCCATGGGAGCTCAGCATATTGCAACAACCAATTTTCATTGACCATGCCCTTGTGTTTACATCGTGAGTATCTAAATGCAATGTAAAGTCTAGAAATGGTGCGAAATCATCGAATTATATTGCACTACAAGTTGCTGATTTGGGGATTGCGATTTCTTCTCCCTTGTTGGCTGGAATGTCAGTAGTAGGGCACTCCATTCCGAATCATCAATGTTATCCTCATGTTGTCTGGCATGCAATTATTTGATGGGAAGTTTTTTCTTTCTTTCTTCAACCTTGACTTCTTCACCAAGACTAAAGTTTGTATTTGAGCAGACATGCGAGGAGTATGAAGAAGAAAAATAAGAAAAATTAGGACTTCCCATCACTTTTTATATATCTCCCATATCAATTTGACGTTAAGCAATGAAAACATGAACTTTCTCTCCATGTAAGTTTTATGAGTGCAAAGTGTACCTTATGCCACATATGGAAAAGACTTGGCACACTTAGGATCAAAATACCATCATATTAAATTTTTAAATTTAGTTTTCCACACTTCTATTTGAGAAACTACTAGGCCCTACAAAAGCTATTGAGAGACCACATGAATCCCATCTTCCTTATGGCGAATAAGGACATCAGTACAATAATTTCATTCGACATTTCTAACTAATCTTGTATAGAAACTTAATTTCTTCCAAAATGCTATGAAAATGCAACCCTTGAAAAAGCTCAAGAATAATTGCAATTCCTACTAAAGGAACAACAATATCGATAATGCAATCCTACAATTTCTACAAATGAATAGTGACTTGTTTTTGCAACTGCAAATCATTACGACCAAACTCTATCACAACTATGTCACAAATCAAAGTACAATGGAGTATAGCAAAAGCTTTATATTTCTCCCACTCATCTTCCTTTACGAACCCATTAAGAAATATAGGATCCTATCATTTTACTTGAGGAAATATAATAGTAACTTGAACCAAACTAACATGTGCATCTTGTTTCACTTGTGCATGAGATTTAGGATCATCATAATTAGGATGAATTAATTTTCTTAAATCTAAATCCATTTACTCTAGGTTTAATAAAGCTTTTCTTACAATGTAGCCAAAACAAAAGTCTCTTGTTTGACATCCTTTCTACAATCCTTACAATGTAGCCAAAACAAAAGTCCCTTGTTTGACATCCTTTCTACAATCTCATAAGGTTCAACATACACAAGCTTTAAGTTACTTAGATGTTTGCCGAATTTAGAATTGTAAGCCATAACAAGATAACCTTCCTTGAAAATTTTATTTTTGATATGCATGTTCACCCATGCTTCTCTTTTTGCTTGCACCACCCTTGATAAATAAGCTACAATAATTTGATCCTTTTCAAGGTACATAAGCTATTGCAACCTATTATATGTTGACTCTTCATTTTAGCCTTGGAGTTGATGCCCAACCTTGGGCTATGGCATCCCTTTGAAGGAAACCACCAAGCTTGGCAGTTTTAGCTTGTGAGAGTCCAGCACTACCCCTGAACCTAGGTGCTAGGTGCCTACCCATGCTCTGTCATTTGGGTGGTTAGCGGAGTCTTCCAAGGAACATGTTCCTAAAGGAAGTAGAGAAATCATAAGCTAGTGGCTCAAGGTTCTGCTTTTGAGCACGATTAGGCACCTCGCTCAAAAAACAAAACTCTTCATTTAAGGAGAAAGTTTATGAGTTACTGCCACCCTTAAATTACGAACAATGAAAGTCATATGAACAACTTCTTCTACTCCATAGATAAATTTTAGTGGTGTCAATTTAGTTGTCACTTTGAATGGTATTCTAAAAGACCACAAACCAAAATCCAATTTAGTGTCCGAAACTTTTCTATTCTCACTGATGATCTTCTTCAAGATCCACAACAAAATCTTGCTAGAACTTTTTACCTGTCCATTAGCTTGTGGATGATACGATGGAGACTTCTTATGTAAAATCATATGTTTTGCAGTTAGCTCTTTCATAATATCATTCAAAAAATGCTTGCCTCTATCACTAATCAACTCTATTAGACAACCAAATCTATTCATAATGTTAGAGTAAAGAATCTAAGCTACACTTGTAGCAGTATTGTCCTTCAATGCCTTTGCTTCAAAACACTTAGTATAATAGTTGGCACAAACTAAAGTATACATGTTCTTAGTTTGATGTGTTGCTAGTTTGATTGGCCCAACAAAGTCAACCTTCCATTTCTCTTAATCCTAAAAAGTGCATCTTTGGGGTGCCCTATGGATTATTGCTAGGCCATGTGGTTAGTTTGGTTGGTATTGCAATTGACCCTGAAAAGATAAAGGTTATAGTTGCTATGAGCCTATCGCATACTCCAAAAGAGGCACACAACTTTTTGTCATCAATGGGATATTATCAGAGATTTATCAATGCACTGGCAGAAAGAGCATTGCTTGAACTTCATATCTTTTAACTGTCTATTTAATTGGAATGAAGCTTGTCAAGTATCCTTTGAGGATGTGAAGCAGGAATTAGTGAAAGCACCAATCCTAAAAGCACCCAGAAGAGGTGAAGTTTTCTATATATTTTCAACAGCCACAATGCATAGTATCATCTATTGTTTAGCCCAATAATTTGGGAAGAGAAATGGTATCATCCAATTGCCTTTGCTAGTCAAAAATTGGGGATATCTGAACTCAACTATACTTATATGGAGAAATTGTGCCTTGGTATGGTTTTTGCGACAAAGAAATTCAAGCACTATATTTTCTATGAGAAGGTGGTATTCTTTATAAAGGTAGAAGGACTTAGACTGTTGATTAGCAAGTTGCAGCTGCTTGACCGTTTAGCAAAGTGGCTAATCACTTTGCAGGAGTTTGATAATGAGATTAAGAGTAAGCCACCAATACTACACCAAATAAGAATAACATTGTGTAGCATTAAAAATATCATCACATATATTCTTTATCACTATTGGCAACACTTGTTTGAAATCCCCTCCAACTAAAACAATCCTTCCACCAATTAGCTTATCACAACTCATAACGTCTCTCAAAGTTCCATCAATTGCTTCAAAGGCATGTCAATGTGTCATATGAGCCTCATCCCACAAAATACATGCATACAACACATTCTTTAGCATAGCAATATGCATCCCTAAAGACAATTGGCCACCACAAACTTTCTTGTAATATCTTTCTTCTCGTAATCTCATAGGAGAAATGACCTCCTACCAATCTTATATTGGTACCCTACAAAATTGTAGCTTGTTCATATGCAAGAACACATGTTCTCACTACTTGATCAATGCCTCTTCTATACAAAACTCCAATAATGACTTGAAAGTTTTTGCTTCTCAAAGCCAATATTCTTCTCTAATACCTTGATAAAGTTGTTATCATAACACCATCCACAAGAAAAGTCATCATTTGATTATAATAAGAATTAGATTCATATACCTAAACTCCAAATAATATTCCATCAAGCACCTGATCACTAACTTCCTACACAAGATCTCAATATCAATCCTACTCGTGAAATTTGCAATTGTACGCTTTTTTGTGGGAGTATGTACCATTTTATAATCAAGTTCTTTTAGCAAAAACATCCACCTAACCAACCTACCCATAAGCTGAGGCTTATCAATGAGATACAAGAGAGCTTGATGATCCACATTAAAAATGGCTTAATTTTCCAATAAGTAAGTATTTTGTTTTTAAAAACCACTTTCCAAAGCCTCTCTTTTAGTGACCATATGATTATTTTCTATTTTTGTTAATGTGCTGGTAGTATAATACATAGGCCTAAACCACACCCCTGATTTTTTCTTTGCATCAACATAGATCCAACATTAATGTTAGAAGCATCTACAGGTACATGAAAGGGAAAATCCCATTGAGGATAGCAAAATGGAAGCAACATCTAGCATCTTCTTCAAGATACCAAATGCCTTATCATGATCTTCTCTCCACACAAATTAAACACCTTTCTTTATTAAGGTAGTTAGAGGAGTACATATGTGAGTAAGGTACTTGAGATATCTACTATGCCACTTGATTTGGCCCATGGAGCTCATTACCTCCTGTGTTATTGTAGGAACTCCATCTTTTTGTACCAAGTGAATCTTTCGAGGATCTATGGTTGGCCATCCCTTCTTCAAAATGATATACTAAAGAAATACTCCACTTTTAGTAGCAAAAACAAACTTAGATGGATTCAGAGACATATCAAATTGCTAATAGATTTCAAGGCATAGTCTAAGCTACTTTAGATTATTTACCTTCTTACCAAATACACAAAAAAATCTATAAAAACTCTCACAGAGGTTGTAAGGCATGGATAAAAGGTCATATGAGCTTCTCCTTGAAACTCTAAAGGATCATTTTCAAGGCAAAAAAATCATGATAATGCTGACATGAGGCTAACATATGCTCTCCATTCTGTAATAAATGCCATATTATGCATATCATTAGGGTGCATTTTGATTGCATTCTGATAATGCATCTAGAAAACTGAACCTTCCACATCTAGCCACATCATCCAACAATAAATAATTGAATGTAAGTTGAAATGGATCTATGATTGTATCTACATTAAACTTCTTGTAATCCACACATGCCCTTATCATTCTTTTTGGGCAGAGATACAATTGGGGACAACCGCGTGATCTCATTCATTTGTTTAATAAATCCAACTCTAAGTAGCTTGTTAATATCCTCTTTAACTTATTTTTCATAATCTCAATTCATCCTATGTTGCTTCTACACAATGGGCTTAGCATTTTCTTTAAGATTAATCCAATGTTGATGTACCTTTGGGTCAAAACCATTCATGTTAATGTACTTCCAATCAAATATATCTTGAAATTCTTATCTTAGCTTTATCAATTTGTGCTTATTCTCCTTATCCACATGAATACTCATCTTAATAGGGTTAGAACCACCCACAAGATCTAAATTCACATGCTGAACAACATCTTCAAACACTTCAAGAGGCTTACTCATGATATGTTCAAACTTCGACTCTGCTTCAATAATAACTTGTTGACTAACCTTGTACGAGGCTTCCGCATTCTCAGCTTGTTGATTTTTCTACAAATTATGTAGTTCTTGATCATGGTTTATAAAGGAGTGATCTAGAGAGAGAGAGAGAGAGAGAGAGAGAGAGAGAGAGAGAGAGAGAGAGAGAGAGAGAGAGAGAGAGAGAGAGAGAGAGAGAGAGAGAGAGAGAGCGAGAGAGAGAGATTGTGAGAGAGAGCATATGAGTGTAGAGGAGAGAGAAATTCTAAATAAGGAGAGAGAATCCATGGAAGCTATGAGAGAGAAGATGTAAGATGAAGAGACTTTTGTATTAATTGATGATGAAAAATAAAACTCTCTTACACCTTATACACCAACCAACATGGCTAGTATTTCTTCACATTACTATTTCTCACATTATTATAGTCTCTTACATTCTATACCTACATAATGTTTTTGTCCTCAAAAACAAAATTAGGACTTATCACAATGCATGGGATAGAAGCAGAATAGAGTACTATTCTATATTAGCCATTACAAGGTATGCATTGGTAAAAAATTCAACAATTTTGAATAAATAAAAGAGGTATGATCAAGTATCCTCTATGCACATCAATAGGGAAAGAGAAAATCCAAAACTTGATCATGAATCTTTGGTCAAATGAGAGCTCCAGACATGGAAAAACATGTTGTCTATTGCAGGATGTTGCTATAATAAATAAGAAATAGCATTTGGTAAGAAGCTTCGATCATGGTCTGCTATACATTATATATCAAGATGAAGCTCTCTCTAAATGCTTTTAGCCCATGTATGTTGTGGTTTTTTGTTCATAGTATAGAATAAAATCACTTTAAAATAGAGAGATGTCTGAGCTGGAACAAAGCCATAAATGACTAGTCTTCAGCCAAAATTGTTTTCCTAAGGTAAGAAAACTCCTCAAAAATCAAAGCTGGTCTTCAAGAATCTTCTTCCAATGGTAATCCTTGCCATTTGATAAAATATTATGTGATTGTTCTAGATCTAAGCTTCTTGTCTCGTTGGCCGATGACTTCCCTGTGAATGTATTGAATGATGCCCTCCTCATCCATGGGTAGAATCTCCTCACATAATCCACAGTAGATCCAATAAAGGGCTTCAACTAACTCACATGGAAGACATTATGAAACCTAGTAGAAGAGGGAAGTTCCAACCGATATGCCAAATCACCCACTCTCTTCAAAATCCTATAGGGTCCATAAAATCTATGAGGCAATTTGTCGCTAGAACCATCTTTAAGAGTGGAATAACAAGACATGGGCACTTTCAAAAGTACTAAATCCCCTTCTTGGAGCTCTAGGTTTTGCCTTTTCTCATCAAGATAAAGCTTCATTTGATCTTGGGCTTTCTTTAGATTTACTTTACACTGTTAGAGGAGAGCCTGCATGCAGTCAAATTCTTCCTTGCTTTGAGGGTCTATCCTATCATTGAAAATGACCATAAGAAGGGGTACCTTGTATTCATACAAAGCCTCAAAAGGTGAAAATCCTATGCTAGAATGAGTGGAGTTGTTGTAGGCAAACTCCATCAAGTGTAACTCACGAATCCAATGCATTTTGTACATCATGGTAAAAATGTCTCAAGTAAGTTTCCAACCACTTTTTATTTACTCTCTCTACAGATAGTAGGAAGTCCACCTGTAGGTATGACTTCACTTTTGCTAGACGTGTTGTTTCTTGGTTGTTTAGGGTGTAGAAATGCACGGCCTTATGTACCATTGAGGAAGAGTATACCACAACCATTGAGGCTTGCAAGGAGGCCTTATGGAAAGGCTGTAGACCTTGGTATTACAGTTACACCTACACTACATTCGAATTCTATGAGTGCCATTCAACTTACCAAAAGTTACTCATAAACATGGCATCTCTATATGCACTAAGATAAGCAATAATCCATGTAGCTTGAAAACGTGCTCCATGAACTAACTAGCTACTTGAGACACTATATATTAAATTTTTGTGGGAATAAAGCGGGCTGCCTTGGTGAGTCTATCCACCACCAGATAAAATGTTGTTAGATCCTTTCTGGGACACACGTAAGCCAGTGAAAAAATCTATAGTAATGCACATCCATTTACCCTCAAGGATAGGCAATGGTTGCAATAAACCGCCTAGCTTGAATGTGCTACCTTTGTTTTGTTGGTATGGTACACGATTAAAGACAAAAGTATTGACATCCTTCCAAAGGCCCTTCAAATGAAAACTTTTAGCAATCTTGTCATAAGTCTTGAACACACCAAAATGATCAGATGCAGGAGAGTAATACATCTCTTGCATAATTCTATATGTAAATGGAGAAGTGTGCAAAATGACAATCATGCCATGAAACCATATGAGACCATTTTTCAACTGATATTGGGAGTTTTCATCATAATGCCTTTCTATACTTTTTGAAATATATAAATTTATGATCTAAAAGATAGGTCTCTTGGAGCTCATCTATCCAATCACTATGAAATTCGATGATGGTTGTAATCTTATATGCCCGTATCTTGGACAAGGAATAAGCAACTATGTTATCCTTGCCCCTTATATGTGTAATATCAAAATCATAATTCTATGATGTAGCTACCCATCCACATTGCTTTGGAGTGAGGTGTGATTGTGATAGGAAATATTTGAGAACACTATGATCACTTTTCACCCTAAATCGACTGCCATAAAGATAATGATGCAACTTCTTGATTGCATGAAGAATGGTTAGCATCTCTTGGTCATAAGCATTCATTGCCATCTCTTTGTCATTGAGCTTATGACTCTAAAAGGCTATTACACCATGCTCTCATAAAAAATTTGCTCGAATCCCCCATCCACTAGTATCACACTAAATAGTAAATTCTTTGGAAAAGTCAAGGCAAACAAGAACAGGAATTGAGGTAAGCAGTTCTTTCAATTGATTAAAGCTTCAATGCTATGGCATCCCAAAAGAAAACATTTTTTAAAGCGTGTTCGTGAGAGGTGTTGCAATAGTCTCATAATGGCATACAAATCTATGATAGAATGAATATAGACCAAGAAATCCACAAAGAGAAGTGGTATTAGTGGGCGTAGGCTAGTCTTTAGCACATTGCATCTTTTTTAGGGCTAGCATGAATTCCATTTTCACTGACAATATGTCCTAAATATTCCACCTCAATTTGTATGAATGGACACTTGGACTCCTTGGTAAATAGCCTATGCTATCTCAATACATCAAATACATTTCTTACATGTGACAAATGATCTTGTAATGTTTTGATGTAGATGATCAAATACCTTCCATGCATATGCCAAATCTCAAGACAAATCATACACATGTACAATCAACCACAACGAGCTATGGGTAAGATTGAAGAAAAATGATTCTTGAGCAAAGGAATTCAATGCAATACTTCAGTAAATTGAGTGCTCATTGAAATAAAGAAGGATGCATAATCCATACAAGCAATGGGCTTCCATAAAATGCATAATCAAGTCTTGTTTCTCTTCCAACAAATGAATGATGGCCCAACAAGAGGATTAAAGAAAGAGAGAGAGACTAAGAATTATCTCTTACTTGATGAAGATTGGATGAGATCCAATTTCAGACTCAAATAGCTCCAATAAGCAGCTGTGTAATCCATGGCTTTAATAGTTCAGCTCCTTGATGAATAGTTCTTCAATGTAGTTTGTATTTAGCTGCCTTAAGCCTTCAATGAAAAAGAAATTTGGATTGCTAAAGAATCCCCAAATCCAAGCTTGTAGAATGCTCTATGTGTCAAAGGGGCTTCAAGATGCCTTCAATGTTACAAAATTTCCATGTACCCCTACTATAGATAGGATTCCCAACCTCAAAGAAGTAAAAGTCCTCTATCTTGAACCCTTCTTGATGAAAAATTAGTAATCATTGTTGTCCATGCTTTAACATAGAAGAATGAAGCTCAAGGAGTGAAGGATTTAGCCAAATCTTGGCTTGGATGGATAAAAGAAAGGTTATAAGTGATTCTTAGAGATATTTGAAATGAAGAGAAACCTTGAATCACTAAGATTTTAATCCATTTACCCTATTGTCCAAACCTATCAATACCTAGGGTTTAAAGGATGCAAGCTTCATATGATAGGGAAGATCTTGCCTTTGCTTAATAATCATAGTGTAGACTAAGATCGAGCAAGCATAGATGCTTCCTAAGTGCCTCATATCTTGAAGAAGTTAAAGACATTTGTTGTTGTCTAGGGTTGTTAAGGCCATTGAGTAAGATTCATCATCAAGCTTGCTTTTTTGAGCAAATGAGAGGAGTGATAGAGCTACTCTATGTTTTGATGTTTTTGTAGAACATTTAAAACCAAAGTTGCAAGTTATCATGTGCAAGATCTCCAATGTGTTACAACCTTGATTCTAACAAAGAAATACTAGAAGATTGAAAAATTGCTACATGCAAACCACATATTTGTTTAAGGAATTACAACATATTAGCAAGGACATCATTATGCCACTACATAGAACGATGAGAGGTAAAGAATAATTGCACATAATAAAAGAGAGACACAAAAATCAAAGAACATCCAATGAGAACCTTGTTCCATTATAGTTTTCCATGACATCGCTCGTCAAGAAGAGTAGTCATGTATATGCATCATGCCAACAATACCCAACGAAGTGCCTAATCACACGATCCTTCAAAACATTTATGTAAGATGAAACATAAGACTAAAGGTAGTAAGGGTAACACCAATGCCTAACAATGATAATCAGGGATGTGTGTTAGATGGTTGAATTAGGATGATCCTCTTGACATTTCCCTTATGAAGTAGAGTGAGAACTCCCATGAGCAACAAAATTCATTAGTCTTAAAAGGATACTAGATAGTGTTGCTCATCGAATGATGCATTTTGGTTGACTAGTTAAGTATCCCTCTAAGAATAATGATGGGGTAACCTCATACTTTTTGTACTGATGATTGATGGACATTAGCTTTTGCTATACTTGCAAACTTTAATCCTAGGAGTTTTAGGAATTGCATAGGCGATAGAGGATTTCCTTATTGTGATGATGGTTTTCTATGTGACTAGAATATCCCTCATCTTTGGGTAACTTGAGTCTATCTTGATCAACACTAGACTTTTCAATGATATATTAACACATAATTGCTAGATTGCATGATAGAATGTGCATATGTCATCTTGTGTTGCTCATCACCTATGGCCTGGAATGGTGCTCCAAATGGCTTCCCCATGGTGTGATTTTGGCCTTCAAGTGTGTTTTTGTTCTCCTAATGGGTGACCAGCCACCACAAAGAACTCGCGATACCCTCATCTACATGGTACAAGTGAGAAATGTGGGAGCTTTTTGTAGACAATAATATAGAGGGGCCTTTACGCAAGTTTGAATACATTCTTTGTTGCAAATCCCATAGGAAGGCCCAGTAGGGCGAAAGTTCACAAACTCTACCTTCTTTTGTTAGGCGGATCGCAACATGTGATGCCGACTCTCTCTCTCTTTTGTGGGTTAAAAGTTGGTTTGGTAGGTGGCCAATAAATTCAATGCATACCCGGGTCCCGGAGTCACGAATGTGGAAGGAAGTTCAATGCCCAACAAAAGCCATGTTGACTCTTTTCACCGGAAAATCCAAATTTCAAATACCTTCTCTTCGTTCTTTTAATTTTACCGGAAAATCCAATTTCCAAAGAGTTTCTCTTCGTTCTTTTTATTATATACCTGCTGAATCTCCGCCTCGAATTTCTCTCTCTCTTTTTTTTTCGTAAATCTCTCTCTCTCTCTCTCTCTCTCTCTCTCTCTCTCCCTCACAGATCTCTCTCTCCCCGCCCCTACCCTCCCCAAATATTACATACGACATCATCAGAGATCGCGAGGAGGCGTACATTTCAGCGTTGTACAAAGCGGCTGCGACAGATTTAGGGATGACGCCTGCACAGTAAACACACTCACCCAATACACAAGACAGGCCATTATTCCACAGAGAGAGAGAGAGAGAGAGAAAGCGCAGGCATCGCAATGGCTGGCGAGGATGTGTTTGTGGGTGCTCTGGATCAAGGAACCACCAGCACCCGTTTCATCATATACGACCGCAGCTCCAAGGCCGTAGCTTCCCACCAAGTGGAGTTCACTCAAATCTATCCTCAAGCAGGGTCAGTCTCTTTCTCTGTGTTTGTGTGTGGGGGGAGGGGGTTGTGTGTTTGGGGGGGGGGGAGGGTGTGCGCGCGTATGCCTGCCTGTCTCTCTTTGACTGAGACTGCTGGGGGGTAAAATGGGAAATTCACATATTCAATGATGACAAGCATGCACATGCTCGTAATCGCACAACTTGCACACATTTTGTCCAATCCTTATTTCAATAAGGAAAAGGTTGTAACACATGGATCAATGCCGCAGGGTGAGACATCTTATAGTAGAAAAAGCAGCAGTAAAATAATTCCAGCTGATTTTGAGGAAGACCTCCAAGCTCAAAGGAGTCTTGAATATAGCCTTGATAGTTGCTCTTTGGAGTTTTGAAGATAGCCTTGAAGTTGCTCTTTGGATGCAGCAGCTGGTAACGCTGTGCTTGATTTCGTGGGAGGACAATCCATTTGGAATGAATGACTCCTGCTTGGCCTGGGATAGGCAGTATTGGCACATGTTCAAAGTGTGGTACAAAATAATGAGCCTTAGCCAGGGTAGACATCATATGCCACAGTCTGGATTTGTGTCATGCCCTGTGGGATATCAAAGCAAATGTTACATTCTGCACTGTTTCAAGATATCCTGTGATCTCATACACTGTTGATGAAGCCATCCGCAGAAGAGACTTGCTGAAAAGTTGATTATTCTTCTATGTCAATTTGCAGGTGGGTGGAGCATGACCCAATGGAGATCTTGGAGACTGTGCGAGAGTGTATGCAGATGGCTGTAGACAAAGCTAAGGAAGCTGGAAAGCCGGTCAATATAGGTTTGAAGGCTGTTGGCATCACTAACCAGCGAGAGACGAGCATAATCTGGAGCAAGAGCACAGGAAAACCTCTTTATAATGCTATTGTTTGGATGGATGTTCGCACCACTGCAATTTGCAGGTATTGTTATTTTACTAACTGGGTGCGTATCATTGCAATCCTGGGAGGTCTAACAAAGATCCTCTCAACTATCCGTGAAATTTCATACTTGTTTGATGCCGGATCTGTCCTTGCTGGACACCTGGAAAATTGCCCTTTGCTTTTTTTCAACAGATCTTGACTGTATTGTGGCTAGAAGTATTCTCTTGTGGTGAATTCGCCTCATGCTTATTCTTGTTATAACGTGTGTGCAGGCGACTTGAGGCAGAGTTGACTGGAGGGAGAACTCATTTTGTAGAGAGTTCAGGGCTTCCAGTAAGCACCTATTTCAGTGCACTAAAGCTGCTCTGGCTGCTAGAGAATGTAGCAGAGGTGAAGTCAGCATTAGAGAAAGGGGATGCTTTGTTTGGAACTGTTGACACTTGGCTTATATGGAACTTGACAGGAGGTGTTGATAATGGTCTCCATGTGACAGATTGCTCAAATGCAGCACGCACTTTGCTGCTTGATTTGAAGACCCTAGAGTGGCATAAGCCAAGCTTGGAGGTCCTCAACATCCCACCTGAAATACTTCCTAGGATTGTCAGCAACTCAGAGGTACTGGGTACAATTGCCAAAGGTTGGCCATTGCAAGGTGTGCCCCTTGCAGGCTGCTTGGGAGACCAACATGCTGCCATGCTAGGCCAGAAATGCAAGAAAGGGGAAGCAAAAAGTACATATGGCACGGGCTGTTTCATATTGCTAAACACTGGTGAGGAAGTAGTTATGTCTAATCATGGCCTGCTTAGCACTATTGCTTACAAGTTGGGGCCTGGGGCACCCACAAATTATGCCTTAGAGGGTTCCATAGCCATAGCAGGAGCTGCTGTACAGTGGCTGAGAGACAGTTTAGGGATCATAAAAACAGCAGCTGAGATTGAAGCACTGGCTGAGACTGTACCCAACACAGGGGGTGTGTATTTTGTTCCTGCTTTCAATGGGCTATTTGCCCCTTGGTGGCGGGATGATGCACGTGGCGTCTGTGTTGGGATTACACGGTTTACTAATAGGGGTCACATTGCTCGTGCAGTCTTGGAGAGCATGTGCTTTCAGGCAAAGGAGGTGCTTAAAGCCATGCATTCAGATGCAAACAATTCCTCTGAACCTGATGATTTTCTACTGAGGGTTGATGGAGGAGCTACGGTCAACAACCTCCTCATGCAACTGCAGGTATGACTTTATTGGAGCTCCATCTATGAAGTGGTATGTGCATGAATGCATGTGTGAGTTTGAGTCAACTGGTTTAGCCTGGATTTTCAATATTACCCTTCTCTTAGTTTGGATTAGCCCAAGTGTAGCGATCTATGTCAAGGCTCTCTTGGACATTACACAAGCTCATAGTGAGAGAAGAGAACATTTGTATGCTCTTGTAAACATATTGCATTGAGAAGAACGAGTGGTCTGTACATTTGGAGTACTTATTATACCATGAGTGGTTTTGTAGACACCCTATTCATAATACGCAGCTAGCCTGTCCATCGTCAATGCAAAATGTTCACATCAATCGTTATGTCTGATTCCATTAAGGGCCTTCTGACCTATGTACTTACATGTGGGTGGATGTTTGGTGTAGGCTGATCTGCTAGGGTCACCAGTGCTGAGGCCTGCAGACATTGAGACGACGGCTTTGGGGGCGGCATATGCTGCCGGTTTGGCTGTAAAAGTCTGGACGGAGGAGGAGATATTTCATAGTGCAGTGCAGGAAGAAGCAGCAGTGGTGGAGACTGTATTCCACCCTGCCATCGACCGTCAAGAAAGGCAGCGCCGATATCATTCTTGGTGCCTGGCTGTGGAGAGATCATTTGGGCTGTCAGATTTATCCTCTGTCTGACGAGATCATTTGGGATGTGAGATATAGTGTCTGCATGATTTGAGAGGTCAGATTTAGCCTCTTCCCAGTAAGACCATTTGAATAGTCATTCAGATTAGCCTGTGTCGAATTCAAATATGTCGTGCAGAGATGATCTGAGCCATGCAACAGCGTGCTCCTTTTCCGTTGTGTAGCCCTTGCTCTTTACTTTTACTTCCGTTCATTCGCCAGCTTCTTCTTCTTCCTTTAGTGGGCGCCCTTTGTGCAGCTTTTCATGTGCCCGGTATCGGTTTTTAGCGCAACAAACAAATCTACTTATCATCAATAACAGAACTTGAAAAAGAGAACACAGTTTCTAGTCACTCGAATTCTCTGCAATTCGTGAAGGGGAGGGAATTTTTCAAAAAGCAGTATGTTAGGAACGTGTTGACGCAAGATTCTACGCACGTAGAGCTTGTAGGAAGGCCCAAGGGGGTGTGATTTTCGTGAGGTATTGCGTTGCAAGTTGCAAGCCCAAGGCCTTGCCATACCCGTATGGGGCGCTGCATGATTACCCGAGTCAGTCAGTCAGTCAGTCAATCGTACGAGAGAACTCGTTACAAAAAGGGTTTCAACGCGCTTTATACGGATTCGGGTTACTGAATTTGCACTCATCCTTCCCTAGACCGGAACACTAAATTGCATTAAAAAGGCATGAGAATGAGAGTAACCAGAGATGCTTCGGGCGAAGGTGTGGAAGCTTCACTATTTACTTAGTCAACAAGAGGAGATTTAGCCATGGTTGATGGAAGTGTTTGGAGTGCTCTCTCAAAGATGATGTTGAAGATGCCTTTTGAGCACCTCTCCAAAGAGGCCCCTTGAGCAGTAATGTTTATACTCTTCCCAATAGGTCTTTTAAGAGATACTAGAACCTCGCCATTATTTCCATATAGGGGATACCTTCAAATGAAGGAAACAATGAAGGGGTGGCCTACCTAATGCTCTCATATGCAAGAAGTCTATAAAGAGGCACAACACAAGGCTTTTTTTCCCTTGTCACAAAAAGAACCAAGAACACAAGGCATGATATGAAATTTTACTTGCTCATCGAGGTCTCTCAAATGTTGTACTTTCTCTACAGAATGCTCCTTGTATTTGTCATCATGATCAACAACCACCTCTTCCTCCTTTTGAATGCCAAAATTTTCACATTAAAAACGTTTATGTGTAATCAAAAGGAAGAACACTATATATCTTGGCTTGGTCATGTATTAATAATCAAAAACACAAAACCAAAAGTTATTATAGGCTTTGAGGCTATAATTACCTTTCAACATAAGGGGTAAAAATATGATAGTTTATCACACTATCGAATGAGGTAAAAAATGCTGATTCTGGATTTGATCTTTGAATCTACTAAGAGGAGTGGATTAACAACAAACATACTTATTGCAATATCAATATTGAGAGGAGAAACATGTGCCTTGTGAAAAAAATGCCATGGATGAATACATGGGAGAACAATAACCCTTTCATACTATGACACTTCCTTTTAGAAATAGGAGAGAGCGAAGGGTAAGTTTAACTAAGGGAACATAAGTGAATTGGACAATTTGATATCCCTCTTTTCAAGCATGAACTTGTCCTCAAGTTATATACTAAGATGGCCCTCCTTATCTACAAGAGAAGACACGAGGACAACCATTTGTGATTGTAGACCTTCCCTATCCTCTTGTAGTTGATTGGAGCAAGTTTATTAATATTCTCTTTATAAAACTCTTGTTGTTTTTCAAGTGATCCTATAAGATGATATTTGTAGAGTCCTCTACTCAATTGCAATTCTTATTTTGTATTCATGGTGGGTGACATCCTCAAGCTACACCTCTTTTTCCTTCTACTTCCTAGATAATTTTGGGGGAACATTCAAGATTTGATAAGCTTTGGCATATGCAGTGGGCAAGGGATTCAAAACCTTAACAAACCTATCTTAGTCTACTCACTATGGAATCGTCCACTAGAGTAACCCTATGTCCATAAAGTCAATATTATTGCTACGTAGCAATAATATATGATTCGTATCTTATTGCTGTGGACAATATATTATTGTTGCCTATGTAGGCAAAATATATAAATCAATCGTAAAGTCAGTCAATGATGAAGTTTTTTGCTATCTCTTGTAAACAAAGAATCATTGACAATCGCCACTTCTTCAAATGATACTAACTTGCATATATTTTTACTTCGCATAAAAAAGGTGATAATTTTTTAAGCTTTATAAAATAGGAAGAAAAGGAGGATGAGAAGGAAAAGTCATATTTCTACTTTTTTCTCTCTATATATTTTTGATAGATAAAATTTTAATGTGTATGAATGATTGAACAAAGAGTTGTAAATATGATTTGTTACATTTTACTCATATTATCTACATTTTGGTCACTAATTTTAAATTATGGTGGGGGTTAGATCTAGATCCATGTTAAAATATATGCTAGAATCTATGCCACTTACAATCTACATGTAAGAAATTTTATGCTTTTGCAAAATAATTCAATTGAATTGGAAAGTTTAAATAATGATAAGATCAATGTTGATAAGTATTTGTATTTTTGTTACTAAACATATTTAATCCTCTTATTTTATGAATACAATTTTACAATTATGATTTTGAAAATAAAGTTTTCTTTTATTGATGTAATTACCTTTATGTTTTTCAATAAAAAATGATTTTTATCATAAATAGAATTGATACAATTGAAAGTAAAGAAAGATTTTTGTGAATGTTATCACATATGCAATAATATGTGAATTCACTAAACATATGAGTGATGAGATAGCAAAAAAGATCCACATAATGTTCATTTGCACAACTTTAAGAACTTCATATTGGAAAAATCAATGAAAAAGGTAGAGTTGGAAGGACATCAATAAATATCATCTCTATTTCAAACACAAATTCAAATAATCAAACAAAACTAGATAATGTAATAGGAAATACATAGAAAGCATACATGGATCTTGGTGATGATGTTCCAAGAAAATTTGATATTTCAAAATACAACAAGAAATGAAAGAAGTGAATGAAGCTTTTTGTAGAGGTGAACTTCATTATGTAGAAGATAATTTGCATGTAACTATTTTGAAAATAAAATAAGAAGATCAAAAACAACATTTTGAACACTAGCATCTTGCATGATACAATCAAGTTCAAAGAGTCGTATCTGGTTCATTTGGTGAATGCTATACAATCAGTATCAAGAGTGTTCCTTGTTTTATAATAAGTGATCCATATTGTGCTAAAAAATACAATCAATATTGAGAGTGTTCCTTGTTTAGTAAGAAGTGATATGTATTGTGTTAGAAAATACAAGGAAATATATCTAAAAATATATACACTTTTCTCATGAACAAATAATGCAGTTGATTCATAGATGTTTGATAAGAATTTTAGCATCCACAAGATATCAATTGTTTATAACTATATATCTTTTGCACAATGGAGATACACTTCATAGAATATTGATATCGTTATCTTATACTAAAGATGCATACATGCATTACACTACTAAATTCTTGTATTTGGAGAAATATAGATCCTTAGTTTGAAATTCAAGTTTTGATCATGCACTGAGTGATGTAAAAAATGAAAGAATATGTGCATTTGCAAAATTTGTATCGAATGTGATATATACGATAATAGGGACTATGGATGTAGCTCATACCTTGCATTGGATACTCCATGACTTGCATTGTAACAATCTAGTACTAGACTTTATTCAAGCATAAGATGCTCATGTAGATGTGATTGATTGGGATCAATCACATCTACTAGACTTTACTCAAGCATAAGATGCTCATGTAGATGTGATTGATCGGGATCAATCTATGCGAGTTGAATAAAGAAGAACATCACATGTCTTTTAAAAAAAACAATCAAAGAAAACAAAGATAATTTGGTGTACAATAAAAAATGATGTTTTTTCGTCACTTAAATATAAAGTGTGGCTTGCAGTAGAAAATTTGGACCCTAAATGCAATAATGTGTTTGCAAAGGCGTATAATGTTTATTATTACAAATATGCAAATATTAAAAAGCACACACACACACACACACACACACACACACACACACACACACGCACGCACGCACGCACGCACGCACGCACGCACGCACGCACACACACACACACACACACGTGCGCGCGCGCACACATGCACACACAGAGTCATACAAATCCAAGAAATAGTAAAGATGTAATGTTTAGCAAAAGATGTAGAATGTTAGCAAAAAATGCAATGTTTCTTACATAGATTAGTCATTATTGTACGTTATCAGATGCAATATAAAGACTTAACGCACGGGAACCAAGTTGCATCTTGTAATGTGACCACCATAAAAATAGGCCATTGTTCATGAAATCTTTACTTTTAGATACTTGCTTGTACATATTCAAGAAAACATATGTATGAAAAAATCATTGTTTCTCTTGCCTTGCAATGTGACTATAAACAAAAACGAGTCTCTATTTGTGAAATCCTTAAGTTTGAAAGTTTTCTTGTATATATTTCAAAAATATAAAAGTTTAGAGGTTATTGATATATATGATTGCAATTCTATTATATACATAAATTTTAAATGTATTATACCACACCATTGTTTTTAATTAATTGTTCCAATGATAAAAATGAGATGATTTGAAATGAAGTTAATTTTTTTATTAGTCAAATTATGCTTAAATTTGAAGATGTAATCGATTTCTCAAAAGTTATATGAAAATCAACTGTTTGAAAATATTAAAGTAAGAATTTGTAGGTATCTTTTTGGTATTAAGAATGTAAATGGCATAAAATCATAATAAACTTTTGGAGTTTTAAAAGAAGTAGAGATGATTGAAAATTGTGTTTTGTTTTTTATAGATAAAAACATCATACCTTACTAGAGAACTTTCACATACAAAAAATTTATTATGTATTTAATTGTATTACTAATGACAAATAGCAAGTGAATCCTACATGTGAAATGTCAAAGAATATATACCTATAGTATCTCCTAAGAAATACAATCTATAAAAGAAGGTAATAGTGTTAACAAGTACATAATCATCAATGATAGTGATACAACACTTAATACCTCTTCAATTATTATCCTCTTAAATATATGTGACATGAAATCCAAAGTTTAAAATGGTTATTTCTTAAGGTGATTTTTGGCAAAGTATGGCACATATGGGATTACAATCCCTATAGACTATCCAAAAAAACTTAAGTTTGATACGTGGGGAGGGCTCAATTACATTTTCTATCGTGAAACCTCACTTCAAAAATTTTGTGGACACAATGAACTTGGATGAGTATTAAAAGAGTATGATTTTGGGGTTTATCCTTTAAAGAAATCAAAGAGATTGTGAAACACACAAATAGGACTCATATTTTAATCCTTCCATAAGATAGAATATGTTGCTAAATTTAATAATTTTACATTTACTTTTTCCTTCAAACATTATTAACAACTATAAAAATAATACAATACAATGCTTTCTTGATAATAAACATTAAAAATACCCAAAAATAACACATTGGTGTTGTTTTATTTTACAAAAAAGAGTGTCACACCCACTATGTCAGGAGGAATGAATTAAAGTGCAATCCATAAGGTACTACAGTACTACACCCAAGATCAATGTCACAATATGGAAAAATCCTTCTCCAGCTAAAAGATAAAAAGTACCCATATATAAGGGAGCATACCAGAACAATGGAGGAACACAAAAAGTGTGCCAAAACCCCTCAAGTGAATGATATGAACATGTACAAGGGAGTGGAAGACCAATCCCCAAATTTTAGTAAGCCTAAAGCCTTGCAAAAGGCCTCAAACTTTTCTTGCAAAAGATATTTCGTAAATACAATTGCAGAATTGTCATATGTAGGGATATAGACCAAGTCAATCTCCCCGTGCTGCATGGATTCTCTCTCTTACCATGATGATATTACACCTCACGTTCTTTGTGAAAGTATGAAACATTGGGATCCTTGCGATTGCCATGGTACTTTGACCATCGATATAGATAGGCAAGGGTGACTCTTACTCCACACTGAGATCAACCAAAAAACATCTAAGCCATACACATTCCAATGTAGCTATAAATGTTGGGCACGTACTCATCCTCGTTGCAAAATGTGGCCACTATAGATTTCTTCTTGCATAGCCAAGAGATGCAAGAATCACTAAGCATGGAGGAATAGTTACCATTAGTGGACCCTCAAGTGTCAAATCAACCAACAGAGTTTCTCTATGTGCACATTCAACCAAAGTAGGCAATTTGCACGTGTGTTACCTAAGGAACATGAAAGTGCCTAAGTCTCTTAGTGGAACGAATTAGCCTAAGATAGACGAGTCTAGAACATAGCAGTTGTGAGGTAAATGGCTTAATGGATCAAGGTTTTAGCCGTCAAATATCCTTAAGGGTATGAGTGGTCAACCTTATGTGGTGAAACAAGTATTTGAGTTCCAACGTAAATCTTTGCTATGGATCTATCATATACGCCTACAATTGATGTTCCTATTGCTAATCTTAATATGGGTGTCCTACATGGTTTCTCTCAATAGTCTAAGTGTGTAATGTCCTACGACTTATACAAGCTGTGAGTGTTGTGGATTGCAATTCTATGTGTGGTGTGCCTACTATTTATCTTAGGGCTAACTTATCCTATCCTAGGTGTTTTTTGAGCGACTTAACCCAAGGTATGCAAATTCAATGCATATATGACCTAAGGTGCCTAGGGTTCAAGAGTGTGACTAAGGTCTTAATGTGTGCCCTAGTACCTATATTTTTTTTTTCTACCTAGAGTGAGAGTGGTGCACTCTAACTAGGTGTTGGAGCTATGGGGATCTTGTGCTCAAAGTCTTAGTTCAAAGAATTTCTCAAGTTGTCGAATTAGTTAGCAGGGGTGGCAGATCTCGAATGGTGTAGTCTCTTATTCAGGTGGTGTGGTAGCAAGCAAAGGGTCAAGCAGTGGCAATCCATAGAGTTTGTAAGGTTGTGAAGATCAAGTACATGCAATGGAGGTCACTAAAGAATAGCTACTCCATCTGGCTTAGGGTCTAAATGTGATTAGGGTTGCACGGTACTCAACTCAGTTTTCAATTATTACCTATTGTGAATAAGGTAGATAGAGGATGGACCAACCTTGGTACTCGCACTATCACTCTTTGTCCTCTTCTTCTATGGCTTGCCACACTTCATCTCATTCCTCCCTTTATGTTGGTGCCACTCTCTCTTCCTTTTTTCCTTTTCTTTGTCTTGTGATCTGCATTGTTGAATAGTTGATATTTGATGAGCCATGACATTATGTGCTATGAATTGATCAAGGCCTAAGCTATGAACACCCTATGTGCTTTTGATAATCCTTGAAGCAATGCTTTTCTATGTGTATACTTAATCTCTTACCTCTTTGTACTGTGTTCTCAAGTTTCAAATGGGAAAACAAAATAGCATGCTCTTTATGCTTTTCTTTTTCTGATATAGTGCTAATCTAGTGTGTGATGTGGCGGTCATTGATTCCTTTTGCATGTGGTTGCTATTTTGGTCTCTAATTGTGCTCTTGCAACTACATTTACATCAATAATCATGTGTGTGCTCAAGTGTATGCAATCTACTCGAGTGTTTTGTGGATCCTCGAGTGTGCTATCTTTGGGGGCACTAGTCATAAACATCCTCCTCATGCATTGCCTCAAGTACTTTCTTCCTCCATATTGCTTCTTGTCCACTCTACTCTCCTATGTCACACACGCTTGCATGGTAGGGTGCTTTCTATTGCATGGTCCTTGTTCACTTAATCATCCCCTTCTCTTCTTGGCTACTTTATTGTAGCACACGTGTAGACCTTGTCTTCCTTAGTGGTTGGGTGATTGTCTTGTCTTCTTTAATACAAGGTCATGTAGATGAGTGTATCCTTGGAGTGGACTTTTAACTAAATTCTCCTAATGCATTGATTAGTCCTCTTGCCATTATGGTTGGTAGTAAAATAGAAAGAGAGTTATTCTTCTTGACAATTGATTGAATGCTCCCCATCCTTGTGCTTTATGTGTGAGACTTGGGTATCTTTTAGTTGATAACTCATCCTCTCACCACTTTAGTGAATACAACCTTGCACACTCAAGTGCCTTTTTTCCCCTAGGATGCCTTTAAGAAAGAGTCTAATTTCCTCAAAACTTCTTCTTTATTGCTCTATTCAAAATTTCTTCTAATCTAAATAATCTATTTTCATGCCACTGATTATCAAATCCTCTATGCAATTAGGACTCATCACTGAAATCAAATGATAGGGAACCTCTTATCTTTTTTTCCTACCATTTTGTGATTTTTTACAATTATACTTTTTATATTCTTTACTTTTTCTCTATTGTTTCAATAGTTCTTCTCTAAACCAATCTTAATAATCTAATACTTTAATGAGTCTACTAAATAAATTTAATTTCACATCCTAAACTAACCATGCATGTTTGAAAAAACATGAAATATGCATGAAAGATATTGATTCCTTACCAAATCATCCCACACCCATATGATCCTCCTATTCCTTTGCATGGCAAGAAAATGAGCACCTCAATTAGTTAGTTCCACCCTTATCTAACAATAGAACCAAGATGTCAAGCTTTATGTGCACTCAACAATGGAACATGGGTGGATCTCTTATTGATTCAATAGTTTGACCAACCGTGATAGACCACCTAGTCGCTTACTCTCCAACTCATAACAACTGCACACTCCTCCTATAATGAACATGTAAGAAAAAAAGTTCAATTGTTTACAATATTGTAGTAGACACACCTCTTCATTGTTTTCACATTGTAGTCCTTACTTGAAGTGGAAATCGGTAGCCTCACAATGCTTGTGGCAGCCCTTTGCACACCAAGCTCTCAATCCAATGTCCTCAAAACTCCCTTTGCACATGAGAATAAGAAAAAGAGAAGGATGGACGTAGTAGAGTCCTTCATTTCCTTTCCTTCACACTCCCTCACTCACTCACTCTCTCCCTCTCTCATCATTACAATGGAGGAACAAGAGCAAAGAATCAAGGGAGCTAGAACTCACAAACATGAACACACTAGAGTAAGCTCTTCCATTCAGTTTTTGGCTTTTATACATAGGATTAAAATTAGGATTTCCACTCAAGGTTGGGTACCCTATCCACTTTTGAGGCTTCTTGTTGGCCCTTCTTAATGTTACATGTATATTTGTTAGGTTAATATTGCCTAACCCATCTAAAGCAAACAAATTGCCTATTCTACCATTTTTTGGGAGTGACCTTGACTCACATAAGTATTTACAAAAGTAATATTCATATCTTTGAGAGTGAATATTTTGAATTAGCATTAACCCTCTCTTAGACCAAGCACTAGTTCCATGACACTCAAATCAATAGTAGTGTGTTGACACATATACAATGGGTGCCATATGCTAGGACAATTATGGTTTTAGTAGTCTATTAGAGAAGGGATTGTTGTCATGGCTAGTGAAGTTGGAATTTGATGTCTATGTTTGATGGTTGGTAGCTATAGTCTTGGCCAATGTTTGATATGCAAGGATGATATACTATAGAAGAGATGGGAGGTGGTGTGTAAGGGCTATCAATGTTGATGGATCTTCATTATGGTCTTCAGTAGCACCGATAAATAGCATGCACACCTAAGGGTGTGATTACCATACAATATAACAAAACGTGCATTGTGCAAGTGCAACTAAGAGATGGGTTGAGTGAATTCTTAACAACAAGCCCCATTAGGGGAGATTTGAGGTCTCGAAAATGCCCTGTAAGAGATCCTAGAGAGAGAAAACAATTTAAGAAATAAAATCATTTTATAGAATTTTTAAAAGGTTTATATTTTGGTAAGTTAAATATCAAAATTCATTAATAAGTCATTGTCGTGATATTCTCGTGATCACATCAAACCTAGAAATCTAGGTCGCCATAAAGTTGGCAAGGTTGTCATAATGAAGATCTTACCTCTCCTCATTAAAGTGAAAAGTAATATTCAATTTGAATTTTGGTGGATACTCAATTGCCTCCCTCCATTGTTTCTCTCTTCTTCTTTTTTTCCTCCTTAGTAGTTTCTTCTTTGTTTTCGTTCTTGCTTCTAATCATATCCTTAGCTATGGATCAATCACCCAATGATATCTGTAACTCAGCTATGGATCAATCATCCAATGATCTATGTAGCTCTCATAAAATACCTCTCTATCATCTTCATATTGAGTTGGATAGTGAGTATGAACCAATAAGAAAGAGAACAAAATCTATCATGGTTACAGAGTCTATGAAACATATACTGAGGTTTGAAGGAAAGAAGAATATTGATCTTTGGTTAGATGGAAAGCTATATCCCAAAGATCCTAGCAGAAATAGCACTCCTCCTTTCTATAATAGCTCATCATTAATGAGGTTTCTTGGTGATGGCTACAATGGATTTTTAGGTTATACACTTAACCTTGTTGTAGAAAAGGATATCCTTGGACTAGAGAATCATCTTTTGATAAAACACAATATAGAGTTGTTGCAGAAGCTAGAGGATTGTCAACAAAAAATTCATTCATTAGAAAAGCGTATCAAAGCTTATCAACGAAAGCAAACTTTATTAGGCCTTCGAAATCGACAAAGAGCTCTTAAGAATATTGAGAATCTCAAACGAGGAGGAGGAGGCTGTGGTAAAAGAATCCAAGCAGCAATGTATATTTTTTTTCACTTGAAAAATCTTAAATATGGCTTTATTTAAATTACTTGCATTGATTTGTGATGTTAATTTTGCTTAGATCTTTTCTACAACCAAATGCAAGTGAAAGAGATTCTTTAAAAGCAGCTCAATTTTATTATCATCTTCTTCCTTCAGTAGTTTCAAAGGATATTTTGGAGAAGAATAAATTTAAAAAGGCAAAGAAACAATGCTTGGAGTCATTTATAAAGGATCATTCTTTGGATTCTGAGTTAGTATAGAAGACACGTATTGGTATAAGTCGAGATGCTTATATGCAACTTTTCCAGCTTTTACAATCAAATATGAAGTAAGGACATGTACACAATTGCATACTTCCGAAGCCATTTGTGGTTAGAACTATGAGACAGAGAGTTAATAACAAAGTGATGGGGATTCTAGGTGAGCCTTTTCATATCAAGGCTATCTTCAAGGGCAAGAAAAAGGAGGTTACATTCAATGAATTTAACAATATTTTCCTTAACTTGCCCACCCTACAATGCTTAATGATCAAATTTATGACTTGTCAGTAGCAGAGGCACAGGGAGTGGCTAGATTTGTGATTAAAATTGATGAAAGTGAGATTCTGAAATGTAAAAAATTGGAGAGAATCTCTATCACCTTGATGAATAGAGCACTTTCGTCACGTCATTGCAATCACTCAACATCATTTAGTGTTCAATTTGAATATAACATCTGGTGGCTAGGAGCATTTGAGGTAGATACTGAGAATTTTGATATATTATATTGGGTTTTTCATCAAACATCAATAACTAATGTTATTCAAAGGCAACAAGCAGGAGAAAAGCTATTTGTCACATAGCTGGTGAGCTAAAGACACTCAAATGTATGTATAATGTATCAAAGGGAGCCAACTCGAGATCTCCTTGCTTATACTGCATGTCACCAGCTGCAGAGTTAAACTCAAGCAATTGGAATAGAGCTCCCTCTAGGCACAATAAGGATCCACAGATTAAACTAGTCTTGGACATTCCTTTAGCGAATGCCCATATTTGTACACTTCATGCACTTTGCAGGATAATTGAAAAGCTTGTTCATCTGTATATAGGATTTGCATGGAAGCTGAAGCCATTATCAACTAGAATAGATGCTATAACAAAGGTTGAAAAAGTTATCTCTGCAATTGGTTTGCATGGTGGCAATGTTGTTATTGAACAAGATCTTCAGAAGTCTAAGAATGGTAATTGTGTCCCAAAAAAACCATCTATTAGTGGAGTGAAGGCTAGAAGGTTTCTAGGCTTTCATGGGAGACTTGGCAAGATAAACTCGAGAAATGGTGGCTCAACTATTAAATTTAATCAGTGGAAATTCCTACATAATGCAGTTAAGGATCACACTGATAATGGACAAGCTCGGAATAGAAAAGCTAAAGTTTGGGAAACACTAGACAAAGTGTTTTTTTATTGTGATAAGACTGAATGGAATCATGATGATCTCAAAGACTTTAAAAACCAATTGAACCTTTTCAAAAAGGCGATGACAGAAGCTTGGGGTGATCAACACTTTACTCACTATATGGTAAGAAGTTTGTATATGTTTGTTTTTTCATTGCCGAACTCATATAATGTTTTTTAATAACTTTCTTTATTTTTTGACTATGCAGCATATTCTATACAACCATGCTCCATACTTTATTAAACAATATGGATCTCTATCTATCTAGTCAACCCAAGGTATGGAAAAATCACATTATCAAGCAAGAACAAAATATTTCAGACACACAAGATATGGAGGTGGAAGACACAAAGCCAATAGTTTATTAGAGGTCTTTTAATGGTTCTATCGACAAATCTGGCATAAATTAAAGCTTAAAGATACAACCACATCAAGCAATACATCATCTTTAGCAAGGACTATACAAATTGTTACCCAAAGAAGAAAAGATAGATATTTAAATTCTTAAGCAACACAAGGCAAAGATTTACAGAATGGTTACAAACCAAACAAAGTGTTGGGAAAAGATGGGTTTCAAGAAACCCTTGATCTTTTACATCTTCTAGTCTGATTGTGTTGCAGAAGAATTCGTAGTTTCAGGCACCTCGACAGGGCCTCCAGAGGAGTCCTTAGTTTCAAGCACCTCAACAGGGCCTTCAGAGGAGTCATTGGTTTCAGGTAGCTCGATAGGGCCTCTAGAGGAATCTTTTGTTTCATCCCACTCAATAAGACCTATGTATTTCAAAAACTCCTGTTTTCGATAGCCTGGAAGAAGCTTCAAATTCTTACTATCTCCTACATAAGAGAGCAAATAGGAGCCAAGAACTCCAAAATATCCAGCTCTAGATCCACTGTATCCAGGCATGAAGCCAAAAACTCTTATGGCTTCTTCCTTCTCCACTAAAATGATCTTGTCCAAACCTTTGTTGAAAACTTGAGATCCAATTACCTTTGAGATAGCTCTCAAAGCCATCATTGGTAGACTTGGAGAGCTTGACAATCTACTATGATATATTACAATTGCTTGATTGTTTAAGTTTCCAATATAATGGCCAAGGCTTTGATTTTTCCCAAGCTTCATTGGCCTAGAGCCCTTGGCCCTTCCAAGAAAGTTGTCCAGATCTTCAATCTCAATCTACACAACAAACCACAATAGTATAAGATATAAGATATTTATCTATAATGCATAATAAAGTCTAACATAAATTCAATGGGTAACTTCGAATTATATTTCATACCTTAGGGTGTTCGTCTTTTTCGAGAAGACTATCATCATAAAGATTTATTGAACTCTTGGGTTTTTCATATGATGGAGACTTCAATCTCTCTTCATACCCTACATCATCAATATGAAGTTTCTTCTAGACCTGCAAGAACTCTTCTTTTGTAGGTAGCCCCCCCTTTTTGTATTCTACGATTTGATTAATACATGTATGTAAGGCTATAGAGCTGTCTTGGAAATTCTCTCCATCAACATCAAGACTTGCTAGTGGTTCTTGTTCATAACCTATAAAATTCATGTCATTTTTGCCCCAACTTGCAAGGATTGCTAAGCAATAATCTTCTCTAAGATCAAAAAGATGTTGAATATCATTTAGCAACACATATCTCTTCTTGTTGATAAGATAAGTGGAAAATTTTGGAACACATGCAAGAGGACCTTCTTCATCAACTTGTGCACTTGGCTCGATCTCCTTTTCTTCCACCATTGTGATATTGTCACTCTTGAACAAACCTACATCAAAACCTTGGACAAGTTGATTCTCAATATCTTCTTGGAACATCTCCTCCTTCTCTTCAACCTCCTTATCCATACTCGCAATATCCTCTAGCTTTCCCGGTTGGTCTATATCTGGAGAAGAATTTTCCATGTACTGAAGATACACAATAAATCCAACGTCCTTGTGGATCAGAAAACATTGGTGTTGATACCTGTGGAAAGGGAAACATGTTTCTCTCTTCCTGAATTCCTCATCAATGAGGTTGAACCTGCCTAGTAAAGTTGACTTGGATGTACTGGTGGCTCCCATGACATCACTATAATGAACAAATCCATTGACTTCTAAACCTTGCACATGTCTGTCTCATAAAAATATATGTACTCCTTAAGTTTATCTTCAAGATTCTCCAATAACTCCTTTAAATCAAAAGGAACATTGAAAATTTCCCTGATATAGCTAAACTTGGAAGAATTTCCAGTTGTGTGTAAGAAATCAAAGAGCTTATTATCAGAAGTCTCCATTAGCTCCTCCTAATCCATTCCTTCCAGAGATAGCTTTCTCTTTGTCATCTTGACCAACAAAAGATTTATCCCTAAAAACAAAGCAGAATGGTAACAATGTCCAATAAAACAAGATGGAACCATGGAAAGAGGCTCCAAAATTGCATTTTTCAAGACAAAAAATAAAAAAGGAGAAAATTTTTTAAGTGACCGGTGAAATATGAAAACAAGATGTCCAAGGAAAAAGCCGGTGAAGAAATTGCGTTTCACCGGACACTACTTGAAAACGAAAGTTATTTGAAGATTTCACCGGTGAAACGTGATAGTTAGCGAAATACCACTAACTAGAGACACTATTTCACGTTTCACTGGTCAAAAGATGCAGAACAAGAAGAGAAACATAAACTATGAAATAATTTTATGAAAACATAGAAATTTATGATAAAATCCTTTCTGGAAGTGCCATGCTCCTTTTAAAAGACACAAAGCACATGACATCTGTAATTTTTCAAGTGTTATTAAAAATTCTTTCTATACTAATCAACGAGATTTTGTTCAAATACTTGTTATAACAAAATTTTGTTACCTATCAGAAGTTGTTGAACTGCTCTTCAAACAGGAAGCAAGGACCTTGAAGGGAAGTCGAAACAAAATTTCGGGAGAAAGAAAGACAATATCGGAGAGGATGACTTCGAAAAGCTTTTATATTGATTGTCAAACGTGGGTTGATAGTTCCAACGAAAAAGTTTGCGTAATGATGGAAAAATAAACGTGACCGCAAATTTGGACAAAATTTCCAATATTTTTACACGCAAGAAATACCTCAGAATACGTGCGCACGTGTCTCACTTAACACACCGTATCAAATTTCTCAGAAGACATGCGCACTCCCTTTTTTCGAGAATACGTCGCACGTGTTTTACTTAACACTTCGCCAACTAATGCATGTACCATTGATTTTAAAAAAATCCCCCAATAAAGGGAAACAACGGCCAAATTCGTTTCATATTTTTATGGTCACGGAACACATTTTCGTGGTCACGCAGTAGGGTCTTCGAGCACATTTTCGTGGTCATGCTGTGGTTGTGAAGAACGTATTCGCGTTTCACCAGAGCTAAACGGATTTTTCCCAGCAAAGAGCCAAAGAAGGTATGGTTTTTTGCATCCGTCCTCCTCAATGCCCAGGCGTCCATTCAATGCATTTTTTTATACTTTTCCTTAATGTTTTATATTATTATAAGCTTATGAGCACTATAAACTTTTTCCCTAGTGTGAGCATTCCTTAATGTTGTGGAGATTTTAGGCAATCCTTCGAACTTTTTCCTTAATGTTGTGGATATTTTAGGTAATTGTAATAGCATTCCTTAGATTAATGTTTTGTTTTTCTTCGTTTTGTTGATTCTTTTGCTATTTATGTGTTGTCTGGTGAAACGTGAAAACAACATGCTGCAAGAAGGTCTCTTATTTGAAACTCGCGTTTCACTAGACACAGTGGACAAGAAGTAACATGTCTTTTTTTGGCAGATGGCTAGGACTAAAGCAACAGTAAGGAAGGAGAAGATTGATCCTAGGGGTTTAACATCAAAGATTCATCAATCTTCAAAGCCTCAGAAGCTCTCTAGAAAGTCAAAGCCAAAGAGAAAGTTTTCTCAAAATGTTAGGTGCCTAAGGGAGATTAGGAAGGCAATAAAGGCTCTTGACAATGCAATTTTAAAGTTATATTTTCAAAGGCTTGTCAGGGAGATTTGTGACAAGTGTAGTTTGGATAGTTTCAAATGGACAAGAACAGCCCTTAATTGTATACAAGAAGCCACAGAGGATTTTTTTAGTTGAGTTTTTTCAAGATGCCTATATTTGTGCTGCTCATGCTCATAGGCTCACACTCATGGACAAGGACATGGTAATTCTTAGGAGGCTAAGATATAGATTTTCAAAGGTCCTTGAGCCAATTCCCCTCATTGATGAGAAGACATTTAATATCCTTAATGTGCCCCCAGCTAGGAGAAAGAAAGATGATTCTAGTCCCAAGGTTGAGGATGTCACCCATGAGAGGGATACAAGGCAACATGAAAAAGAGGAGAAAGCTAAAGAGGAACATGCAGATAAATGGAGAGAGTATAGGAGGTAAAGGGCTAAAGAAAGGGAAGCAGAGCAACTAGAGTCCTTTGAAAATGAGTTGGCCACCCTTCTTGAAGCAGCTAATCCAAAAGGATTTAATGCGTTTTGTTTCTTACCTAGTGACTTAGGCAAAATAACTGAGATTATCTCCTTTAATGCTGCATGTGTTCAGATTCTTAAGGATAAAAGAAGATAAATAAATGACAGTATTATTCTTGCTAGCCTAAGGTATATCCACCCATAATTACTTCTACTTTTTGATATTTTTTAAACAATAAGATTTTTCTTGTTTATATTCACTATTTGTATGCATTTTCTAGGTGTGTAATACATGAGTTTCCTTTGGATATGCAACAAAAAATTGAGGTTCTTGATCCATCTATCTCATTCTTTATGAGGAACGAGCTTGATACAAGTTTTGTTGAGTAGTGGTTCAATCTGATTGACTTCGATACTTTGGAGCTCCTTATAATTCCATATAATGAAAAGTAAGCGATTCAATATTCTATTAGAGTTTTTGAGATTTTATCCTACTAATTTGTTGAGATATGATTGCTTTCAGTTCTCATTGGAGCTTGATTGCAATAGACTGTGTGGATAAGCAGTGTTTTTTAATCAACTCTATGAAATGAAGCCATGGAAATGCTAAATTGTAAGTTATATTATCCAAGGGCTCCTTGATATTTCAATTCTTTTTTTTTTGTAAGTACTCTAAATTTCAATATATTTTATATATAGAGGTGTAAAAATATTAATTGAAGAGCTAGAGAAAAGGCCCCCTCCCGTCTGATTTGCTTGCAACAATGCAATATAGACAAGTTGCGGTAAGTTATTGATTAAAATAATTGAAACATAAGTTTGTTCTATGAACTACCATCCGTCCTCTTTATAGTTTTACTTTGTGTTGGTGGTTGCAGTGTCCTCATCAGGATGATAGCCATTCTTGTGGGCTGGAGGGTGATTGCAAATGCTAGAAGAATGGTTAACTTTGTTTATCTTAATGATGATAAACATGTAAAGGTAATATGAAAGATGCTAAACTTTAAGATAGATATTCATTGCAAATAGTCCATTGATGATAAAAATATAGTCTATTGTAAGAACAATAATGAACTAAAACTTTTTTTTTCTATAAATGTGTGACAGTTTTCGAAGGATTTCTATGCATCTAAGCATGTTTGGTATGTTAGAGCAAAGCTCTTGAAGTATATAATGGTCAATTGTATACAACCAACAACAGAGATTGGTGGGGATTTGCACCATGAAGGAGATGCGGTGCCTATAACCACGAAAGGTGAAGCCACAACTTCAACACCTTTACCCACACCTTCTATACCCAAGACATCAAAGAAAGGCAAAAGGACTCCTAGAAATGATAGTTCTCAAAAAAAGAAATAGCTTTGCCATATCGCCTTGTAAGTCTTCATATATAGAAATTTTCCCTTCAGCCCTTGCATATCTCATAGAGATGGCAGATAGACATCTGCTACAAAATTTGTACATATATTTTATATTGATAGTAAAGATATCTTTTCTTGAATGTCCTTGCAGTGTATATTATTTTCTCTCCTTTTCGATATCTGTAAAAAATAAATTACAAATGTTTGTTAGTTAGGAAGTGAGATCTTGATATACATCTAAGTAGATATAATATGATGTGAAAACTTACTCGTTTCTTGTCAAGTTGGAATATAAAGGAGCATGGTAGTTCAATGTCTTCATTTTGTAAATCCATCCTCACTTGATATAGCGTACATGATTTTCTGATATTTAAGATTGCAATAATATCCTCGTTGAACCAAATATCAAGATCCACTATAGGATCTTTGCTGAAATCATTAAGATTCTGGTCTAAAGCAACTAGACTACTACCAACAAAATGCCATCAACTATAGTAAAAGCTAAGGATAAAATTTTGAGTAGCAATCATATATTTACAAGGTATAGAGTCTTGATCTATCTTACATATAATTTTTCCTTCTGTCCTTGTATCCCATCCTTCATCAACAAATTGTATGATATGATCATATGTTAGTCTCTTAATTGAAAGCATGGTTTTTGTTATTCTTATCTCCATATTAGAGAAGAAATCAATAAATATATTAATAGGCATAAACAAAGTAACTTTGCTTAGCCTACTTGAGATATTAGATTTTAGTACTTTCTGGATCTCAGAAAATATCTTACATCTATAACCCTCACTAGTAGCTGGACTTGGCAAAGGCCACTCAAAGCTTGAAAAATCTGGCAAAGGAAGGAGGTTTATTGATCCCCATTGGCAACACTGCATAGGAATAACATAAGAATGGTCATAAAAGAATATTCCATTCTCTGCAAGCTCTGTCTTCTTTTTGCCTCTATACATTTGTTCTCCAATTGAACCATGTATAACATCAATAACATCAATAACAGACTCCACTGGTTGCTATTCCACTAATTTGAATTTCGATTACATCAGTCATTATCATTAATCTAGATACATCATTAAATAAAAGTAGCCGAGACTCTATGCCATTAATACAAAAGATATCATAATCACGAATATAAGAGACTAAAAATAGATAATAAAAATACAAATTCGTAATATTATTATATTTATATGTTTTTGTGAAATGAGTTTTTAATTTTTTTAAAATAGAAGTTCCGTTACGGAGGATTTGCTCTTATTGGTCTAGAGCACTCTCTCTCCACATCCTAAAAGGCATTTTCAAGACCTCAAAACTCCCCTAATACAAAGTGTTGTCTCACACTTGAGGACCCAGTTCGTGTAAGTTTAGTTATCCAATGTTAGTGTCAAGGTCACTAGTCAACAAAGTGAACTCAAGGTTTTGCCCTTGATGTGCCTTGAGATTGTGTCATAGGGGAAAGGGCTAGGTAGCCCTTAAGTATATTAAGAAGATATAGAGCTCTCTCTCTCTTTTGAAAAAAAACTTTTATATCTCAAGGAGAGGCTCTAGTTTTCTTCATAAACAACTTTTCTTAGTGAATATTCTTTTATAAACTCATGTAACTTGAGGATTTTGTAGTTTGCACATTGGAATAGAAAGGTTGAATTTTGGAGCCATGTCCCTTGGGGTATGCATAGTAAAGTATGTCAACACGTTTACTAGGTGGGAGCTAGGTGGTGAGTAAGAAAAGGCAAAGCTGGACCAAGCATGCTCATCAACTTTAAGGATAGTGCATCACCATTCCAGTTTCCTAATACATGCTTCCTTGGGCTTGAAAAGTGAGACACTTTCTTCTACTTCCTTAAAGCTTGCATGCTTCATGGAAGGCTTCCTTGTCTTTTTGATCGAACTATTTTCTTGCAATGTCTCCCATGTTTTGATGAGTTATTGCATTGTTCTCAAGGATAGAGTGTGGCTAAAAATTGGCTCTTCATAGACTTTGATATCAAATGTTATTGTGACTTTTGCCCTTTGCTTGCCTTGGTATTGGTGCATCATTTTTTCAAGATCTCCCTCTTGGTCTTTTGGGATTGGAAATTCTAGTGGGAGATCATTGATGTTCTACATTCGTGCTTGTAGGACCTGATCATCTTTTCATACCTCTCCCATTTTTGCCAAGACCCACTTCCATCTTGTTGTGAGCCTTTTGGTTCTCCTTCTTCCCCTTCTAGGGGCACATCAAAATCCTTTGGCTCCATGTACTCTAATGTGGACATCATGACCACAAGTGGCTCTAAAATTTACCACTTTATTGGTAATAAATGGGTATCACTATGCTTTGAGCACGCTAGTGACCAAAATACCATTTCTTTGAAATCTTTGTCACTATAACATGAGTGACAAAGGTGATCTAATAATCTTTCTTTGGTAGGCTTATATTATATAATCTTGAACTCAGTCCCAAAGTTTAGCTTCTCTAGTGCTATAATGGCAAGGTTGAGTTGAGTAGATCCTCTATTATATTTGTCTTGGTCATGGAGGCAATCATGATGGATTTTTTAATATAACTCTTATTGCAAGGAGATTGCATGCCTGCACATTACATGTTCCTTGAATTTGTTTTGACGATGCAAGAGTTGGTCAAGTCCACAAACCATTCTCTAAAGAATTTTTACATTCACTTGATTAGCTCCTTCTTCCACCCTAGCTATTGCTCTTTGTTATATTTGTTTCGATCATAGCTTGAAGACTTGTAAAGGCCATCTAGAGCTATGCTTGAGCTTGGCAACTTTCCTCTCTTTGAATAGCCTTCATGCCTCGGACTTGACTTCTTATTTAATTTATCTTCTTGCTTTTATATTCTAATTAGGGTTGCAAGTTATGGTGTTATAAGGAAGATTATTCCAAAATCTCTTGATATGCATCTCTTGCTTCATCTAGCTTGAGTTGCAATTCTTGTCTTTGTTGCAACTTGAGTTGCAATTCTTACCTTTCTTTGACCACTTGTTCTTTGTCTTTTTTAAGCTCTTCACACATATGCTCTAGTATGTTTAAGCCTTTAACTGTTACAAGCACCACTTTGTTGGCTCATTCCTCTGAGTCAATAGCTAACTCAACAAGTCTTGTTGCACTATGAGGTGATAGTGACTTCAATTACTAGCTTTATTTCTCATTTCAAGCAATTGAGTTTGCATGCTCGGTAAGGCTACCATAAGCTATTGCACTTCACTAGATTCTTTAGTAATCTTCTCCTTATTCTTACTAAATCTTTTTTCCCATTGAGCCACTTGTGCTTCAACTTTTTGTGATATGACTTCATCCCTTATATGCATGTCTTCTTGATTTGATAGTCACATGGCCATGATAAAATCTTCTTGCTCATTGAGGCATGCAACTTCTTTTTGCCACATTTTCTTCTTACCTTCTTTTATTGCCATGCAAGTCATGGCTTTCTCCTATTTTTTCAAGAGTCTCTTTTTTATTTTGGCCTTTTCCCCCTCTTCATTATTATCAATTTCTTCTAAGGAGAATTTAGTATTTTCTTTCCTTGATCTCTTTTCCTATCTTTTGCTCTCTTGTTCTCCTAGACTTTCTTTGTTTATGTGTCTTTTAAGGATGTTCATACTTGAGGTGGTCTTGGATCTTCTAATTAGAAAGGGATGTCAAGAGTAAATGTTGTGGCTTCATGTGCACCTATGGCTACAAAAATGGCTTTAATTGGGGGGAGCCATATCTTATCATAGCTGCTTCTACCTCAATGCTTGTGAGTTATTTTCCTAGTTACCTATGGGTCTTCATAAGGGATAGTGCTAAACAAAAGTCCATCATTATTTATTTCGAACTTGTCATGTCATTGAGATAGTTATCACTCCCCTTGTACTATCATACTTATCCTCTTGACACTTCAAACAACCTAGATCATGTTCCAATAATTGTGGTTAGCTCTCAAACTGAGTGCCATAAGAATTCTTGATGAGGTGTTTTGTCTTCGTCATACCTTCTCTATATTTGCAACCTCTCTTGAATTTCTCAATATTTTCCCTATTTCAACTTCTCATATGCTGTGATGGGGATGACCATTACTTTTAGTGAGAGAAAATGCTTTAGCCACACTGGCATGAGTATAAGTAAGAGGATTAATTTTTCATTAATTCATGTAAGTAATACAAATCCTCTTCATCTCCAAGTTTCTTGCTCAACATCAATGGCTTCCTCTCTTTTCTCTCTCTTCATGTCTTTCTCTCTCTATTTCCAATAATTCTTTGTTTGATTAGACTTTCTTTCTCCTCTCTATCTCCTTCTTTACAAGTGATATTAGATCTTAGTCTCTTGATCCATTTGATTTCTTCATTTTCCATATGCATTTTCTCTATTTTAACTCATAAAATCCAACACAGGAGGTACATGAGACACATAGCAAGTACTTGCAAGTTCATCTATATAAAGAAAAGACTATTTTGAGAGCTTTGACAAGATTCTTAGACAAGCTTGGCAATGCCATGGCTAAAATGGTAGGTTGTGGATCAATTTCCAATCATTTTGAAAGGCATTTTGGAGAAAAATGGCTATTCGAGGTTAGAGAAGCAGTAATCATGACTACTTTTGAAATTAAGGGTTCTTTTTCCCCTTTCTTCAAGCTTTCCTACAACTTTCATGGATTTTCTAGCAGAGGTCTCTTCTCTTTTACAAATCATGGGTTGTTCTAAACATCTAACACTAGATTGAACTTCCAATCTTCATCCTCAACAAGTTTATAAAAATTTGCAATGCAATTTTTGGGCTAATTCAACCTTGATTTCTTCTTTAGATGGTTTTGATATTGTGTATGGTGCTTATTCTGAGCTTTGCAAGCTATTTCTCCAAGAAATCATGAGCATTGGTGACATTTTCCTCTTTTTTCAACTCCTCCCAAACCATAACAATCCAATTTAAGGGCATCCATGAAAGCTTGGTTGTTGCAAGCTTTAATTTCTCCTTGATTTCTTGAAAATTCTTCATCATTTTAGCTTGAGGACTCATCATTTTGAAGATTCTTGGAAGAAATCAAAGATAGTGAGCAAGATTTACCAAGAGAGCTTTTGTGGATTCAAGATTTGGGACAAATGGTTTCAAAGCTTCAATCTCATGCCTCCAATGCTTCAAGTTCTGTCCAAAGCCTTCAAGAAGTGAGGATTCAAGGTTGTTTAAGCAACATTGGTCATTGGAAAGCATCTTCAAGCCTTGGAAGCATTCAAGTATTCTTCAAGCTATTGAAAGAGGTATTCTTTGTCAATTCCCTCTGATGCTACAAGATCAGTCCAAAGCCTTCAAGGATAGAGGATTGAAGATTGTTTAAGCAACATTGGTCATCAAGGAGCATCTTCAAGCCTTGGAAGCATTCAAGTTTTCTTTAAGCTATTGAAAGAGGCATTTTGTGTCAGTTCTTAATCTCTCTCATTTATTCTCTCGCTAAGGTTATCTAATTTCTTGAGAGATTCAAGAATGGAAAAATTTCATCAAATTTCAACCCAGTCATTATTAGAATCGCTCTCTTTATTGAATCACACATTTAGAGGCCTTTCATTGGCATTGTGGCATTGCCTTTTGCTTGAAATTAACTCAAGCAAAATGCAATCATCAATAGAAGTGAATCTATCTTTGCAAAATTTTTAAAAGCTACTCCCTAACTGTGATTAGTTTACCCTTGATTGAAAATTGATAAAAGAGAGTAAATATTGTAATGGATAGTGAGTCACTAATGTAAGAGGAACTCTCAATACCCAATCCTTGTCTCATTTCATTGTTATTTTCCAATTCTAATCACATTTTCAATTCTTGATTGATTAGAGTAGTATACTATTGCTATGTTGAGAATACCCACCTTGGAAAAAGGTGGATGTTGGGAGAGATAGTGAGACAAATAGAGGCGACTCTCCCTCACTATTGAAGATCCCCACCTCCCAGTGATTTGGAGCCCATGTAAGGAGCTCATCCTATTGTTTATTCCCTCACACAACTATCGCGGGAGGAATGAAGATTCAAGTTTCCATGAAGGTTCAACCATCTTAAAGATCATTTAAATAGGGCACTTTACATGATACAAAAGGTTTACACATGTTATTTTAGGTATATCCTTCATTATTGGAGGTGAAATATAGGTGGTACATGTTGCACATATGTCCTACTTAGCTATGCACATGGTTTGGTATCTTGGAAGAGCAATTATTGAGGTCAAATAATTGAAAATAGGGCACTTACAGGTCAAAAGAAGGTGTATGACGACTGGACAATTCAAGTTCACAGATTGGTTTGTGGGATTTCTTATTTTGAATCTATTATAATATTGAAGTGCTCATCTCAAAGAAGATATTGTAGGCTTTGATTTTAACCAAAATCTTGGCAATCAAAGTTACCTAGCTAAAGTTATAACTGATTTATTGACAGGGGTCTTTCAAGACTGCACCAAAATGACAAGTCACAAAGGCAAAAATAAGGCTCAAGAGGAATATGCAAATCAAATTAGGGATTATATGCTAGAAAATTCATCCCAAGGAAGCTCTAAAGAGGCTCAAATGCCAGGAGAGCTTGCCACCATCAACAATATGATGTGTGAATATGAAACTAGGCATGCTCATAGACATGTAGAATTGCTTTCAAGAGTGGAACAAATGGTCATATCTAGAAGTAGCCAAATGAAGTGTTCCATTGATAAACTTCTGGAATCAATGACTCAAACGAAGTCTTAAATCTATAATCTTATGGAATTCAATACCCAAGTTATTGCACAATTTACCCAATGGATACAAATGCAAACAGGGAATAAGAAGAATAGAGATAAAGTTCAACCAAACAGGGAATAAGAAGAATAGAGATAAAGTTCAACCAAACAATGATTCAAGAGTTCCACTTTATCCCATTAATTCTAATTCCCAAGACCAGGGTATTATTAGATGTAGAGGTATAGCCAATAGCCAATTTGAAGTGGGAGAGACTTTGCAAAGAAATGAGGACTATATGGGTAGTATCAATGGGGGAAATTCACAAGTATTTGCATTCAATTCCCAATTCCCAAGAGGTCCTTTGCCAATGGAAAAATACCAACAAAGTTCAATGCCACACTATGGAAGAACATCATCTAATTTTGGAGGTTCGATAGGTACCAATGATTAGTCTCTTATGGTACGACAACCTTTCCACCATGAATGGGATTTAAGAGATAAAATTGTATTGGCAAAGTATAATTGACAATCATCTTCAACTTTTGACCTAGAGGTGTGGGAGCTTTCACTCAACCACCAAGACCCACGGACCGCTTATTGCTTCAAGCATTCCAAGTGAGCTCTCATGGCTATCTCTCACCTAGCCGACATGCCGTCGATCATCTCAGGGTGTAGTGAGCTTACCTTGATGTTGAAATGAGTTGCCTCCTCCCTCACACAAGTCGGTAGCTCCACAATCCTAGATGCTAGCTCAAGCATCCTCAAGCCTCCTCCATCTCCAAGCTCCATTCACCATAGCCACATGCAAGGCAAGAGAAGGGAAGAGAAGAGAAGATGGTAAAGAGCTTCACTCTCTTGATTCCTCGCTCCCACACACTCACTCACTCCCTCACTCCCTCACTCCCTCACACTCACTCCCTCAAGAGCACACACACAAGCAAAAAGAAGAGAAGAAGAGAGGACTCTTGTTAGCCACACACCAAAGAATGAGATTTCATTCACTTTTTGAACTTTATATATACAAACCCTAAAACCCCCATGGGCGCCCATCCCTTGTTATATGACCGGCCATTGTGGCAAGGTCCCTTTTTCTAATTCCCTCTTCTTGCTTCATGCCCTAAGCCTATACCCGTCTATTCTTTTACAAGTGGCATAGGAGGAGGGAGCCTGGAACTCTTTTACAAGATATTTTAGAGTTTTTGAGGCGCCTTTCCTTTCAAATTGCTCTTTTTGCCTTAGTTTAGTTTTAGAGACCGCCTCTATGCCTTTGCTCTTTTTCCATTATTTTTGTGCATTTTCCTTTATTTTTTCACCATTTTGATTTGAGGTTAATATTACCCCCCTCCAAGACATGGAGTCTGTGGGCATAGTCTTGTTGCGACATCTCTCGTTCCTATCATGAACCATACTTCCCATTAGTGCTATAATTAATATACATACAAGAATTTGCTGAAAAGAAAGATTTTATGTTTGTTGAATAAAAGCATTAAGATCCAATACAGATTCTTCCCTTCAGACTTTTTTTTTTCAAAATTTTTGTGACATTCCTCCTACATTACCCGTTTCTTATGTGTCTATTGCGTTTACTTGATCTTGATTGGTTTTAATTTGATTCACCTTCACGCTACCCTCGTACCCTCTACTCCTAGGCGGCGGTTGCAGTTGTTTAGGCCTCCATTGAAACTCAGGTTTTTGGGCCTTAGCTTTTGCCGCTGTGAGTGGTGGCCCATGAGACTTGGTGGACGGTGGTTAAGCCCTACCCCCTCGGTAGACTTGGCTGCAAGTATTTCTACCGGTGGCCTTGTGGACTTCAACGGGGTTGTATAGCCCTTGTTGAAGGCTGTATCAATACGGACGTTGCCTATGGTGGGGTGGATGCGCTATGACTCATAATCGACATTGCAGTGAGTTTGCTTCTTGAAGGTTCGCCCTAGCAGCTACTCTATGCCTGCGCCTTTAGTGTTTAGCAACATGTAAAAGATCATTGGTACAGTCTCAAACTTGATAGCAATAGTGGTCCTACACTTGTCGAGAAGTACGTATGAGTGGCCCCCATATGGGTTTAATAGGGCATTAGTGGGCTGTAGTGGTGGTTTACCAAGTTGGGTCCAATGATCGTGAGTTAAGACATTGAAGTCTGCTCCCTCGTCGATCAAGGCATTGAAAGCACATGTTTACTTGGCAGTGCAGTGATGTGGAGGTATGCAGGTTCTACGGCTTCCTTGTCCTCATCACCAATTTTTGTGATTGTGGCGACTCGTATCGTGACAGGGGGTTCCAACATTGGTGGCTCATGCAGTGGATGCGTGGGAGGGTAGTACTTCTTAATGAGATTGCCATTAAAGAAGCTTATGGCCTCGTCATCTAGAGACTTGAGCTCAACATTGCAGGTTCGGCTGATTGCATGAACTTTAAAAGGCCCAAGACCTCTAAACTTCATTTTGTGCTTGTGTCCTTTAACTTAGTACAAGAGCACTAAGTCGCCCTGTTCAAAGTCGCGCTGTTTGACATGCTTGTCAAACCAGCTCTTGTGTCGTGCCTTCTTGCATATGAGCATATGAGTGGCTAGAAGGCATGTTTTCGAGAGGTGTTCAAGTTCAACTAGTCGTTGCGTCCATGCCTCCTTCCCTTCCTACCATTCTTGAAGTGCTATTCTCACGCTAAGAATGAAGAACTCTACAGGTAGAATTGCCTCAGTCCCATAGGTTAACCTAAAGGGAGTCTGGTCGACAGCCATTTTGTAAGCTGTATGGTAAGCCCATAAGGCTGCTATCAGCTTGTTATCCTAGTCGCTGCGCGAAGCAGAGACTACTTTCGTCAGGACATTTACAAGGATCTTATTTGTGGATTCTGCCTATCCATTTGCCTGAGGGTAGTATGGAGAGGATTTTCAATGGATGATCAGAAAGGTGGATAGAAGATGCGCTATCACTTCATTGATGAAGTGCGTGCCATGGTCACACTGACTAGTTCGATGGGGCAACCAAATCGTGAGATCACCTGTTCCCATAAGAACTTGGCAGTCGTTCCAGTGTCATTTTTTTGTGTTGCTCTCGCTTTCGCCCATTTCGTTAGGTAGTTTGTGTGGCCACAATGATATATTTGGCCTGCAAGTACTGTGCCGCAGGACTAATGGGTCCTATGAAGTCAATTCCCCACTTTTCGAAGGGTTGTCGTGCAATGATTAGGGTTAACTCCATTTGATCCTTGTGAATTGGAACCTTTGTTGTTTGCTGACACTCGTCACAATGCTTGACAAATCGTGCTGCATCGCAAAAAAGCGTGGGCCACCACAGTTGAGACTGCAACACCTTGCGGGCTGTTGTGTCTCTGCTAAAGTGTCCTCTAGCAATCCCGCTATGCGCCTTTGTGAGCACATCGTGCATCTCATGCTCGCATATACATCTACGTACTAACCCGTCTTGCCCTAACCTATATAGTTGGCCGTCTTGCCCTAACCTATATAGTTGGCCTGCTATCAACTGATAGGGTTGGATTTTGAGGATAAGTCACCTAAGTCAGGCCTTTTCTATTGGTCGCTCAGGCAGTCCATACTCTAGTACTTGGAGGATGTCATCTACCCAGTATGGTGTTAGATCAGCCTTGAATAAATCTCTTTCACTGGAAAGGTTGAACAGATGGGTGTCTGGCAATTCATCGGCAATGCCTTGTCCAGCGGCCTCTCCTATGGGAATGCGTGACATGTGGTCAGCCATGTAGTGTTGTTTTCCCTTCCATACAACCATGGAGAAGTTGAATTCTAAAAAAGAATGAGCCATCGAGCTATGTATCATGTAGTGCAAAGTTTATTCACTAGATAGAGCAAGGCTGATGGTCCACAAAGAAAGTAAAAGGCATAGCTAAAAGATAATGCCGAAACTTTGTTACAACAAATACCATGGATAAGCCTTCTCTCTCAATCATCGAGTAGTTCATTTCAGTCTCAGTGAGTTGTCCCCTAGCAAAGCTCACTAGATAGTCGAGGTTGTGTTCGCCAGGTTGGCACAATACTGCCACCACGGTGAATTTTGAAGCATCAATATGTACATGGAAGGTAATGGTCCAATCTGGGGCTCGTAGGATCGGTGCAGTAGTCAAAGCCTTTTTCAATTCCTCATATGCTCGTTGACATGCTTTAGTCCATTTGAAAACGATCAACAGCTTGTACAAAGGTTTGGCAATCAATGTATAGTTCATCACAAACCGTTGATGGTACCCCGTATGGCCTAAGAAGCATTGAACTCCTTTATAGTTGATTGGGGACAAAAGATCAACAATAACCCTGACTTTCAAGAAGTTAGTGACAATGCCATTCTTTGACACCACGTGCCCTAGGATGCATCCATGTTTCACCCAGAATTGGCACTTTAAGGGGTTCAAGGAGAGATGATATAGGTGACACCACTCAAAGACTGTGCTCAAAGTTTGCCTAAGTGTTCTCGCGAAGTTGAGTGAACACACAAGTCATCCATGAAGGCCTCTAATTCCTTGCGAAGCATGTCTTTAAATATGGTGCACATGAGGCGTTGAAAGGTGGCTGGGGCATTAGTCAACTCAAAGGGCATGACCATGTAAGCAAAGATGCCCCACTCAATGGCAAAGGCAATCTTATGCATGTCGGCAAGAAGGATGCACTTGCACCTGATTGTATCCGGAGAAGTCGTCCAAGAAGCTGTAGGCCTCTTTGCCCGCCACTCTTTCGAGCATGTGCTCGATGTACGGCAATGGGTAGTTGTCTCTCTTAGTGGCAGTGTTCACCTTCTTGTAATTGACGCACACTCTAATCTTTCCATTCTTCTTCATCACTATGACTATGGACGACACCCAGTTCGTGTGCTCGATTTCATAAATGAATCCTGCTTTCATCAGCTTGTCAATCTTCTCTTTGGCTGCACGAGCGTGTTTTGGATTCATTGGCGGATATGGTCGCTGCTTGAGTGGTGTTGCGTCTAGCGTCATGGGTATGTTATGAGTCACTACACTCGAATATACCCCCTTAAGCTCCTCCAAGGGCCAAGCAAACACATCTATATACTCTTGCAAGAGAGCAACAAGACTTGTATCCTCTTCCTCAGTCAAGTCATCAGCAATTAAGACCGGTCGGTGTGTCTCCCCTTCCTTTGCTAGGTTCATCTCCTTGACCTTGGCTGGTCCCTTGATGGGTTCACTCGTTTTCCCTTAGCGTTTGGCACCCAACAGGATTACTACCCTATCACCCTTCTTGAACTTCATAAATCTCCTCAGGAGATCCTGCGGCTTTCTTTGCTCTTCCATTTGTGCATCCCTAGGCTATTTTGTCCTATCTTCCTTCAACCTTCTACGCCTCAGGTGAACGGGTAGGTCCCCCTTGGTGCGTCTGGTCTTGGATGGTGGTCTAGGTATCTTTGGGTCGCTATCTGAGCTCACTTCTGACTCGGAATCAAACTCACCATTTTCGATAGAGAAGGTGGTTTCTCCTGGTGATCGCAACTCAAAGGGTGACTCTGTTCTAAGCACTCGTGTCATACCTGGTTGGGTTAGGCCTGCTTGTTCGAAATCTATGGCTCCTATGTGTTCCAACCACATACAGTCACAATCCATACACATGACCCCTCGTTACATCCTAAAGACACCCTTTTTCTGTGGCCTGGAGTCCGCTTGTATCTGTTCTATTTCTCATCCCTTAGTGTCGTATTCCACCGTGTCTATCTCACCCTTACTTTCGTCACTGAAAGAATGACAATCTTCATACTCATCATTGGAATCATCTTTGTTCGACTACTCATCATCTCCTAGGTTTTGGCATATCTCTTGTCTCTGGTCAGAGACTAGGGCTCAATTGTACATGAGGTTTAAGTCATGCACCCTGGTCCATTGCCACCTTGGTTTGTCTAGCAGGTCTTGGAGTGGCTTGAAGTTTTCTGCTGGATTGCTAGCTAGCGTGCCAGTCAAATACTCCAGAATCTCTTGGAGTTTCTTCTTGTTAATTAGCACTTGGAATGTGACAGGCTTAGGTCGCCCACAAAGGGTTCCTACCATCATGTAGACTGGTATGGAGGGTGTGTCTTTTGTCCTGCCAACTGTCTTAATGGCTAGCTTGTATGCTTCATGGCCTAAGAATGGCATGCCGATTGTAGAAAGGACGTACATCCAGTCTCGCTCATCCTCCGGGCATGGGATATACTTGGTCAAGGGCCCATAGGACTTCTTAACCTGAGCATTACCCTTAAGCATCGCGGAGATGGCATCCAAGTTGACTGGTGAGGTTTTCCACGTGTCTATCTCTACCCTCACAGCTTCCATTCTATTGCCAAGGAAGATGAACCCATTACCCCAATCTTCGATGACTCTGGCATTGCGCATCCAGGGTCGGCCTAATAGGATATTGTACTCAACTCCCTTCATGACTATAAAGTCGACTGAGAACTAAAGGCTTGCGATCTTCACTGGCCAGTTTTTAAGTACCCCGAATGGTTTCACTTTCATACCATTTGCTAGTGTGACATTGAACCTGGCGGTCTCTACAAGTGGGTTTTCCCACGTTTGAAGCATTGTGTGGCTTAGTACAACTAACCCCCGCTCCTGTGTCTACAATCCCCTTTCTAGTTGTGTTGCCCAGGGCTAAGACAAGTAAGACTGCATGTGTCTCGGTGCCTTCCCAAAAAACATTAACGTGCAAGGACTTAGGCATAGAGTGCAGCGTCAGGCTCGGTATTTGTGTCTCTGCGTCACAGTCATGTAGGTCTACGGCATCTTGATCTCGTGATCCTTCAACCCACTGCTTTAGGTCTTGCCATAGGGTGGAATGTTGCCTAAGAAGGTCTCCCAGGCTGCTCAACGTCACAGGGGTAGTCACCAGCATGGTAAGGAGGTCGTTGGTGGTGGCTGCTCGTCTTTCTCCTATTCTAGATTGTCCTGACCAATGGCCGTGACTGATTTTGCTAGCCTATAGCATCGAGGCTTTGCCTAAGTGGTACCACTTGTGGTGCAGTTGCATCTCTTGCTTTCGGTCGAGGGGGTGAGACTGGCGTGCTTATGCTGCAGAGATCTTTGATCTCATCCTCTAGGATGGGCTCAGAATCTTTTAGGTGCTCTTGGGCCTCTCTTACCCATTCCTTCACTTTCTCGATAACCTCTAGTTGGCACTTCAAATGCGGGTACGCCCCTACCCTAACACTTCCCTTTTCGGCCGTCTTAGGCACTAAGGGTTCTGCCTTGACGTCAATGACCTTCTTTTCAGCAGGCGCAATAATGACAGTCTTGGTTTTCAGCGTGACCTTAGCTTTGGGCTTCTTCTTTCTCATTCTACGGCTCTTGTTCCTAATCGAGACTGCATCGAGGTTGCTCAGATCTGGCAACGATATGCCAGCCTGCTTTGTGCTCGGGTCATGACACGGAATGGGATAGGTGTGGCCTCCCCATCGAGATTCTCGACACCGAACAACCCCAATGGGACAGATGGCATGTTGGCTAAACTTGAGGGTGGTTTTCACTTGGGACAGTCAACAAAGAGGTGAGTGATTCCGCACTCTAGGCACCTTAGGTCTGCCTTGTCTCTATTTGGTTGCTCCCTTTCAGGACAACATGATGAGACGTGCCCTGGATGACCGCAAGTCCAACATATGATTGGATCCTGCGTCTGCCCTCCTAGGCCTCTACCTCGGCCTCTTCCTAACACCATCACCAGTATTGGTCGATAGTCCATAAGGACTTCATTGCCCTCGTTGTTGTGCGAGACATATGGGTATACGTAAGTCTCTTCCTCATTTGGCTCCTCCACATAGTGGACTGGTGCGTCAGTTGGTGGATGAGTCATGTAGGGACTAGGCAATCTTGGTATACATGTAGGGTTTATGTCCATTCTAGGAGCAGCCAATTTAATGTCATTAGGCACAGGAAGGGCCATTGGGGCCCCCCTTCTGAAGAATTGTTGGGGGGTCTACTCGCTAGATATGGCTAACTGTAGGGTTGTGAGTACGTGAGTCTTGTTGGTAATCTGCAATGCACAATGTCGTGACCAAATCTGCCGCAATTAGCGCAAGGTTGTAACCTAGGGTCTTGACACTCGACTGGCAAGTGGTTTCCGCCACAATACATGCATTGGATGTGCAGGCGGGTTGGTCGTCTCAACATATCCTGGAATTTGGCTATCTCCATTTTTACCCCAGTCAAGTCTTGGTTTGTCTCAGTGGCTTTCCCTTTGTCCTAGACTATTGGACCTGATCATTCACTAGAGGCTAATGCTCTCTCTGAACTTTGCGAGTTGGTCTCTTTTGAATTTGAGCTCCTGGAGCTCTGCTCTTTTAGCTAGTCATCCACTCAAATGGCCTCTTCAAACACCCTAGCTATCAAGTCTCGTTGCAAGCTCGAGTTGCCTGCCAAGGCTTTATATAGCTCCTCACTCCGTACCATTGATAAATACGGTGGACACCGCTCTCTCGGTAGGTCATTTGCCCACAGGGATTCTCTTGAAGAGGCTCCTCACGTGGGTAACATAGTCACGAATGTCCTCTTTCTCTTTCTCCTTGACATTCATCAGTTTCACTAGCAAATTGTCAGAGTATTCGAGCTCGGTGAATCTCTTGATGAAGAGGTTTTGAAGGCCGTTAAAGTCCGCATCTAGACTCATATACCAAGTCCTACCCTTGTCGCCTAAGCAAAGCCCAAATGCTTGAGAGCGTTGATCAAGTCTTGCTCAAATTGCTCTACAAAGCTATGTGGGTTGTCCTGGGGTTGGTACTTGTCTAGTTGCTTTGTAACAATTGGGATTCTAGACTAGCCCTTAGAGCCTTGGTTTGTTCCTAATCCTGTTAGTAATGATGTCACTAGTGATGTAGCACTCTACTCTGCTGCTGTGTTGTCAAGCAATCGTTTCGTGAGAAGCTCACTCAATGTCAAGTCTCCTTCCAGGGCTCTCTCGTGATCGGTCCGATTTCCACCTGCCAGGTTCAGCACCCACTATACCTCACATAGTTCTGTGTTCTACCTTAAGCTCCTAGTACACTAGTCTTGGTTGTATTTCACTATGCCTTGCAGTGCCTTGTGGGCTAGCTTCCATTCCTCTTCCAAGTCTGTTATGATGGCTTCTATTGTTCTGCCACAGTGCTTATACCGAGTGTGCGCATCATAGCTGGTTACCAGTACTGAATCGCCTCTGGAAAAACTCTTAAGTCAAGTTCCTCATTTGGCCTGCGGTCTGAGCTTTCCTCTGACATGATCGCATTCTCATGCTCCACCAAGCTGTCGATCAGGTTGGTTAGATCCACTTCTCTAGTGCCGCTTTCTTGGTCCTACTCTGTACTTTGGTTATCCATCTATGTCTTGGGATCTTCTCCTAATGGTGGGTTTCTTGAGGTGTTTATTTGAGTGAGTTCCTTGACTTATTGCATCCAATCCTCAATTTACCTCTACTCAATATGTGTGTGTTCTTTCCTGTGCACTTGTGCTCAATCAGGCTTTCAACTGTCCTTAAGTGTACTTCAAGGTGCAGAAATTCAGGGTGAGTGCGAAAAACAAGTGTCTAAGCAGCTTACACACTCTCTCGCTTCATTTTAGGCCTGATAGACTTGTTGACCCGCGTCTGGCTGTCTTGTATCGGTTTCTGGGTTATTCAAGATCTTTGGCTCAGCTAGCTGTCGCTAGGACTCTGGGTCTAGCAATAGCCTACTCGAGCTGCTAAGTGACCGTGTCCTTCGAATTTGCCTATTCCTTAAGCCAGAATCAAGATCCGCGCCTTGCGGGTACTCACGAAGGGTACACGGCCGAAGAATTTAGAAAAATCTTGACTTGGCCCAACTCAACCAAGTTGCAGGGGTCGAGTGTGTCACTCGGACGGGCCGAGGCGGGCCGAGAGTTGAATGGAATTGTAGGCTAAGTGGATTCACTCGGATGGGCCGAGGGCTGAACGGTAACTGGTCCGAATGGTGAATTCGATCGAGGGCCGAATAGTAACTAGTCCGAATGGGCCAAGGGTTGAGTGGCCAAGTGGGCCGAGTTGAGTGGGCTGAGGGCCGAGGGCCGAATTTTAAAGTTGGTTTGAATGCTTCACTCGAACGGGCCAAGTGAAAGGCGTCTGGCCGAGGGCCGAGTGGTCAAGTGGGCTGAATGGTCAAGTGGGCCAAGTCGAGTGGGCCGAATGGTCAAGGGCCGATTCTGGGACTCGGCCTAGAATCACCAACACTCGGACGGGCCGAGCCATGCGTGACAATGGCCGCATCGAGAATGATTTCGTCGAATCTTACGATCCGCACAACCATTGAGCACGCTGCCTTCCAGATCACAACGAATACTTAACAGGGAGGTCCTGACTACCTAATTTCTTCGGAGAACTCCTCAATGGCAAGATTGAATCGAATCAATGCTAGAAACACACTCTCGCTCTCTCTCTCTCTCACTCACTTGCCGACATTAACATCCCAAGCATTCTTTTTTCCCATTTTTGCATGACTTGTCCCCTTGGCTCTTAAATCCCTTCCTGGGTAAGGTTTTGATGTCCCCAATCACTCACTTGCCGACATTAACATCCCAAGCATTCTTTTTTCCCATTTTTGCATGACTTGTGCCCTGTTTTACAGCAGCAAACCCTACACTTTTTCCTATCTAGTTTTCTAATCCTAACCTACTCTAAATGCAACAATGGTTCAAGGCAAAAAAATGAAATGATTTCTCCATCTTTTCCAATCATCGAATTAGCAAAATAACCCAAAATACTTATTTATTTTGAAGATAAAAGATCCAAACTTTCTACCTACCTCAAGCTCCGGTTCCCTTACTTCGATGCTCGATATGAGGCGCACGAGGGCTCAAGCTTGAATCCGTTGGTTCCGACCAACAGGACCAAAATGTGGGAGCTTTCGCTCAACCGCCAAGACCCACGGATCACTTATTGCTTCAAGTGTTCCAACTAAGCTCTCATGGCTATCTCTCACCTAGCTAATGCGCTATCGATCCTCTCGGGGTGTAGTGAGATTACCTTGATGCCGAAATGAGTTGCCTTCTCCCTCACATAAGTTGGTAGCTCCATGATCCTAGATGCTAGCTCAAGCATCCTCAAGCTTCCTCCATCTCCAAGCTCCATTCACCATAGCCACGTGCAAGGCAAGAGAAGGGAAAAGAAGAGAGAAGAAGAGAGAAGAGGAGATGGTGAAGAGCTTCACCCTCTTGATCCCTCACTCCCACACACTCACTCACTCCCTCACACTCTCACACTTACTCCCTCAAGAGCACACACAACAAGCAAGAAGAAGAGAAGAAGGGAAGAAGAGAGGACTCTTGTTAGCCATACACCAAACAATGAGCTTTCATTCACTTTTTGAACTTTATATATACAAACCCTAAAACCCCCATGGGCGCCCATCCCATGTTACATGACCGGTCATTGTGGCAAGGTCCCTTTTTCTAATTCCCTCTTCTTACTTCATGCCCTAGGCCTATACCCGTCTATTCTTTTACAAGTGGCACAGGAGGGAGCTTTGCACTCTTTTACAAGAGTTTTTAGAGTTTTTGAGGCACCTTTCCTTTAAAATTGCTCTTTTTGCCTCAGTTTAGTTTTAGAGGCTACCTCTACACCTTTGCTCTTTTTTCGTTCTTTTTGCACTTTTTCCTTTATTTTTCCGCCATTCCAATTTGAGGTTAACAAGAGGAATGGATTGCAAACTTGGAGTCATACTTTGATATATCCCCTAGGAGTGAGGATCAAAGAATTCACTTTGTTACATTGTGTTTTGAAGGGTTTTCCCACACTTAATGACAGTACATTAAGAAATAAAATAAAGTAGTGGAATCTTGGTGTGATATCCCAACTTTGATTTAAAATCTTCCCGAATTCTCACAGAATGGACTTCAAGAACTCTAAAATCATTAAATAGAGAATATCTTGAGCAAAAAGACCCAAGGATCGTAACCGGACATTTTCTCGAATTAACAAAGACTATAACCATCCCTCACAGAAGATACCACACGAACGAGAGCTAGAAGCCATAAGTCGAATATTGATCGAACACATTTTAAACTTGGCAATTCAAACAAGTTACATATGCTTTAATCTTTAGAAGCTTAAAAAAGCTTAAGAGAATGAAAAGAAAAGAAGAAGACGACATCAATCAAGCCATACCCCTCCCCTTCCTCTTTTTTTGGAAAAAAAAAACGGTGCCTTCAACTCCCAATCTTGGTCTCTCCAATTTTGTACCTAAAATCCTGAATTCAGCTCCAGGGATTCAACAATTAATTCCAGTAATCTTCCTCTCTTTTTAGTTCGACGAGAGGCTTGGGATGAAGCAAGACCATCCGAGAGCCCGATGAATCCGTCATGGCATCTCTAACAGCCTCTCTGGACCTCAAAGATCAAATTGCCAACATCAAATTACATCTTGGAAGCTTTAGATTCCTAATTTTACCAAGATCCCCTCCATAAATAGCTCTTCTTCTTAGCCACAACCCTTCTTCTCCAATTTAGCTATAAATACGAGGCATGGGGAGTTATTAAGGGCATTCCGAGCAAGAGGGGAGGGACCCTTCTTAGGAGTATAGAGCAAGAGGGAGTAGGGCAAGAGAAGCGCGAACATGGGAATTTCTCGTCAAGAAGACAACGAGGATACTCCCGAGCTCTCAAATTTAATTTCTCCATCCCTTCTATCCTATTCCCCTGTGGAATCAAGACTCTTCTCAATTTCTTGAAATTCTTGGTGATTACCTTTTCCCCCTCTCAATCTAATTACCCCAAGATCCTTCACCAAATTCTCATTTTTGTGATCTCGTGATTAAAGACCATGGCCTCGAAGAATAAATCTATGAAGGTCGCAGAGGTAGGAGCTACCAATAATGCTACAGACACAATTACTACAAATGGAATGTCGAGTGCGGGGATTACAAACAAAGCCGTGAATACCATCAACCAAACACCCATCATGAATCCTTAGGTACTAATTTTCTTTAATGAAAACAGCTATAGCAAGCCTTTGTCCCATGAATAGACAACAAAAGCTACATGCGTAAAATAAGATTTTATTTGATTCTTGTATATAATCTCTTTGAGAAATTCTTAACCGCGAATTCCAAGGGGTAACTTGGGACTGTACATGATGAATGTAAGCGAGTACAAGGAAGGTACTATCTCCCCTAAAATATATAATATTTTTTATTTTTGTGTTGATCGAACGAAATCTCCGCTAGGTAATCACAAACGCTAATACTCAATATATAAGAGACCTTGAGATGCAATTGCCAAATGATATTGTTCGTAATTAAACTAGCTAAGATTTTCTTTTATTGCAAACAAAGACCCATGAAACTCCAAGGGAGTTATCCTCAAGTATGAAATTCTTGCTTAAATTTAGTCCAAACTAATCCCCAAGGAAAAGGAAGTCTAGGAAGACTATTGAAAGGTATTGCCACTCACATTAATTTTGTCACTTATGCTAATTTGTCTTGAAGTTATTTTTCCACTTATGCTAAGTTGTCTCGAAGTTATTTTGTCACTTATGCTAAGTTGTCTCGAAGTTATTTTGCCACTTATGCTAATTTGTCTCGAAGTTATTTTACCACTTATGCTAATCTGCCTCGATGTTATTAATTTTTGGAAAGAAAAGATTTATCTTGGAAACAAACCTATTAGAAGTTTAAGTATAATGCATTTGAAATAAAGATGTTTATGATTGCAAGCTAGGTACTAATCTTTTCTAAAATCATCAGGCTAAAAGATAGATGAGTGAGTACAGAACACTGATTGAGGCAGTATTCTGGTGAGCACATAACACCAACTAAGATAGTGTTCCTAATGGCAATAGACCTCCCCAAGGCTAGCGTGAATAAAACCTACTCCAAGGGATTCTTCTCCTTTGTTTCACATTAGTGAGAATAGACCAATCATGACATGAAATGTCATGTTGTAGGAAACTCTAATTGGCAAGAGGAGGTAAGGATACTAGGGGGCTTTGGTCACAAACTCCTTAGGCTCTTACGAAGTGCCAACTAACCTTCGATTTCCAAACTATATCCTGGAAGTTTCAATACTAGTTGGGGAATGGATATTGGAGAGAATATTACCTTCAAATAAAAAGTATTTATAAAATGTCATTTTTTTTAAAAGAACTATTAAGAAGGAATTGCTTTACTCTATTTTTGTGTCGTGAATTAAGGGTGTGCAATGAATTTGTATTAGAAGATCATTCAAAGAAGCTGTTTTTATATGTTGAACCTAAAGTGGTAGGTAATTAGGTAACTAAAACTACCCTCTCGAGGGAACTGGGAGGATGGCGGATCCAAACCTATGGATGGGTGGTCTCGGTTAGCCGAGAGCTTTTCTAAGGAAAAAAAATCGCACTTGATGGACTATTAGAAACTAGAAAGCCTGACTCGCATCACTTTAGAGTCTGCTAATACTAATTAGCTGCTAGTAATAGATTTGACAAAAAAAATCAAGTCGATTCTTGTGGAAGTGGCCAAAACTTTCACTACAGGGTAGACTCAAGCGAGCCTAGTTAGCAAACTCCGAGGTTTTTATCAAAACCCCGGATGGCGCTTTCTAAGACATCTCTTGATGGGCTACTAAGAACATACTGCCAAGAAAAGCTTGAGCGGCACATTATAGTTGGTATCAGAGCACACGTTGATGTAGGACACGACGCAAGTAAATAAAACTAGTTATATTTACAACATAAACTATCTTTTCCCTTAAGTAGTGAAGCCTTTTCTTATTGATATATGTTCTTGATTTCTGGTAGAAAAAAGAACCTTGGAAACGATTCTTGATTTTCCAAGTTATGTTTATGTCTGCAATGCACTCCTCTAGCTTTAGCTAGAGAAACCAGATGATGCGGATATTAGATCAGATATACGATCCTTTACCCCTGTATTACGAAAGACAATGGATGTTAAGCAGAGGGTATTGTTACATTGACACAAACCGTCTTGCTTACCTCTAGAATAATTTAAAGAGATTAAGGTGGATGGAAGCCCTTAAGGTTGCCAAGATTTATCTCTTCTATGAAGCCAAAGTAAACTCAAACATGTTCACTAGAGGGCAGCATGTCAAATTAAACAAGTACATCTATGAGGAAGTTACAAGGATTATACTGGCTGATCAAGTCATGGTTGTAGGATGCTCTAGTTGCGGAAACTACAAGAAAGATGGATTACCTAACCTTCCTCTAAAATATAGATTTTTGGATATCTATTCTCATAATCCTAATTACTATGCGATGGATGTAGCACAATGCCATGCCTAGATTGTGGTAGAAAAATATTTTCCAAGAATAATATGAGCTCTCAAACTACTCAAATAATGTATTCCCTTCCTATTGGATTATTTTTTTCCATCCGTTTGTCTCCTTGATAAATCAAAATAGTAGATAGAATTTTTTCCTAATTAAAAAAATAAAACTCTCTTTTGAAGTATAAACCTTGATCATTGTTGGAAGGACGAGTAGTACATAAATTCCCTCCTAAATTAATGAGGTAGAGTAAGCAAGTGAACATCTTTTTTTTCTGAATATGGTTGGAAAGAAAATTAATCATAAAATTACATAATTCTCATAACATCATCCCAAATCTCAATACTACAGAAGCCCAAGAGAAGAATTTTCTTCTCAAGCAGTACAAGCCACCAGAGTTTAATGGTAAAGGGAGGGACATTCCAACTGAAGCAAAAACATGGATAGAATCTATGAAAGACTATTTCATTGCTGCAAGGACTGCACCATCAAATCAAGCCATGATCGCCAAACTAAAACGCATAGGAGATGCCCGCCGTCTTTGGTGGAAACAATGGTGCAAGGACCAAGAATGCCCAAAGGCACTATCACTTGGGACAAAATTAAGGACGATGTGCGTGGGAGATATCTTCCTTCAAGCCTAGAAAATGAACGAGTTCTTCAATCTAAAGCATTTAAACCTAAGCCTAGAAGAGAAGCTTACTACTCCAATTCATAACACTTCTAAAATATGCACCTACGATGGATGTTTCACTGGTCTAAATCCGCCCCTGAATACGCGTCTTGAATCAATGAGACCATCGGATTCACAAGATGCATTGATTCAAGCAGCTCCAATAGTTCAAGAGATTGAAGAAATGCCAATAAATGCAAAAATTTGGAATAGAAACAATCAAAATAAGGGCAACTTCCAAGGTTATGCAAAAAGAGCCCAAGGATAGTACCAACCAAACAAGACGAAGAAGGCCAAATCAAATGTTGTGGGAATCCTATACCCATAGGAATGAGCAATGAGACTCCAAGGTATTTCTATTGCAAGGAACGAGGACATTTCAAGAGGCAATGCCCGAAGCTTGGCTAAGGTCAGCAATTTCATGGGCAAAGCCAAGATGCCAAGGGAAAGGTTACTAGAATAAACCTAAGGGAGATCAATAATGATAAAGACCCCATAATGGAATCTGATATGGAAAGAGATAGAGTACACACCACTCTTAATAAGAAGGGTCCAAATCGCCAATTCTCAGTAATTCAAGTACCAGTAGATTATTAAGGTAAAACCTTTCGGATTTTAATTGACTATGGAACTACCTAGTCTTTCGTATCACCAAAATGTGCAAAAAGGCTAGGCATAAACACTATTCACACACCTAGAATGCTTGTGGAATTAGCAAATGGCAAAGAAGTTCTATCAACACAACAAACTAGCAAGGTAGAATTTAGCTTGGGTGGCAATTCTTCCAAAATGAACTTTTGAATTATGAACCTCGGGGCTTATGAGTGTTTGCTAGGAATGGATTGGTTAATTCCAAATAATACCCATATCCATTGTGGAAAGGGTCGAATCACATTCCAAAACTCAAAGGGATATCCATACCCTAAGGTTCAGCTAGCTAAAGTCTCTTGAATAGTAAAAGGACTGAAGAAAGGATTACCTCTCTATCTAATTAAACTCAACAAGGCTGAGTAGGATAGTGAAGGCAATGATCAACCATCTTGGCTAAAGAATATACAAATGTTTTTCCAGAAGACCTGACATAGCTCCCACCACCAATGGAAGTAGATCATGTGGATGTACATGAAATTTGTGAGTGATGGACAGCTAGTATATTTAGAGTGGGATTCAGCATACATCAATTTTTTAGCTTATCACTACTATGCAACTCAAGAAAGAGTTCTAGAAGTGGTCTCAAATCTTTGCCTTGCATCTCAATAAGTAAACCATACATTAACCTAAGAGTTTATCAAGGGATGAAATCCTTAAATTTTTATCTTGCATCTCAATAAGAAACCATAGATCGGCCTAAGAATTGAGCTGAGGATGTAGCCCCTTAAATCTCTATTGGAGGAGTACAAGGATTTATTTTAAGTGTCCGCTAGTCTCCCTCCAAAAAGAGCAATTGATCATCCTATTAATCTAGAACCCACAACTCAAAGGTTATCAACAAACCCCCTTATAGGCTTTCAAAGTGTGAAAGAGAAGAAGTGGCTAAGAAAATCAAGGACTTGTTGGAGATGGGATTCATAGAACCTAGTTCTTCTCCATATGCTTATTTAGTACTACTAGTTAAGAAGAAAGATGGCAACTTCTGTGTGTATTGACTACAAGGATTTGAATAAGATTACCATCAAGAATAGGTACCCTATCCCATGGGTTAATGATCTCCTGGATGACCTTAAGGGGGATAAGTTCTTCACAATGATAGACTTGAGGTCGACTTATCATCAAATCAAGATGAGATAGGTGATGAGCTAAATCCTAGAGACATCTTTTAGAATTGATACAAGGCTTTATCACATTGCCTTGTGATGCCATTTGGATTGACGAACTCTTCAAATCTATATTAGTATTCTTCAATGATATTTTTGTATATAGTAAATAATTGGAGAGCCACTTATCCCACATGAGAAAGATGTTTGATATTTTGAGGCAGCATAGACTCTTTGCTAAAGAGACAAAGTGTGCCTTTATTCAAACTAAAGTAGAGTACTTGGGACACATTGTGAGTGAATTCAAATGGAATTCAGGCTGAATCAAAGAAAGTATAGCATGTTCATGAATGGCCAATACCCACTAATACCACTCCACTCATGGATTCCTAGAGGTCTGTATTCTTTCTATTAAAGGTTTATCAAACATTATGCAACTATAGCAATACCACTGATAGATAGGTTGAAAAGGAAACATCCTTGTGGGACTCCATTATTGATCATAGCTTCAATTTGTTGGAGTTGCTCACTTTAGCACTTATTCTAGTTTTCCTTGATTTTTCAAAGGAATTTACCATTTAGTGTGATGCTAGTAGATGGGTATTGGTATCGTCCTACTTCAAGAGTATGGGGTCAACTTTTGAAAGTCACAAGTTGAGTGACAAATAGATGGAAATAAATGTGTGACTAGGAGATGTTGGCTATCTCGTGTGTTATTAAGAAATGGAGCCACTATCTTTATGGGCGACTAATTCTATATAAAGAGTGACAATAGGGTACTCAATTATTTTCTTACGTGGTCTAATCTTACTCCAAAGCAAGGTGGGTAGATACTATCTAGAATTATGACTTTGATATTACCCACATTGGAGGCAAAGATAATATTGTGGTAGATTCATTATTAAGAATGTAGGCTTGTAGAGTATCTTCTATGACTAAACTTCATCATGATTGGATTGAAGAATTACATGAGGCGTATCTTTTGGATGAAGAACTCAACCATCTTTTTCAAAAATTACAGCAAGGTTTAATGGAGGAAAATTCTCATTTTTAGCTTAAGAACATTCTCACATGGTCTCATGGCAAGATTACTATTCCATATACTTCCCCATTCAAGTAGAAGATCATGGAGAAAATGCATTCTTTGCCAATAGCTAGTCACTTAGGGGTATTTAAAACCTATGATGGGATTTTTAAAAGCTTTCATTGGAAATACTTATGGAGGGATGTGAAGGATTCTGTATCACGTTACATTTCGTGTCAGCAAAACAAAGAAAGCACACATAAACCAAGAGGTCTACTGCAACCATTGCCTAATCTAGATGCTAATGGATGCACATCACTATGGACTTAATTAGTGATTTGCCTACAAGCAAGAATGGATGGAACAATATCTATGTGGTGGTGGATAGGTTGACAAAAGCAGCTCATTTCATCCCTACAAAGTCACAATTTTAAACATCTCAAGTGGCAGGTCAAATTATGGAGTAGGTGTTTAGATTACATGGCCTTCCTCAAGTCATTGTTCATGACCATGACTCAAAATTCATGAGCAATTTTCAACATCTCAAGTGGCAATTCTATTTATGGAACATGTGTTTAGATTACATGGCCTTCCTCAAGTCATTGTTCATGATCGTGACTCAAAATTCATGAGCAATTTTTGGCAAGTTATTTGCAATTCTATGGGGACTAAATTGGCTCCATCCGCAACTTATCATCCTCAAACTGATGGTTAAATGGAGCAAGTAAATAAATATCTTGAGACTTATCTTTTCCACTATTTCCATGATGTGCAGCAAGCATGGGATACTTGGATACACCTAGTTGAGTTTTCTTACAACAATACCACTCATGCAAGTATTGGAATTTCCCCTTTCGAGGCTTTGTATGGTTACAATGTACCCCCCCCCCCCCCCCCTCGTCCCCCATAATTATGTTCAATGAAAGGATTAATCTCCAAGGAAAGGAAGAGCTAGAAAGAATGAAGGCCCTACTTCATCAATGCAAGATGAACCTCAAGAAGGCACAAGAGTAGATGAAACTCTATGCATAGGAGAGAGGAGACCCTTAGAGTTTCAAGAATGGGAGTTAGTGCTTCTGAGGGTGCCCAAGTCTAAGTATCTTTCATTAAAGAATGGTTCCAACAACAAATTAGCACATCACTATTATGGACCATACAATATCCTTAAATAGATTGAAGACTTGGCTTACAGATTGCAGCTTCCTTCTACTACCAGGATCCATAATGTTTTCCATGCGAGTCAATAGAAACCTTTTATTGGCTCATAAGTGGATTATGTAGAGAAGTTACCACCACCAATGGATGAACAAGGACTTATTCAGTATATCAATAAGATGATAATTGGCAAGCGGGAAAAGAAGCTTTGTACTAGATCTATAATGGAATATCTTATTAAATGGAAAGGTTGGTTTACCTTCAAAAGAGGCTACTTGGAGATCGTGATCTATAGTGGAGGAGTTTTCTCACCTTCAAGAGGCACTTTTGATTGAAGAATAAGCATATTTAGCTCCTCTTTCATTTTACATAGCATAGCTCACTATTTTAGATTAGTTTTTAACTTGATCAATTTTTAGAGATAACTTGTCTATATAAACTGAAAGACATGTCATGAGATTCCTTTTGACATATGATACACTCAAATCGGAGAAGTCCATCAAAAGTTATCTCAATTTTACTATAGTAGGGACTGTTAATAGACAGCATGTTGTTCTTCATAGTTTGTAGATGACTTTTATGAAGATATTGTGACCAAGACTTCATCTTTATGGCTTATCATAGATATAGATATGGTCATAGGCTTGGTCTTCTCCTTTAATCTCAATAAGTTTATGAAGATTGCTTCATATTGCTCCTATTCTTTTATACCTTGTTATAATAGAGTAGTATTTTGTCATCTTCATTGAGCAATTCTTTGTGATAAGCTCTCATTTTGTTTTTGAGGGTAAAAACTCTTATTGGCATGAGTATAATATGTAAGATGATTAACTTTTCATTCATGCATGCAAGTAGTTCGAATCCTCTTCATCTAGATTCTTGCTCAACATTTATGGCTTCCTCTCCTTTCTCACTCTTTTTCCTATATTTCTCTCTCTATTTTCAATCTTTCTCTATCCTCAACTAGGCTTTCTCTCTTCTTTGCAAACTTTTTCTCCCTCTCTATCTCCTTTATGTGTGCCAAGGTCACTCAAATTTACTTATGTTATTTTTGTGCATTCTTTTGAACTAGTGGTAGACTTGTCACGTTGTTGCTTCTCCTATTGGTAAGTGACTTTCCAACTCATTGATCTTGGCCTACATGGTTTGAAGAGTGGTCATGAGCATCTAAAAATCTTCCTTACCAATCAATGATTTCTCTTCTATGGCCTTCCCCTCTCCTCTACTAGAGTCTCTTGCTCTCCAAGTAATTTATTTCTTATATCTTCTTCATATATGATTCCTACATGGCTATGGCCATGTCCTCCCTTTCCTTCTAGAGAGATTCTCTCATGTGTTGCACATCTGTCAAAGGCTTTTCGATGGACATGTGGAGCTCTTTTTGATATTTTCCTTTCTTAATCTCCTTTTGCCTCATCTTCTTGAGTGACTACTTAGTACCTACCTCTTTTTCCTCCCTTGGTCTTTTATCCTTCATTTAACCGTGCTCTACTACTTTATGGGCCACCTATAATGGCTTTGAGAGTCCTAAGGCTGTAATGATGACCTTAATGAGAGCACCTCCATAGTTGATCATGCATAATTTGACCTCAAAAGTGGTAAGCTTCTCCCCATGAGTTTTGGGAGGAGCTCAATGTGCCTTGGCAAGGGAATCACAAACTTGATCCAACCAAAAATCATTTAGATCTCCCTTAGCTATCCTACTAGATAATATATCCTCCATGAAGCCATTGGGTATCCTTCTTATATGAGGAATGGGTTTATTCTAACTAAAAAGGTATGAAAAACCTATGCCATTGGTCCTAAGATCCTCCTTTATGGCTAAGAACAACAATCCATTTGGGGTGACATTAGGCTTATCACTCCATTGCCCACCGCTGACCTAATAGAGAAGTTTTAAAGGGTTTACCATTTTTCCTATTCCTTGATGGAGACCTAAGGCTTCTTCTACCAATTTTGGAGAGAGTGCCACCATCCCACCTTTTATGTTCCTTTTCTACCAAATATACCATCCCACTTTTTCAAGTCTTAGGATCATAATTTCGAACAAAGTTGTAACAATTGCTAAAGTGAATATGCCCATTGGTTTCCCTAACATAGTCTTTTAGCCCACATTTAGCCACCAACTCCCTAGTTTCAAGATAGCTAAATAATATTTTCCAAGTTGGTGAGTTGGTGAAAACTCAAAACTCCAAAACTCCACATGCTGGTCTCCAAACTAAACCCTTTGAACTTCTCCATCGTGACTACAATCTTATTGTCATTGTGAGGGTCCTTAATGGGCACCAATGTAGGCATGTCACAACTAGATCGATTGGTGTTGCCATCTACACATTAAAAAGGAAAATCATATCTTGAGAAATTTCAACAAAAGAAAAAGAAAACCATAAAATACAAACCACACCTTTTCCTTTATTAAAAAATGCAAAAATCGATGGCCATATTTCTCCCCCTGCAACAACGAACGCTAGAAAGTGTCCTAGCTTGCAAGCGTAACAAGAAGAGGACTAGAAGAGATGTCAATACAAACATAGAAAAAAGGAGAAAAGATGTACAAAAAAAATCATAAGGCAACTAAACTGATGGAGTTAAAGAGGGAAGGGTGGATAACCACCCACTAGGTGTAAAAGTGAAAGTTGTATTCCAATTCAACAAATGCATCAAGGTGAGATGACCACATAGCTAAGATGCAAAAATGTGGTAATATTAATGAGCAAATAGGGACCGACAAAGCAAATACCCACATGTAGTTCCTCCCAGTAAGAATCTTGTTAAACAATGGATGGTGCTATAGATTGGATGGCATGGCTATGTGATGAGCTAGAACAATGGCATAGTGTGAGACAATGGAGTGATATGTAGGCTACCCAAAGGGTGCTAATGGCACAATGATGCTTAGTTGTGGTCATGAGACAATGTCAAGTGTTTTCGCAAAAATTGAAAACCCCTAGAAAAACTTTAGTTTGGTAGGATTTTTTATTAACTTAGTTATTTACGTGGCTGTTTGTTTTGTGTTTTATAGCTGGATTTTTTGTGTTTGTCTAACTTTGGATTTGTTTTAGTCACTTTGTTTGGATTTTGAGCGTGGAAACTTGATAGCCTTGGTTGAGATTGGTGTTTCCTTGGACAAGTTGGAGTTGGAGTTTGGCTATGGAACATCTTGAAACATGTATGATTTCTTACCAAGACTATTACACACATCACATGGATTTTGGGATCACAAGCACTTCATGTTGCAATTATTCAATGCACTGCACTCGGGGGTCGTCTCCTACTTTTTATCAAATACTTCCATGCCATGGGTTGGGTTGATGCACATTTTGCACCATCATTGAGCACTAGCACGACATGATGCCAACTCATTAAATCTTAGATGCACTCATACTTAAGAAAGCATTTCATTGTGCACACATTGTTTCTTCTTGTATGCACAAAAGTTAGGATTTTCATCACCGAGTTAGGAATAGCTGGTTGAGTGGGAAAGGTGGTTGGGTGAGTTTGAGGGTCACGAAGGATGCCACTAGTAGCTATGAGATGGGTTGTTTTCTTGGTCAACATCATGAGGATCATTATTTTCCTGAGAGATAGTGAGATTTTGGGTGGGTGGAGTGGAGTACAATTTTTTTCTTCTTGAGTGTTGAGAGATGAGGTTAAGGATTCAATTCAATCAAGGAATTGTGTTTGCATTTTGCATGGCACATGGGCACTTGTAGGTAGGCTAGGCACTATTTTCTAGTGCATCCATCTTTTTGTGTGGGGCATCGCTTATTTGATGGCATAGCATGGATTCGATGTTGCATTTCTTCCTAAATCATGAATGGTTGAGCATGGTGTACATTTTCAAAGTATGTTCGCTAGGACACATTGCATTGCGAAAGACAAAGTATGTATATCCAAAGAAAGCTCAAGGGTGAAGAAATTTCATTGAAAACTAGCACAAAAAAAGAGAGAGGAAGGTCAGGTATTGTATAGTGAAGTTATGGGGTTCTCGATGAGAGTGGTTGGAGTATATTGGTCTATATACTATTCAACTATGGTGCAAGCAGAAGATTATTGTTAAAGCAATGAATGGCATGTGTAAGGAACAATTGTGGACATCATCAAAAATGGCATGTGTTTTCTTTCCTATGGCCGGCGGCGGGCGGGCTGTGCAAGGAAGACGTGTGTGTGTGTGTGTGTGTGTGTGTAAAGATGCTTGTCATATGGGGAAAACATCCTGAACGGAAGCAAGAAAGAGGACAAAGTCATTGATGAAGCGGAAATTCTCCGTTTAGACAACGTGAAGTTAAAAATGAAGTATGGTGTGATTGCTCTCAAGATGGTGATATCCACGAATGTTGTGATTTTTTATTGACAATTTTCCATGAATCATTGTTTCGTGGACGTGATGAAGATAATTTGATAGCATCAGTCAAACTGAACGCAGGGTGATCATGGCAACAATGAAGACTGCAGAGAACTTGGCATCAAATACAAACGCGAAAGATGGTGACTCAAATCACAACAGTTTAAGCTTTTTGAACAGCTTTTAAAATGTTTAAAAAGTCTTAATAGGGCTTTTCAGTGTTCACATTGTCTCAAGCTTTTAAAAAAAAGCTTAAAATGAATGGAAGGCATTAGGTTTTTTGAAAGCTCGACGTGATGTTTGGAAGAACATATAAAAGGAAGAGACATTGAAGTGCAAAGGGCCCTGCCCTTCCTTTTTGACACAATTTTGTATTGGGAGAGAAGAGAGAGGAGGGTCCCATACAACTGTATGGTTGCTCAAGTGTGTTGGTCGAGCTTGCGAAAAATTAGATGTTAAAGGCTCGAAGAATTGTAACAACTCCAAAACAGGTATGAAGTGATAGCGATTTTTTTCCCCAAACTCGAGTGTTATTATTTTAGAGTTTGTCGATTGCTCTACTTTATGTTTGATTTTACTAAGTACTTGAAGCTACAAGAGGCATAATTGTTTGTTTGTGTTCATGTGTTGGTCAAATTGTGTTTGTGAAACATTTTACATTGACAAAGTCAATTCCCTAATCGGCACTTCTTAATGTCTCGTTTTTGGGTTGAGAGAGGCTTGTCTTCAATCACCACTCGCTAAATAACAACTACCAACACGAAGCTCCATACCATCAGCATAAGAAAGGACTAGAAGTAGGGATTTTTGCCTTCAGTTTTGCAAGGGCAGCCGCATCATCATATCTAGTCAGCATAAGAAAGGACTAGAAGTAGGGTGTTTAGCCTTCAGTTTTGCAAGGGCGGCTGCATCATCATATCTAGTCACGCTGAAGCAAAAGAAGACATGAACCACTAAGGCTGAAGACACAGTTGGAAAAGTGTATTGACATACTCACCTTGCACCAAGAGACTCTTGTAGAAGAGATGTCCATTCTCTTCCCAAGTAGGATTCCATCATACCACAATTTTGAGAGGTGCGACTAGGCACCAAAATGGAAGCGGAAAAAGAAGTATTTGTGATAAAAATGCTAGAGTTTTCTGAGCAAAAGCACGTGCCTCGGAATGCGTTGGAAGTGTTCATTTGTTAATTGAAGTTTGTAGACGGTTCATTTAAAGAGGTGCAACTTTCGCGTTACAAAGAAGCTACTTGATCCAAAAGCCAAAAAAAGTGTCCAAGAGGTCAAGTTACTAGAAAACAACACCAAGAACATAGCCATGTTTTCAACTCTCGAATATGAGTTTGTTTGGGCATTTGATTTTAGCCAAACCACTTGTTGTCAGCAATGTGAATGCAAAGAACATGAATCAATTATTTGAGTAGTTAAGCTTAAGAAGCCTAAAATGACTAAAAACTTGTGATTGGGGGTGGGGGAGGGGAGGGAGGGGGTGCAATTTTTAGCGCACCTCCTCATTTCTCCAAAAATAGCATTCCGCACAACTAATAGAGATGAAGGGAGCAACCTTGGCCATGGATTCCTGAATTTCTTCACTTCAAAGGATTGCAAAAATTGCTCAGAATGATGCATTCTTTCAAAAGTTCAGTTTTTAGTGTCTCTCTCTCCTCTTTCTCTCTTACCATAATTGTTGTTCATATGGATTGAGAGAGTGAGGGAAAACGGGTGTCAAAACATAATATGATGTGAGAAATGGAGCGTAGGAACATGAAGATGGCTGCTAGTGGCTATATGGAGCATCACCAAACTCCCCAAGAAACTCCAAAATTATAAAAAATAAAGCAACTTTTAGGAATATTTTATGGTAAGTCTCGAATTCAAAGGAAATCTAATTCTATTTATGTTTTCATCATGGAATTGGGATGCATATGGGGTGAAATTTAATATGGAAGTAATATGTATTGTATTCAAGAGCTACAATTTTAAAATTTGTGGTTATTATAATACAAAAATCAATTATTCAAGTCATGTAAAATCTACAAAATTAAGAAATATGATGACAGTTTGATAATTATTATAATTATGATAATATTTGAAAAAAATAATAAAAACTTAAGATTTTAAAAATATATATTTTTGAGGTTTAAAAAATAGAAAAATTTAAGAGAACATTGATAAATCTGTAGTGAGCAATAGGGCATGGGGCTTAGCCTCAATCTATGCTTACTTTTGTGTTAAAGTGGCTAGATAAGGGTAGGTTCTATGTAAAATGATACATAAAATATAAAAATCGATAATACAAGGTATAGACATGAAATGAATGCTGAAATTTTTCACATTTTCAATGAAGAACTAAATGTTTGTGCAATATAGTAAGGCATTTAGGATTTTACCAAATATTTAAAGGAGTGGAAGCATGGGTTAGCTTTGTTCCATCTTTTTAACACTACGCTATGGTATAATAAATCATGAAAAGAATGGTTTCGCATGTCACGTGACTATTTTATTAGTTAGAATTGTCTAAGCACCATATGACATTATACATTGCATATGCATATAAGCATGGTATCATAATAAATCTCTTGGATGCATAGCAATTGTTTGAAGAGAACCCATTGACCCATGTGGAGTGGAAGAGAAATTCTAGTTGTAGGTTAGGGTAGTTATTTTATTATTTGGAAAAAATTTATGTGAGGTTATAAACCATTTCCTAGAACGATAAATATCAAGAGAGGAGCATGTTACGATCTATTATATGTTTCAAGCGCAACACATCTTAGGGCCAATCCTTGGGGTGTAGGAGAGTCGTAGGGGGCCACAATAGTTTGCTAGGAGGGTGCCCTTAATGTGTGATATTTGAGGTGAGATAGTCATCTATGTGTGGAAAACTCCTTTGCTTGGAGTTGGGAGGGGAAATTAGTTGGACTACAACCTAAAATTTCATCTACAAATGCAACAGTTAGAAGAATTATCATAGTATCCAGATGTTCTTGGTAGTGAGGCCATGTTGGGTTATTTGGTGTGTTTAGGAGCCCAACTAGAGCTATTAGAGCCAGTGTTGGGCCCATTTTAGATCTCAATAGTTTTTACATGCCTCATCGTGTCGGCAAGACCAAAATCAATCATAGCAAATAATTTGGGAAAAGTGGTAAACATACAGTCAAATTGAAGTAACCAACTAGCTTCTAAGAAATTGTTCTTCTTGGGAAAATCTATTGCCATGTTGCTGAGAGAGTGACAAATGAGAAAAGGTGGATCATAAGCAAGGGAACTTATTTGGAGATGAGTTTATACCTATTCCCCATGGGCATGGTGAATTTTAGCTTACCTTGCCTAATCCAACTAGTGGATTGGTTGAGAGAAAGCGAGATTGGACATCTCAAAGAATTTCAAGGGAGGGTACAGAAGTAGAATGAGTTTGACAATCCAAGAAGAGAGAATTAGAAAAAGATGTAGAAAGTGAGTTGATGGGGAATGACACAATAGAGTCCTTGGGAATTGACTACTCAAATAGGGCAAAAGAGGCTATAGAGGTCACCTTTGCTTGAGATGGTTTAGCTAGGAGCAATGATAGATGATGGTGCCACTGAGAGACCAAGGGGTTTTTAGATCATTTTAGGATCCAAATGGATGTATTACCCTTGTAGTAGCCCTAGGCCTCTAAGAGAGGATATGCCATAATGGCTTAGGGGTAATACTTCTTAATACGACTACCATTGAAGTGTCTAATGCCTTCTCCCTCCAATGTCTCAAGTTTAACATTTCCTATCCTATTGATCTAATGCACACAATATGGCACCAAGCCTCGAAGTTTCAATTTCTACTAATGGCCTTTAAGAGAATACAAAAGCACCAAGTCACCTTTGTCAAAGGATCACTATTGCACATGCCTATTGAACAAGCCTTGCATTGGGCTTTTTCAGCAAAAGGAGGGCATGGGTTGGCAAAAGGGGAGTTTCAATGAGGCATTCCAACTCCACAATGCAATTAGTCCAAGCACTAGTGCCTTCCCAATGCTTATGCACTACAATGCAAAGATTGGGGACTAGAAGCTCTACCGACATGATAACATGAGTGCCATAGGTAAGTCAAAGTGGAGTTTGACTAGTTGCGGTTGAAAGCTATCTGGTAGGCACATAGGATTTCCATAAGCATGTTATTACAATTTGAACTCAAAGAAAAGATAGTATTAGTCAAAACATTAAGCAAAATCTTGTTAGTGGACTTAGCCTAGCCTCTGGCTTAAGGATAGTAAGGATATGACTTTCGATGGATAGTCAAGAAGGTAGAGAGCAAATGTTGAATGATCTCATTCAAAAAGCAAGTCCCCTAAAGACTAACTATCTCAATTGGACAGCCAAAATGAGAAATCACTTGCTTCCACAATAACTTAACCATAGTGCAGGTGTCATTCGTACTTATGGCTCTCGCCTCATCCCATTTAGTAGTCATGTAATCAATGGCTACAATGTAGTGTGCTTGAGAGTATCGGATGGCTAGAGTGATAGGCCACATAGTCAATACCCTACTTTTCAATGGGTTGTCTAGTAATAATTGGTGATAGCTCCATCATATCCTTGTGAGTCGGAAGTTTGGATCATTGGCACTCATCATAATGCTTAACAAAGTAGGTCCCATCCTTGAACAAGATGGGCCACCACAACTGGGACTTTAAAACCTTACAAGTTATATAGTTGGGCCATCAAAATGTCCGCTAGCAATGCCCCCATGGGCTTCTTCAAGCACACACTCAATCTCATATTCACACATGTATCATTGAAGGAGACAATCTTGCCCTAGTCAATAAAGTTGACTAACAATCATATGGTAGGGTCAAGTCTTAATCAACAAGCGAGGGGAGCCTTCTCAATCGAACGTTTAAGAATTCCATGCTCTAAGATAGAAACAATATCATTTGCCCAATGAGGTGTGAGATCATCTTGGAACAATTGGGCCTGCTATTGAAGTTTGAACAAGTGGCCATCAAGTTAGTATCATCTATGCCAATTACTTTTTCTCCCCTTGTAAATCAAAACATGGGATCAGTCATGTAATGTTGATGCCCTTTGCGTAGGACCACAAAGAAATCAAACTCAAGCAAAAGCAATAGCCTTCTAGCAATTTATCATGTAGAACATGATTCGTTCACAAGATAAAGTAAAGCTTCATAATCAACAAAGAATGTGAAGGGAGTAGCAAGCAAAGAATGTCAAAACTTCTTAATGGCATATATAATTGCTAAACCTTCCCATTTAGTATTGGAATGATTTGTCTCTAGAAAAGCTGACTAGAAAGTTCATGTTATGTTCACCAGGTTTGTATAATATAGCTCCAATAGTGATTTTGGATGCATAAGTACAAACATGTGATGTGATTGTCCAATTTAGGGCTCCTAAAATGGGTACAAAAACAAGAGCCTTCTTTAGGGCTTGATAGGTTTCTTGGCATTAAACAATCCACTCCCACATAATCAAAAGCTTATACAATGACCTAACAATAGTAGCATAATTCAAAACAAAGTGTCAATAATAGCCAGTATACCCAAGGAAGCATTGAATGCATTTTGGGTTGGTGGGAGATGGAATATCAATGTGATAACCTTAATCTTGGCTATATCAATTGCAATGCATAATGCCATGCTTTACCCAAAATCAACATTTCAATGGATTGAGGAATAGTTGATACTATCAACATCATTGAGAGACGAGATAAAGCTTGGCTAAGTGCTCTTTCCAAAACTAGTACAAATAGACAAATCATCTACAAAAGCTTCTAACCACTTATCTAACATGTCTTTAAAGATGGTATACATCAACCATTGAAAGGAGATGGATGCATTCTTCTTATAGGTGACACATACTCTAATTTTACCATTTTTCTTCAACAACACCATGACAATGGGTGATACCCACTCACAATATGCTCAATTTCATAAATGAATACTGCTTTTTGCAATTTGTCGAGTTCCTCCTTCAAATACTGAGCATGGCAAGGATTCATGGGATAGGGCCTTTGCTTGACAAGTTTGGTGTCTTGCCACAAGGGAATAATGTGAGTGAGTACATGAGGTGGCACTCCGTTGAGGTCTGTATAATTCTAGGAAAAAATCATCTTAGAAATCCTTGAGTAACTAGATGAGTATCTCCTCATCTTCTTGGCTAAGATCCTTAGCAACAAACACACATTTAGGTTTTTCCCCCTCCTATGCGAGGTCAATTCCTTGACCTTAGGCCTTCAATAGGTTCACTAGTTGCACCTTGCCAATTGGCGCCAAGCGTGATGAGGATTCAATCCCCCTTTTTTAACTTGTAAAGTGTTTAGGGAGATCTTAAAGCTTATGTTGAGAGCCTATGTCAGAGGTAAGGTTCTTCTAAGCTTCCTTAAGATGTTTCCTACTCAATGCTTTTTTTGTTACATTTGTACCTATGTTTGCCTTCCCTTGGCAAGGGTGGTAGTTGGCGGATTGTTTGGGCTACATTTTTGGTTGTGAAAACTTGTGTGCATTGGCTCTAATATGATTGGTGGTCATTGATTGTCCCCACAATTTGTGTGGTTAACTGGCCTCAAGCTGTAGCTGTCATGAGCTAGCAATAGCTACTCCTTGTCAATAGCTCGAATAGAGTGTCTGGTAAGTGACTACATGTTTGGGGTAGCAATTTTCCTTAAGTCAATTGCACAACCACACTCATATACTCATACACACATATAACAAATTCACATGCACATATAGATTCATATATACAAATATATACCAACATGAACAAAAACACACACACACATTCACACACTCACACAAAAGCACACAAATACTAAAACAGACTAATATGAAAAAAAAAAAACACACACACACACACAAACACATGTACACAAACATTGCACATAGACACGCACACTCCACAAACCTCATTTGCACTCACACCTTGAATACACACACCTTCTTCCAACTACATCCAACACATACCATTCATATATAACCCCCTTATACCTCATTCACTTACACATACATTCACAAACCTCATTCACATGCACCTCGCCCGTTACACAACTCACCCACTAACAAACACACAAACCTCTTCCTACATATAAAATCCTGAAACACACAAACCTTTTGTATGCACACAAAATCCCTAAACACACAAAACTTTTTTCACACACAAAACAATTATAATTAACACTCAAACCCCTACACTTAGCATACCACTCACTCATCACACACACTAAACTAACCATACACACCTCATATGCCACATATACACCCCCTACACCCATGCAACATACATGTACACACCTACCCTAATACCTACACCATGCACTCCCACACTATACCCCCACTCCCATATGCTAGAACTACCACGCTCACACTAGGCATTGCACTAGGCAACTTTACTCTTGTACTAGTTGAGTCTTGCATTAGAAAAGTAAAGTTCACTCTTGCATTCAAAGTTCAGTCTTGCACTATGAATTCACTCTTGCATCACCCTTGCACTATAGATTTACTCTTGTATTGTAAGTTCACTCTTGCACTAGAAAATTTTACTATTGCACTACAAGATTAAGTTCACTTAGTTGCACTAGTAGATAATTTCACTCCCATACTAGACCTAGGACCCAGTTCATTCCCACACTAGGCCAATACCCATTTCACTCCCACACTATGATCATTCCCAGACAAGGGTCGCTCCCACACTACAATCACTCCCATACTCCCACACTAGATCACTCCCACACTCGGATTTACTCCCACACACTGACACTAGATCACTCCCACACTAGGATCACTCCACACTAGACCCACTCCCACAGTATGAGTACTCCAACACTAGGACCCAACCCCACTACCCAATTCCATACACACTTGCCTACCCTCGCACAATATTCATTGCATCTCATTTCATCTATGAGTCTAATCCTTGCATTGCATAAGGATTGTCTTGACACATTGCCTTCTTGGTGACTATGATACATGTGGCATCGCTTGCACAACTGCACTTGATCTTTGAAAAGGAAGAAAGATTGATTTTGCACAACTCACTCTTTTGTGCTTTGAAATGGAAGTGTCTCAAAGTGCCTTGAGAACTTGTATGCTTTGAAATCAAGAATTGGAAGGAACATCATAGTGCCTTTAGACCTCAATGAGAAGCTTTTCCAACTCGAGCAAGTAACCAAGGAACACTTTCTCACATCATAAGAACCTAGTGCACATAGTACCTATGCAACACACACTGCGCTAACATCATATAAGGTCATTTAAGATCATAGGTGCACACAACCACAACCATCACTTCCATATAGGCATAGCACACACTGCAAGTAGAGGAGGGGAAATCATCCAACCAAGTTGTCTTTAAGTGCTCAATTCCAATGGTGGCAAGGGCCCAACAAGTATGTAGCTATCGACCATGCTAGTGAGAGTAGAATCATTTAAAATCCCATTCAAGGAGTGAAAGGTGGAGCAAGAGTGAGAGCATAAGTAGAAGCAGAAGCAAGTGGAAGCAAGAGCTATGAAGGTTCAAGCAATAAAGAGCAAGATGGTATGTTAGACTCCAAACAATCATAATGTGTGACCCACCTTCCCTTATTCTATTATCATAAAAAGAACCAAGAATAAAGTGATAGTGATGGGCAGCCACCACCTGCAGTGTATGAAGACTAAGATTGGTCAACTTGATCTTGTCCCAATAAATGCAACTATTAGGACCTATGGAGGATCACCCTGTTCTCTCCTAGAAGGATATGAAATTCTCCTGACATAAGAGATTGAGAGAATGCCCATTATGTTCTATGTGCTTCCAAATCCAGGGGATATGTGAAAGTTTTTCTTGGATGACCTTTCAAGCACACATCTCAATGCAAAGTGGACTACATAGCACACTGCATACACGTGAGCTTGCCAAGTGTAAAGAGTAACCACTCTCAGCAAAGGCAACCTTATCTCTTCTCCAAGGAAGGGCGTGCTTGCCTTAGAGTTAGATAAGAACCCTAGTGAGGATAGTCAAAGAGTTCCAAAGAAACTTCTCGAGGCACAAGAGGAAAAGAAGGAACCACTCAATAGAGATCCTCCTAGAATCAAAGAGGACCCAAATTTCTAGACATAATACACCTGATATCAAGAAAAGGACTACATCTAGAAGGACAATGAGATTAAGTGAATACAATCGAAAGCATTAACAAATAGTTACCACAAAGCCGTGACAAGTTTCCAAAGTTTTGTTTCATGCTCAAGGATATTATGTGGGAAATCATTGGATCCGGTTGCCTAACTCCCCCCACACCCATCTCCATTTACCGTAGCCCAAGTCCCATTAAAATCGAAGAGAAAGAGAAAGAGACCCAAACACTGATCTAGATCAAGGTCAAAATGAAATGAGACAAAATCAATCCACTTAGAGGCCATGAAACTAGTCTTAGAGACTGAAAAGCCAAAACTTGACTATCTATTCCAAGAGGAAACAACAAAGCAATCAATCCACGTGATGCTACTCAAGCTAAACAAGAAAGTCCAAGGATGGACAAGATAGAGCCCTCAAGTGTTGACAAGAAACAACCCCAAGAAGTTACTAGTCCATCCTCCCAACCAAGTCTCCCAAACCAAAAGAACCTTTGTTGCCTAAGCTTACAGAGAAAATCTGGTAACAATAGCCTAGTGCAATTGCTCAATCACAGAAAAAGTATCCACCACAAAGGACAACTTAGAAAACCTCTAAGGATCGATGACCTCCCTCTGAGAGCATTGTCAAAAACAAATCTAAAAATTCCAAGATCGAGACTATAAGGTGTTTAAGTCAACATAGCAAGAAGATCAAGTGGAGATTGAGCATTAAAATGAACTAGAGGACATAATGTTATCACTCATTTGTGCATATGTTCATGCCAACATTGGAATTCTGACTAAAGAGCATGAGAAGCTCTTAGAAAAGCCTCTAACATGGTTACATCAAACATAAATATGTTGGTGTTATCCAGCAATTGTAGGAGAAGTCATGATGCAAATGACTAAAGTTGAGCAAGAGAAGCATTGCTTGATTCCCATATTCCACACTAGGCATTGCAAGACAAGCAAGGAGGAAGTTGTGACATTGGCCAGGAAAGCAAAATGATAAAGTGAGTTTGAATAAAAACTGCTATTATAGTTGGGGTCTAGCTACAAGGTGTGTTGTTATTAGGTGACTATTGCTGAGCAAAGAAAGGTGCTCTAGATGTAAATGCATGATCGGATATATGTAGCCCCCTATATCCTAAGAGTGCTTGAAAATGTCTGTGGTGTCAAACCTTTCTAAACTTGCCCAAAAAGACCCCTTGTTCAAACTCTTTTCAAAGGAAGAGCTACATGTTGCAAGTCAATTGGGATAAGGAAACATGATTGTTGATATCATTAGATATATCTTTTGTCCCACCCGATACTTGCAAGTTCTTGATACCTATGCTTCTTTTCAATATAATTCTGATTTCTATGAATGGTTTATTCCAAGGCTAAATGACATAGAACCTCATCTCTCCTTTACTTCTACTACCATCCGAAATGAATTTACATCAAATGATGCAAAGCGGAGTACTTGAGACTCTAAACAAGGATACAAGGATACAATAGCAGAAAGCAATGTACTTGAGACTCTAAACCCTAGGTCTAAAGCAGGTTGAGCCAAATAAATCCCATACCACTTTAGGGCAAGTCTCCAAACTCACCTACAGATTAGTGCCACAAAACCTAATTTACCTATGCCATTATGAAATGTTTTCTAGTTTGTCAATCTTTAAGAACCATGGCTGCTCATTTCACAAAGAAGGACAATTACTTTGAAGTAGAATGGATGCTCCAATTTGACAACATATTCACCACCTATGCCAAGTTGTTCACAATGATTGATTTAGGGCTTGCCAATGATGAGGGAATTCAAGTTGCCTCCACATGCTATCCACCTTGGGAAGAGAGTGAACATCTCTTCTACAAAAGCCTCGCAATGGATGAATATGCTACGACCCTCCCTCAAAAGCAATTGTAGTCTCATGCCGACTTATTCTCTCTTATGCTTTTGTGACCAAATTAAATACTAATCAATACTTGATCAACTTGAGAAAAATTGCAATTCCTTGAGTCCATTTTTGCACAAGTGATTTTCTCATTGATTAGAGCTTGCTTGTGATAGCAGTCGTCTTATGACAATGATTGAGTAGTGATGTACAATCAATACACTTCAATCTGACCCAACTTACTATGAGACCACTTCAATATGCTCCATCATCCCAATCCAAAATTTGGACATTCAATCCCAACTGAAATATCACCCATTACTTGATAAGATTCTGGTTCAAGAGGAATTACATATAGCAAGTTGCTTCACAAGACCTTCCTTGCTCCACGATTTGATTACTTACCTTTGTGGATTGGCTACCAAAGCAACTAACTTGGATAATTTTGTTGAATTGTACAATCTAAGTTTCTATAACTAGTGGATCCAAAGTTCTTCATGAGCAGCATGTATTACTATATCATCAATACGATAGTGTTCATGAAGAACTCTAGAGTACAAATTTCTATGAACTTTGGCATAGATGATATTGCAGGTATTAAGGGAGATGGTAGATGATGAAAAGGAAAAAATTTTGGATTATACTCTAGAGTTCTTCATTACCTACCATTTCTATATCATTATCTTCATTCAAAGTTCTCCATTAGCAACATGTATTACTCCTCCATCACGATCATTACTTCTTTCCAAACTACTTCTTTATCGAATATTTCGAGCATATTACACCTACCTTTGACATGAGTGCCATGGGACTAGCACTCGTCTTGAAGGGGGATAATGTTAACACTATTTTGTGAATGCTAAAGTCGAAGAATGTCAAAGCAAAGTCAAAGCACAAGTGTTAGAATTACTTTTTGAAAGGATATTATTTTTAAAATGCTTCAATGACCATGGACACATTATTATTATGGTTGTATTATTTTGTCAAATACTGACTCACTCTTGTCCACATTGTATAATTTCTTATAGTTGTATTTTTCACACTTACAACTATTGTGTGGATTGCATGCATGGATTTGTAACTAGAATAGAGTGGAGTATTTAGGTTAAGGTATAAGCATACTTCAAGGATTAACCGGCCTAGATCCAACAAAGTAGACAAAATGCCTATTAAGAGAGCGTAAACCCTAATTCATAGTTATGGAAACCCTAAAATGCAAAAGGGATACAAACCCTTAAACACAAATGGGGCGCCACCATAGAATACATCATAATGGAAGTGGACTACATGACTAGATGGGCAGAAGCTATTGCCACAACTAGGATCACTACCAAAGAAGTGATTATTATTTTTTAATTCATTTGTTGCAGATTTAGAACTCTACTAGAGATTATTTCAGATAGGAGACTAGGCTTTCGTGGAGACCTTATAAAGGACCTCATGGGGAGGCTAATCATCAAACATAGGCATTCTACTCTTTATTATCCCCAATGCAATGGACTAGTAGAGAAAGTTAATAGAATGATTTGTAAAATCATCACTAAATAATTTTATGATAAGCCTAAGACTTAGGATAAGCATTTGAATGTAGCCTTATGGACCTACTGCACCTCATTCAAGACATCTTTGGGGTTCACTCCATTTTATTTGGTCTATTGTGAAGAGGTAGAAATGACCTAAATCTAACCATGATTTTGGTCTATATAAGGGTAAGATATCTCAATTATATTTATCTTTTGGTGCATCCATGATATGGAAGTTCTATCAATGCAACTACTAAAGCTTTCTATTCTCATCCTCTATTCTATCATCTTTCTTCCATTGTAAAGGGTAACTAAGAGACAGCGAGAGGTGTGTTGCGTAAGCAACTAAGGAAAAATGAAGCTCTACATTCTTTTCTTGCTTTTCTTCTTCTTCTATATTAGCTTCTGGACTCATTGGTGTGCTTAGTGGTGGATGTGAACACGTGACATCATTGAATGGGGTCATTAAACCATCTTCGAGACTTCAAGCTTTCAAACTACAATGCTCGAAGGTAAGTTGGTGAGTTCACTACACCTCAAGCCTAGTCTTCTGTTCTAGTTTCTTGGGTTGGAGAGAAGGATGCATGGTCAATTAGAGTGGAGTATTGAGAGACAAGGTGAGAGGTTGTCACTAAAGCAAGTTGTAGCTTCTAAAAGAATAGAAGTTCATCTAATGCCCCGATTGTTGTGTATTTATCCCAATAAATTTCATTACTTTTCCATAAGATCTTGGTGTGTCTTGCCTACTCTCAAGGTATTCTTTCTTTTAACACCTTTAGGGGTCTCTATGCGACAAGGTTGGGATGATCTAGAGGCAAGGTTCGAGGCTTATGGTCTCTGCAAAAACTTTACCTTGCCCTATACTAGATGGAGTCTTAGAAAATTTGATTAATGGTACTTAGAATCTTTAGATATACTACATCTAATACCTCAAGATGATATCTCACTAATTAAAGGCTTTTGGAAAACAATTGGCACATAGGCTTTTCAAGGGGACTAAGGACTTCCAAGGTGCCAACACAATGATTAGAGATTGATCATTGATTTCAATCAAAGAGTAAAGGGATGAATCCTAGCCTTTTGAGGTATTCAATATTTTATTATCTCAAGATCACTTGCACATGTTTGTAAAGGGCACTTTTCAACCCACAATTGGTCAACAAGGCTATCCACACAATGCCTCTAAATAATGCTTCATTGTTGAGCACAAGCCTAAGCCCAAAAGCCTGCAATTTGATGTTGTTTTATAAAGTTTAGGTCTTAATTTCCACACTCTCAAGGCATTCCAAGAAAACAAATAGCTTGAGAACTTCCTTTCAAGCATATAAGGGTCTCTTTCAAGAAGTACAAGACTCTTTCTAATGCAAGGCTAGTAATTTGAAGAGGCTTAAAAAGATTAAGTGGTTAGCACAACTCAAAGGAGTACAAAGGCATGAAATGCGAGCCCTTAGATATTTTTGGTCCAATACCTTGAAGATACTAAATCAAGTGAAGACCTCCTCTTTCTTGGCAAAAGACAAACTATGGTAATCCCACATGAAGCTAGAGCACTCTTTGACATGACCAATGGGATCTGGTTATCCAAGGACTCCAGAATTGTGCTCTACCATGGTTCAAATTCCCTCAAGGCATTAATGCCTCAAGGACTAATTGTTTAGGGTTCTTTCACAAAAGGTTTTCTCAAGGGATAGATGCCTTCCCTCTATGCCAAGGCTAGACAAGTCCTAAAACTATCAATGGATCAAAACACTAAGCGTAAGTAGCTACAAGGGGTGAGGTATGCATAGCCTTCAAATACTTTTTTGGGTGAATGCCTCCAGGGGTAGTCCACAAGGTGTAAGGTGCCTCTTTGTCAAGTAGGTTGAGGAGTTATGTCTCTTTAGGTCAACCACAAGTAGGTATGGTTTCAAGTAGTAAGATCTTTTTATGTAGGGGCCACAATGAGGCAAGCGAAAAGAGAGTACCCTCAAGGTATCGTGTAAGACAATGTCCCAAGTGTTCATTGTCTAAACTTTTTGGATACCCTTAAAGCCATAGCAAGTCACAATATCCTCAACTAACCAAATGATCACAATGATGTAATAATGACTTATTTCAACACAAGATTCAACTTGATCAAGGGGACAAGAACAATGAGCATCAATACCTTAAGGGATACATTGAGAGTGTTGGAAGCTCCTTTGAGGCTCTCTCAAGTGCATATATCATGTAGTGGCTAGGCAATGTCTATGATATGATGGAACTATAAGGTTGTGGTGCTCAAGCCAAAGGTTTAGCAAAAATCCTAAGTAGCTCTCGAGTTATTTACATCCAAGAATACCTTGAGGATACCCTAAATGAGGGATTTGACAAGCTGGGATAGTCAAGCAATGCTCAAAGCAATCCTACCATATCAATCAACTAGGCCGATGCACAATCAAGTCAACAAGATGAGATTGAGGTGCTCTCAAGCAAACGGCCACAGCCATGCACAATACACTATTATGTACTCTAAAGTGGTTTTTAGCACCAAGCCAAAGACTAGTGCAATGCTAAGGCTACAAGGGCTACAATGGATACCCTCATCATATATCACTTAAGAATTTAGCCCCTTCTTCAAGGTCCAAGTTGTTGTCAAGGTAGCCATTTGATAGTGGGTTAGACTATTTATAGTTTGAAGGTAAGGTATCGCCCATCAAGTGAGCAACTTAGGGATAGCAAGGATAAACAATTACCAACTAATAAAGCACAAGATATCAAGTGTATGGCAAGGTATAATTGTCCTTACTCGCATGACTAGGTCAAGTATTTGTAAAATGTTCTTGCATTTGATCGTTTACACTAGGTTTATTGTTGATGATGTTGTGAGGAATGGTTGGAAGTTTCAAATCTTGTGTAATGAGGTTTTGACGTCCCTTCAATGTTCAAGGGACTTATGTTTCGACTTTAGTTACACTCTAGTATCCACACAACCTCTAGTCCCCAACCATACACTACCATAGTACTTTCTCATATAAGTCATTACTCTACACTTTCTATCATCCTACCTTCTTGAAACCATCACAAAGATAGCCCAACAAAGTCAATCAACAAAAACCCCATAAGAGTATTTATCAATCACTGTGGTATGACATGATTTACTAAGTGCTTTACAATGCTTCTAGCAAACAAGGGGTTAACAAGGATGAATAATACACATCATAAATTATGTAAACATAGGACTAAAGCAATAACATGGCAACTACTACTAGAATTTCTATCCTAAAGTAACCAAACAAAAGCATACCAACCATTCTTTCCACTCAATCACAAGATCTACCAAGTAACCATGCACCTATGACTTCAAAATTGGTTGTCTCAAGAACAATGATGATGGCTCCTTATACACATAGCACCACAAAAGATGTATCAATACCATTATACATTATGTAATTTTATACACAATCTCATTCCTAAACACTCATACAAGTTGCACCCTAGACAAGAGAACTCTACAAGATCCACCATAACTCTATAGAAGCATGGTCTATCTTGATTCACACTACAATGTCATATTTTACTTCCTACATTTAGGAACCATCAATGCACGAAATTCCACATATTGCAATTACATAACCCTCAAGGCAACTCTTAATGGAAAGAATGGCAAAGTTGCAAGTGTTAAAGACAAGGATTAAGGAGGCTTTTCTTGTTTACTCTTCTACAAGAAAATGCATGCTCTACTTACTATACCAAAGGTACTCAAGCCCTGGTCATGGTTGTGAGGCCAATATCACACCTAGCTATTTAGTGCTCATTTTGTTGAGAGTACCTAGTTTTAATAATGCCACAATCTTGCACCACCTAAGTCAACTCTTAATGGAAAGAATGGCAAAGTTACCAGTGTGAAAGAAAAAGATTATGGAGGCTTTTCTTGTTTGCTCTTCTACAAGAAAACGCATGCTCTACTTACTACACCAAAGATACTAGCCTTGGTCATGGTTGTCAAGGAAATATCACACCTAGCTATCTAGTGCTCATTTTGTTGAGAGTACCTAGTTGTAATAATGCCACAATCTTGCGCCACCTATATCCAACCCTCAATCACACTAGGCTCTCTTTCAAAAAGTACATATGCACAAATGAATGAGCAATTCATCTATATCTCCTATTCCAACATTTTCCCTCCAAATTTGTTGCACCTTAACCCATCACTCTGTGTCTTCCACCAAAAGATGTCTAATGATAAAATGATAGAGAATTAATGCAATTTGTTTAACCTTCCTACTCCAATGGTTTGCCTTTTCAATGAATGAGCTTGTAACTAAAGAAACTAAAGACTGATACGATGCAACAAAAATTGCTTGATATTTGGCCCCTACTCTTACGGTTCAAAGACCACTAGACTAACTACTAAGTTTAACCACATACAGTAAACAAGAGAGAGAAACATACAAAGAACTTTCTAAATATATAGTAGTTACTCTCAAATTAATCGCATTTTCTATTTCTATGACAAGTACCCAAGGAAAATGATCACCATAGAACTAAGTTTTGGAAACCATTGACTCATTTAGAAACCAAAGAAAGAAACTAGCCATAAACATTTATCAAGCTCGTGAGTGCAAATCAAATACAATGAAACCACTAAAAACTTTTCATGTCCACCAACTCATAGGCATACATTCAACAAAACTTAAAATGACCACAAATGATAATTCTATCAATAATTTGATTTCAATTGCTTGTATACAAATTGGTAGCAAATTGAAATGGCCTGAATTAGAAGACTAGTAAATCGAATATATTCCTTCTATAAACAATGTTTGCAACATGATTTCTTTCCTTGCATCCATCACTTGAACCCGCATTCTTCCTTTGAGCTTCAAAGACCTTAATGAATTGAGTTCCAAGCATGCATGCACAAACACATGCAGACACACAATACGTGTGCATACTTTTTTATTTTGGGGGGGGGCGGGGGGGGGGGGGGGGGGGGGGGGGGGGGGGGGGGGGGGGGGGGGGGGTTGGTGTCTCGTGTAGGAGAGCTAAAACTGCATAGATAACACTATGTCAAAGGGAGAACGTGCAACTCTACACAAATGTTTTAACTAAGATCAATATCAACAAGTTCCGGAGAGCATCTCTCAATACTGTTGCCTGAGATGCCAATGCCTAGCTGGCCTTTGTCTGCCGATCCAAATGCATAAAGCCTATTGGACTTTGTGATTGCAAACGTGTGGGCATCCCACGTGACACAACTGGTAAGGCTTACATGCACAACCTTCTCACCTTGTGCCCTAAAAGCACTCACCAGCCTTGGTTTCATCACATTTGCATGACGATGGGCCTGTGATACGCCAAAAGAATGTCAGTGCTCACATGTGACATGTACAACCAAAGGAAAGCTTCCCCTACTTGCTTCAGCAGCAGTGCTGCTTTTACTCATCCAACCCATCTGCATAAGTCAGAAAATGGAAGACCAGCCAGCGCAACTGTGGATGGCCAGTGGAAAGACCAGGAATGACTATCAATAATTTCCCTCGGCAGGAAAATGAGGCTCAGTCTTGAGATCAACAATGATGCAAAGAATTTAAAAGCAGGTCACAGGTAAGTGTAGAATGTATGTATATCTACTGGATTCGGTTCTTTTGGGAATGCAATGAAGCTTCTTAAGACTAAGAATGTGATGATATATGACTAGAAAACTGCGTGAGTCCGCATAGTCAGAAGGAAGAGAGCAGAGTTAAGAGCTGACCTATTGAATGCATTTTCAAATGAGGCATGAATGAAGGGATTCAATCATAAGTGCCTTTGTTCAAGATAGATGAGTAGGTGACTAACCTGTGAGTCTGGATTTTGGTCAAGATGCCCCAAGCTGGCTGATTCCCCAGATCCAAACGAGTAGACATCTCCATCCCTTGCAACAACAAAGGTAGTATAGTCCCCTGTTGCAACATGAACTGCTTTCACATCCTTCAGAGCATCCACAACCTTAGGAAGTGATTCACATTCTTCGTGGCCATGACCTAGGCATCCATAGCGGCCCCATCCCCATGTACAGACCCTTCCATCTTCCCCAACTGCAGCTGCATGCCAGGGTCCAGCTGCTATAGATACTGGTTGAAACTTCAATGTGTGAAAATGCTCAATAAGACGAGGAAAATGCTCATCCGTCCGGGTTCCATGGCCAAGCTTGCCGCCAAGTCCACAACCTACAGAATACACTGACCTGCGCCCATTTTCCAGCAAATGGATGAGATTTGTTCAAAAGGCATTCAAAAGCTAGGTACAGAGGAGAGTCCCAGCCAGGATGATGGTAGAGATGCTTGCGAAATGCGCACTTCCAAGATCTGGATTCCATCTTATTCATCCAAATCTGCATATTTCCACCTTTTACTGGTGGTCTCAAGCTATATCGAATGCGAAACTTAATCTACTCCAGCAAAGGAGGTGAAGGATCATAGCTTACAGTTTGCAGCCCCAACTTGCATATTACTAACAGTGGTTGATAAAAGGAAGCAGACTTCTTTTAGACAATGGTAAGTGCCCTAGGGGGAACATAGGGCTTAGGCACAGCTGGTTGAAGACACTTGTTGAGTACAGAGAAACATTAGTATGGAAGATATATTACATTCCACTGGCTTGACAGGTTCGAGCTAGCAAGTAACAATATCCAGCTGCAATCTGCACAACAGGTATATTCTCAAGAGCTCCTTTCAAAAGCTGTGGCTTCAAGTCTCGGGCTTCTGTCTGGTGACCGAGCCTGGCATCTGACCCCCAGGAAAAGGTGTACACATGTCCCTCTCGAGATAGAACTGCTGTGAAGAAATTGCCAATGGCAGCCTGGACTACGAATACACCTGCTAATGATTCCACCAGCCGTGGGCTAGTGATGTTTGCAGTTGCAGCTGGACCTGGTGCACCAAACTCAGGATCGCCATAAGTGTCCTTCCCAAATGCATACACCTGCCCTGTCTGGCTGATGAGCATTGTCCTGCTAACACCTGCAGCTGCCTGGGTAATACGAATTCCCTGCAATGACCTGTATGCAGCAAGCTTGCGCTTTCTCAGACTGACTGCCAATCAGAAAAGGAATTAACATGTGTACTCAGCACAGCACAGCATGTGTACAACATTGCAATGTAACTTGTAACAATCATCGTGAGCCCAGAGTTTCAAATATGCACTTTTTGCTCTTACTGGCCATTCACAAACATCAGACACCTAAGAGCCAAAAGTCACTATTATGTCTGCATCTCAAGTGATAAACAGATGCAATGCAACTACAGAAATTGGCATTACCAATCACCTAGACAATTTAACCTGCTGCATTGCAGACACAATTGAGCTCCTTAGTACAGTGCAGACAGTAGTAGACAGTTCAAAAAGGAGAAAGGAAGATGCATGCATGTTACATGTAAGCAGTAGCACACAACATATAGCTTCTTTAAAGGTGTGACCGGCAAAAAAATTAACAAGCGAATGTGACATAGAGAAAACATCGATGTGAAAGTTTCATGTGGCTCACCTGAGAAAACAAGAACATGTTTCCTGAACAAGCAAATGCAATATATGGAAAACACCCATGCATAAATTTCATGTGGCACACCTGAGAAGACAAGGACGTGTCTCCTTATATGTGGAGCCAGTGCCCAACTGGCCACAAGAGTTGTTACCAAAGGCATAGACTTCCCCCGAGTCAGTGACCACAACACTGTGACCTGGTCCTGCAACAGCCTGTGACATAGATCGACGGTAGCAGGTTTCCCCTTGCAGAAGAAAACGGAGCACCAGCTTCCAAGTGCCACCACAACGGTGGCGGAGCCCTTGCTTTTCCTCCTCTGGCATCTTCTTGAAGACGGCTCTATCTTGGCACATATCCCATGCTGCCAGTTCTGTGAAAGATAGATCCTCATTTGGAGGAATGCCAGCAGGCGTATGGAAAAATCTGCAACATGACTGTATCCAAACAAATACGGATTAACAGATGTCAGAAAAGAAGACAGGAGATCAGCTATACATGAGAAGACGGACGTTAACAGTAACTTCCTCCTTCCAATGAAAGGAAAAACCTACATGATGATGCATGCAATCAAATGCAGATCACAACAGATTAAAAACTAGAATGGTTATAACATATGAAGAACTATTACATTTCTTTCAAAAAAACGTAAAAAATTTGCCTCCTAAAGATACATATCAACATATGCATGCAAAAAGTTGATAACCTCTGATTTCTTCAAATGAATTTATGAAAATTGGATTTCCTTCAAACAATACAGATCAACAGGCTTAGGACAGAAGACAGTCAATATGAATAATTTTTTAGTAGATTATCCTTTTACAGACTTGCATCGCTTTAGTTGTTAGGAATGATCGATAATAAAGGCTAACCTCGAGACGAGCTAGGTCTTTGGGTTCCAGATGGCTTTGACCCAGCACAACAAGCAGGATTTCGGGGTACCGGAAGATGAGAGGGAAAAATGGCGCCTTGGGTTCCGGTGGCGGTGAGCCTTGCGCTGGTTCTTCCTCCTGCTGCTGCTGCTCCTCCTTTCTGGATTTCTCGTGAAGGCGAGGGCGCTTGCGAGGGCGAGGGGAGGAGCAGGAAGATGATACCTCCTCCATTTTTTCCTTTTTCCTGTTCTGTGATTTGCGATCACAGGATGATCGTGTTGAGGGGCATCGTTTGACAAGCGCGTCCCATCTTCTTGCGGTTACCTCAGAGAGACCGCCAAGGCATTCCTGTGCGAGGGTAATATATTTCCTGTGTAAGCACAGGAACCGGGGGGGACGTCTAAGGGAATCGATGGATTCCCAGAGGCGAGGGATGCATCGTGCAAAGAGGCGCGTGTTCTTTCACATCATCCGATCAAACCAAGGTTCCGTTAACACAAGGGTGTCAGCATAAGGTTTTGACATAAGGATTTGTTAAGGGGCTTATAAGTTATAACGAGACGGGTATACGTGAGCCGTAAGCTTAAATCCATTTATCTATTTTCTAGTTAACTTATAATTGAGCAATCTACCAAACCTATTGCATATCCCATGTGGCACAAGTACACTGCAACCCAAACTTGGAAAGTACAATCTCTCTCTCTCTCTCTCTCTCTCTCATGTCTTGCATTGAAGGTTAGAGCGGTGGCGTGCGGACACACACACACACACACTCTCTCTCTCTCTCTCTCTCTCTCTCTCTCTCTCTCTCGCATGTCTTGCATTGAAGGTTAGAGCGGTGGCGTGCGGACACACACACACACACTCACTCACTCTCTCTCTCTCTCTCTCTCTCTCTCGGGATAGAGAGTTTGTACTTTGTAGGTTTGGGTTGCACTGTACTTGTGCCATGTGGGTCAAGAAGGCTCATTATTAAGTCCATTTGTGCATAAGTTGCAGGTATAACACTCGTACCACATTAAGTTGTATGGAAGATGGTCCACGATTAATGCCATTGCTCTAACCTTCAATGCACTACATTGCCCTAAGCTCGAAGGTCAAATCGTGGACTCTAGTGATGGCCGTAGCAATATGACCTCTCACAAGCGCAATTTTGGCAGCGATGAAGAAATCATGCAATGATGGCTTGAATGATCACCAATGTCTAATTGTGATGTACTAGAGTTGCGCCAAGAGTAGAAGAATGTTTCTCCAGAAGGAAGCATGGGGAAATATAGCCTCTAGAAGATCAAGAAGCTCCAAGATAGGTGGGTGCAGGATGGCTATGGCTACCAAGCAGTGCAAGATGAAAATGAAGTCATGGGCTGACAATGAGCTTGACTTAGGTGGAGAGAAACCAAGAGAGGCTAGAGAGGCAGTGCCATGCTCGACTGGGCTCTGATACCTTGCCAAAGTTACGTAGATCTAGAGCATGGCAAATGCTATGGCGAATGGAAGAGGAAGACAAAACTCATAATGACATAGACAAGTAGAGACAAACTGTTACACAAGTGAATTAGGTTCCAAGATGGATGCTTGGACTCATAAACACAATTTTGTGTAGGACTTACAAAGACAAGACACTTAACTGAAAGTACAAAGCATCATGACATTGTATTCATTCCATATAAAAAGTGGTAGAAAAGTACAATGCTTTATAGTTGTTGGATGGTAGCAGTTTCCCTTTTTGTGCATATGGGATTTAGTTTGCCTGCATTTCCTAAGCCCAGAATTGCCTCATACAAAGAGGCCATAGTGGGTGTGATTGCAAATATCTCAACAATTGCTCTTTACTCAGTCAATTGTGCATTTGGCAGATCTTTGCACAGTTGCTCTTAGGGTCTTTTACATGCATAATGTATATGCTTATGGAATGTATGGTTTGCTGACACTTTGAGTTCATGATAGTCCTTGGTATCGATGGTCTAGGCTTAGTCATTGCTAGTTTCATTCTTTGTATCATGGTCACTAACAGGATATCCTTTGCAATGGGAGCTTGCTTTCTTGGCTATTTGCCCATAGTTGGGTTGCTATATATAGCTTGATTTATTTCAACGTTGCTATAATTACAAGTGGATAGTTGGTTTTGGCACTCTTCTGATTGCATTTTGTGGATAGCTCTAGTCTCATTTATTTTAGCCCTTTTGGATCAATTTTCGGGCTATTTTGTTGAATTTACACAACAATCCATACTCTTGTCATTTGCAAACATTTGTAATCATTATGACAAGTTCATCTGTTGATAGTGTTGTTTTTAATATTGAAAAGATTGATGGCAATAACTTCCAATATTGAAACTTTATTATGCAAAGAATTGGGTAGAACTTGATGAGCCATGCAAATCAGCTATACCATTCTATCATTATCAAACTAGGTGTGTTTTAATGTCATTGATGCCGAGGGTGATCCTTATGTATTATGGAAAAATATTTGTGGTCTTTATGACATACAAAGTCTTGCATCTCAGTTATATTAGCAGAAAAACTTTGCATGAAGAAGAGTACGGCCATGTCTACTCATTTGAATGAGTTTCATTCAATTTTGAACTAGCTTGTATCGCATGGTGGCATTTAGTTTGAAGATAATATCAAGCCTTTGTTCTTGCTTGTTACACTACTGTTGCCTGAGTCATGGAACACCTTTACACTACTATGAGTGCTCATTCTCTTAAGGGCTATTTTAAATATAATAATATAGAGAGTGCTCTACTAATATAAGAATTAAATAGAAAGAACATTAATGTATCCTACACTTCTTATGCATTAATTGTTAGAGGCAGAAATGTTGATATCGACAACAATAACCATGGTAGAGACTCCTAGCCCAAGAGGAATAATAATAACAATGATAGAGACTCCCAACCCAATAGGGACAAGTCTCAATCTCATGGGCAATCTCATAGTAAGTCCCACGAATGTAAGTCCTCTTTTACATGTCATTATGGCGGGCAACATGGTTATATTAGGCCACAATGCTAGAATGTACAATGATAGGTGCAATGAGAAAGGCAAGGGGAAAGTGTAAGATAATGCAAAGTTTGATGATTGTAGTATTGCCCCTAGTAAGTACAGTGTGAAGCTTGAAGAGATAAATGTAGTACAAACTAGATTATATCTTAGCTACTTTGTCTCTTGATGCTATTCAATTGACCCATGCTTTATTTATTTACTCTTAGTGTTGGCTACTTGATTCGAGAGCTTCCTTCCATGTTACCCCACATCAGGATTGGTTTCATATCTATCACAACATTACAGGTTTTGTGAGACTGGGTAATTATACTACATTGGATATCATTGGCATTGGAGATGTTACATTGTAGTTTTGCTTATGCAACTCTTTTGTTTTGCATAATGTACATCATATACGGCTTTGACTAAAAGCTTACTTTCTCGTGGATAGTTGGATGATGCAAGTTATCATGTCTCTTTTGGTGATTCTATATAGAAGATTACCCATGGTCGCCTTATTTTTGCTTGAGTTACCAAGGCTAGCAACATCTATCATTTGTTTGTATCTGGGTTTGTTATTGACCATATCTTGGTTGTGATCGATTTACCACACGTATCTTTATGGCATCGTTGCCTTGGGCACATGTCTTTGAAAGGAATAAATGTCTTAACTTGTTTGCAATATCTTTTGCCTCTTGATTACTCACATTTTGATTCATATCATCATTGCCTTTATGGTAGGCAAACTTGTAACTCGCATAAAAAGTCTTGTTCTATGCGCATGGATGAGCCTTTGGCTCTTGTGCATTCTGATATATGTGGTTCCATACCTTGCCAGTCATTGGGTGGCATGAAATACTTTGTGACATTTATTTAATCATTATTTGCATAAGGTCAAGGCTTATCCTTTTAAGGAAAAATTGGACATTCTAGCTACATTTTAGTGCATTGTTGTTCTCATTGAGAACTAATCTAGATATAGGGTAAAATGCTTAAGGTTTGGCAATGGAGGTGAATATATCTCTAAGGCATTTGAGTAGTTTTGCAATGAATGGAACATTAAGCATCGGTTTACCACCCCATATATCTAACCCCAAAATGGTATTGCTAAGTGTATGAACATGATTATTTAAGAAAGAGTTAGCAATATGCTTAGTCAGGTAGACTTATTGCAGTACTTTTGGATTGAGACAATTACTATTCATGTATATCTTATTAGTAGACCCCCATGCATTGCTCTTGGTTGTGAGGTTGTAGAGGAGGTATGATTCCATCATATGCTCATTTGTGGGTCTTTCGATGTGAGGTTTTTTGCCATATCCCCAAAGGCAAAAGCAATAAGTTGGATCCGAAGTTTGTCAAATACATCTTTTTTGGATATGGCGATGCTTGTGAGATGGGCTATTGCCTCTGAGATTTGTAGGCTTGAAAGATTATCCATAGCCATGATGTGATTTTTGGAAAAGATGCATAAGCAGCTTGAGCAGGTAGTTGATGTACATAGGGAGGTCTTTCAAGAGAAGCCTCTCATTATAGTACAACCAACTAGCCAACATGCGGTTAATGATGCAATGGCCTAGGATTCGTTTGTTGTGCAAGATCATGTTGTTAGATAAAGAGGACATGTGTAATATTTCCATGTAATAAAAGTTAGTTGGTTAGTTCAAAAATTAGTTAGTCAATTAATAAGTTAGTAAGATTACTAACTAAAGATTAACTAAGGTAAAAACTAACTAATGTTAATAGCTAATATTAATTAAAAATATATTTAAAAAAACTCGAGAGTCGTAAATTTGATATTTTTCTCGGATTGACAAGGACCGTAGCCACCCCTAACAGAAGTTACAACGTAAATGAGACTTATGAGCCTTATTAATCACTAGTATTAATGTGTATAGTTTGGATGGTCCAAAAATATTAAATTTTGGGTAAAACTAGTATATTTTAGAAATTATCCTAAAAAGATAGAACTGGATGTCATTTAAAAGAAAAGACAAGTGATGTTTTAGTTAGTTTTTGATATTTTATAACAAGAAAAAAATAAAGAAAAGTGATTGGCAAAATTGCGTGCACCGCGATTGCAATCTACAGATAGTAGACAGTACTTCGAACATAGAAAAGAAGAAGGAGTGAACTGAGACCTTTCCAAACAAGTGTCTCGTAGTTTTACCCCCCTTTTTGAGCCAATGGAACCATCGGATTTATGATCTGAGCATCAAATCACTTATTCTTCCAAGAGCCCCTCCAGTCTTGTTCTCAGTCTCGTCCCCTCCTGTCTAATTCATTATAAATATGAGGCATGGGGATGCACAAGGGGGCATAAGGAGACCCCGAGAGGTTGGGAGAGAGAGGTAGAGAGAAGGATACCCCTCCAAGAGATTGTGAGAGAGAGCTTGAGAGAGAGAGAGAGAGAACAGTTACTGCTAGAGGCTGCACAATTCCCTCTATCTTGATCCTCGACTTAGCCATCTTCTCTTACACTCTCCCATCTCGAATCTATTCCTCCTTCTTAATCTCTTGAGTCTACTTGCAGACAATGGCCTCCAAGCGAAGAATGTTGCGTGCGGATGGCAATCCTACAACCAATAACGAAGCTTCGAGCAAAGGCATCACTGTCAATCCAATTGTGGTACTGGTCGTAAGTAATGTACTTCTAAATTGATAGATACTTGCTTTGATTCTCACATGAGATACATTAGGCTTCATACTATGATGTACAAGAATATGTCATGGGAAGGGATAGGCCTCTTCTCACATATTTGAAAGATTGAGTTTGCAAAGTGCATGTATTAATGAAAGTTTATTGCACTTAGTTGCGTATGGCTTATTCATTGATAGAGCAATCGATCAGGGGTTATGAATAGCATAATTGTAAAAGGAATGACATTAAGAATTGTGCATACAAGTAATAAGTAAAATTTTGCATAGAATCGCTCTTTGATCCCAAGGGGGAGAGCAAATATGTGATGGAATTATTATCACGTCTATTCTTGTATTGTTTGGAAAAAATACAATTAGTTTTGTTGGTTGATTGAACAACACCCTAAAATGTTTTTTTAATAATCATTTGATTGTTGCATTGTGATTTGGATAAATGTTCCAAGTGCTTGCGTTTGATGGTAAAAGCATGGCAAGGGTCAGTAATGACATGTAGCCATGGGGAATAAATGAAGGTTTTCCTAGAATATGATATTAGGGATGATGTTCTTGATTATGCTTGATTCTTAATTGGATTAATTAAGGAAGGATATTTTGCATGCGTGGATTATCTCCAAGATCGCATCGCAGATTACCCCGAGAGGGCACTACTCGATTCACAAGCCGATGGTTGAGTGGTGAAAAGGCCAACCAAACGGAAATGGCATCTCACTCCTAGACCACTTGTGGGTCAAGTGGAGCTCTAGACACCCCTTGCCTGTCCGGAATGGAGTTGGAGATCCCTGTGAGCCCAACATCTGGAGGTGCTGGGTACTTCTGTTGGACAAAAGGGATACATAATTCTCATGTACAGGCAGGAGACAAAGATTAACTTGAAGATAAGTTAAGGAACTTGTTTGTCAAAAGGACTGCTTGTTTTATTTTCGTGTCTGTGCTGTAAATTACATGAACGAACCCTATGATCTAAAAGGCTTAATTAATAAAGCTAATTTTAAATGTCGCACATAAATGTGGTAGGACCTAATTAGAAAACTAAAGCTATCAAGGGAAGCAGGTGGACGGAATCCCCGACGGGTTCGTCCTATGGCAAGGTGGTCCCAGAGAACTAGGAGTCTTTTCACAAGGATTTATCACCATTCGACTTTAGGTATTGTTAAGTTAGGACCCAATTCATGCCATTTTAGGGGACCGAAATGGGACTATGCCCTATGGGCAGAGAGGTTGAGCGGCGTGTTCCTGTTGTTTCCCATTCTCTTTGAACCAAGTGCGACATGGATCTGCTTCGGATTGGGTATCTTTACATAAAGTAGGATGTTCAAAACCCGTCGCTAGAATGCTATTAGGAGACTTGGCCCTAAGAACCCAGATTTCAGGTCAATTCTAGTGGGTTCGTTCGTGGACATTCCGTTGTGAGGCGGACTCCGGAAAACCTAGGCAACAACTGTGACATTCCATGGGAGTGCCGGGCGGCATCACTTAAACTCGTCTCCCGATGGACCACTAAAAGCATGCCGGGACAGTCGATAGGTGGACACGTTACAATTGGTATCAGAGCAAAACTTTTTAATGCTACATGATTGATTAATATATGGTTCTTAGTGTAATATTTCTACTGAAAATATTACGAGGCCGTGTGAAGTCGGGCAAATGGCAATGCCGGTATTGTGGTCACGGACGGTGCGGCCTTTAATTGGTACACTTTCCACTGGAAAATTGAGTTTAAGGTCTAAGAATCCGCTTAGCTTCATAAGAACCTCCTCTTAGGAGGAGATCAAGATGGAATTAATTAATTTATGTCAATTTTTTTTTGTATTATCCCTTCTTTCCCCCAGCCGAAGGTCATGCTGGAGGGAAGGGAGTGAAGCGGGGATGACTTAGCCCGCTCGCTAGAGGTCATGGGGGGAGAAAGGCCATGCATCAGGCTGTTGGGGGGGGGGAGAAGGTCCTCTCCCTATCCCATAAACCCCCTGTGGGGGGGGATTAAGGGAGGTAGTCATGAGAAGGGATGCTGTTGTCAGACGCTGCCGTGATTGGGTAAAGGAGAGAATTCTGAGAAGTAAGGGAGGGAGCCATCACGCCGCCAGGACGAGAGAAGGAGTGAAGAGGGGAGCGCCGCTCCGATCGCACTGCGAGAGGGAGGATTGCCCGAAGAATCACTGCCGCCATACTTCGCTTCCTGCCCACCAACAACCAGTGATATTAGTCATCCCCTCTCCCTCCACGTGGTTTCTAACAGCCACAGAAGCTTCCAAGAAGCTTCTTGGAAGCTTCTAAGGGAGCTTCCTAAGCCCCTTTCCTATTGAAATTCCCCTTCAAAGTTCATTTTAAACCCGGGTTCCTTTAAAACCCCCTTTCCTATTGCCTCTCAAGCGGGTTTTTATGACCTGCCCCCCTTGGGATTTAAGCATCTTCCCGTGGTCCGTTTAATACCCCCCTTTTCATGGTTTTCCATAAGCCCTTTCCGAGCAATCTTTACACCACCTTTCCCCTTGGAGTTTAAGCCCCCTTGCCCCCCAAAACCCACCTTAGACCGGGTTTTAAAAACCCTTTCCGTGGGAAATCCCCACTCAAATTCATATTTACTTGTGGACTCTTAAAAACCCTTTCTATTGCCTTCTCAAGCGGTCTCTTATAACCCCGGGAATTAGGCTTTTCTTCCCCTTGTATCCCCAGAAATTAAACCCTTTCGGCCCTTGGTTTCCCCAAAAGTCACCTAGCCGGGTTTTTCAAGCCCCTTTTCATAGCATCCCCACAAAGTTTTTTCCCCTAGTTTTCTTTTAAAAGCCTTCCATTACAAGTCTTTTAAATCCATTCCCTACTTCGAGGAGGCAGCCTACAAGGCCTTCTAAAGCTCGATTTCGAAAGACGGTGCAATCGGTCAAGGAAGCCAAATCTCAAAGGGAGTTTTACGTGCGAGGGAGATGGGCCAAGATCATAAGTTTGTGGCCAAGGCAAGAAAATTGAATATGCGATGGCTCCTAAAAAGGCACAAGGCGCAACTGCAGGAGGATCATCTCCTCACATCCATGTGGATATTTCACCACAAGTCCAGGTTTTCTTCCTAAATTTTGATTTACGTTGTAATATTACAATCGTGCATGGATCATTTATGGAATTAAGATGCATTTTTTCAATTGAAATACTTTGGCTAAATTAAAGGAAATAGCTTATGATCAAAGAATTGGTCATTAGTATTTTTCAAAGGAATGAATGAAAGAAGGACATAAGTGTGGGAGCTTTCGCTCAACCGCCAAGACCCACGGACCGCTTATTGTTCAAGCGTTCCAAGCCGAGCACTAATAGCTACCTCTCACATAGCCGATGCATCATCCATATCTACGGGTGTAGTGAGCTTACCTCCATGCCGATAGAGTTATCTCCACTCTCGCGCACTCCGGTAGCTCCACGATCCAAGTGCATGCTTCAAGCAAGCTCCATCCCCAAGCTCCACGCTCCAAGCTCCATTGCCGCGAGCAAGACAAGAGAAGAAGAGAGGAGAAGATGGAGAGCTTCTCCTCCCCGGTCCTTCACCCTCACACACTCACTCCCTCACACTCTCACACTCCCTCTCTCTAGCACAAGCTCAAGCAAGCAAGAAGAAGAAGAAGAGAGCTACTTTTGGCCACACACAAGAATGAGCTTCTCATTCATTTTTAAACTTTATATACAAAACCCTAAATCCCTTTTGGGCGGTCATCCCCTTTTCCCCTTTTTTACATGGCCGGCCGTAGCTGTAGCCTAGGCCCTTTTTCCCATTGTCCTTCTATCTTTCTAGCTTCCTTTCCACCGCCCATCTACATTTACAAATTGCACAAGTGAGAGCCCGACGCTCCTTGAATTAAACCATGATGCGCTTGCACTCTTTTACAAAAGTTTTGACTTGCGCTTTTCCTTGTGCGCCTTTCTCCCTTATTTAGGACTCTTCTCCTTGTGCGTCTTTGTCTTCCGTTTCTCTTTGCCTTGGCCTTTGTCTTTGTCTTCTGCTTTAGCTTTTTCAGATTTTCCACCTTCGTTCATTTGAGGGTTAACAATAAGACATCTATGCATTCCTAGCAAATTGTTTATATATTACAAAGTAACAAAATTAGATCAACTAATGATCATCTTTACAAATTCGAATTTATTGTTGTACACTTCGATTATGCATGGAAAGTATAAATCGCATGTCGCATTATTACACATCTTTTCTTCGCAATGATTCATTAAAGAGAGTTGCTAATAATCGTAGGAATTTGCAAGGCATGGAAATGATTCTAGGGCTCCGTGAAGTAGATTAATATCTAGGAAATTGACATAAATCTCAATCAATACGTAAGTAGTTACGAAAGGTTGTGTAAATTCAGCATGCGAATAATTCATTCAGAAATGAAACTAGGAAAAGGCTGCATGGTTCGTTTTAAACATAAAACCCTAAAGCTTTGTAGTATGAATCTTGATTTGCATGTTTTAGAAGGATTAATAGGAATTATGCCATAACTTAACATACGCTTTGATCTTAACTAGAAAAGTTAGGGATTGTAAATCTAATCATACGTAGGCAATAAATTGTGTGCTTACGAGAATGGTATCGAAATGCAACTAGTTTTTTTCCCTATTTGATCAAGACTATCTTCATGAATAGACAAGTAAATTGGTTTATCCTAAACATCTAAAACTGTGAAGGAATTGCTTAGGAAGGGTTAAATCGATGCAATATATCCCAAGTGCTAACTAGGATTTAGCATGTTAAGGACGTGACCGAGTCGCTCTTATTGCCAAGCTGAAACTTTCATACCCTAAAAGACTTGCCCACATTCACGGAATGTAGGGACAATAGGAGAAACGGTCTATGGTTTTTACCCTAAGGATCGCTCGCTTAAAGGATGAAACTTGATTTGAATTTGGAACCTTAGGACCAACAATGTCGGCCTAGTGCAATCAGGAACGGATTGTTATGAAGACACCCTAACCCTGTTCCCTATCTAATCATGACTCCATGATTAGAAGATGACGTTTGATGGGTAAAATAATCCCATGGATTAGATGCGACACTGGTGCAACATGTTGTAGAGTCGCATGATCTTGTGATTTGAGCACAAGGGAATGGCCAAATTCCTCGGAATAAGATTGGCAGATTCTTACGTAAGTTTATCTTGCAAGAGGATGAGTAGTCGTCTTGATATAGCACCTTTCTTGGGAAAAGTGACCAAGATAAGGGAATTAGATATTTGCTTGAAGCAAAGGACCAATCAAAAATTTGGAGTAACATATTCACTGTTAACAGAAATTAAGGTATTGGTTAAGTTGGGTTAATAGGGTACAGCCCTAACCCAAGGACATACAGGTTAACAAACAAACCCTTAGGGATCTTGCCAAGTCGCAATTGATCCCGGATCGAATGCTGGATACATTCGGAGAGAAGGATTTACTCCTTAGCAGTTGGCCAAAGTAAACGACCACTGGAAATGATTGTGCTAAACAACACTGTTTTGCTTTGTTTGCTCAAGGAATTAAAGAATGAAAAGATATCTAATGCTTCAGGTTGAAGGCCTGAAGGGAGAGGCAGCCTCAGTTACCCCTGGTTGTCTGCTTGACCCTAACCAAGGGGGTTGTTAACCGCGCCGGGAAGGTGGACCGAACCCGCCGCAAGAGGTCTCTCCGTTAAGCGCTACTTGGAGCAGGAGGATGCTTGGGTGCCAAGGGGAGCTCTGGCCGTAAATCCCTTGCCTTCCGGGCCCTGCACAAGAGGCCAACGTGACTCGGGATTGGATCTCGAGGCCCGCATACTAGTCTACGGGCGGAATCTTGGATTAGTAATCCCACTAGATTGCTGGATAGCCTTCGGGCGGATTATGGATAAGCCTACGGGCTGGACTTTATAAATGTATTTCAAAGATAAATACGATAAGCTATTGAAAAGGAACTTGTTTGACATTGCTTTTCTATGTCAAGTGCTATGATTACGTGAAGGAACCGGTGCCTAATGGGCTAATTAAGGAAGTTGATTGATGCATGTCCAACTAAATGTGGTAGGTAATTAAATAACTATAAGAACCTGAGGAAAGTGCGATGGATGTGGCCATGGGTCCGTCCTACAGATGGGTGGTCCCGGTTGGCTGAGAACTTTTCTCAATCATAAATGACAGTAAGAAGATCGTTCGAAGGACATAAACAACAAGGGAACTCACCTAGAGTTTAAGTTATAATAATCCCGATTTACGCTGTTTTAGGGGAACGTAATGGGACTATGCCTTATGGGAGAGAGGTTGAGCTTTGCGTCCCTCTTGTTTCCCATTCTCCTTGAACCAAGTGCAGCGTGAATCCATTTCGGCCCTGGCGTTTTTGTGTAAAGTAGTTCGCCGGGGTTCGACGCTAGTTGCCGTTTAGGAAATGGCCATTAGGGAAAACCCTGATTCAGATCGGTCCTAAGTGGGAACGGCCATAATACTTCCGCTATATGGCAGACGCGGAAAGTCCTAGATCGCAAACCCTGTGACATTCCGAGGAGTGCCGGACAGAGCTTTCTAAATCTCCTTTCTGATGGACTGCTAAGACGTGTCCTGAAGGGAATAGGTGGACACGTTACAGTTGGTATCAGAGCGAACCAATGAAGGACTTGTTTTTAAGAAATCTAATAAGATAAAGTAAAGCAAATGTTACTGTTCCGAACATTTCCTTACTTTGATGCTGTCTTGCAGAATTATGAAGCATGGAACATGTTCTTAGTGTTACGAGTCATGTTTATGACCGTGATGCATTCCCCGGATTATCGACAAAGGGTTGAGATGATGAACATTCTAGGGCGTACTTATAATCCATCGCCTTTGTACGTGGAATGAAGATGGATGGGTGACTCAGGAATTTACTATATAGCTAACCACTGGTTTGCATACCTTCAAACCAACTTAAAGAGGATCAAGTGGTTGGAAGACCTGAAGATCGTGAAGTTGTTCATTTTTTTGGAGGCTCACGTAAACTCAACTTTACATATCCGAGGTCGGAGGGTTGAGCTGAACTCATATGTATATGAGGAAGTGACCCGTGTAATCCTTGCCGACAGGATCAAGGTGTTGGGGCACTATGAGAAGAATGGGTTTCAAAGAAAAGGATACCCCGATCTTCCAATGACTTACCGATTCCTGAAGATCCATGACCCGAAACCGTACTATTATCCAGTTCCCATAGATAAATGTAATACAACATTATTCTCCCCAAACTAAATGTAAACAATTGCTCTATCACCTCTGGAAATGTTGTACTCCGAAAGGGCTAGATCCATAGAAATGCAATAAGACTTCTTTTTATCAATGTCTGTTTGTTGATGAGAATTGATAAAAAGTTAAGTGGCTAGGATTCTTGGTTGATAGCTGAATTGGAGATGAAATATAAATCATAACGATTATCGTGTAATAACATTAAGAAACCGTTATCCAGGCACAACCCTAGTACAGATTCCCAGTTCGCCTCCTACATCAAGTACTGCCGTAATCCAGGAGAAGTTTCTTCTCAAGCAGATTAAGCCACCTGAATTTGACGAGAAAGGCAGGTCCATCCAAGTGGATACTGAAATTTGAATTGAATCCATGGAGGATTACTTTGAAGCAGCAGGTACTGCACCCGCCAACCACGCTATGCTCGCCAAGCTGAAGCTCACCGGCGAAGCTAGGCTTTGGTGGAAACAATGGTGCAAAGATCAAGGGATCGCGGAAGGATTCGTTACCTGGGAAAAACTGAAGAAAGCCGTGCAAGGAAGATACTTACCACCTGCGTATCGCACGCAGAAAATGAATGAGTTCTACAAGCTAAAACAGTTGGGACTCACTCTTGACGCATACTACTCTAAATTCGTCTCACTTCTTAGGTATGCACCACAGATGGACATGCACAGCAGGTGTCAAAATTTTGTACTGGTTTAAACCCACCAATGAATACCCGTCTCGAATCTATGCGCCCATCAGATCTTCAGGACGCGCTCATTTGAGCTGCACCTATATTTCAGGAGGTGCAGGCTAGACCAAGAGGTAACAAAACTCGGTCTTATAATGACCCTAACAGAGGAGCATTTAGGCCTCAAATGAAGAGAGTTCAAGGTCAGAATCGGGGACAAAGAAAGAAAGCAAGGACTAATAATGTCAACAACTTTGTCCCTACTCAAAGCAATGGCCGAAACTTCTGATGTTTCCACTGCAACGAGCCCGATCATTTCAAGAGGCAATGTCCCAAGCTTGGAGGAGGACATCACCAAGCACCTTTCCAAGGAACTGGCCGTGGACAGGGAACCGCTACCCGAGGCAGACGAAGAACTGCCTACGTTGCCAATAGGAAAATGTGCAAAGAAGAAGATCCGACCATGGAAGCAGAGTTTGAAAGGCCGATAGTCTATGCCGCTCTACACAAGAAAGGCCCGAATAGCCACAGTAGAAGCATCTACCTTGCTTGTGGAATTAGCAAATGGTCATGAAGTCACTTGTACCATGCAAATTGCTAAGGTGAAATTCTTTTTGGGAGGAAAGACGACTTCGGTCAAATTCAAAGTCATGAACCTAGGCATCCATGAGTGTCTACTCGGAATGGATTGTCTTAAACCTAATGACGCCCACATTCATTGTGGGAAGGGCCAAATTTCGTTTCGGAGCTCTAAAGGGGAATTGGTCACAACTCAAGGTGAGGCAGGAAAGCCAAAAATTCAATTGGCCAAAGCATCTCGAATTGTAAAGGGAGTTAAAAAGGGACTACATGTCTACTTGATTAAGCTCACGAGTCTAGTGAAGAACCTTCTTGGCTAAAGGAATACGCGGACATATTTCCTGAAGAGTTGACAGAAGTTTTGCCTCAAAGAGAAGTGGATCATGAGATCAAGCTAGTGCCAGGAGCTGCGCCAATTGCAAAAAGACCTTATAGAATGTCCATACCGGAAGCAATTGAGCTAAAGGAACAACTCAAGCAATTGCTAGATCAGGGCTACATCCGTCCTAGCAGTTCACCATGGGGAGCTCCAGTACTGTTCGAGAAAAAGAAAGATGGAACGGTTCGACTGTGTATCGATTACAGAGGGTTAAATCAATCAACTGTTAAGAATAAGTACCCTATTCCTAGAATAGATGAGCTTCTTCATCGTCTTTAGGGTGCAAAGATCTTCTCCAAGATTGATCTCAGGTCTGGTTACTATCAAATAAGAATCAAGGAAGAAGATATCCCAAAGACGGCCTTCAACGCAAGATATGGGCACTTTGAGTTTTTAGTTATGTCATTCGAGCTTATGAATGCGCCTGCTACCTTCAACAGGTTAGTACAAGATATTTTTAGGACATATCTTGATGACTTCATACTCGTCTTCTTCGACGACACTTTAGTCTATTTCAAATAGGAGGAAGATCATGAACCCCAATTTTGGATTGTCCTTGAGACAATGAGGGCACACAAGCTGTGTGCTAAGATGAAAAAATGTGCATTCTTCAAGCGTTAGATTGAATATCTAGGGGATTCATCGTATCAGCGGAAGGAATCTCAGTGGATCCGGCAAAATCCAGAGATGTGCTAGAATGGCCAATACCAACAACTGTCAAAGAAATACACAGTTTTCTTGGATTGACAGGATGGTATAGGGTCTTCATAAAAAACTATGCTTTGATTGCAGCACCTCTGACGGACTTACTGAAGAAGCAAACATCTATTGCATGGTCAACTCCCGAACAAACAAGCTTTGATAGATTGAAGCAAAGTTTGGTATCAGCACCTATCCTAAAACTTCCAGACCTTAGTAAAGGAGTTCAAGGGAGTAATCGATGCTAGCGCGCTTGCCTTAGGATGTGTGCTCATGCAGGAAGGTTACCCTGTAGCATACTCTTCAAGGAAACTGAAGAGCCATGAGAAGAATTATGCTACCCATGATCTAGAACTGTTAGTTGTCATCCATGCCCTAAAGCTTTGGAGACACTACCTGTTGGGTAACAAGTTTACACTAGTGACTGATCATAAAAGTCTCAAGTGGATCTTTACCCAAAACGAGCTCAACATGAGGCAATGCCGGTGAATTAAAGTGCTGGAGGAGTATGATTTTGAAATCAAGTATCGACCTGGAAAGGAGAATGTAGTTGCCGATGCACTCAGTCGCAAGGCATTCCTTAATTCACTAATCTTGCAAAATCCATCAACAGCTAAATCTCTAGCTACAAAGGTATCTATGCCAAATAACCCAATACTTGAGCTAGCTAGAGAAGAAACATGTCATGATCCATCCTATCAAAAGATGCTAAGGGAGATCTCTATCAAGGACCAAGACCAAAAGCTACAGGCTAAGTATCATGAATTCTCTATCAATAATGGACTTGTCTACTATAGAATGAGGTTATGTATACCAGCAAGCCAGTCACTTAAGCAGAAGATATTGTGGGAAGCTCATGATTCCCCTTTCTCAGGACATCCTGGCTATGCCAAGACTCTCAATGTAGCTAGGAAGAGCTATTATTGGGAGAGGCTTAAACGTGACTTTCTCAAATATGTCACTGAGTGTTTGTCTTGTCAACGTATCAAAGCTGAACATGTTAAAATGCCATGAAAGTTACAATCACTCGACATTCCCCAAATGAAATGGGAATTCATCAGTATGGACTTTGTTGTTGGCCTACCCCAAGTTCAAGGAGGATACAACTCCATCATGGTTGTGGTTGACATGCTTACTAAGGTTGCACACCTTATTCCAGTAAAGATAAACTATAAAGCCTTAGATATTGCAAGATTGTTTATCAAGGAGATTTTCAAGCTACATGGGCTACCCAGAAGAATCATTAGTGATCGTGATTCTCTCTTCACATCACACTTCTGGAGAGCTATCTTTGAAGCCATTGAGACTCAACTCTGTTTTAGTATAGCCACCAAACCGATGGCCAAACAGAGCGAGTCAATCAAGTCATCGAGGATATGCTTAGGGCACATTGCTGCCATGAACCAAAAAGGTGGATTCAATACTTGCCCTTGGTGGAATTTGCCTACAATGCTTCTTACCAACAAAGCATTCAGATGACCCCTTTTCAAGCATTGTATGGTCATCACTGTCGAAGTCCCCTAAACTTCTCAGATCCAACCTTGAGGATTGAAGCTTCAAGGCAGATGTTGGAAGAGATGGATGAGCAAGTAAAGTCAATAAGACAGGACATCCAAGCCGCCAAGGATAGACAGAAGGCATATGCAAATGTTGAGTGTTGAAATGACCTATTTTTTGGCTGATTTTTGTTGTTTTTGAGAGCTGAATGGTTGATTTTACGAGATGATTGATTGGTTTGGAAGTGGTTTGAGAGTGTTTTGGATAGGTTGAAATGGTTTTATTAAGCTCATGATGTTTATTAGTAGAGATGTGAAGTTCTGTTGATGTTTTGATATGTTTTGTTTGGTCCTGATAGCTTCTGTTGAGCTTCTGCTTTGTTCTGTTTTCTCTCTATATGGAAGGATGGAGTATTGATTGATAGGGTTTGAGATTGTTTGAAAGCTTATTGAGTGATTTTTGATGGTTTGGAATGGTTTTGGTATGAGTTATGTGGTTCTGATGCTTTTTGTTGACCTTCTGTAACTCTCTGTTGAGCTTCTATGAGCCTCTGTAGACCTTCTGTATGCCTCTGTATGTGTTTTGTTGGATGAGAGTGTAGCTTGGGAAATTTTTCTAGCCTTGGAAAGAGGTGAATACAAGTGCAAAAGAGCTAAAAGAAGTCAAAGAAGTAGCTGCTGAAGACTCAAGTGAAGACTGGAGTGAAGTGACAGTGGTGAGCTATGAAAAGACACTGTAATGGCTCTGGTGCCTCTTCATATCAGACATACCTCTTGGGAGGTGCATCCACGACCTAAGAAGGATTATTGAGGGTTATTATGAGAGTATTGTAGTAAGGAGAAGATGTACTATTGATGGAGAGAGAGAGAGAGAGAGCCAGAGATAGTCAATTCTATCAAAGGAGTGTACTTGTATATGAGAGATTGAGAAAGAGAACTATGAAGACATTAAAGATGAATAATATGTGATTGATTTCCATTCAAAGATGGTGTATTCCTTTGTGTTCTTTGTTCTATTTATGGATTTTGTGAAGATGTTAGAGAATATGGTTGATTCTATCAAATCCGTGGGAGATATCTACTATGATGTTGTGTGAAGAATTATTGTTTTCTTTGTTTTGATGATCAAAAGAATGAAATAAAAGCTTGTTGATGTTACAAGATAGATTTTCTTGCAAGAGAATTCCATTTTCCTTGGTGTTCCTCTTGGGGCTCCATGTTTTTGGTACGCACCAGGGAATACTTGCCATCAACAAGCACCAGAAGAGGCTGAAAATGAAGAAAATGGCATTGCCAAGAAGAGAAGAATTCAATGGATGTTTATAAAGTTCCTTCTTCCACTGAAGAGTTATAATTTCTCATAATCAAAGTCACTTTCCACAAGAACTTCATCCCACAATGGTGGAAACATATCACCATCATGATGCATGCTCTATGTGGTGGACAGTTTCCTCTTCCTGTTGAAGCAACAGAAACTTGCATCTTAGTGGCAAACTGTTTGGGAACAAACTAAAGAGCAGAAATAGAGAGAATGACCATCCATGGAAGATTTGGCATTCATTGAGAAGTTTCCAGACATCATCAAGTTGGAGATTGTGAAGAAGCTTCAGGAGTCGTGGTCTGTAGATGTTCACAAAGACAAGAAGGAATAAAGTTGGAATTTGTTCGTGGATGCTCAACAGCAAGATATGTGGGATGCTTGGTGTTCTGACAATCTTTTGTTTGTCCAATTGGCAACCCACAGGAAGTTGGTAGATAGAGTGCTTTTCACAACATACACTGTTGAAACCATCGGAAGCTGGCATTACTATGATGATGGCACCACCACAATGCTTAGACGTATGTATTTTGACACCTTCAGAACTGAATACCTTCCTCTGTGCAGTGGCATGAAAGCAGAATTCAGGGACGTTGAAAAGGAAGAAGTAGAAGAAATGTTGGCAAGAGAGTCCTCCAGAGACTGAAGCCTTCTGTTATCCCTCTGTGGAGCACTAACAACATAGTGGAGCCAACCCCCTGATGAATGACGCAATAAAAAGGCAAGCGTTAGAACGAGTCCAGAGGTACGTGAGAAGAGAGAAAGCAAAAATCAAAGCCGAGAACGAGCTTGCAGGAGAAGCCGCCTTTGACGCCCTTGCGGAACTCTTTACAGAAGTCCCAATGGCACATCAAGCCCTTCCTCCTCCTGTTGGAGGTCCACTCCCAAGCCAGATCCGTCCTAGAAATATTGATGATAGGCCATCGAATGTAGTCCCGTTGCCAATTTTTAAGGGAGAGTACAATGAAGACCTCAATCTTCATGTAGCAGAGTTTATGGTAGCACGTGTGGCTAACAATGCCAAAACCCCTGAGCATTGGTTAGCAATATTCCCCGCCACTTTCAAGGGTGCGGCGTTTCAGTGGTATGAGAGACAAGCAGCAGGAACTTTTGGCACATGGGAGGACCTAAAGTTGGCCTTTCTCACTAAATTCAGGCATGAAGGTTTTGAAGAGCGGATGTGAGAGGAATTTATGAATTTAAGTCAGTCCTCTGGAGAAAGAGTAGAAGCTTATGTCTCACGAATGGAATCCATCCTGAAGAGATGGACTAACCATAATCTAGATGATGGCATTCAAAAGGGAGTGTTTCTCAAAGGATTACAACCAGAAGTCCGTAAGTTTGTGGAGCTGCAAAGACCAGCCGCACTGCAAGCTGCAACAGAAGGTGCAAGACTGTACGATGAAGTGGAAGCTAGATTGGCGATGAATCCAGGAAGAGGAGTCCTACCTCCTCTGTGATGCCAGGAATGATGTACCCACCAAATGCAGTCCCAGGGACAGTCCCCTACCCCTACCAACAGATGCCCTCAGTATCACAGTACAGTGCACCAAATCCACAGTGGCCACAATCAATGCCTCAAATGATGGTTCAACCACAACAACAATGGTCCCAACCAATTTCCCCAATGCCAAATCAGCAGCAACAGTGGAACCCTACCAATTGGAGCCAACAACCACCAACAGTTCAAACAGGAGCTCTGAATCATAATCAGAACAGAGACGCCTCTGCACCAGCCCAACTTGTTTTTGCAGTGATGACAGAGACTCCTCAAAACTCTACTGCCAGTGCCTCAGGAGGAGAAAGCTTGAAGGATTATTTATCCAACTCAGTTGCAAATATAAAAAAGGAGCTGATGGATGTGATTACAGAGCAGCTGCAGATACTGAAAGTGAATACCACTAGCATATCCAACGTTGCAGGAGTAGGAAGAGATGTGATGCGGTCAAATACTTGGTGTGGTAAGTGTCATCAAGTAGGCCATTTAGCCACTGAATGTACACGAAAACCAACAGTCCCTGGAGCTTTCTGTTCCTACTATTTGCGGAAGAACCATACAGAGGATATTTGCTCTTTGAAGGAGATGCATGATAGGAGAAGGAAGGAGGAAGACGCAAGATTCAACTTGCTGGAATCCAAAATGACAACACAAGATATTGGACCAAAGCCTAGGGAGTTTGGTCCTAATTTTGGACCAAGGAGGTTTCCATCCCAAAGTTACAAAGGAAGATAGTCTGGCGGTGGTCAGAGATCAGAAGTGGAGTGTTACAGATGTGGAGAAAAGGGACATATTTCACCAAATTGTCAAAATCCCAGAAGGTCAGTGGATTACAAGCCCTTATGCAGTTGATGCAAAGGAAAAGGCCACACTGCAAAAGACTGTCCAAGCCCAACCCCAGTGAAAAACAGTGCTACTGATAATCCGTCCAAGGCCCAAGAGCCTACCTCCAATTTAGTGGAATTGGAAGTTGCTACCATCACTCGTGCAAAGAAGAAGGAACCACCTATCCAGAAAGAAAATAATCCTCCTGCTAGAACAGTGAACTTCAATCTTCCACCAGAAGAACAGAGCAGAACAGAGCCTGACAGTGTCGTACAGAGCACCATAGTGCCACAGAGAGTCACAGAGACAGGACCAGAGGTCCAGGAGATAGAAGAGGAGGAAGTGCCACAAGTGGCAGAAGAAGTCCCCATGATGCCCCTGTTGGAAGAAAAAGGGAAAATGAAAATGGGTGTTGCCCCATTCCCTAACTGGTGGATCCTACCCCCTGTTGCTGGGTAGACCATGGCTTTTTGAAGCCAGAGCAAGGACGGATTAGTTCAAAGGAACCTTGAACTTAGGTAGAGGACCCAATAAAGTGGTGCTAAAGCTATATGGTGCTAAAAAAGGACATGGATCCACCTCCTTGGAATTATCTTCTGACTCCCCCAATGAGGCTACATATGGAACATCAGCAGAAGAAGATGCTGTCAAATAGATCCTTCCCAAGAAAATAGAGGCATGTTCCTTAACAGTAGGTACGGTAAGCCAACTCCCAAAAGATGCAAAGCCATTATCAATGGGTGAATAGTTCCTGCCTGAACCAGGAACGATTTCCGAAATCACTTTTGACAGTGAGATAGAAGCATGGATGTACTGCTCTCCCTGTTACATGGCCACAACAGAGCCAGAGACAGAGGCAGAAGATGAAATAGAGAACCTATTCTTCTCTTACAGAGCTCCTACAAAGATAGAGACAGAGACAAATACAGAGACAGAGTCTAAAGAGGACGGAGATGATACGGAAGAAGAAGGTTATGAAAGCGACATGGAAGAAGATATCCCACCCGAAGAGGATATATATGAAGAAGAAGTTCCAGAAGCATTAGAAGCAGTCGAGCTCATACTGTGGGACAGAATGGCGATGGTACCATTTGGTCTGGTAAATGGATCTTCTCATATGCAAAATCTTTAGAAGAAATGGTTAAATAAGAACAAGCCGTCTTTCAGCAGTGGCTCATGCCGCCCTCACCCACCTTTGCCAAAGAAAGATGATGATGATGCACTGTGTCAACAAGCACCAGTTCCACAAACCCAATAGAAATTAGAGGGTCCATGTTATGTGATGTTTGTGGATGCGTCATCAGAAGATGAGTCTTCAAGCCAAGAGGTAACTAATCTTGAAACCAAACCCGAAACGGCTCTAATTCCATTTCAACATCTCAAGGAGAAACCTAAGTCTCCACCAAAAGACGAAGTTGGTTCTAGTGGCACATAAGAAGAGGACACCACCCCCTTTAAGGAGTCGGATCTGTATCCAGAAGTAGTCCGTGGGACCTTCATCTGTGAAGTAGAAGGTGAAAGGTAGTTAACCTTTGTGGATGCAGATGGCACTGAACGCCATGTGAAGGTGGGTAGCAGCCTACCAGAAGAGGAGTTGTCAACTTTGTACAACTTGTTGAAAGAGAATTTGGACATGTTTGCATGGTTCTACAAAGACCTAAAGGGGATTGATCTCACAATATGTCAGCATCATATTGATTTGGAGCCTAATGCCAAGCCAATACGGCAACGACAGAGGTGAATGAACCCAAATTATTCCACATTGGTGAAAGCAGAGCTGCTGAAGCTTCTGGAAGCCAAGTTTATCTATCCAGTGGCAAATAGTGAATAGGTCTCACCCATCGTGGTTGTACCCAAGAAGAATGGCAAGCTTCGTATATGTGTGGATTTCCGCAAGTTGAATTCCAAGACAAAGAAGGATCACTTTCCTATCCCTTTCACAGACCAACTGTTGGACACAGTGGTGGCAGGACATGAGCTTTATTCCCTTTTGGATGGATTCAGCAGATATAACCAAGTGCAGATAGCAGAAGAAGACCAATCCAAAACAAACTTAACAACATAATGGGGGACCTACGCTTACCGAGTGATGCCGTTTGGACTCTGCAATGCCCCTGCTACCTTCCAGGAGTCATGATGGCCGCATTCCAAAATCATCTGCACGACTTTATTGAGGTATATTTGGATGGCTTCTGTGTCTATAATTTGATCCGTGAACACTGGGGACATTTGGAACAATGCTTTGACCGATGCCAGGAGTATGGGATTTCCCTCAACCCCGACAAATGCATCTTTGGGTTCTCTTTTGGAGTTCTATTGGGCCACATTGTCTCTGTACAAGGGATATCAACAGACCCTGCAAAGATCGAAAAGATTGCAGCTCTGACAGCATCCACTAATCTCAAATAGTTGAGGGGATTCCTAGGCCATGTGGGTTAATACAGAAGGTTCATAGCCCATTTTGCAACAAAGGCAAACTCCTTGCATAAGCTTCTGAGGAAAGATGCAGAGTTTATTTGGACAGAAGAATGTGACAAAGCCTTCAACATTCTGAAGCAGTGTCTGATTGAGGCACCCATCCTGCAACCTCCTGACTGGACGAAGAAGTTCCATGTACTCACTGATGCATCCATTGAAGGCTTAGGCGCAGTTCTATGCCAGAATGGCTCTTCGAAGCTGGATCAACCCATCTATTACGCAAGCCGAAAAGTCACTGATAGGGAACGGAACTATATACTGACAGAGTTGGAGTGCTTGGCAATGGTGTTTGCCCTAGAGAAGTTTCGCCATTACCTACTGTCTATCCACTTTAAATTTTATGTGGACCATGAGGCCCTATCCTTCTTGATGAACAAAGCAAATGTGAACGGAAGAATGATGAGATGGCTCCTTCTATTCCAGGAGTTTGACTTTGAGGTAATTACCAAACCTGGTCGTTCCCATGTTCTGGCTGATCATCTGTCGCGTATCCCACAGACTGCAAATGAGGAGCAGGATGATCCAGACCTCCCTGATGCTTCTCTATTCCTGGTAGAAACTGTAACCCCCTGGTATGCAGACATTGCCAATCTGTTGGCAACCCAACAGTACCCTCCTGGTATTTCTAGTTGGGAAAGGAAGAAGCTTATGTTAGAATTAGCCCCCTACACCCTGTTAGGCGGCGCACTGTACAAGAAGGGCAAAGATGAAGTGCTTAGAAGATGTGTTGTAGGAGATAAGATTGGGATTGTTCTGAAGGCTTGCCATGATGAGCCGTGTGGAGGCCACTTTGTAGGAGAAGCCACAGCCAGGAAGGCTTTGCTAGTAGGATATTGGTGGCCGACCATCCACAAGGATGCCTATGATTACTGCAAGCGATGTGATGCTTGTTAGCAAATGGGGAAACCTACCAAGACTAGTGCCATGCCACTGCAACCTATCCTTCCCTTGAAGCCTTTCGAGAAGTGGGGCATCGACTTCTTTGGCCCAATCGATTCTCCCACCAGAAAAGAACAGAACAGATACATCTTGGTATGTACGGATTATGTCACAAAGTGGTGTGAAGCTAAAGCCCTAAAGCGGGATGATGGTAACAGCGTGGCCCTGTTCATGTACGAGAATATCATCACCCGTTTTGGCAGTCCCCTAGAGCTGGTAAGTGACAGAGGCACTCATTTCATTAATAAAGTCATGGAATAGTTGACAGAGTTGTATAAGATTCGCCATTGCAAGTCCACTCCTTATTACCCCAGAGCCAATGACCAAGTCGAAGTCACGAATCGTATCCTTTGCTCGATTCTAACAAGAACAATTGCCGCACATTGTCGTGATTGGGATGATCGACTTACAGAGGCCCTCTGGGCGTATAGAACCTCCCATAAAGCAGCAACAGTTTAGACACCCTTCCAGCTGGTGTATGGTACAGAAGCTGTTTTCCCTGTTGAATTGGAATTGCCCTCTTTGCGAGTGGCTATCAAAGAGCATTTGGGGGACGATGATTCACTGCAACGCCGTCTCCTGCACTTGGAATGTTTGGACGAAACTTGCAGGATGGCTCTACAGTGCATGGAAGTCACACAAGCTCGACGTAAGGCTTACCATGACAGTTTCATCAAGCACAAGGAGTTCAAAGAAGGTGATTCGGTCCTAGCCTATGATTCACGATTTGGCAAGTTTCCTGGCAAGCTCCAACAGCGGTGGATGGGCCCATATAAGGTACTTGTTGTCAACCCTAATGGCTCTGTCCAAGTGCAGACCGTTGATGCCTTTGATGATCCTTTACAATCACGGTCACCTGATCCTTTCCCCCGTTGGCGTGGCACTGTAACTCTTATGATGCTACTTTTGATAGCCGTTCTTCAGCCACTCCTGATGAGGTGGATGCAACCCTCTGTCCCCTTAGCCCCACCTTCCGCCTCTGATCTCTTATCCTCTATTTTCCACCAGCGACAGTGGCGAGGTGGGTTCTGATAAATGGTATTTCCACCATTCCCTTGCTTAATTCGAAACACAAAAAAAAGAGAAAAAATATATATACATATTGGTCATGGGAGAAAAGGACTTAGGTCCTGTCATGCCGACCCATTCTTCGAGAAAAGGTGGAGACACCGTCGGGAATAGGGAAAAAAAAGAAAAAAAACAAAACAAAACAGGAAAAAAAAAAGAAAAAAAAGAAAAAGAAAAGAAGAAAAAAAAAACTGTTATGGGAGAAAAGGAAGCAATTCCCTGTCATAGCAGGCCTCGTTCCAAGACAAGGTGGTCAACACCCTTGGGCGAGAAGCTAGCGGTGGAAAAGGTGGGTTGTTCGTGCGTGTTCGTGATCACGGGTTTGTGCGCGCTTAGCGGCTATTCACGCGCGGGGATGCACGTTCGCTTGTCCGTACAGTGGTGTGCATCAGCCAGCTGTTCACACACAGCTAACACGCAATCCATTCCCGGGTATATATTCCCGAATTTTCAATTTCCAAACCCGAAAAAACCCTAAAGACACATTTAAAAATTCAAAAATTCATTAAAAATCAATTAAAATTCAAAAAACTTACAAAAAATTCCTAAAAACATTCCCAATATTTCTGTAGTCAATTGAAATATTTTTACAAATTGAAAATCTCAGAAAAAAATTCAAAAAATTTTAAAAGTAAAAATTCTTTCAAAAATACACACAAAATGAGCAAAAATTCATTAAAATTGGTAAGAATACCAATTTAATTGCAGAAAAATTCCTAAAAATTTCATCAACTTCTTTGCTTATTTTTTGAATATTTTCTAAGTAGAAAATGCTGTGCCAATTTATTCCATTATTATTTTATGGTGAAGATGCTTTATCAAATGCCTAAATTCATGAAAAATCCTCTTTAATTCCAAACACAAGCTGAAAAATCTGAAAAAATCCAGATACCTTGGTCACACGTGGTGGATTGATGCTAAAAATCTTCAACATTTTTATATGTGTTTCATTGTTAAAATTTTACCACAAAGATCAACAAAAACACGAAAAAAAACATTACAACAAACAAAAACACATAAAAACCAAAATACACTATCAACAATACACAACATTTTAACAAAAAAAAAATAACAACAACGACATATAAGCCATCAGTCATCCAAACAAATTCATATACACTAATCTTGCTATGTCGTGTGTCCAATTATTTTCAGTTCGTGGTTTTTCTTTTTGGATTGCTGACCTACATTTTGGGGATTGAGACGTGCGTATTCATTGCATACACATACACCCACTTTCAAGTATTTTTCCTTTTATATTTTTTATTTTTTTCGCTATCCCAAAATTCACGCTTAATTTTTAACATGAATCCTAAACACCACCATGGCATGCACGTTTGCGCTAAACATACATTTTTCTAATTAAAATCAACCCGACGTTCACTTAGCACGCGCTACATGCGCTTTAGAGGCACCTTAATATTTTTAATAACAATGAATCAGCTGCCATCACAAAAGCACGCGCTGGCAAAAAAGCGCTCCACATCACCTTAATTTTTAATAAATGAATTTGCATTTAGAGACCTCAGTCTAGTATCGAAGTCTGAGATTTGGATTAGTGCACCACTCCAACCTAATAATTTGTAATTAAAATTTAAGAAGGAACCGCCGTTTTCTTGTTAAGGTTTAACACTTAATTAAAAATTCACCCATTTCTTAATAATTCATAAAATGAACTGTTCATTAAACTACTTTCCTTTACTGCACTTTTTTCCCCTTTTTCAATAAATACGCTTCGTGGGATGGGTACGTGAAGTCTTCGGAGTTGTCTCCATGGTCAAACCTGATTATCAAAGTTGTGGTTATGATATGTGTGGGTTGTTGTTATGTTTTGGTTTCGTTTCTTTGATATGGTTAAGGGTACAGTTTGTCCTTTTCTTTTTTTTTTACCTGACACGGGATATCGGGTGATTGTTTGTTATGCATATTCACCAAGCTTTCGGTCGCATATGTGTAGAGGTTATGTCGATTTTTTTTTTCTAGGCTGTGGTTTGCTTGGGGATAGTAGGTCGAGACACGTTTTACCACCTTGGTTGATCTCTTATCCTTGGTTTTCGTCTGCTTTTTTCCAGGCATTCTCTTTGTTTGTCTATGTTTGTGGTGTGTGTGTATAACCGTCTGAATGGCGCCCCCTCGTACTCCTCCCCCGATCCAATATGTTCCTTTGGCTTTACATGATTATTCTTTATTACTGGATTCGGACGTTGTCGCTAAAGCGGACTTGTCCAAGTTCATGAGCCTTTCTTTCCCACTGGTTCTAGATGATCCTACCATTTGGGATGAGTCTACAGATCCTTCTGTGCACTTAACTGCTCACTTTACTTGGTACGTGGCGTATATGCATAGGCATTCCCATAATGATTCAAAATCTATTCCAGAGTTGTGCATGAATGTCAATGTGAGCATTGATTCCCAGCAACCGGATGTCTTGTACTTTCATGCCCTCTGTTTGCCTAGTAGATACCTTGTCTTGCTAGAAAGGATGTGCTATCTTCAATCCTTTCAGAATCCTCCCAAGACATTTGTAGACGAATCCTTGTCCATGGATCGTTTTCGAAATCACCAAGCCTTTAAAAGGGATCATCTCCATTGATACCTTTGCAATGTATTGTGGATGATTTTTAATGATAAATCTCTCTTTTTGGAGGAGTCATTCAGCTGGTTGTGTTGTGTGTAGTGTTTGAGTTGTGGGTTAATTTATGTGATAAGATCGTGGTAGTTGCCTATTCGATTTACTTTCATGAGAGCTACATTTTTGGAGAATTGCGGTGATGGTGTTGCTGGTTGGATAGTTGAAGATGTTGATGCAGAAGAAGAAACCTCTTATATCCTTTACAAGTTGTTGTGATTTCCAATTTTATAAGAAGTGTTAAAGTATAAAGGGTTTTCCTTTCGTTGTATTCTTTATATCAGATACAGGTTATAAGTTGGGGTCGTGGTTGGATGGACTGTTTTTGAAGATTTATTGAAGATCAAAGTTGAGCTCTTGAATGAACTTGTATTCCCTTTTTCCTGGGTCGTGAGGACGCTTCCTTATTAAGTGTGGGGATATGTTGAGTGTTGAAATGACCTATTTTTTGGCTGATTTTTGTTGTTTTTGAGAGCTAAATGGTTGATTTTACGAGATGATTGATTGGTTTGGAAGTGGTTTGAGAGTGTTTTGGATAGGTTGGAATGGTTTTATTAAGCTCATGATGTTTATTAGTAGAGATGTGAAGTTCTGATATGTTCTGTTTGGTCCTGATAGCTTCTGTTTTGTTCTGTTTTCTCTCTGTATGGAAGGATGGAGTATTGATTGATAGGGTTTGAGATTGTTTGAAAGCTTATTGAGTGATTTTTGATGGTTTGGAATGGTTTTGGTATGAGTTATGTGGTTCTGATGCTTTCTGTTGACCTTCTGTAACTCTCTGTTGAGCTTCTGTGAGCCTCTGTAGACCTTCTGTATGCCTTTGTAGACCTTCTGTATGCCTCTGTATGTGTTCTGTTGGATAAGAGTGTAGCTTGGAAAAGTTTTTTAGCCTTGGAAAGAGGTGAATACAAGTGCAAAAGAGCTAAAAGAAGTCAAAGAAGTAGCTACTGAAGACTCAAGTAAAGATTGGAGTGAAGTGATAGTGGTGAGCTATGAAAAGACACTGTAGTGGCTCTGGTGCCTCTTCATATCAAACATACCTCTTGGGAGGTGCATCCACGACCTAAGAAGGATTATTGAGGGTTATTATGAGAGAATTGTAGTGAGGAGAAGATGTGCTATTGATGGAGAGAGAGAGAGAGAGAGAGCTAGAGATAGTCAATTCTATCAAAGGAGTGTACTTGTATATGAGAGATTGAGAAAGAGAACTATGAAGACATTGAAGATGAATAAGATGTGATTGATTTCCATTCAAAGATGGTGTATTCCTTTGTGTTCTTTGTTCTATTGATGGATTTTGTGAAGATGTTAGAGAATATGGTTGATTCTATCAAATCCGCGAGAGATATCTACTATGATGCTGTGTGAAGAATTGCTGTTTTCTTTGTTTTGATGATCAAAAGAATGAAATAAAAGCTTGTTGATGTTACAAGATAGATTTTCTTGCAAGAGAATTCCCTTTTCCTTGCGTCAAGATAGAATCTTTGAGGAAGAAGACATGGTCTTCATTCACGTACACCCAAAGAAGAGTTCTCTATCCTTAGGAGATTGCAAGAAGCTAAGTCTAAGGTATTGTGGACCATACAATATCCTCAAGTGCCTACGAACTAATTTTTATAGACTGCAACTCTAAGAGAACCTAAAGGTTCATATTGTATTCCATATTAGCCTATTGAAGAAGTATGTACCAAATCCTAGTCATGTACTTGTTGACCAACAAGTTGTAATGCCTAGTCAAGGAGTCCTTGAGCTACAGCCTGACAAGATCTTAGATGTTAGGGAGAGACAACTGAGATCCAGAACCTTGAGAGAATGCCTCGTCCAGTGGAAAGATTATCCTGAGGAGGATGCCACTTGGATAGATGAAAGCACTCTCAACCATCAATATCCCTAGTTTATCTCAAGATGAGGACATCTCGATTCCTCCAAGGGGGAGAGAATGTAATATTTTTGCTGAAAATATTACGAGGCTGTGTGAAGTCGGGCAAATGTGGGCAAATGGCAATGCCGGTATTGTAGTCACGGATGGTGCGGTCTTTAATTGGTATACTTTCCATTGGAAAATCGAGTCTAAGGTCTAAGAATCCGCTTAGCTTCATAAGAACCTCCTCTTAAGAGGAGATCAAGATGAAATTAATTAATTTATGGTAATTTTCTTTTGTATTATCCCTTCTTTCCCCTAGCCGAAGGTCGTGCTGGAGGGAAGGGAGTGAAGCGGGGATGACTCAGCCCGCTCTTCGCTGGTGGTCATGGGGGGAGAAAGGCCATGCATTAGGCCGCATTGGGGGGGGGGGGGGGGGAGGTCCTCTCCCTATCCCATATAAACCCCCTGTGTGGGGCGGAGGGGGAGTAAGGGAGGTAGTCGTGAGAAGGGATGCTATTGGCAGATGCTGTTGCGATCGGGTAAAGGAGAGAATTCTGAGAAGTAAGGGAGGGAGCCATCACGCCGCCAGGACGAGAGAAGGAGTGAAGAGGGCAACGCCACTCTGATTGCGTCGAGAGGGAGGAGGATTGCCTGAAGAATTGCTACCACTATACTTCGCTTCTTGCTCGCCAACAACCAGCGATATTATTCATCCCCTCTCCCTCCACGTGGTTTCTAACAGCCACAGAAGCTTCCAAGAAGCTTCTTGGAAGCTTCTAAGGGAGCTCCCTAAGCCCCTTTCCTATTGAAATTCCCCTTCAAAGTTCATTTTAAACCCGGGTTCCTTTAAAACCCCCTTTCCTATTGCCTCTCAAGTGGTTTTTTATAACTCGCCCCCCTCGGGATTTAAGTACCTTCTCGTGGTCCGTTTAAAGCCCCCCTTTTCGTGGTTTTCCATAAGCCCTTTTTGAGCAATCTTTACACCCCCTTTCCCCTTGGAGTTTAAGCCCCCTTGTCCCCCAAAACCCACCTTAGACAAGGTTTTAAAAACCCTTTCCGTGGGGAATCCCCACTCAAATTCATATTTACTTGCGGGGTCTTAAAAACCCTTTCTATTGCCTTCTTAAGCGGTCTCTTATAACCCCTGGAATTAGGTTTTTCTTCCCCTTGCATCCCCGGAAATTAAACCCTTTCAGCCCTTGGTTTCCGCAAAAGTCACCTAGCCCGAGTTTTTCAAGCCCCTTTCATAGCATCCCCACAAAGTTTTTTTCCTTGGTTTCCTTTTAAAAGCCTTCCATTACAAGTCTTTTAAATCCATTCCCTACTTCGAGGAGGCAGCCTACAAGGCCTTCTAAAGCTTGATTCTGAAAGACGGTGCAATCGGTCAAGGAAGCCGAATCTCAAAGGGAGTTTCCCGTGCGAGGGAGACGGGCCAAGATCATAAGTCTGCGGCCAAGGCAAGAAAGTTGAATACGCGATGGCTCCTAAAAAGGCACAAGGCGCAACCGCAGGAGGATCATCTCCTAACATCCATGTGGATATTTTACCACAAGTCCAAGTTTTCTTCCTAAATTTTGATTTACGTCGTAATATTACAATTGTGCATGGATCATTTATGGAATCCGGATGCGTTTTTTCAATTGAAATACTTTGGCTAAATTAAAGGAAATAGCTTACGATCAAAGAATCGGTCATTAGTATTTTTCAAAGGAACGAATGAAAGAAGGACATAAGACATCTATGCATTCCTAGCAAATTGTTTATATATTGCAAAGTAACGAAATTAGATCAACTAATGATCATCTTTACAAAGTCGAATTTATTGTTGTACACTTCGATTATGCATGGAAAGTATAAATTGCATGTCGCATTATTAGACATCTTTTCTTCGCAATGATTCATTAAAGAAAGTTGCTAATAACCGTAGGAATTTGCAAGGCATGGAAATGATTCTAGGGCTGTGTGAAGTAGATTAATCTCTAGGAAATTGACATAAATCTCAATCAATTACGTAAGTAGATACGAAAGGTTGTGTAAATTCAACATGGGAATAATTCATTCAGAAATGAAACTAGGAAAAGGCTGCATGGTTCGTTTTAAACATAAAACCCTGAAGCTTTGTAGCATGAATCTTGATTTGCATGTTTTAGAAGGATCAATAGGAATTATGCCATAACTTAACATACGCTTTGATCTTAACCGAAAAAGTTAGGGATTGTAAATCTAATCATACGCAGGTAATAAATTGTGTGCTTACGAGAATGGTATCGAAATGCAACTAGTTTTTTTCCCTATTTGATCAAGACTATCTTCATGAATAGACAAGTAAATTGGTTTACCCTAAACATCTAAAAATGCGAAGGAATCGCTTAGGAAGGGTTAAATCAATGCAATATATCCCAAGTGCTAACTAGGATTTAGCACGTTAAGGACGTGACCGAGTCGCTCTTATTGCCAAGCTAAAATTTTCATACCCTAAAAGACCTGCCCACATTCACGGAATGTAGGGACAATATGACGTACTTGCGAGAAACGATCTAGGGTTTTTACCCTAAGGATCGCTCGCTAAAAGGATGAAACTCGATTTGAATTTGGAACCTTAGGACCGGCAATGTCGGCCTAGTGCAATTAGGAACAGATTGTTATGAAGGCACCCTAACCCTGTTCCCTATCTAATCATGACTCCGTGATTAGAAGACGCCATTTGATGGGTAAAATAGTCCCATGGATTAGATGCGACACTAGTGCAACATGTTGCAGAGTCGCATGATCTTGTGATTTGAGCATAAGGGAATGGCCAAATTCCTCGGAATAAGATTGGCAGATTCTTGCGTAAGTTTATCTTACAAGAGGATGAGTAGTCGTCTTGATATAGCACATTTCTTGGGAAAAGTGACCAAGATAAGGGAATTAGATATTTGCTTGAAGCAAAGGACCAATAAAAAATTTGGAATAGCATATTCATTGTTAACAGAACTTAAGGTATTGGTTAAGTTGGGTTAATAGGGTACAGCCCTAATCCAAGGATATACGTGTTAACAAACAAACCCTTAGGGATCTTGCCAAGTCGCAATTGATCCCGTATCGAATGTTGGATGCATTTGGAGAGAAGGATTCACTCCTTAGCAGTTGGCCAAAGTAAACGACCACTGGAAATGATTGTGCTAAAGAGCACTGTTTTGCTTTGTTTGCTCAAGGAATTAAAGAATGAAAAGATATCTAATGCTTCAGGTTGAAGGCCTAAAGGGAGAGGTAGCCTCAGTTACCCCCAACTGTCTGCCAAACCCTAACTAAGGGGGTTGGTTGTTAACCGCGCTAGGAAGGTGGACCGAACCCGTCGCGAGAGGTCTTTCCGTTGAGCGCTACTTGGAGCAGGAGGACGCTTGGGTGCCAAGGGGGCCTCTGGCCGTAAATCCCTCACCTTCTGAGCCCTGCACAAGAAGCCAACGTGACTCGGGATTGGATCTCGAGGCCCGCATACTAGTCTACAGGCAGAATCTTGGATTAGTAATCCATGTGGATTGTTGGATAGCCTTCGGGCGGATTATGGATAAGCCTATGGGATGGACTTTATAAATGTATTTCAAAGATAAATATGATAAGCTATTGAAATGGAACTTGTTTGACATTGCTTTTCTATGTCAAGTGCTATGATTACGTGAAGGAACCGGTGCCTAACCGGCTAATTAAGGAAGCTGATTGATGCATGTCCAACTAAATGTGGTAGGTAATTAAATAACTATAAGAACCTGAGGAAAGTGCGGTGGATGTGGCCATGGGTCTGTCCTACAGATGGGTGGCCCCGGTTGGCCGGGAACTTTTCTTAATCATAAATGATAGTAAGAAGATCATTCGAAGGACACGTACAGCAAGGGCACTGACCTAGAGTTTAAGTTATAATAATCCTCTCGATTTACGTTGTTTTAAGGGAATGGAATGGGACTATGCCTTATGGCAGAGAGGTTGAGCTTTGCATCCCTCTCATTTCCCATTCTCCTTGAACCAAGTGCAGTGTGAATCCACTTCGGCCCTGGCATTTTTGCATAAAGTAGTTTGCCGGGGTTCGATGCTAGTTGCCATTTAGGAAATGACCATTAGGGAAAACCCTGATTCAGGTCGGTCCTAAGTGGGAACAGCCAGAATACTTCTGCTATGTGGCAGACACGGAAAGTCCTAGATCGCAAACCCCGTGACATTCCGAGGAGTGCCGGGCATAGCTTTCTAGATCTCCTTTCTGATGGACTACTAAGACGTGTCTTGAAGGGAATAGATGGACACGTTACACTTAGGTACATCCTAAACAGCATAACCTAAGTGGTATGGCTTGATTGCTAGGCACCTTCTGCACCCACAAATGTTGACATGCAAGCAAAGAAATTTCTTCTCAAACAAATTAAGGCACCCGAGTTTGATGGAGAAGGGATAGACGTCATAGCAGAGGCAGAGATATGGATTGAGTCAATGGATGACTATTTCTTTACTTCGGGAACTACCTCCATGAATCAAGCAATGATAGTCAAACTTAAGTTAGTTGACCACGCTCGGTTATGGTGGAAGTAATGGTGCAAAGATCAAGGTGTTTCTAAAGCTGCTGTTATGTGGACTTAGTTGAAAGATGTTGTACGCGGACGATACCTTCCACCAACCTACCAAAATTTGAAGATGAATGAATTTTTCAAGCTCAAGCAACTTGAATTAAACTTGGAAGCTTACTACTCAAAGTTTGTAACACTACTAAAATATGCACCACCTATGGATATTGCACAGCAAGTATCCAAGTTTTGCCATGGCATGAACACTCCTCTGAACTACCATCTTGAAGCAATGCGTCCAATGGACTTGCAAGATGCATTACTCCAAGCGAATCCAATTGTCCAAGAACTTAAATCGGGAAATCGTAGCAAAGATGACACTTGAGAATAGAGTAAGAGATGCCACACGTGCGGAGAAATAGGACATATCCATAGGAGATGTCCCTACCGTCAAGGCTTCTATTGTAATGAGCTAGGATACATCCAAGCAAACTGCCTTGATCTAAGTCCAGAAGACATTGAGCCACCAAGAAAATGAAGCTACATAGGTGTAGTCTATGGATATATAGGGAAATCAAATGAAGACGAAGACCTAGAACCCACTACACCTTATCAGGATGACTAAAAATCCTAGAAGCTTAGTCGACATATAACACAATTGAGAATAAATCATACTCTTGTACCTATGGTTAATTGGAACAATACGAGTGCACTACTTGAAACATTAAGAGTAGCAAAGCGGATGCATGGTGGGTCCTAACTCACAGGCCCTAAGCCCCATTAATGCTTGTCTTCCCCAGTTTCTCTCGAGATGAGTATATCTCGATTTCTCTAAGGGGAGGAGAATGTAATATTTTCATGCAATAAAAGTTAGTTAGTCAGTTCGAAAGTTGGTTAGTCAATTAATAAGCTAGTAAGATTACTAACTAAAGACTAACTAAGGTAAAAACTAACTAATGTTAATAGCTAATAAATTTTATTTAATTAAAAATATATTTTAAAAAAACCTAAGAGTTGTAAATCTGATATTTTTCTTGGATTGACAAGGACCGTAGCCACCCCTCACGGAAGTTACAACGTGAATGAAACTTATGAGCCTTATTAATCACTAGTATTAATGTATATAGTTTGGATGGTCCAAAAATATTAAATTTTGGGCAAAGCTAGTATATTTTAGAAATTATCCTAAAAAGATAGAACTGGATGTCATTTAAAAGAAAAGATAAGTGATGTTTTAGATAGTTTTGGATATTTTATAAAAAGAAAAAAATAAAGAAAAGTAATTGGTGAAATCGTGCGTGCTGCGATTGCAGTCTATAGATAGTAGACAGCACTTCAAACATAGAAAAGAAGGAGGAGTGAACCGAGAGCTTTTCAAACAAGTGTCTTGTGGTTTTACCCCCCTTTTGGAGCCAATGGAACCATTAGGTTTATGATCTAAGCATCAGATAACTGATTCTTGCAAGAGGCCCTCCACTCTTGTTCTCAGTCTCATCCCCTCTTGTCTAATTCATTATAAATACGAGGCATGGGGAGGCACAAGAGAGAGAGAGAGAGAGAGAGAGAGAGAGAGAGAGAGAGAGAGAGAGAGAGAGAGAGAGAGAGAGAGAGAGAGAGAGAGAAGAGTTACCCCAAGAGGCTGCACAATTCCCTCTATCTCGATCCTCGACTTAGCCATCTTCTCTTACACTCTCCCATCTCGAATCTATTCCACCTTCTTAATCTCTTGAGTCTACTTGCGGATGATGGCCTCCAAATGAAGAATGTCGTGTGCGGATGGCCATTCTACAACTAGTAATGAAGCTTCAGGCGAAGGCATCACTGTTAATCCAATTGTGGCACTGGTCCTAAGTAATGTATTTCTAAATTGATAGATGTTTGCTTTGATTCTTGCATGAGATACATTAGGCTCCATACTATGATGTACAAGAATAGGTCATGGGAAAGGATAGGCCTCTTCTCACATATTTGAAAGATGGAATTTGCACAGTGCATATATTAAGGAAAGTTAATTGCACTTAGTTGCTTATGGCTTATTCGTTGATAGATCAGGGGTTATGAATAGCATAATCGTAAAAAGAATGATATTAAGAATTGTGCATACAAGTAATAAGTAAATTTTGCATAGAATTGCTCTTTGATCCCAAGGAGGAGAGCAAATATGCGATGGAATTATTATCATGTCTATTCTTGTATTGTTTGGGAAAAATACAATCAATTTTGTTGGTTGATTGAACAGCACCCTAAAATGTTTTTTTTATAATTATCTGATTGTTGCATTGTGATTTGGATAAATGTTCCAAGTGCTTGCGTTTGATGGTAAAAGCATGGCAAGGGTCAGTAATGATAAGTAGCCATGGAGAATAAAGGAATGTTTTCCTAGAAGATGATGTTAGGGTTGATTGCCGTGATTATGCTTGATTCTTACTTGGATTAATTAAGGAATGATATTTTGCACGTGTGAATTATCTCCAAGATTGCACCGCGGATTACCCTGAGAGGGCACTGCTCGATTCACAGGCCGATGATCAAGTGGTGAAAAGGCCAACCACACAGAAATGGTATCTCACTCCTTGCCGCTTGTGGGTTAGGTGGAGCTCTGGACACCCCTTACCTATCCAGAATGGAGTTGGAGATCCCCGTGAGCCCAACGTCTGGAGGCGTCGAGTACTTCTGTTGGACAGAAGGGATACATAATTCTCATGTATGGGCAGGAGACAAAGATTAACTTGAAGATAAGTTAATGAACTTGTTTGTCAAAAGGATTGCTTATTTTGTTTTCGTGTCTGTGCTTGAACATAGGAGGACGCTTGGATGCCAGGGGGCTCTTGCTATAAATTCCCTACCTTTGGGCCCTACTCAAGCAATCAGCGTGACTCGAAATAGATTTTCGAGGGGCCCTTGGATGCTAGGGGCTCTCGCTATAAATTCCCTACCTCTGGGCCCTACTCAAGCAATCAGCGTGACTCGGAATAGATTTTCGAGGGGCCCTTGTTACTAGTGAAAGGCGAAAACTTGGTGGAATTAAGGTGCATCCTTACAGATTGTGAATATTACCCCTTTTGAAAAAGACTTGTAATTTTGATAATTTGTTAATATTAAGTACTTCCAGGAAAATTGCTCAAATTTGTTTTCGTGTCAATGCCATAAGATTACGTGAACGAACCTTGTCCCCTAAAAATGTTTAATTAAGGAAGTTTCTTTTACATGTCACACTTAAGAGTGATAGGACTAATTATACAACTAAAGTATGCCAAGTGAGGGAAGTGGGAGGGTGGAATCCCCGATGGGTCTATCCTATGGTAGGGTAGTCCTAGAGAACTCGAAGGCTTCTCACAAGGTTTTATTGACGACTCACACTTAGAAATCGTTAGGTCAGAACCTTGACTCATGCTGTTTTAGGGGACCAGAATGGGACTATGCCCTATGGGCAGAAAGGTGGAGCGTTGCATCCCTCTTGTTTCCCATTCTCTTTGTGGTGCACAGATCAGACGCTGTATGCACGCATAGTGAGAGTCAGAAGGTCCCCAAGAACAAAGAACTCTACTTTTTGCACAAAAAACAATGAAGAAAGCTTGCACGACATGAAGCAAGAGACTAATTGGGTGCAATCTCCCCCCATGCCTTGTGTGAGCGCTCCACAAAGCATGTATTTTATATATTATTCATCTTCAAGCTCAAGAAATAGCCCAATTTACAATTAGCACGCTTTAGCTTTTGTGTTTACTTTTGTGCCACTAAAGAATTAAAGCTATTGGGCGCCCAAGAAGTCAAGCGGTACCCAAATACAATGTCCAATACAAATATTTAAATCGTGCGCCCATGCGCATACAAAAATAATAAATAAATATCAAGCGCTTTAGTAAATAAGCACGACAAAAGATGGACGCCATGCCTAAGATACACGCCCATAAAAAATTGATGATAATTTGAATACACGCTATCCTCTAATGCTTCCCAATGCCACCGATGCTTGCTCTACACGTCAACTGAAGCATTCACAATTGTTAGAAAAATAATACAATTAAACCAATAAAAGTGAATACCTAGCAGTCTTCAGCTACATCAATAAATTGGTTAGAACTCAATCCTAATCTTAATTTATTACGAGTGCGCACTCTAAACTCATAAATGTTTATTAATTTAAATATGTATTTTGCGGAATCACCCACTATGGAATCACCCACTTACACATTAAATTAACAACACGTCCGAAAAGGATAGGCGTCCCCATCAACTTTTCACACAAAAAATCCACCTTGTGTATGAGCCTCGGTAATAAAATTTTACGGAATCCACCGCGAAACCTCACGGAATCCACCATGGAATATGCCTCTTGGCATCATACCCCCGGGGTGGGATAGCAATTGTCCTCAATTGCTATTAGTTCAATGTGCAGCTAACAATGTGGGGAAAGCACTTAGGTCTCTAGCGTGCATCCATTGGGCCTCTTCAACATGATGATTTTTAAACTTGACCAAATATCTAGAATATCTATGGCCAGTTCTAGTGGTCATAAAGTCAGTATCTATAATAGTTTCAGGCTCAAGGATTTCAGTTTCTTCGTCTAGCAAAGGAGGGTTTTCATAGACAGGGTGTACAGGTAGTTGTCCTCTAAAGGGTCGTAATAAACTGATATGGAAGGTGTTGTGGATTTTCCAATGTTGTGGTAATTCTAGTTTAAATGCATTGTCATTGATTTTGTGTATGATCGTGAATGGTCCATAAAATCTAGGTGCTAATTTGACAACGAGGTGTTTATCTACACTTTGTAGTCTTTGTTTTTCAATTCGTAACCAAACATAATCACGAACTTTAAAACTGATAGCTTGTCTTTTCTTGTTTGCTTGTTTTGTGTATGATTGCTGGGCTTTGGCAATCATAGCTTTAACTTCATAAAAAATTGATGATAATTTGAATACATGCTATCCTCCAATGCTTCCCAATGCCACCGCTGCTTGCTCTACACATCAACTGAAGCATTCACAATTGTTAGAAAAATAATACAATTAAATTGACAAAAGTGAATACCTAGCAGTCTTCAGCTACATCAATAAATTGGTTAGAACTCAATCCTAACCTTAATTTATTACAAGTGTGCACTCTAAACTCATAAACGTTTATTAATTTAAATATGTATTTTGTGGAATCACCCGCTATGGAATCACCCACTTACACATTAAATTAACAACATGCCTGAAAAGGATAGGCGTCCCCATCAACTTTTCGCACAAAGAATCCACCTTGTGTATGAGCCTCTGAAATAAAATTTTACGGAATCCACTGCAAAGCCTCACGGAATCCACCGTGGAATATGCCTCCTGGCATCACTTTGAACCAAGGTGTGGCATGGTTCTGCTTCAGTTGGGTATCTCTACATAAAGTAAGATGCCCAAAACCCGATGTTAGAATGCTATCAGGAGACCTTGACCACTAGAGACTCAAGTTTCAGGTCGATCCTAGTGGATTCGGCCACAAACATTTCGTTGTGAGGCGGACTTGAGAAACCCTAGGTGACAAACCCCGTGACATTCCATGGGAGTGCCAGGTGGCATCGCTTAGATTCGTCTCTCGATGGACCACTAAAAACGTGCTTGGATAGCCAATAGGTGGGCACATTACACCACAAGAGGCTGTGATGGAGAGAGTTAGCTCAATTCCCCCTGCCTCGGTCTTTAATTAAGCTATATTCTCTTACGCTCTCCTATCTTGAATTCATTCCTCCTTCTTTATCTCTTGAATCCACTTACGAAGGATGGCTCCAAAGTGACGAGGTGGAATGACCACAGAAACCACTAAAATTGGTCAAGGAATGGGTATTGCCAGAGATACGGGAGTGCCTGAGGTTGCCGGAGTTGCCACTACCAACGGAACATCGAGTGAGGCAAAAACAAGCACAAGCAAAGATGAAATTCCCAATGTCGTCATGCCAAACTAGGTTATTCATTACTAGGTTACTATTTTGCCACATAAAATAATTACATAAAATATTAGCTTCTATATTTTACACTTGTACGAATTGATAGTGTCATCTAGAAAGCATACTAGTACACTCATAAACAATTAGTTGCTAGGATTTGTAGTTAGATTAATTGAGGTTCTAAATCGTGGAGTCATGATGAAAATAGTTACAAGAGGTTATTGTACATATGACTTTATGCACACTCGAGATTAGTAAAATAACTCAATATAATTATTGTCAAATGTGACAAGGTTAAGTGTTGAAAGTGAAACTCTATTTAAAGGATCTATAAGTCATCTCGTTAAGTTATTGGCACAATATTTTCTTTAAGAAATTTCACTTATGTTGGGTAAGATATCCCAAACAGGAAATCCATGCCTTGCTTAACATGTTGTAAGAGATGTACTCAACACTTCTTTATGGGGAGGAGAATCCTCATTATAATATAAGGTTACCTCTCCAAGAGATTGAGAGAGAGAGAGAGAGAGAGAGAGAGAGAGAGAGAGAGAGAGAGAGAGAGAGAGAGAGAGTCAAATGCTAGTAGGGATAGTCTCGGGCAGTAGAAAATGTGGGTGCCAAGGGGGGCTCTGGCCGTAAATCATGCATTGTTCCTAGCATTTGACGAGCATCTTCGTGACCTAGGATGGGATCCTGGAACCCTAAATAATAGTTATTATAAGGGTGGAATCTTGGTTGGTAGAATACCCTCGTGGAATTCTGTGTATCTTTCACAAGGTCAAAAATATGAAAATTGTAGTAAGCTTCCAATATAATAAAGAAGTTTGTTTTATTCAAGGATTGTTTGAATTGTATGTGTGTCTGTGAGATAAATTACGTGAAGGAACATGTGATTTAACAAACTAATTAAGAAAACTAGTTGTATATGTTCTAATAAATGTGTTGTAGGTAATTAAAAAACTAAAGATGATTCCTTCACATCAAAGAAAAGTGGGTGGGTGTGATCCCCGTGACAGTTCCACGTCCAACGGTAGGGTAGTCCCATTTAGTTGGGAGCTTTTCTAAATCGACAATAGAAATAAGAAGACGATAAATTGAACAACTAGTCGTTAGGTAGAATCGACTTGCATTGTTTTAGGGGGCTGGAATAGGATTTTGCATTATGGGTAGCAGGGTTGGCATATCGCACTCCCCTCCGTCTCCCATTCTCTTTAAACCAAGTGCAATGGCAAGTCCGCTTCAAATTGAGTAATCCTGTAGAAGTGGGAACTCAAAATTATTGACGCTAGCTGGCTATTAGGAGACCCGCTTGATTTTAGGAACTTGAAAATTCAGGTCGATCCTAGTGGGTTCAGCTGGAACACTTCCATTGTGATGTAGACTCAGTGGAGTCTAAGTGACAAACCCTGTGATGTTCCAAGGGAGCACCGGGCGGTGTCATTTGGAAAACTTACTAATGTACTACATAAAGGTGTGCCTTGAAATGAGCCTGGTGGACACCTCATAGTTGGTATCAGAGCGCACGTTAGTATAGAATACAACGTAAGCTTAGGAAATAATTTGAGTATCAGACTCTAATATTAACACTATATAAATTTTCTAAAGTTTGACTTGGGAATTGTTGAAAATTTCCTAGAATTTTGCACCCACAATAATTCCCAACGAAGCTCAAGAAAAAAGGAATCTTTTGAAGCAAGTCAAACCTCTAGATTTTGATGTGAAAGGCGAAAATATGGAAGCCAATGTAGAAATTTGAATCAAATCCATGGAAGATTATTTTATTACTGCTAGAACTATCCCAGCCAACCAAGCCATGATAGCTAAGTTGAAATTAATTGGCGAAGCTTGACTCTAGTGGAAGCAGTGGTGCCGAGATCAAGGTGTCCCTGAAAATACCATTACTAGGGATTTGCTGAAAGAAGTTGTAAGAGGAAGATATTTACCTCCAACTTATCACACCCAAAAGATGAATGATTTTTTTAATTTGAAGTAAATGGGACTGACCCTGGAAGCGTATTACTCCCAGTTTGTTTCACTTCTTAAGTATGCACCCTCCATGGATATTGCTCAACAAGTGTCCAAGCTCTGCAATGGGCTAAATTATCCTCTAAACACTCATTTGGAATCAATTCACCCAATAGACCTCCAAGATGCTTTGATTTGAGCTGCTCCTATTGTGTGGGAAGTATAATTAAATCCTAACAATAATAAGTTCTAGAGCTACAATAACTAGAGCAAAGGAGGATTCAAAGGTCAAGCAAAAAGAACCCAAGGCCAATTTTATCAAGGTCAAAAGAAATAAGCAAAATCCAATACAGCTGGAAAATTTGTTCCTACCCAAGGAAACAAGCATGGTATTAGGTGCTTTCATTGTAATGAGCTAGGACATTTCTGGAGAGATTGTCCAAATCTTGGGGGAAACCATCTCCAAGGCCAATTTTGAGGTCAAGACAGAGCTGCCCAAGACCGTGGTCAAGTAGCTATGGCAAGAGGAAGAACGTCAAATATTATCCTAAAAGAGATTAATATGGAGGAAGACCCTACTATGGAAGAAGATATTAAAAGAGCAACTATTCATGCTACATTCCATAGGAAAGGTCCAAATCATCAATATTTGGTAATACAAACACCAGCTAGTCACCAAGGTAAATCATTTAAAGTTTTGATTGACTGTGGAACTACATACTCATTTATATCACCAAGTGTGCTAAGAAGTTAGGAATAGATACAGTAAATGCATCAAAACTGCTTGTGAAATTAGCAAATGGAAAGGAAGTACTTTCTACACAGCAAACTGCCAAGGTAGAGTTTAACCTAGGAGAAAACCTTTCAAGTATGAGATTCAGAGTAATGAACTCAGGAGCTTATGAATGTTTACTGGGAATGGATTGGCTAATTCCCAATGATGCTCATATCCATTGTGGAAAAGGTCAAGTCACATTTCAGGATTTGAACAATGAAATAGGTACTACACAAGGTGAGATAGAAAAACCTAAAGTTCAATTAGCAAAAGCTTCTTGAATTGTAAAAGGCTTAAAGAAAGGATTACCTATTTTGATCAAGCTTAATAAGGTAAATCAAGATGGTTAGATAGAAGAAGAACCATCCTGATTAAAAGAGTATGCTGACATATTTCGTGAAGAGCTAACTGAATTACCTCTGGAAAGAGAAGTTGATCATGAGATCAAACTTGTTCGAGGAGCTGCTCTAGTTTGCAAAAAGACCTTACAAAATGTCTATTTCTGAAGCCATCAAACTAAAAGAGCAACTCAAAAAACTGCTAGAACAAGGGTATATTCAGCCAAGTAGTTCACCATGGGGAGCCCCAGTATTATTCCAAAAGAAGAAAGATGGAACTCTCCATCTTTGTAACAGTAAAGAATAAGCACCCGATCCTCAGGATAGATGAACTTCTTGATCATCTAAAAGAAGTAAGGATCTTTTCTAAGATCAATCTTTGGTCAAGATATTATCATATCATAGTCAAGGACGAAGATATTCCTAAAACCTCCTTCAACACAAGATACGGTCATTTCGAATTCATTGTGATGTCATTTGGGTTGACAAATGCTCCAGCTACCTTCAACAGGTTAATGCAGGACACTTTCAGACCTCATCTTGATGATTTTTTTCTTGTATTCTTTGATGACATCCTAACTTTTTCTAAGGAGGAAGAAGATCATGAACCACATCTTTGCGTTGTGTTGGAGACAATGAGAACACACAAGTTGTATGCCAAGAAGAAGAAGTGTGCCTTCTTTAAAAGGAAGATTGAATACTTGGGATTCACAGTGTCTGTTGAAGGTATATCAGCAAATCTTGCCAAGGTCAAAGATGTTCAAGTTTTCTAAGTCTGACAGGATGGTATAGGGTATTCATCACAAACCATGCCCAAATTGCAGCACCTCTTACATACCTACTCAAAAAGCAAGTTTCCATTAACTGGATGCCAATTGAACAGTCTAGCTTTGAGCAACGAAAGCATAGTTTGGTAACTGCTCCTATCTTAAGGCTACTTGACTTAAGTAAGGAATTTGAAGTTGTCACATATGTTAGCTCTCTTGCATTGGGATGTGTACTAATGCAAGAAGGTCATCCTGTAACTTACTCCTCGAGAAAATTGAAAGCCCATGAAAAGATATATGCTACTCACGACCAAGAGTTGTTAGTCGTGATTCATGCTCTCAAATTATGGAGACATTACTTGCTTGGAAATAAGTTTTCCTTAGTCATAAATCATAAAAGTCTTAGGTGGATTTTTACTCAACTTGATTTTAATATGAGGCAGTGAAGGTGGATCAAAATTCTTCAAGAGTATGACATTGAAATTAAGTTTAGACATGGTAAAGAAAATGTAGTAGCAGATGCCCTTAGTTGTAAAGCCTTCCTTAATGCTCTTATCGCTAAAGAACCATTTAGGGCAGAAACTCTAGCTACAATGGTATCAATGCCAACTAATCCTATCATCATCGAGTTGACTAAGGATGAAGCAAATAAGGACCCAGACTATCAACAATTGTTTTGGGAAGTTCAGAATAAAGAACAAGATCCCAAACTCAAGACTAAGTATCAAGAATTCTCTACAGATATATACAAAGGACTTGTTTATTTCAGAATGAGACTATGCATTCCTTCAAGTCAAACTCTCAAGAGAAGGATACTTTGGGAAGCACATGATTCTCCTTTTTCAAGACACCCTAGATATGCAAATACTCTTAATTTTATTTAGGAAAAGCTATTATTGGCAAAAACTCAAGGGTGATGTACTTAAGTATGTCACTGAATGTCTAAATTGCCAAAGGGTAAAATATGAAAGTGTCAAGTTACCAGGAAAACTCCAGCCACTTGACATTCCCTAGATGAAATGGGAGTTTATTAGTATGGACTTTGTAGTTGGGTTACCTTTTTTGCAAGGAGGGTATAACTCAATAATGACAATAGTAGACATGCTAACAAAGGTCGCTCATCTTATTCCAACAAAAACCAATTACAAAGCTTCAAATATTGTAATAATTTTTGTAAAATAGATTTTTAGGTTACATGGTTACCTAAAAGGATCATCAATGATCGTGATTGTCTTTTCACATCACATTTATGGAAGAGTTTATTTAAAGCCCTTGGGACCCAACTTTGTTTCAGTACTACTTATCATCCTTAAATTGATGGGTGGACAGAATGAGTTAATCAAGTAATTGAGGATATTTTTCGCGCATATTGCAGAAAGGAACCTAAAATGTGGATTCAGTATCTACCCTTTGTGGAATTTGCTTATAATACCTCCTATCATTGAAGTATTCAGATGACTCCATTTCAGGCACTATATGGTCAAGATTGCCATATGCCACTTAATTTTTCCGATCCTAATCTAAGGGTAGAAGCTTTAAGAAAAATGTTAGAAGAAATGGATGATCAAATCAAGATTATCTGATAGGATATTCAAGCTGCCAAGGACCGACAAAAGGCGTATGCTTATCTCAAAAGGAAAGAACGAATCTTCAAAGAAGGAGACGTGATCTTTGTCCATGTCCATCCAAAGAAGAGTTCTTTGTCTTTAGGAGAATTTAAGAAGCTAAGTCCAAGATATTGTGGATCTTATAAGGTTCTCAAGTGCTTATATAGGACCAAGCGCTTATAAGATATAACTCCCTGAGAATATAAAAATCCATAATGTATTTCATATTAGCTTATTGAAAGCATGAGATGGCTAACCCTAACCATACCCTTGATTATCAACAAGTTGTAATACCTAACCAAGGAGTCCTTGAGCTACAACCTGATAGAGTAATTGATGTAAGGAAGAGAAAATTGAGGAGTATAACCCTTAGAGAATACCTTGTCCAATGGAAGGTAATCCTAAAGAAGATGCTACATGGATAGATGAGAATGTTCTTTATCAACAATACCCATGGTTTCTCTCGAGATGATAACATCTTGATTTCTCTAAGGGGAGGAGGATGTAATACTTCCACGCAATTAAAAGTTAGTTGGTCAGTTCAAAAGTTAGTTAGTCAAATAATAAGTTAGTAAGGTTACTAACTAAAGTAAAAACTAACATTAATAACTAATAATTTTTATTTAATTAAAAAATCGAGAGTCATAACCCAATATTTTTTTCGGATTGACAAGGACAATAGCCACCCATCACGGAAGTTACAATGTGATCAAGACTTATGAGCCATATTAGTCATTAGTGTCAATGTGTATAGTATGAATGGTCCAAAAATATTAGATTTTTTGACAAGACTAGTATATTTTAGATATTATTTATTGTAAATATCCTAAAAAGATATGGAAATTTCTAAAACAAGATATCATGTTTTTTTTAAAGAAAGTGATTTTTCCATCCAAATTTGAAGATTTAATAAAAAAAGAATGATTGGCGAAATCATGCGCGTCGCTATCGTAGTTTATAGGCAGTAAATAACACTTCGAATAGGGAGAAGAAGAAGGAGTGATTTGGAAGATTTCTAATTAAGAGTCTTGGAGTTTATCCCCCCTTTTGAAGCCAATAGATTTATCAGATTTGTGATTTGAGATTCGGATTGTATCTTAGAATTTCAGATTGCTGATTTTTCCAAGATCCTCTCCACAAAGAGCTCTTCTTCTTAGCCACAACCTTTCTTATCTTGTTTAGCTACAAATATGAGGCATGGGGAGTAGTTAGAGAAGCATAAGGAGACCTTTTGAGAGGGTGCGAGATAGAGGTAGAGAGAGGGAGATAGAAGGATATCCCTCCAAGAGGCTGCATGAAGGAGCTTGAGAGAGAGACAAAGACAGAGACATAGAGAGAGGAGCTACCTCGAGAAGCTATGAGGGAGAGAGTTAGCTCAATTCCCCCTGCCTCGGCCTTCAACTAAGCCATCTTCTCTTACACTCTCCTATCTCGAATTCATTCCTCCTTATTTATCTCTTGAATCCACTTGCGAAGGATGGCTCCAAATTGAGAGGTGGAATGACCATGGGAACCATCGCAATCGGTCAAAGAACGAGTATCGCCAGAGATACAGGAGTGCCCGAGGTTGTCAGAGTTGCCACTACCAATGGAATATTGTGTGTCGCAAATATAAGCACGAGCAAAGATGAAATTCCCAATGTTGTTGTGCGAAACCATGTTATTCATTACTAGGTTATTATTTCACCACATAAAATAATTACATAAAATATTAGCTTCTATATTTTACACTTACACGAATTGACAATTTCATTAGAAAGCATACTAGTACATGCATAAATAATTAATCGCTATGATTTGTAGTTAGATTGATTGAGATTCTAAATCGTGAAATCATGATGGAAATAGTTACAAGAGGTCATTGCACATATAACTTTATGCGCACTCGAGATTAGTAAAATAACTCAATATAATTATTGTCAAACGTAACAAGGTTAAGTGTTGACTAATGCTTAAAAAGCGAAACTCTATTTAAAGGATCTGTAAGTCATCTCATTAAGTTATTGGCACAATATATTTCTTTAAGGAATTTTGCTTGTGTTGGGTAAGATATCCCAAATGGGAAATTCATGCCTTGCTTAACATATTGTAAGAGATGTACTCAACACTTCTTTATGGGGACAAGAATCCTCATTATAATGTGAGGTTACCTTAGGATAAGGTTTACCTTGGCTATGAAAGATGTGAATTGCATGATGGTGTGATGATTATTGCATCATTTGATATACGTTTGAAAGGACTGTTTGTGTTTGCCAGAATCTAGATCTCCGATTGAAAATATTAACAAACAAGATAAAAGGAAGGATCACGCTAGGCTACCCCCAAGCTAGCTGTAGGACCCTACTCCAAGGGAGTCATGGTTATCGCTTCGTTAAGCTTAGACCGGCTCCCTTAGTGAAAGGTCTGTCAATGGGGATAGTCTCAAGGTAGTAAGAAATGTGGGTGCTAGGGGGGCTCTAGCCGTAAATCTTGCATTGTTCCTAGAATCTGACGAGCCCCTTCATGACCGAGGATGGCATCTTGAACCCTAAACACTAGTTACAAGGGTGGAATATTGGTGGGCAGAATACCCTTGTGGAATTCTGTGTATCTTTCGCAAGGTCGAAAAGATGGAAATTGTAATAAGCTTCCAAGATAATAAAGAAGTTTGTTTTATTCAAGGATTGTTTGAATTGTATGTGTGTCTATGAGATAAATAATGTGAAGGAACATGTGATTTAATGAACTAATTAAGGAAATTGGTTGTATATGTCCCAATAAATGTGTTGCATGTTGAGATGACAAGCTCAACACATGCAGACATTAATGATGGATCACTTGGTTCACACGTTTACACTTAGCACCTCGGTGGTCATTATGACTCTCACATGGCCACTGACTCATTACTTATTATATTCAGGTTGTTACACCTATTTACAACAGTTGGCACAGTTATAGCACCAGTCGACTAGTATACTCGATTATGCATTGTTTGACTTAGTAGGCCACTTTCCTTTATGTTGTGTCTTATCTATACTTTGTGTACATTGAAAAGTGTGTGGAAGAAGAAGAAGAATCCAGCAAGAAAACGTTTTGGTCTCCATCTCTCTTCTTGTCTCTTGAGTGAGCTTCTCCTTGTGCATTCTGTGTGTGTTCGGCGTAGCATCTTGAGCAAGTCCCCCCACCACGCGATTCTTGACATGGTATCAGAGCTGTACCACTAATTGAGGCTGGTTTTGAAGGCTAAAGAGAAGGAGAGGAGCCAAGGATTCGAGCAAGCAAACAACGGGTAAGAAGCTCTTTCATTCTCTACTTCTTCCCTTGGACAGTGCATATGGAGGCACCGAAAGCAGGGCAGAGCAAAAATTTCAGATTGCAGTGAGATTTGGTGTACGCAAAGAGCACTGTGTATTCTACTAATAGGCCCTTCAAGCCTTTTCCGCTACTATTTTGGCCATCTGAGATCATTTCAGGCCCCGTTTTAGACTCGCAAGGTTGTGGACAATAGTTCGAGGTATCCTGCAATTTCAGCTGTGTTTGCCATATACAGGTGCACAGGTTACAGATTTCAGATCTGTAAGTTCAAAGGTGTTTAGCAGTGAATAAACACAAGGTTTATCTGCAAACTGGTTGCAGATTGCATGCATTGTTGAGCAGATAGTGAAAAAGGTTGTTTGGTGTATTGCTGTGCACTACAGGTCGAGGGTTGCAGAATATTTGCTTGCTGTTTGGTATTAGTTTTGTGACAATGGCAGAGAATAGTGGAAACCCCATCATTGAGAAGCTTGACAATAACAACTACCCTTCATGGAAGTTCCATGTTACGAACTTCCTTATTGGAAAAGGCCTCTACGAGTTTGTTTCAGGTGAAAAAAAGGAGCCGGAGGTGAGTGATCCTCCAACTGCAGAAGAGACAAAGGCACGGAAGGAATGGAATGCAAAAGACAAAAAGGTCATGTATTGGCTGTCTGTAGTAATTGACAATAATATGCTGGGATATATTAGAAATGCAGAGAATTTATATGCAGCTTGGACCATACTTGAAAGTATGTTTTTCATAAATACAAAGGCACGAAAGATTCAACTCAAGCAAGAGTTGAATACATTAAAGAAAGGGAAGATGTCAATCAATGAGTATGCACTAAAGGTAAGGAGCATTGCAGATGCCTTGGCAGCGATTGATGCAATGCCCGATGATGATGATTTGGTATCGTCTACCTTGGGTGGACTTAACAATGAAAAGGCTTGGAAGTCTTTTGTAACTTCCGTATATGTCAGAAAGCCATTTCCAGATTTTGATGAGTTGGTCTCCCTTATGATCACTGAAGAGATCAACATGAAGAGCGAGACATCTAAAAAAAGTGGTGAACAGGTCCAAGCTTTCTACTCTAGTTCAAGAAGGGGACGTGGAAGGTCCTCTTCAAGCGGCCGTGGTACAGGACGTGGTAGTGACAACCAGCAAAACAGATTGAATCAGCAATTTGGCGATATACAGGTTTCAGGAGGTCATGGTAACTTTAGAGGCAGGGGAAGCTTTAGAGGAAGAGGTGGATGGCAGAATAGAGGTTCTAACAACTCTGGTATTGTGTGTCACTACTGTGGCAAAAAATGTCATATTGCAGCCCAATGTTATGCTAAGAAAGATTATATTCGCAATGGTAAGTTGTAGCAAGGAAAATGTGCATCGTCTTCACGACAGAATGAAGATAAAAATGAATGTCTATTTGTTATGTAGCATATGCTAAATGCTATTACAGGAAAGGGAATACATGATGATGTTTGGTATGTTGATTCAGGTGTATCCAATCATATGACCAACCATGCAGAATGGTTTGGAGAGATGCAAGATTTGCAAAATACAGGTTATGTGCAGACGGGTGATGATTCATGCCATCCAATCTCACACATTGGAAAATTTCCCTTGTCCTTGCATGATGGTAAGACAAAGAGTCTTTCAGATGTATTACATGTGCCATCTATTACAAAGAACTTGGTGTCAGTCAGTCAAATGGTAGAGCAAGGTCTGCAAGTCAGATTTAATGCAAAGGGTTGCTTCGTAGAAGACTTCAATGACAAGTGCAGGTTGGCTGCAAAGGAAGTAGAGTTGGATGTATGTTTACTCTGGATGCTGGAATTCCTACTATGAATGCTGCTATGTATGCTAAAGGAAAAGGTGTTGTTGCAGATATTGAAATATGGCACAAATGCATTGGACATGCAAATGTACAAAGGCTGAAATTAATGCAGTCCAAAGGGTTGGTTACAGGTTTGCCTACATTTAGAATTGCAAAATTTCATAAGGTATGCAAAGCATGTCAGTTTGGTAAGCAGGAAAGACAACCCTTTTCACATGACAGAGATGTAAGCAGAAATATCCTTGATGTTGTGCATACAGATATTTGGGGGCCTACACAAAATGTATCTCTTGGAGGCAGTTCATACTTTGTCACATTCATTGATGATTGTTCTAGAAAGTTGTGGGTATATTTTATGAAGGAAAAGAGTGAAGCGTTTGAGCACTTTAGAACTTTCAAGGCTGCAGTTGAAAGAGAAACATGCTTGAAAGTAAAGTGCTTGAGGTCAGATGGAGGGGGAGAGTACCTCTCGAATGAGTTCAATGATTTTTTGAGGTCTCATGGGCTAAAGAGACAATTCACATGCAAGTATACCCCACAGCAGAATGGGGTTGCAGAAAGGAAAAACATGCATATTGCAGAAGTTGCATGTGCCTTGATGGCTGAAAAGAATATGCCTAAGCATTTTTGGTCTAAGGCTATTCATATTGCTATTTATATTATGAACAGATGTCCCACAGCTGCAGTCCATGGGATGACTCCTGAAGAATGCTTTATTGGCAAGAAGCTTGATGTATCGCACTTGAAGGTATTTGGATGTGTTGCATATGTTCATGTGCCAGATGAGCTACGGAAGAAGCTTGATCCAAAGACAGAAAAATGTATCTTTATTAGATACTCTTTAGAGCAGAAAGGGTATCGCTGTTATAACCCTGTCACATGTAAGTTCAGAGTGAGCAGGGATGCCATCTTTGATGAAATGAGCAATTGGTATGCATCTAGTGGTGATGCATTGGATGATGATGATTATTATGACACTCATATGTAGGCTAACAAGCAAGAATCACTGACTCTTAGTGGACCAGAGACATCATCTGGTTGTCCTTGGTTTGGGAGACTAAGGAGTAACTCTACATCTTCAAGTGCATCTAGTAGCACTATAGGTAAAGACAAAGGAAATAATAAAGTGTCAGATGGCATTGATGCAGTTCTTGATGGAGACTCCAGTGGCTCAGAGAGCTTAGATGATGAGCTTGTATTCCTTCATACAAGACACCAGGTGTACAGAGAGCTCATAGTAATGTAAAGGCTACATTGAGTGATCCGGTGGTACGCAGATCTAGCAGGGTCAGATACCCTGTTAAAACATTTGGTTTTGAAGGTTATGCAACTCACCATTATGCTTATATGGTGAAACTAGTTGAGGATGTTGAGCCCAGTTGTTTTGAGGATGTTGTTGGTCATATTGATTGAGATGCAGCAATGGATGAGGAGATGGCTGCATTAGAGGCCAATAAGACTTGGGATCTAGTATCATTTGCCGAAGGGCAAGAAAGCTATTGGATGTAAGTGGGTTTATAAGATTAAGCACAAATGCAGATGGTTCTATTAGTAGGTACAAAGCTAGGCTGGTTGCAAAAGGCTATGCCCAGACATATGGCATAGATTATGAAGAAACCTTCAGTCCAGTCGCTAGGATGGCAATTGTTAGATGTGTGATTGCTTTGGCAGCAGCCAAGGTTAGATGTTGCAGCAAATGGATGTGAAGAATGCCTTCTTGCATGGTGATTTGCAGGAAGAAGTGTATATGGATCAGCCAGCAGGTTATGAAGATTTAGAGCATCCCACGTATGTGTGCAGGTTGAAAAAGGCGCTCTATGGGCTCAAGCAAGCACCTAGAGCATGGTCTGACAAGATCAGAGAGTATCTTGTCAATATTGGCTTTTATGTTTCTGATGCTGATCACTCACTTTATGTGAGAAAGGGAGATGCAGGATTGGTTATCATAGTCATCTATGTGGATGACTTGATTATTACAAGTGATAATGATAGTGGGATTGTTGAAGTCAAGGACTTTTTGAAGAAGAAGTTTGAGATGAAGGATTTAGGTGAGCTAAGGTACTTCCTTGGCATTGAGGTGATCAGATGTCATGATGGTATATGGCTGTCCCAAAGACATCATGGCTTGGATATATTGTCCAAGTATGGTATGACATCATGCAAACCACTTTAGTCCCGTTGGAGCAGAATGTAAAGTTGAGTGTTGATGTTGGGGATGAGATAGAAGACCCTACTATGTTCAGGAGGATAGTGGGGAGTTTGATCTACATGACCATTACAAGGCTAGGCTTGAGCTACGTTGTTGGTCTTGTGAGTCAGTTTATGTAAGTACCTAGAAAGCCACATTTGGATGCAGTCAGATGCATATTGAGATATGTGAACTCGACATTACATTATGGACTTTTCTATGAGGCAGGTACATATATACATGTGTTTGGATACACAGATGCAGATTGGGATGGTAGTATGTTTGATAGAAGATCTACTAGCAGATACATGTTCTCTCTTGGTAGTGTAGCAGTTACTTGGAGTAGCAAAAAGCAATCTACAGTTGCTTTGTTGAGTACAGAGGCTGAGTATAGAGGTGCTGCCGTTGCAGCATGTGAAGTAGTATGGTTGCAAAAGTTATTGGCTGATTTAGATAAGGTCCAGTTGTCATTTATTGTGACAACATGAGTAGTATACAGTTAGCTAGGAACCCTGTGTTCCATGCCAGGACAAAACATATTGAGGTACACTACCACTTTGTGAGAGAGAAGGTACTAGCAGGTGAGATTGATTTGGTGTATGTCAGCACATAAGATCAGATAGCTGACATCTTCACAAAGGCATTGGGTACAGAGAAGCTTCAAAAGTTTCGAAGCTTACTTGGAGTTGCAGAGATGTAGTTGAGCTTGAGGGGGAATGTTGAGATGACAAGCTCAACACATGCGGACATTAATGATGGACCGCCTGGTTAGATGGATCCACACGTCTACACTTAGCATGTCGGTGGTCATTATGACTCTCATATGGCCACTGACCCATTACTTATTATATTCAGGTTGTTACACCTATTTACAGCAGCTGGCAGAGTTATAGCGCCAGTCGACTAGTGTAGTCGGTTATGCATTGTTTGACTTAGTAGGCCACTTTCCTTTATGTTGTATCTTATCTATACTTTGTGTACATTGAAAAGTGTGTGGAAGAAGAAGAAGAAACTAGCAAGAAAACGTTTTGGCCTCCATCTCTCTTCTTATCTCTTGAGTAAGCTTCTCCTTGTGCATTCTATATGTGTTCGGTGCAGCATCTTGAGCAAGTCCCCCCACCACGCGATTCTTGACATTGCATGTAACTAAAAAATAAAGATGATTCCATCATCAAAGGAAAGCAGATGGACGTGATCCCTGATGGGTCCCTGCCATCCAACGGCAGGGTGGTCGCGATTAGTTGGGAGCTTTTCTAAATCAACAATAGAAATAAGAAGATGACCCAACTAATCGTTAGGTAGAACCAACTTGCATTGTTTTAGGGGGCCAGAATGGGATTTTTCCTTATGGGTAGGAGCGTTGACGTATTGCACTCCCCTCCATCTCCCATTCTCTTTGAACCAAGTGCAATGGCAAGTCCGAGCAATCATGTAGAAGTGGGAACTTGAAATTACTAATGCTAGCTTGCTGTTAGGAGACCCATCTGATTTTAGGAACCTGGAAGTTCAGGTTGATCCTAGTGGATTTGTTCGGAACACTTCCATTGCGATGTAGACTCAGTGGGGTCTAAGTGACAAACCCCATGATGTTCTAAGGGAGTGCCAAGCGGCATCATTTGGAAAACCTACTAATGGACTACATAAAGGTGTGCCTTGGAATGAGCCTGGCGAACACCTCACAGTACAAGGTGTTTTCTTAAGTTCTAGATCTATGCATTTTTCTCTCTTTTCTCAAGGAATCTTTTTAGTTGCATTTTAAGAGTTCCTTGAGTAGGCACGACTTTGTTTAGCACCAAGTACATGTTAAGGATTAGGTACATAAGGGTTAAACAAGCTCACATGGAATACATTTTGCACCTTGAGATTGTGTGGCCGTTTGATTTTGTAAGCTAGTTTTTCTATCACCTTGATTACTTCATAAAGTCGAGAATGTCTCAAACTAAGCTTTTTATACTTCACTAAGGATAAGGAGCTCTCCTCATGTCTCACACTTAGAAAAACTATGTGTCCTTACTTGGAGGTACGTACTATCCTTTGGGGATTCAATTAGGACTTTTTGCCGTGGTTGTTGGGCAGCACACACTCAATGTATTTGGGACATTTGACGCACTCCTATTATTTTAGAAGCTTCAACAACTTAGTTGACAACTACCTCTCACATAGATTCATGCACTCGAATCCACACTTGATGGTAGTGAATGCACAAAGTGAATCTCTATGCATGAAGAAACACTCTCACACATCCCACAACCCAAGGCATGCCCCTTAGGTTCTCACACATTCTATGTCCTTCATCATGTAAGAGGAGAGCATGGATAAGGCATGAGAGGAGAAGGAGGCTTCATCATTTTTCCCTCACCATACACTCTCACTCTCTTTCCCTCAATCTCAACCTCTCTCCCTCACTTTCTCTCCCACAAGATAGAAGCAAGAAAGTAAGAGCCAAAAGTTAGCACACACAAAAATAGCTTGTTCCATTCTTTTTATACAAGTTTTTAGAGTTAGGGTTTCCTCTCCCCTTTGGGCATTCCAACCTTCTTTTTGGCCAAGTGACCAGTCACTCCTCCTTGCATGCACCTAGAGCTATTGATTTGCATGCCTTTAACTTAAATGCTACACATCTATCTCAATACAATTGATGTAGTAGGGAGTCCAGATCTCTTTACATATTTCAAAATAATGATAGAATTTGGAAATTCAAAAAAAGTTATGGCCTTTCCAAGCTCTTCCTTTCTTCACATCTTCACATTGTTAACATTTTACCGCCTCTTAATCAAGCAATAACCCCATGGCACTCATGTCATAGAAACACAATCTAGATAGCAGGGATGGCTAGGTCAATTGATGAAGAGTTCTTGGTGGAAATGGGTTATTTAATGATGATAGAGAGAGAGATGGGGTTGGTGATGTTCTAATAGTGGTGATGAAGAAGGGAATGGTTGTCGATGGAGGTGCAAGAGGTTATAGGAAAGCAAAAGATGTTAGCCATCGACCTTGATGGTTTTACAAGTGCAAAATGTATATGTCATGTAGCTATGCTCTCTTTGAGGAGTGTGTCTACCTATCTTATGTAGTGTGGGGGGTGTGTGATGTACAACAAGGAGTTTCATCTAGTTCCAAGTATACTCAAGACATTGTCCCACACTTGAGGACCCAATTGGTGCGAGGTTGGGTGGAGTATTATAACCAAGAGGGTGATAAGTCTATTGAGAAAGCTCGAGTCGTCCTACATTTGATGTGCCCTGATGTTGTGGTATGGAGGCAAGGGCTAGAGGATGGACCCCTAGGTGTAGTGAGTGTCATTGAGCTTCTATATTTTTCTCTTTTTTTAATTTGACAAGCATCTCCACTACTCAAGGACTAGCATGAGTGCATGTTGAAGGAATCCTTTACTAAGCATATACCCTTTTAATCAGCTACATAGCTATAGGCGTGACTCTAGAAAGAAGGGGTGGATGCAAAGTGCAAATCCAATATCCACCATATTGTAAAAGCTCCATGTAATAAGGGGGAAGAAGGAATACCCTAAGGTGTAGTCATATCCACACCACTTGATCTATACCTACATTAACATCAAATAATAGTAGCAGTAGCCTCTCCTCATATGGTGTGGTGGGTTGTCAAAGTAATGTGATGAGGAGGTAAAGGTAGTTGCATGTGGTTATGAAGGAAGGATATAGGCAACTTGTAAATTTCCTTACAAAATGAACAAAGGATGGAATAAGGTCAAATTTCTAGAACAACTAGAGTCTTTTCTTCTTAGTAACTTTAACATTCATAATCTTTAGGAAGTTTTATCTACCATCCTCTCCTTCCTTGTATTCCTTACAGTGCCGAGATGAGGATAGGGACAATAGATTGGGTCTATCTTTGCACCAAAACTAGAGTAAACAAAGGCCTATTGTGCTATCTTAACATTTTCTAGGATGGGGTATCGCCATGGTGGCTATCTTGGCCAAGCTTCCCATGGTTTCATGGTAAGGTATCTACTTCTAACACCTATCACTTGACAAGACCTCTTGAAGGATTTAGTGTCCAACAACCATACCCACTTCTCTACTATACTTTTTGTTGTTTGAATGAGTACTTGCACTCTTCTAGGAGGCAAGGATTCCTTGAATCTATTTTCTTGATCTAGCCTAAAGTTAAAGATCATTGCATTGGTGGATCCTTCCTCTATCTAAAATTTATGTACCACCTCCTCAGGGTTTCCTTGCTCTTGTTCTTTTAGAAGCTATGATGGAAGGTGGAAAACCATTAGCTTCTATGTTTTTCCTTCAACTTCTCAATCATGGCATTGTAGGCTTTCCTTTGCTCAAGGGTTTCTTCAATTGGCTACTCCATTGACTCTCCAAAGTCAAAGTCCAACAAATTGGGTAGATCCTTAGGTGATGTCATATTGGTGGGTGACTCTAGGTAAAGAGGAAATCCTACTGGGGAAGGCTTGTCTTGCAAGAGTCCAAAGGCATGTAGGTATTGGTCCCTATATCCCTTTTATTGTAGGTGATGTATGAGGTCTTGTCTAGTTGGTTCTATAGTCATAAGGCTAACCTACTCCATGCCTTCTAGCATGCTTGTGCCTATTCCAAGTTGGGCCTTGAGTTTCTTAGGATTTTCAATTTGTAGAGTGCAACCTTTGAGTGCTGCTTCCTTGTAGATCTCCTACTGCTTAGTGAGGATGAATGTATAAGCATCCAATTTGAGCTTGCTTTGGAATTTCCCATATAAAGCAGCTCTTAGGTGTGTTTTCTTCTCTTTGCCCATGCATTGTAGGTCAATAATTAAAGTGTGTTGATCAACAAGGTAATTAAGCTGGATAGCTTCATCAATGCTAATTTATGCAAACTTTGCACCTCCCCTTTTACTAAATTTGATGCTTCGGTTAGCTTGGTGGCCATTGTCCTTCACAATTTCTCATAGGTAACATTCCATTGTTCTTTCTCTTGCAAGTGATGCTCATGCTCTCTTTCTTGAAGATGTACTATTTCTTTCTCATAAGAGAGCTCGACTTAGAGCATTGTCAATTGACATTTCATATCAGCCATTTGGTTGCTCATCTTGTTTATGTCTACCAAGTTTTCCTTCAATGTCATCCTAATTTCCTAAATCTTTATGGCTTGTATTTGTAGGATAATCTATTTTTCCTACAATTGCTTCTATAGCTCATATGTTATGGTGCATTCAACATATTATTACAAGGAGTTCTCCTTCTCTTGTAGCTATTTTTGAAATTCTTCCCTTAATAGTGCCTCTTTGTAGTGAGCCCTTCTGTTTTCTCCTAAAGGCATTCTCCTTCTCTTGCAGCAGATTTTGGAATTCTAACTTTTGTTTCTTTGTTTGAATCATGAGTATTGTAGTTCTCTTGCATCTCTTTTAGTTTTTATTGGGTCTCTTATTTCCCTTTGAAGGCCATTTCCCTACTCTCGTTAAGTTATTCACACATTTTTTCCAATGCCTCCAGACCACCCACTATGCCTTGTTGCTTGGGTTGGTTTTGAGTACTCTTGGCTTGCATGATGATGATTGCTTTTATCATGAGTAGCAGATGAAGATGAAGAAGAAGATGATGATTACACTGTCCACAAGTAGCAGCATGCACAACTTGAAGATGATGTTGATGGTGATGGTGCCCTACTCAGATCATGAATAGCAGAGGAATATAAAGATGATGATGATGATAAGCATAAGGTAGAAAATGTAGAGGATTTGTGTGAGATAGGGAGTAGGGTTGCTAAAAGAAACTATTGCTTTTCTCCACTAATTTTTTGCCCTACTTTTCTTTATTATTTTCTTCCTCAATATAAAAGCAAACCCACAAAAGCAAGCAACTTAAGGCTCTTAATCCTTAATATGCACAAGGTGGTTTCTTTATATTCTAAGGTGATTATTTACGACTATGATTACCACTTACAATCTTGAAATCATGAATTATTAAATTATTATCCTACCATAATTGCAAATCATAATCTCAATCATAATCTCAATCATAAAACCTAAATCTACAACTATGCACCATGCAAGTGACTTTTGTAGTCAAGATATCCTTGCTCCTGGAAATGGAACCAAAAATGTTGGATACCATACTCTGAACATATTTGGGATGTTTAAACACACTCATATTATTTTAGGAACTTCATCCACATAGTCGTTGACTACCTCTCACATAGTCTCTTGCACTCGAATCCACATTTGATTGTAGTGAATGCACAAGGCAAATCTCCATGCACAAAGAATATTGTCATGCATCCCACAATCCAAGGCACACTCTTTAGGCTCCCACACTCTACAGCCTTTATCATGCAAGAGGAGAGCATGGATAAGGCATGAAAGAGTACACGAGAAGAGAAGAAGGCTTCATGGTTTGTCCCTCACCACACACACTCTCTCTTTTTCCCTCAATATCAACCTTCCATAGGACAAAAGCAAGAAAGCAAGAGCCAAAAGTTAGCACACACAAGAATAGCTTGTTCCATTCTTTCTCATTATTTTTATATAAGTTTTTAGGGTTATGATTTCCCTATCCCCTTTAGGCATTCTAGCCTTATGTTGGCCATGTGACCAATCACCATCAACATCATTTAACTTAAATGCCTTTAACTTAAATGCTAGACATCTATCAATATAATTTTCACATGCTAGCTCTCTTTAGATATTTTAAAATAATATAGAACTTAGAAATTTGAAAAAATTTATGGTCCCTCCAAGCTCTTCCTTTCTTTGTGTCTTCACATTGTTCACAATGGTCTTGGGTAACCTTGATATCATGATGGATGGCTTAAACTTGTTGGTCCATTTCTTTAGGCATAGCTTTTGAAGCTTCCACTTTAGACTAGAGTTTGGAAAATTTAATATGATGTATGGCATTCTTTCCCATAGAGAGATTAGAATGGGAACATCTTGATCATCAATTTTGCTAGCAAGTGTCATTATAGGAAAATTTTACAAGAGGTAGATATTCAATATAGTATCTTAGCTCTTTGCCATAGAAGAATGTTAGTACTTATTCAATGGTTTGATTCACACACCTTCTCAATTTGGTCATTTTCTTAGAAAGTCATGTTAAAGCATAGTTAAGTTTTGATGGCTTAGAATAGACAGGTCCAAAACTTTGAGGTGAACTTGGAATGCTATCCCCAACTATACTTTTTGGTTGCCCATGAAGTCTAATATTTTATTGATAAAGAATTAATGCCATATCAAAATATTTATAAGTAGACTTGACCAAAATCATGTGAGTAACTATAGTCAATCTGTCTACCATCTCCATGATAGAATCATATCCACTAGTAGTAGGGCAATCTAACTACAAAGCATGTGCTTATAAACTTCTACCTCATCTACAAAATGCCCAAGGGTTGAAGTTTCCTAGGCATCTTGTGTAATGTTCCCGTGCAAATATTAGTAATAAGTTAGTAAGTTAATAAGTTAGTTAGTCTATAAGTTAGTAAAGTTAGTTAAGTTATGAGTTAGTAAGTTAGCTATAGTTAGCTTATACATTAGTTAGTAAGGTTAATAGTTAGTAAGTTATATAGCTTATATATATTATAGCAAGTTACTAACATTAAAAATATTAACGTTAAGAAAAGAAAAGGGGCGTCACGAATTGATGACTGCCATAAAAGTGCCCCCCTAATCATCATCATCATCATCAGTGTTGTCATCATCATAATCATCATCATCAACATCATCATCATCGTCATTGTCATCTTCTTTGTCATTTTTATCATCGTCTTCATCATCATGAACAAAATCGTTGTCAATAGCCTCACAATCCCCCCTTTTCAGAAAATTAAAGAGAAAATAAAATAATAATAAAAGAGGGAAGCTCCCACTCTGAGTGAAGAAGTTGGTTTTAACATAAAGAGAGGAGAAAGAGAGAGGAAGGGAGAGGTAGCATGCACTCCCTTCTGCCTATAGAAAGGCATGCCCTCTACTCAATTGTGAAGGCACAAAGAGACCCTAAGAGGCTGCGAGAGAGAGAGAGAGAGAGAGAGAGAGAGAGAGAGAGAGAGAGAGAGAGAGAGAGAGAGAGAGAGAGAGAGGAGTTACCCCGAGAGGCTGTGAGAGAGGGAATTAGAGAGAGGGTTAGAAAGGAAAAGAATTAACTCAACCCCCCGTCTCAATCTTCAACTATGTAATGTGCCCAACTGTCCTCTAGGCATGTTTTTAGCAGTCCATCGAGAGATGAGAATCTAAGCAACTCTGCCCAGCACTCTCATGGAATGCAACGGGGTTTGTCACCTAGGGTTTCTCGAGTCCACCCCACAATGGAATGTTCACTGCCAAACCTTGTAGGATCGACCTGAAATCTGGGTTCCTAGTGGTCAAAGTTTCTTAGCAGCATTCTAGTGTCGAGTCCTGGACGTTCTACCTTACACAGAGATACCCAAGCCAAATCAAACCCATGTCACACTTTGTTCAAAGGGAATGGGAAATGAGAGGGATGCACCACACAACCTCTCTGCCTGTAGGGCATAGTCCCATTCCAGTCCCCTAAAATGGCATGAATCGGGATTCCAACCTAACAATACTTAAAGGTCACAAACGATGGTAAAACCTTGTGAGAAGCCTCCTAGTTCTCTGGGACCACTCTATTGTAGGATGGACCTGTCGAGGGTTTCGCCCACCCGCTTCCCTTAGTAAGCGTTCTTTAGTTATCTAATTAGGTTCTATCACATTTATGTATGACATTTAAAATCAGCTTCCTTAATTAAGCCTTTTAGGGAACAAGGTTCATTCGCGTAATTTACAACACAAACACGAAAATAGTGCAAGCAGTCCTTTTGACAAACAAGTTCCTTAACTTATCTTCAAGTTAATCTTTGTCTTCTACCCATACAAGAGAAATTATATATCCCTTTTTCCCAATAGAAGTACCCAATCCAAATCACATGGCACCATAATTTCCATCCTTTATCTAGAATAGCATCTTCAATGCCTCAGGCATTAGGCTCATGGCAATCTTCAACTCCATTCCGGACTAGACAAGGGGTGTCCAGAGCTCCACCTGACCCCAAGTGGCCTAGGAGTGAGACACAATTTTCGTGGTTAGCCTTTTCACCACTCGACCTTCAGCCCATGAATCGACTAGTGCCCTTCTCATGTTGAAGCACGATGTGACATTGGAGATGATCCACACGTGCAAAATATCATTTCCTTAATTAATCCAGTTATGAATCAAGCACAATCAGCCCAATATCATTTTCCAAGAAAATATTCATTTATTCCCATGGCAACTTGTCATCACAAACCCCTACCATACATTTACCATCAATCACAAGCACTTGGAATAATCATCCAAACCACAATCCAACAATCAGTTAATGCAAATGCATTTAGGATGTTGTTTGATCAATCAACAAAAACAATGGTATTCTTTTCCAAACATTGCAAGAATAGTCGTGATAACCTTTCCATCGCATATTTGCTCTCCCCCTTGGGATCAGGAGTAGTTTTATGTAAAATTTACTTCACACACTCTTCTTTCGGCTAAGGCATATGTTAAGGTTTCAAACACTGTACAAGACATAAGTTCTATTAATCACTTACTTTGATCGATAACCCAGCCTTCAACAAGTACAAAAACATTGGTCACTTAGGGTTTCCTAATCCTTGAGCTCTTCATTTTCCTTGGAGTTGATGTTGCGTCTAGCCCAACCCCAAATAGGAATGATAAACATAGTAGCATGACAATGGAGCTAATTGTGTATGTACGTGGAGTTGTATATTGTTAGATATGATCTGCCCCACCCTCATTAGGTGCTACCAATGATCCATGGTGCTCAAAGTTGTAAGGCTCGCATTATGAGGAGAAGCCAAATGTGAGCCTGGACATTGGTAGAGTCCTGACTTGTATATCAGATGAGGTCTATGTGACCGGATGGAAAAAAGGTGACTGTTGTGGGTCTAATCTTTGGGTTAGATGGAGTGGTTAAGCTGGTAGCAACTCGAGGCGCATTGCATCGAGTTGGGGTGTAAGGGAGTTAAAAGGGGGCCCGATGGTAAAGGGAATATTCCCTAGTCGACTAGTGGAGGCTCATATGGTAGGTCGGTCAGCAGGCTGACCTAACGACCTTCGCGGGCTATAAAAGCTAAACCCCTTCGCAGCCATCTCACACTCATCTTTCACCCGGTCAGAGTTGTTGTTCCAGCTAGCCTTAAGCTCTTCACCTATCTTCTGTCTAGATCGCCATCTAAGCTTCACACAGTGGAAGTGCACGGGTGGACAGAGCCATCTTTGTATCAGTTGTTTGGAGTTAAAGAATTTACTGATTCTCCTCTTATCTGTTGTGTACTCTCTATCTCTTTCTCAGATCCTGTTCGTTGCGCCATGTAATATTTTACATATATATAGGGATGAATTGGAGCTATGCCTATGTCAACCCATCATCTCTTCCTCTCTACTCCTTATATTGCCTTTGTTGCCTACAGTCCCTTGAAGTCCTTCTATTATCCTTGGCTACATTGCCATCCTCCATTATTATGCCACTGCCATCATCCTTGATTGACACTTTAGCTACCAATCTACACCATCCGAGCCTAATAAACATGATTATTGGCATCATTAACTATATCTTTTGCCTTACTTAAGATAGCAATTTCTTGAAACCTAGGCCTATCTCCAATATAATCCCAACTTCTTTGATTGGTTTACTGCAAGCCTAATTAACACAAAACCAAATCTTTCATCTGCTTTTGTTACCATGCCAAATGCATCTTCATCAAATATTATAGAATAGAGTGACATATATGAGCATTCTAGAAGCAAGGGTATGGTAGTATGCTTGAGACTTTAGACCCTAATCCTGAAGCCATTGATGTCTCTACCAAATCCACCCATTACTTAGACCAATTTGAGCCAATTGAATCCCAAATTACTTTCAAGGAGGTTTCTTAGACTAACTTATAGATCAATGCTAGAAAAAAGGCAAGAATTTTATTACTTATGACCAATATCGTGGTTGGATTGGCAGTGATGCCCTCGCCCAAGGCTTCATTGTGGATTATGGGATTCCCAGGTGCATTCGATATTCTTTGCTTCGGTCAATCACTCCAGCATTCCCATTGGACCTTGGGGCTAGTCTAATATTGATGGCTTTGGATCCAACAACCATATAACGGGGCCATTTCCCAGTCTTCTTTGCTTTAAATGCAATCCCCACAAGTCTTCAGCTACCTCTTTCTCAAATAGAGGGCCAATTGGGAGAGGGAAATTAAGTTGTAGATAACCAAGAGGAACAAGGGGGAGAAGGACAGCTCGTGTGATCACCCTCTAAGGAGGGGGAGAGAAGAAGATCCTTGAGAGACTCTCTCTCTCTCTCTCTCTCTTCAAGGCCATTTAGGCCTCTTCCTACAGCATAGAGGGGGGAAAAGGGAAGGGGGGGGGGGGATAGGCTCGTGGCTCCCCCCCTCATCATCATCGATTTTCTCGTCATCTTCTTTCTCCCCATCAACTCATCATCACGCCATCTTCCTCCTCTTTCCCCACGCCACCTGTCAGCAACGACAGGGGGGGAAAGATAAATTTTTTTGAAATAATTAATTTGTTTTGGGGGGTGGTTCCCATGTGGGCGCACGGGGATAAATTACATGAAGGAACCTGTGATTTAATGAACTAATTAAAGAATTTGGTTGTATATGTTTCAATAAATGTGCTATAGGTAATTTAAAAAAAAACTAAAGATGATACCATCATCAAAGGAAAGCATGTGGGCGTGACCCTTGACGGTTCTGTCCAATGGTAGGGTGGTCCCGGATAGTTGGGAGCTTTTCTAAATCGGTGATAGAAATAGGAAGGTAATAAATTGACCAAGTAATCGTTAGGTAGAACCGACTTGCATTTTTTTAGGGGGCCCGATTGGGATTTTGCCCTCTTTGAACCAAGTGCAATGGCAAGTCCGCTTTGGTGCTAGTAATCCTGTAGGATGTGGAAACTCAAAATTACTGATGCTATCTGGCTATTAGGATACTTGTGTGATTTTAGGAACCTGGAAATTTAGATTAATCCTAGTGGGTTTAATCAAAACTCTTCCATTGCGATGTAGACTTAGTAGGGTCTAAGTGACAAACCCCGTGATACTCCAAGGGAGTGCCAGTCGGTGTCATTTGGAAAACCTACTGATGGACTATAAAAAAGCGCACCTTGGAATGAGCCTGGGGCAGTAGATACCTCACATCTTGATTATTTTTACCTTGACTCTTTGGAAATTTAGGCATTGGGTCACATACTATAGTACATATCCTTGCATTGCAAATTGCGTTAAGGTTTTAGAATGACTTAGGTATCTAGCTATTGGATTATCATGAGTTTCCCACAAGATCTTAGCCTTAATATCTTGACTCTTAGGGATACAAATGAAATCTTGGGAATAGAGACACCCATTGCTTGCATGATAGTCCTTTATCTTGGCTTGTTCTTTGTCTGAGCTTCCACCTTAGAGTATCGTGGCCATGAGCAATTTGTACTCCTTGTCATGGGAAAATGGCTTGTCATACAAGCTCTAGGATTGGGTTATCAAGTATGGATAGCACTCTTAAGCTTCTTTCCTCAACAATACTATTAATGAATGTTTTTGGACTCAAGGAATCTATAATAAAAAAATTTACCATTTTTCTGTTGGTACTTGATCTCAAAATCAAACTCTTGCATTATCTCAAACCATCTTCTTTGGGCATCTCAATCCATATTTTTTGCCTTGTGTTTAGGTTGGTTTGGATGAAGATCCACTTAAGGCTCTTATGGTCTATCATTAGAATATTGTTCGTAAAGTCCACTTACATTAATGATCATTTCAAATTCTTTAGTAAAATCAAAGAGTTTCAATACCAAGGTTTTGGCTATAGATTCATTGAGTCAATCAAAACTCTCTCGGTGTTTAACTATCCATATGATTAGAGTCTTTTTCTTCAATAGGTTACTCAAAGGTGTTACAATATGCAAATAGTCATTGATGAAGATTTGATACCATCCTATCAATCCCAAGAATCCTCAAATCTCTTTGACTATCTTAGATATTGTAATGTCCCCATTACTTAGTTTATTTTAATGTGCGTATACATTCCAAAGAACATTGATTTATGAAACTCACTCTCATTATGAAGATAATAATTATTATTAATGAGGTATTATATGCCAATTCATGGAAGAAAGACTTGGGAGACCCTCACAAGACTAGCTTATTAAAACTATGTTTGTAGTATAGAACAACAAAAAGACCTAGCCTAGTGGATAGTCACTTGGCAGTTAAGTGCACTTGGGTGACGACATTGCTAGGATAGGTGACCTCCCATGAAGATTTTCCTACAAGGTAGTGGGAGCTTCTCACACGTAGCCAATGGTGCCAACGAAGCCTTTGTAGCCTGTTGCCAAGTATGCCAAAGCCAAGATGCCAAGGTCTATACCTTGGTTGCTGCCTTAGTTATAAGACTTGGAGTGACGGCCATGTGGTGCTCACCCATATATTTGTAAATTTTTATCTTCACACTACAAAAATGGAGCTCTCTCTCTGACATCATCAATGATGTCATTAGAAGTGCTAAAAGAAGTGTTCTCTCTTTGTCATTGATGATGCCATTAAAAAATGATAAAAAGCAAGTGTCCTCTCTTTTACCCCTCCCCCCCATCGCAAAACTATAAATTGAGGGCTTGGGGACGACCAGGAAGGGGGGGAGGAGAGCAATCTTGACAAGGATGAGACACTGGTCGAGAAGAAGGAGACTCTATTCCACGAGACAAAGAGATATCATTCCATTCAACCCAAGGAAGGGAATATGCAGAAGGTCTCTCATCCTCTTCTACTTTAATTCAAGAAGAGAAGACACTGAAGAACTTTATCCTATTCTATCAATCCGGTTAGAAGTCATACCTCTACTCTTATCCCTATTCTGCTTACTAGAGAGAGAGAAGTATTTCTCTCCATGAGGCAAGAAGAACCATCCGCGAGGCCTACATCATTGAATCTTGCAATAACCATCATCATCATTGAGAGTCTTACACCCTTGCCAACCAGTATTATTGTCGTCTTCTTCTTCTTCTACAAATCATATTTCCATCATGGCCTCGAAGAAAAAGAATTCAAAAGCAGAAGTTGGGAATGACCCTACTAACTTGGAAGCAACAATTGGATTTGTGAGCACGGGAGTCACTAATGAAGTCACAAATGCGGATAACAACTCTTTACCAATTTTGATACCACTGGTTTTTTTCCTAAAAATTTCTATCTGAATTCAATAGAAATAAGATAAGAAATACTGCGATATTAGAGTATTCACTTTGTAAACTATTAGAACATCTTATAGGCTAGAAACTGTAAGGAAAACTATGAAATTCTAAAACTCAAGAGAAATCATGAGGAATTTTTCAAGATGGATTTATTAAGAACGAACCTTGAAGAAATTAGTTAAGGATATAGTTTAATCTAGAAGCTTTGATAGAAGATTTTAAGACAAAAAATATCTCTAAGTTAAAGAAATTGACTTAAGGCCGAAACTTGGTTATAAGAACAAACCTTAAACTAGGAAGTTAGAGACCCCGAAATCTAGATACCCTTAGTTAATTTCCAAGGGAAGAGTTCATTATGTGAAATTCAAGTATCGATTACTACTAGATTAATCATCACTTGAAAGTTGCATGATTGATTGAAGTCATAACTGGTTAAAGACATCAATCTTGTTTGATATTTTCTAGATTAGATCCTGATTGAATTAAGTATTGGAATAGATATAAATTGAGGAGCCCTATACTCCCCCAAGGATAGGTGCTGAATCCTCATACCAAGAGAGGATGTTTTTACTGCTGCATAAGCATGGACTGACTCTGATGGCGAGAGGTCTCCAAATAGAGATCGTATTAAGTAGGAGGTGGTTAAGGTGCCAAGGGAGCTCTAGCTAGTAAATCCTTTACACACATAGGAACTACTTGGTCCCCTATATGGCCCAAGCTCTACTTGGGACACCTTAAAATGCTAGATATAGCTGGATTTGATCTTGGTGACGTGCAGATGCACTGGATGAGGCATCACGTGATTTTGTAATTTTTCTCATGTATGGGCAAGAGAACACATATTATGGAACATAATCAATGAATTTTTTTAATTCTGATTGTATGTCCATGAGTAAATTATGCAAACGAACAACTGTGCATGAAATGATTCTTTTTAATTAATGAAGCTATTTTTATATGTTTCACATAATGTGGTAGGTAATTAGATAAGTAAGAACTTCCATAAAGGGAAGTGGATGGATGGGTTCCTACTAGCGATCCAGTCCTATGGTAGGGTGGTCTTGGTTAGCCGAGAGGTTTTCCCAAAAATAAACACTAGGAAGAAACTCTAGGAAGGGCCGATTTATTGACTTACTTAGGGTTTGGTCTCAATATCCAAATTGTAAATTATCTTAGGGGAAAGGTACGGTGGATGTAAATCCTTAGTTTGCTACTGGAAAAAAGTGTTGTACTCCATGAACCAAGGGTAATAGCAGTTGCTCCTTCCAGACAAGAAGCCTCTCAAAGGACACCTCCGAATGTGAGCTAGTTGTTGATAGGTGATTATTAGGTCAATTAGGAACCTTTAGGTTGGTCCTTCATGGGCAATGATAGGATGCTTCCCCTATGGGGTAGACCTAGGGAAAATCTGATCATTCTTGTTAGAGTACGAATGGCAACAGCTAGAAGGTAAACTCTGGGCCACTACTAAAATGTCACTCATTGCGTAATCAAGGCAAGTACGTTACAGATACCAACCTTACTAATATAGGATGTCTCTTACTTCTATAGGGTCTACCAAAATTTCCTCACTAGAGAGACAATGTATCTCGAGAATTAGATCATATCCATGCAAAATATGCATCTCCTATTCTTGCCATAGAGTAGCTAGTTCTCATGAAAGGTTTGTAGTGCAATCTTTAGATGGACCTCATTATCCTTTAAAAATTTGGAATATTCTAGTATATCATCAAAGAATAGTAGCATAAAGTCATCTAGATGTGGCCAAAAGATATCTTCAATCAATTGGTTGAATGTTTCCAAGGCGTTGGTCAATCCAAAGGGCATGACCAAGAATTCTTAATGTCCATATCTAGTGTTGAATCTAGTCTTTGGGATGATTGCTCTTTGATTTAGATTCGATAGTACCCAAACCTCAAGCCTATCTTTAAAAAGACCTTGGCTCTATGAAGTCATTCTAAGAGCTAATCAGTCTTGGATATGGGATACTTATTCTTGATTGTCACTTGGTTTAGTCCTCTAAAGTCAATACAAATTATGAGGGATACATCTTTCCTTTTTTGAAAGAGGACAAATGCTTCTATGGATACTAGTTTGACTCCTAGAATTAGCTCTATCTCATGGTCAAATTCTTGGTTCGAAGAAGGTAATTGCACCAACCCTTAGGGAGGAAGATATCATCAAATTTTTTTATCCACAAAGGTAATTTTCCTTCATTGGTCTTTTCAACCTTGTTGAAAACTAATCACATAAATTGGTTGCCCCTTTCTCAACCCTTTTTGAAGTCACCTTGCTTTGGATAGCTAGACTTTGGTCCTTCCACCTTTCCCTTGAGTCTTTACCATGTTTCCTTCCAAGTCTTGGAGGATAACTTCTTCTTTGGTACATAGGATTTGGGCTTTATTCTTCTTGAGTTGATCCATGTCCAAGATGCAATTGTAGCAACCCAATGGTATAATATGGAATTTGGGTTTGGTTTTTTGCCTCTCTAATAATACAAGGAGATTGGAACACCACTTGACTAGTGAAGTCTATGAATCCCATGGAATTTAGATGGTGTTGGTCATGGGAAGATGTTCAAGTGACTATTAAATATTGCCTTCTCTAGCTTGGCTAAGGGTGGATATGTTGCATGCGATATCAAAGCATAAATATTTTGTTCTTATTTGATTTATTAATCAAAATAAATAAACAAGTGTTCATCCAAATCACTTGGTAAAATGTTAGTCCATGTCCTACGCTTTTAGTAGAGTTCCTTCCCCATTAGCCAATTCTACAATCATTTTCTTACGTTCAATAGAGTTCCTTCCATTACCCAATTCTATAATCATTTTCTCTATAATATTGGAATCTAGTCACAAATCTTAACTATACTTGGAGCAAAAAAGGGAAGATTACTTCCATGTTCAATTGGTGTTTTGAAGGACTTACTCATATAAGTTGATGGAGATAATGGGTTTGAAGGACTTACTCATTTAAGTTGATAGAATCTAGATAAAAAAGCATTTGTTGTTAGCTCCTTGTTCTCCATGGCCACATGTATGGCTCCTCATTTGATTTCCTCCCCTATGGTATACTCTTCTTCTTCTACTAGCCTATCATAGAGTTCAATCATGCTCTCACCACTCTTCCTCATCCATAGCTTTTGATGTTATTTCCATTTTCATAATATTTTTTGATTGGTTGGTTCAAATTAGTGTTTCAAGGGTGCTTTGGATAGTTAGCTCTTAGATCTCTAATCTTTTTGCATTGGTAGCACTGCTTTGCTTAGCTAGCACGAGCCTTGAGTAATAGCATTAGCCCACCCATTGCCTTTGTGTTGTTTATATTGCTTCCATAATTTAGATCATTTCTCCCATAGTTATTGTTTTCTATGTAGTTTCTTTGGCCATTTTGGGCAATCAATTTGGCTATGGACCTGGTTTACATAAGGGTATCTGCAAGAGTTGTGGGTATAGTTGGCTCAAGTTGCATGTTTAGAGGAGGATTTAGACCATGGTAGAATCTCATGATTTGTGGAGATGCTGTCATTGGTGGTGCATACTTGTGAAGGCTCATAACTTTGAGTAATACACTTCCAAGGTCAGATTCAATTGAGAAAGGCTAAAAATTTTATTCATCTTGATGGATTCAGATGATGGATGCAAATATTGTTGTTTCATAGCTTTCTTGATTTGTTTCCAAGTACAAAAGCTTTGATAACCCCATTATCTTGACATCATTGTTTCCATCAAAGCATAGCCTCACTGGTGAGATAAAGGTGTACACTCATGTATTGGTATGCAACATTGGTTATGATAACCTCAAAATAATCATCCATGGCTTCAGTCCAAATGTTTGCATCTTATTCTATCTTAGATCATTTTTTGTTGAACTTTGGTGGCAAGAACTGCTTCAAAATGAATTTCTTTTATTGGAACCCCTTGGAGGTGTTTAGAGTTCACTTGCTTAAGAATTGCAAAAATTCACCAAAATTTGTGGTGATCCAATAAAGTATTTTGAGCTAGAACCACTTTATTGTTAAGAAAAACCCCTTACTTTCATGGTGATTCAATAAATTATTTTGACTAGATTGTGTGGTGAGTGAAATTAGGTGCCATTGAGTATTCACCCTCAATGTTGGTGGGGAAGGCAAGAACCCTCAAGCTCCAAGAAACAAAGAAGTTTACAAATGTGCTAAAAGATGTTTACAATGGCACATATCCTTGCCTTTTATACTCCATCCTCGATTAAGCTAAATTTCCCTAAGCTACAGGGTACAAAATTATTTATTACAAACTTTCTGTATAGCCTATGGTACAAATGAAATATAAATTTATAGCTCTATTTTTTTTGTAAAAATCTTGCCAAATTGGTTATGAAGAAACCTTTTGATCTATATAAAATCCATGATGTAAATATTATATCTCAAATAGGCCAAACATGTTTCATAAAATGGTCTCAAGCAAAGATTGTATTGGCAATCAAGTTAAATTTAGAGAAACATTAGAGCAATCAAGGAGTATGTTTGAGACATGTAGTTAGAATATGATATAAGTTAGAAAAACTTTGAGCAAGCTCTTAAACAAGAACATTGTATGTAGGATCTCGAGCAAGATGGTGATTTAGCAAGTCTTTGAAAGGTCTCAAGAATAGGATTTAGTAGAACTATTACAATAATTACATGAGTTGCAATTGAAGGTTGCAAGACTTCAAGAAAAAGAGCAAACAATACCAAAAGGAATGGTTTGCAAGGATACAGGAATGACTATGTAGGATGAAGTTAAGGAACTCTTATATGAAATGTATAAGTTACAGTGGAACCTATCGTGACTCAAAGAAGATGCTCAATATGCTGAAGATACAGAAGAAGTTGCTTGATGTTGCATATGTGTTTTTGATAGATGCTTTGCCTAAAGATGTAGAGGACACATTTCTTCTAAATACAAATGATATAAACAGAATGAATGCAAAAGATATAGAGGCAATGGATACATATGATTTGTTTGAAGATGCAAATGATGTGGAAACAATGAACACAACTGAGATAATGACAATGCATGCCGATGATAATGTGAATACAACCAACATAGATGATATCTTGATAGAGAATGCATATGGTGCTTTGATTGTGAATGTAGATGTGAATGATACAAATGTTATACAATCCGTGCAAGCCAAAGAGAATGTTTTTCAAGGTGTTTCCCTAGCACAAAACAGAGAGATATTTTTCATGCAATTTGCTTCTTTATGGATACTTGTATTAAGATCCTATCCTTTTATATATATAATGACCTGGAAAACATGGATGCATGCTTTTCTATATGTATGATGTTGGGGAAAATGTGGATATGTTTTATGGACCAAAACCATTTAAGCTAATTGCAAAAGGGAAGTGGGAAGCCTCAATGCTACCATATGATCTAGGTGGATTTGCAAGCTTTTGAATGCTACAAAGTTTTGATAGGATGCAGCTACCATTTGATCCTGGTGGATCTATGAATTTCTTGGAGTAGGATACAGATAGCTACATGCGATTTGGATTTCATGAGCTTTCGATGCCCTATGATCCACGAGGAAGTACTTGGATTAGGTGCATGCTTTTGTGGATATCAAGTATCTAGATTTATGTTCCAAGAGGAAGCTATGGTAATCATCACTTATGTAAGGTGATTATTTGGATTTTTGATGAAGCATCACTATGTTGATATGCATGACTTTTGGGAGATGAGTATTTGGTCTTTTGACCCAATGGGTTGCCTTATCATGCCAGAGGATGTATAGGTTTAAAGGGGATGGATGTCATGTGGTTACATGTTCAATGAAGGAAAAGTAGGGATATCTATATAAATATTTCAGATATATGCTTATGGGATACTTACCCATGATCCTAACAGGTTTTTCTAAGATCAAAACCGGCGGTCCATTAAAGAAGTCTAAGTTTTTATTATTAAGTTCTATTAACTTAATGAGAACCTTGGGTGGATCTAAACATATGCAAGAAGATATATTGAGTGTTACAAGGCATCCAAGCCTAAAAATACAAAAAACTAACATGTTTTTTAAAAAGTAACATTTTTTACTATTCTAAGAGAATTCTTGTAATTTTACCCACGTGGGCTTGTCGACTAAGTCTACTCGCTTCCATTTAAGTACCTAGATGATCAACTTTAGAGTTTGTATGTGAAAGTTATGGTGGAAACAAGTTGTAGCCAAGCTCAAGAAATGACTACTATCTTAAAGAATCTGTCATAGCTACATGGACTACTTGGATGTATGCTAACTTGAAGATCAATGAAAGATTTTGTGATGTTTTAGAGGCCTAATGGTGCTCCTATAGAAGATATTTTGGATATGCATGTTGATTTATCTTGAATGAAATCTATGTATATATAGATTTTGTTCTTGGAAAAGGGGTTTATGTCTTGAATTTGGATCATGTGTATAGCAATTGGATTGGTGTATACAATGTATTTTTGAGCTATCCTCTCATGCTGAGCTATGGTCTCAAACTTGTCTAAATTGGATTCATGCATGTTGTATAAAATCTAAATCAAGGACTCTCCTATAGATAGGTTTCCAATATTTCTTATGTCTCTCTTGTAGAATACATTCTTTCTTTTTGAGATCATTTCTCTCTTCTCTATGACTCTTCTTATTGAATTGGGATGCCATACAATTTACATCCATACTATGAAGGCAAATGAGGACTTGTAACTCCAAATGCAAAAGGCCTCACAACCAAAGATATGCAAATGAGCATATGATGGAGCTCTTTCAAACCATATCTCCTCTGCAGCCGCTTGATAGTGGTCAAGAGCAGTACATAGGGATTGATTAATCAAATGTATGGCAGTAGTAATTGCCTCGCCCCAAAAGTGTTATGATAAGCCTACTTGGCTAAAAGCATACTATGAACTCACTCCTAAATCATCCTATTCATGCCCTCAGCCATACCATTTTGGGTTTGGATATATAGGGCAGTCAACTAATGCTTAATACCCTTCTTTATCACAAAATTGCTCAAAGGCTTTAGATACATACTCACCCCCATTATCAAATTGTAGGCATTTCAGTCTATACCCAAACTAGTTCTCAACAAAAGCAAGCCAATGTTGAAATGTAGCTAAGACTTTTGATTTTTTCTTTATGGGATATGCCCAAACCTTATGTGAGTAATTATTAATGAACATAGTAAAATAATTTGCAGCACCTAACAACTTGTAGGGCACAGGTCCATAAACATAAAAAATGAACAAGATCCATAAGTTTGCTAGCCATAAAGACAATGATCACAAGAATCAAAATACTTACAATCAAGGGAGGTGGAATATACTGCAAATGGGTAAGCATTTCCATTCCCTTTAATGTCATGTACCCAAGGCGGTGATGTCATAACAATATATATGGTAGCCAAAACATGGTCAATAGACCCAAATACAAGCAAGAGGTAAAGAGTGCCAGACTTGGCACCTCATGCCAAGGCAAGATTCCCACAGGTAAGCTTCCATGAGGAATCACCAAAAGAGATCAACCAACTACCTAGCCAAAAGAAGGCTTTTAGTCAAAGCCAAAACATGGCATACATCATGCAAAGTAAACATACTTCTTGAAGAAAACTGTAGCGGGACATCTCCAATACCAACAATATCCAAGGCCTAGTCATTATCCAATTTGATAGATCTTTTCATGCTGCGATAGGAATGGAACCACTCTTGATGAGGGGTGACATGAAATGAAGCCCTTGAATCAAGTAGCCAACATGGAGCATAGGTGAATGAGGCATCAATTGAGTGTGAAATATAGAGAAAAAGTTGCAAGTATGTAGTGATCATCAAAATCAATATGCACAACATTAATCTCTTCAACGTTGACATTGGACTTGCTACTAGGGACAATGCAACGATCATCATTCTTTTTCTATAGTTTTTCTTTTCTCTTTTCTTTTCTCTCATCATCATGCATTCTATGGTAGTGTGACCAAATATGGTTATGCTTCCCACAATAGTGACAAGTCAATGTAGACTGACAACCACGAGACTTAGTGCAAGATTGTCCATGTGGCTGAGAATAAGACTTCTGAGAGTCTCTCCCATGGTGGTCATTACTGCTCCTACCATTATTACCTCTTACTATCAAAGCATGAGCGGTGTGGGAAGCATCTTTCTATTAACATCTTCATTCAAGAGAGTACCCTCTAGATCCAACAATTCTAGCCTATTAATAGGCACATGTGTACACATAGCAGTATGAAATTCATCCCATGGCTCAAATAATATAACCAACAAGAACAAGGGAGGAAGATTGTCCTTAAATTCAATTCTCTACAAAGACAAGTGGTTAAAAATAGAATGACCCATTTAAGTGGGCAGACATGGAAGTCCCCTCCTTCATATAAAGATCCATAAGTTGCTTCAACCAAAATATTTGAGAGGCAAGGCTTTGCTTATCATAGACATTGCAAATCTTGTCCCATAACTCCATGCAGTTGCCAGTCAAAGGCAACATTATAATAGACTTACTTAGAGAGACAAAATGATTGTACATTTACATAACTCATCTTGTTCAACCCAATCCTCTGCATCAAAGCATTCATGCTTTACACCCTCATATCTCAATGGGTCAATCTGCAATTTATATCCTAGAACCTACCAAATTTGTGCCTTCTAATAGTTGCAATTTGTGCCATCCAACTTCTCAATGTTAAAGATAGCACTATTATTTGGCCACTAGCCATAATGTAAGATATAAAAGCACAATACAAGACAAACAAGCTATTGTAAATGATAGCAAAACAATCCCAAAATCACAGCAAAATCAAGGGCTAAGTAAGAGAAACTGCTAGAAGGATGAGTTGTCCTCTAACTATAATCAAGTAACTATTACATCCAAGTGACTATCATGAGGAAGGGGAGTTCCATGATATGTTTGCTTTGAGTTACATTGAATTTAAGGGTTTGAACTAGATAGACTAATCCATGCCATTCTAACAAACCTTGTCACAAGCCAATGACACAAATATCCTATTATTATGAGGGTAATAAGAATTTGGCAAGGACAAGGATTGTTGTGAGGGTGACAAGAACTTGGCAAGGACAAGGATTGTTGGCTCACAACTTACAAGGAATTAACTTGAAGAAGAAGAAGAAGAAAAACTTGATTCTTTATTGCAAGGAGAGAAATTTAAAAAATGTACTTCTTGACACAAGATTGATGCAGTGATGCTTATAACAAGGCTAGATTCTCAATACAAGACAAGATCAAAGACAAGACGAGACAAGAACTAGAGTTACATGGCTTGGATTGGAACTAGAGAGAATTGATCTTGAAGGAGCCTCACAACTGGCATTGGCAAGAGAGAAGGGCTTATAGCTTGAGACCTCTATTTATGCTAGAGTTTAATTAAAATGACATGCTATTGTAATAAACTATAGCAAAATGCCAACAACCATATATGAGCAACCAAAAAAGAAAGACTAGGAACAACTAACACTGAAGACTGTCACAACCGTAATGTGTCAATACCATACATGTGGTAGGCATATACATCATGCACATAGGAGATCTTAAGCTAAAAACAAGAGAGCTACCAAATGCATAACCCATTGAGTAAAGCTCAATATATAATCCAAAAGCATATAAATATCACTAACAATACACAGATAGACATAAGTGCCAGGTCTAAAGTAAGTGATCAAATCAACCCAAGATAGGATAACTGCATCCAATATATATCAAGAGAGGATGTACATGAAGTGTCCCTGACATATGATTTTTGATGCCGAGAAGTGCTTAAAAATAGCCAAAAATTACGAATCTCAGGGAAAAAATAGACTTCGTCGAAGGCGGCGGTGGCGATCAGTACAATTTTAAGCGGCAAGTCCCTAAAGCGCTAGTGCTAATTTTCATGGAAAATCAAATGGTGGCGGATGACAAGCTAGAGTTTTCCTAGATGCAAAACGATGTCAGGAATCCAACGCAAGTCTCATATCTCAATTCCGAGGTTGTTTGATTCCCCATTTAATCCCTGTAAGGTTCGGGGTTGTGAAGTGGCTACTGGATCTAAAAGTTGAGAAGAGCGTGACGGGGCCCAGCTTTGTAGATTTCGATACCACGGAACCAGCCATCCAGATGGATCTCGATTTCGATGTCGTTTGCCCCCCCAAAACTGAAAAATCCACTTCCGTGCAGTGTGAAACCCAAGTCATGAACCAATTCTTTTGTGTTTTAAAGCTGAAAGCTCTAATTAAGAGCTTAAAAAGCTCAAGAATGAAATGCCATGGGGGCAGGGCATCAATTTTTTGCGCCCCATTTTTTCCTCCAATTTTCATCATTTTCTGATCGGTGCAGGCAGGAGGAATCCTTTTGGCCCTGAGATGCTTTGATCCTTCACCCTCCATCGCCATAAATGGATCAAGGAATGATGCATTGAGCAAAGAGAAAAAAAACCAGTATTTCTCTCTCCTCCCTCCCTCTCCTGCATAGAGGTAATTCATGTGCAAGAAATCAAGAAGAAGAGGGGCTGAAGGATGCTTGTCCGGCTATGATCGGATTACTCCAAGATGAAGAGGAGGGTAAGGAAAGAGGTTCAGCACTGAAGAATGGCTGCTAGTCAGCATGTGGACTACCTAGAATAATTATTAAAAAACCCACAATGCGCAAGACATGCGGTATGCTCCAATTTTATGAAGAAATTTACTTGTTTTTGTCTGGAAACTTCTCAATGAATACCAAATCTTCCATGGATAGTCATTCTCTTTGCTTCTCTATTCTTCAGTTCGTTCCCAAACAATTTGCCACCAAGATGCAAGTTTCTGCTGCCTCAACAGAAAACACATCCTTTCCATGAGAACAACAAGCCTTTTGGGAAAAGCCTAAGAAAAGTAGTATAGCACATCCATCTAAGCTGTTGATACATCCTCATTAGGATTGATTAGAAGAGGAGGGATAGACTTCCTTGTAGTCATGTGTGACTATCAATGCATAAAAGCTAAATACCAACAAAAGTGAGCAATCAACCTCACAAAAACATCATCTAATTGGGCATATCATCTTTTGGTGCTTCCAAGTCAACAATGCTCCTTAGAGATATATATAAGCAAACTTCTATTATTGGTATTTAATCCAAAATATAGGGGAGACAACACAAGGTTGGCAAAGCAAAGAAAATGTCCATGCAAACAATCGATACGTTGCTAAAGATGGTCCATCTTAGCAAAAAGAGTATCACTTAATTTGCTTGCTACTTTAGGCTTTCAAGTTCATCTATGGAAGATTGAACAAAAGAGACTACATGAGAAAGGGGAGAAATAAAACGTTCAATTAACTTACATTGTAACTCCTCAATGTAAAGTAATTGAACTCACCCTCACAATTACCTAGCTTGGAAGCTAAATTAACCATATCAAATAGGGCAAAATTACGCTCCTGTGTTAGTGAGGCTTGAACATCCTTGGCAACAGCTAACTTATTTGTCATCAAAGTAATGGTTTCTTTCTTGCCATCCAAAAAATTTGCAACTTTGGTCATCTCCTTATGAATACCACTTAGAGCGGTTCATTCTAATACTAAATCCTCCAAATCTTTACTCAAATTACTAGTCAAGAAATCTACTTTTTCTTGCAAAGAGATATAGACTCCTATAGACACATCTTGGAGAGAAGAAATCACCACTATTTCTAGTGTTGCCACGACATTGGAGACCATCTATGAGAGCATGGGCCCAAATAATATAGTTTCTAAAAATTATGGTTTCCCTTTCCTTTGTGATGTAAATAGATTGGTACATGAAAGGAATGCAAGAAGGGAACTAGTGGAAACAATAGGCATAGGGGCCTATACAGAAGAAGGATTAGAAACAAGGACAAAACAAGGACTTTGTAGGCAACATTGTTTTCTACGAATCACCCTCGTACGAGGTTTATCTTCCTCGTCAAAATTTTCTAGCATTGGAGGAGGGAAAGGAATTGAAAGTGGACATTGCACAAGAGTATCATCAAAATCAAGAACAAGAAATCATCGTCCACACTCCGTTGGAATGTTTGGACTTTGAGCAGTCTAGGCTGCCTCGCAAGGAAACATCCTACCTCATCCCACAAGGATTGACCTAAGTGTTTCCTAAGAGTCTCCTATCTTTAGCTAGCTCACATTTAGAGGTGTCCTTTGAGAGACTTCTCATCAAAACGAAGAGGGGTCATTGCCCTTGGTTCATGGAGTGCAACACTTTTTCCCTGTAATGGGCTCAGGTTCGTGGAATACCAACGTGTTCTAGTAGAGCCGCTACACCTTTCCCCTAAGATAATGATCAACCTGGGTTCTAAGGATCTAACCCTAAGATAAGTCATTGTGTTGGTTCTTATCCTATTTTTTCCTTTTAGGAAAGTATCCAACTCATCGGGTCCACCCAACCATCGAACGCCTTTCGTAGGTCGCTCGCCCAATTTGGCGATATGCAGGTTTCAGGAGGTCGTGGTAACTTTAGAGGCAAGGGGAGCTTTAGAGGAAGAGGTGGATGGCAGAATAGAGGTTCTAAAAACTCTAGTATTGTGTGTCACTACTGTGGCAAAACATGTCATATTGCAGCTCAATGTTATACTAAGAAAGATGATATTCGCAGTGGTAAGTTGCAGTAAGGAAACTATGCATTGTCTTCACGACAGAATGAAGATAAAAATGAACCTCTGTTTGTTATGCAGCATATGTTGAATGCTGTTACAGGAAAGGGAACACATGATGACATTTGGTATGTTGATTCAGGTGCATCCAATCTTATGACCAGCCATGCAGAATGGTTTGGAGAGATGCAGGATTTGCAAAATGCAGATTATGTGCAGACGGGTGATGATTCATGCCACCCAATTTCACACATTGGAAAAGTTCCCTTGTCCTTGCATGATGGTAATACAAAGAGTCTTTCAGATGTATTACATGTGCCATCTATTACAAAGAACTTGGTGTCAGTCGGTCAAATGGTAGAGTAAGGGCTGCAAGTCAGATTTAATGCAAAGGACTGCTTTGTAGAAGACTTCAATGACAAGTACAGGTTGGTAGCAAAGGGAAGTAGAGTTGGACGTATGTTTACTCTGGATGCTGGAATTCCTACTATGCTATGTATGCTAAAGGAAAAGGTGTTGTTGAAGATATTGAAAGTTGGCGCAAACGCATTGGACATGCAAATATACAAAGGCTAAAATTAATGCAGTCCAAAGGGTTGGTTACAGGTTTGCCTACATTTAGAGTTGCAGAATTTCATAAGGTATGCGAAGCATGTCAGTTTGGTAAGCAAGCAAGACAACCCTTTTCACATGACAGAGATATAAGCAGAAATATCCTTGATGTTGTGCATACAGACATTTGGGAGCCTACACAAAATGTATCTCTTGGAGGCAGTTCATAGTTTGACACATTCATTGATGATTGTTCTAGAAAGCTGTGGGTATATTTTATAAAGGAAAAGAGTGAAGCGTTTGAGTACTTTAGAACTTTCAAGGCTGCAATTGAAAGAGAAACATGCTTGAAAGTAAAGTGCTTGAGGTCAGATGGAGGGGGAGAGTACCTCTCAAATGAGTTCAGTGATTTTCTGAGGTCTCATGGGATAAAGAGACAGTTCACATGCACGTATACCCCACAGCAAAATGAGGTTGCAGAAAGGAAAAACATGCATATTGCAGAAGTTGCATGTGCCTTGATGGATGAAAAGAATATCCTAAGCATTTTTTGTCTAAGGCTGTTCATATTGCTGTTTATATTATGAACAGAACTCCCACAGCTGCAGTTCATGGGATGGCTCCTGAAGAATGCTTTACTGGCAAGAAGCCTGATGTATCGCACTTGAAGGTATTTGGATGTATTGCATATGTTCATGTACCAGATGAGCTACGGAAGAAGCTTGATCCAAAGGCAGAAAAATGTGTCTTTATTGGATACTCTTTAGAGCAGAAAGGGTATCGATGTTATAACCCTGTCACATGTAAGTTCAGAGTGAGCAGGGATGTCATCTTTGATGAAATGAGCACTTGGTATGCATCTAGTGGTGATGCATTGGATGATGATGATGATCATGACACTCATGTGTAGGCTGAAAAGCAAGAATCATGGACTCTTAGTGGACCAGAGACATTATCTGGTAGTCCTTGGTCTGGGAGACTAAGGAGCACCTCTACATCTTCAGATGCATCTAGTAGCACTACAGGTAAAGACAAAGGAAAGAATAAAGTGTTAGATGGCATTGATGCAGTTCTTGATGGAGACTCCAGTGGCTCAGAGAGCTTGGATGATGAGCTTGGTATTCCTTCTGTCAAGACACTAGGTGTATAGAGAGCTCATAGTAATGTAAAGGCTCCATTGAGTGATCCGGTGGTACACTGATCTAGCAGGCTCAGATACCTTGTTAAAAGATTTGGTTTTGAAGGTTATGCAGCTCACCATTATGCTTATATGGTGAAACTAATTGAGGATGTTGAGCCCACTTGCTTTGAGGATGCTGTTGGTCATACTCATTGGGATGCAGCAATGGATGAGGAGATGGCTGCATTAGAGGCCAATAAGACTTGGGATCCAGTATCATTTGCTGAAGGGCAAGAAAGCTATTGGATGTAAGTGGGTTTATAAGATTAAGCACAATGCAGATGGTTCTATTAGTAGGTACAAAGCTAGGCTGGTTGCAAAAGGCTATGCCTAGACATATGGCATAGATTATGAAGAAACCTTCAGTCTAGTTGCTAGGATGGCAAGTGCCAGATGTGTGATTGCTTTGGCAACAACCAAAGGTTGGAGATTGCAGCAAATGGATGTGAAGAATGCCTTCTTGCATGGTGATTTGCAGGAAGAAGTGTATATGGATCAACTAGCAGGTTATGAAGATTTAGAGCATCCCACGTATGTGTGTAGGTGGAAGAATGCGCTCTATGGGCTCAAGCAGCACCTAGAGCATGGTCTAACAAGATCAGAGAGTATCTTGTCAATATTGGCTTTTATGTTTCTGATGCTGATCACTCACTTTATGTGAGAAAGGGAGATGGAGGTTTGGTCATCATAGTCATCTATGTGGATGACTTGATTATTACAGGTGATAGTGATAGTGGGATTGCTGAAGTCAAGGATTTTTTTATGAAGAAGTTTGAGATGAAGGATTTAGGTGAGCTAAGGTAATTCCTTGGCATTGAGTTGATCAAATGTGATGATGGTATATGGCTGTCCCAAAGATAGTATGGCTTGGATATGTTGTCCAAGTATGGTATGACAGCATGCAAACCATTTTCAGTCCCGTTGAAGTAGAATGTTATGTTGAGTGCTAATGTTGGGGATGAGATAGAAGACCCTACTATGTTCGGGAGGATAGTGGGGAGTTTGATCTACATGACCATTACAAGGCCAGACTTGAGCTACGATGTTGGTCTTGTGAGTCAGTTTATGCAAGTACCTAGGAAGCCACATTTGGATGCTCAATATATGAAGTCCACATTACATTATGGACTTTTCTATAAGGCAGGTACAGATGTACAGGTGTTTGGATACACAGATGCAGATTTGGCTGGTAGTATGTCTGATAGAAGATCTACAAGCGGATACATGTTCTCTCTTGGTAGTGCAGCAGTTTCTTGGAGCAGCAAAAAGCAATCTACAGTTGCTTTGTCGAGTACAGAGGCTGAGTATAGAGGTGCTGCTGTTGCAGCATGTGAGGTAGTATGGCTACAAAACTTAATGGTTGATTTGGATGTGCAGGTGGAAGGTCCAGTTGTCATTTATTGTGACAACATGAGCAGTATACAGTTGGCTAGAAACCCTGTGTTACATGCCAGGACAAAACATATTGAAGTACACTACCACTTTGTGAGAGAGAAGGTACTAGTAGGTGAGATTGACTTGGTGTATGTCAGCACACAAGATCAGATAGTTGACATCTTCACGAAGGCATTGGGTACAGAGAAGCTTCAAAAGTTTCGAAGCTTACTTGGAGTTGCAGAGATGCAGTTGAGCTTGAGGGGGAGTGTTGAGATGACAAGCTCAACACATGCGAACAGTAATGATGGGCTGCCTGGTTAGATGGGTCCACACGTCTATACTTAGCACATCGGTGGTCATTATGACTCTCACATAGCCACTGACTCATTACTTATTATATTCAGGTTGTTGCACCTATTTACAGCTAGCATAGTTATAGTGCCAATCAACTAGTGTAGTTGGTTATGCATTGTTTGACTTAGTAGGCCACTTTCCTTTATGTTGTATCTTATCTATACTTTGCGTACATTGTAAAGTGTGTGTAAGAAGAAGAAGAAACCAGCAAGAAAACGTTTTGGCCTCCATCTCTCTTCTTGTCTCTTGAGTGAGCTTCTCCTTGTGCATTCTGTGTGTGTTCGGCGCAGCATCTTGAGTAAGTCCCCCCACCACACAATTCTTGGCGCCCACCATATGGGATGTTTCAGCCATAATTGCCCTCCACTGTATGTCAAATTTTTCCCATGGCACTACGACTTTAGCATAATCACTTGTTGATGCCATGACCACCATAGCTTCCAATATACTTATTCCATGCCCTCTAGGTTGATGGATGATTATACATGATTTCTCTTGGGTAGAGACCACACCAAGGCAAACCTCGGCCCATGCCATCGCATTAGAGAATGGGGTAATAACTAACTGGTTATTCTTCTCATCCCTAAATTATCTTCTGTAGAGGACTCGTACTCTACATAACTAACTAAGTCCATCAATAAGTTTTGTATAGGGAAAGCCAAGGTTTTCCATCCTTGAACAAACCCCATTTTATGGTTAGCTTAGCATATACTGATGGAAATTATAAACTTAGGTCCCTTTACAACTTAGATTCGGAGACCGCCACTTATAGACAGCTCTCGGCAGATGCACCACTGATGGGACCTAAAATGGGTCCGCACTAGCTATGGCACTAGCTGGATCTCATGCATATGACAAATAACCCCACCACACGGCGTCACGGGCCAGGAGCATCCAAAACTCACTTTGCACTAAATACTTATGATGATTTTGTGTTTATATCCAATATGTAGTCCAACGTTCATCTTCCCTTCTCCTCATAGGGAGATCCCATAACATATAGGCATAATGCCTCGTAATACACACATAGGGAAGCACCTTTTGACTGATTGCCGCGGCTCCACTACGACTCTCCTACACCTCGGGGATTAGCCCCAAGATGCATCGCTAACACATATAACATTTGCGCAAACTCCACTCTTTCATAATTCAGTGTTCCAGGCGATTTTGATTTGCCTCACAAAACTTTCCCCAACGGAAGCGCCCATCTAAACCTACAGCTTAGGTTTCCTGTCCTCTCAGTGTTTATCAAAGTTTATCAATTAATTGTAATGCATTCCAAGAGATACCACGTGGCATGCTTGATGTAAGTTGTATGACGATTGTGCACAACCATTTTATGATTTTTTTTTAAAACAGCCATATGAGGTGCAAAAAGCAACCCTTTTGTGGATTTTAACTAAGCATTACATGTTGTGCTGCTTTAGGGACTAGCACTGGAACTTCCGTGCTACTAGTCGCCTATATTTAATTATGGCACGATCCCTAAATGCTATGCACAAAGAGGAAAATCAAAATTTGTATCTTTTCAGCAATTAGATTGGTGCACAAACTTCCTCTCCCCCTTACCGTTTAGGTGTTGCTACATTGCATAGGTATAAATGGTTGTTTGTGTCTTTTTGTATGTAAAAAATAATAAACACATACTATAACACAAAGGAAGAGGCCAAACTGAGGTTTGACCTCATGATTTAACCTCACCAAACATTCACGCACATAAATCTTATTTTTCCATATTTTTTTAGCACGAAAACCCCAAATTTTCCTATTTTTTCCTACTTATTATTCATGAAAAATATGTATTTTTTTATTTATTTGTGTTGGCTTATTATTTTGACTGAAAATTAATATTTTCTCTAAGTTTATCCCATTTTCATTCCTTTTTTCCAACTCAAAATTGAAAAAACCAATAATTTTCATTAAAAATAACATTTTTGCTTGCTTTAAAGAATTAATAACGGCTCTAAATCATTACGAGTTCTGCATTTCTATAGTTACAGCCCTCAAACGTGATGCACACAAGGTTCAAACAAAAATTCATTGCATATGAACAACATTTGGACCATGAAACCTGTTGACCACTTCTTTCAGATGTCTCACTCTACATGTTGATCTCTTCAGTGATCATAAGGGAGACCAACTCATCGAAATCTGGAAATGGCTTTCTGACATATACGAAAGTTACAAAAGACTTCCGAGCCTTTTCATTGTTAAGTCTACCCAAGGTAGACGGCACCAAATCATCATCATCGGGCATTGCATCAATCACTGCCAATGCATCTGCAATGCTCCTTACCTTCAGTGCATACTCATTGATAGACATCTTCCCTTTCTTCAATATATTCAACTCTTGCTTGAGTTGAATCTTTCATGACTTTGTATTTACAGAAAACATACTTTCAAGTATGGTCCAAGCTGCATATGAATTCTCTGCATTTCTAATATGTCCCAGCATATTATTGTCAATTACTGCAGACAGCCAATACATGACCTTCTTGTCTTTTTCATTCCATTCCTTCCGTGCCTTTGTCTCTTTTGCAGTTGGAGGATCACTCACCTCCAGCTCCTTTTCTTCACCTGAAACAAACTCGTAGAGGCCTTTTCCAATAAGGAAGTTCGTGACATAGAACTTCCATGAAGGGTAGTTGTTCTTGTCGAGCTTCTCAATGATGGGGCTTCCACTGTTCTCTTCCATTATCACAAAACTAATACCAAACAGCAAGCAAATCTTCTGCAACCCTCAACTTGTAGTGCACAGCAATACATTAGACAACCTTTTTCACTGTCTGCTCAACAATACATGCAATCTGCAACCTGTTTGCAGATAAACCTTATGTTTAATTCTTGCAAACACCTCAAGAATTATAGAGTCGCAATCTGTAACTTGCGCACCCACTTTCAGTCAAAACAACCGAAATCACAGTGTACCTTGAAACTGTTGTCCGCAACCTTGTGGCTTTAAAACGGGGCCTGAAACGGCCTCAAATGCTCAAAATAACTGTGGAAAAAGCCCTAAAGGGCATATATGCAGAATACACAGCGTTCTTCATGCACACTAAATCTCACTGCAATTTGAGATATTTGCTCTGCCATGCTTCCGGTGCCTCCACAGGTACTATCCAAGAGAAAGAGTGGAAGGATGGGTGAGCTTCTTACCCATGGCTTGCTTGCTCGAACTTTGCTTCTTCTCCTTCACTTTAGCCTTCGAAATCAGCCTCTCTCAATGGCGCGGCTCTGATACCATGTCAAGAATCACATGGTGGGGGGACTTGCTCAAGATGCTGCGCCAAACACACACAGAATGCACAAGGAGAAGCTCACTCAAGAGACAAGAAGAGAGATGGAGGCCAAAACGTTTTCTTGTTGGTTTCTTTTTCTTCTTACACACACTTTACAATGTACACAAAGTATAGATAAGATACAACATAAAGGAAAGTGGCCTACTAAGTCAAACAATGCATAACCGACTACAGTAGTCGACTGGCGCTATAACTATGCCAGCTGTAAATAGGTGTAACAACCTAAATATAATAAGTAATGAGTCAGTGGCCATGTGAGATTCATAATGACCACCGACATGCTAAGTGTAGACGTGTGGACCCATCTAACTAGGCGGTCCATCATTAATGTCCGCATGTGTTGAGCTTGTCATGTCAACAATGGGGCATCGTGCCAAAATTTTAAGTATCACAAGGATGTTAGAAGCCCTAGATGTAAAGGGGAAACCATTGCTTAAAAGACATAGCCATACACGGCGTAGCGAACAAAATTTGAGAAAGAGATAGAGAGTACACAACAGATAAGAGGAGAATCAGTAAATTCTTTAACTCTAAACAACTGATACAAAGATGGCTCTGTCCACCCGTGCGCTTCCACTGTGTGAAGCTTAGATGGCGGTCTAGATAGAAGATAGGTGAAGAGCTTAAGGCTAGCTGGAACAACAACTCTGACTGGGTGAAAGATGAGTGAGTGATGGCTGCGAAGGGGTTTAGCTTTTATAGCCTGCGAAGGTCGTTAGGTCGGCCTGTTGACCGACCTACCATATGAGCCTCCACTAGTCGGCCAGGGAATATTCCAGGGAATATTCCCTTTACCATCGGGCCGGGGGTGCTGCCCCCGGACCCCCACCAGGGGGGTTGTTGGCCCACCTGGGACCCCCCAGCCAGGGGCCGCTTCCGCGGCCCCCGGACCCCACAATAGGGGCCCCTTTTAACTCCCTTACCACGCAACTCAATGCAATGTGCCTCGAGTTGCTACCAGGTTAACCACTCCGTCTAACCCAAAGATTAGACCCACAACAGTCACCTTTTTGCCATCCGGTCACATAGACCTCATCTAATATACAAGTCAGGACTCAACCAATGTCCGGGCTCACATTTGGCTTCTCCTCATAATGGGGGCCTTACAACTTTGAGCACCATGGATCATTGGTAGCACCTAATGAGGGTGGGGCATTGATCATATCTAACAGCCGCCCTCAATGTCCACCCATAGGTGAACTATCTTCTCGGCCCAATGCCGAGTCTCTGAAGATGAACTTGAAGCAGATCCTTCGTAAGTGCTTTGGTGAAGATATCTGCTCCATTATCCTCTGTTGGATAGTAGACCAATTCCACTATCCCATCCTCCATCAAATCACGCACATAGTGATATTGGATCTCTAAATGTTTGGTGCGTGCATGAAACACTGGATTTTTGGCAATGGCGATGCAACTCTGATTGTCACATCTCAGCACAGTTGGTTCTTCATCCTGCACTCCCATATGCCATAGAATCCTTCTCAACCATACGGCCTCACATGCAGCAAAACAAGCTGCCTTGTACTCTGCTTCGGTAGAAGACAATGCCACTGTTGGTTGCTTCTTACTAATCCAAGAGAAAATTCCTGAACCCAAAGAGAAACAATAACTAGAAACTGACTTCTTGGAATCAATTTCTCCTGCCCAATCTGAATCACAGTTCCCCACAAGAGAAGTTCCGAAACTGTATGTGATACCATAGTCAAGAGTTTTCTTCAAGTATCTGAGCACCCGCATCCCAGCCTTCCAATGACTCTCATGAGGTTTGTTTGAGAACCTGCTCAAAACACCAACAGCAAAACTGATATATGGTCTGGTGTTACACAAGTAGATCAGACTGCCAACCAACCTCCTATACCTCCCAATGTCTGCTAGTGCTGATGTATCCTCGACGGATAACTTTGCATTCACCTCCATAGGTGTAGCTATCTCCTTGCACTCGGTCATGCCAAATGCCTTCAAGATCTCCCATGCATACTTCTTCTGAGAGATGAAGATCTTTCCTGGCTCTTGCCAGACTTCAATCCCCAAACAATAGTGTAGCAAGCCCAAGTCTGTCATTTCAAACTCAGAACTCAAAGCCTTTCGAGTTTGGTTGATCATATCTTCATAGTCACTTGTAATAAGAAGGTCGTCCACATATAGGACAATCACTACATACTTTTTACCATCCCTGTAAACATACAAGTTAGCATCTGAGGCACATCTTTTGAAGTTTAGGTTTAAAAAGAACCTATCTATCCGCTGGTACCATGCTCTGGGGGCTTGTTTCAGCCCATACAATGCCTTCTTCAGTTTACACACTTTGTTCTCAGAATGGGGGGCCTCAAACCCTGGTGGCTGAGCCACGTACACCTCCTCCTTGAGGTCACCATTTAAGAACGCTGACTTAACATCCATTTGGTACACTGGCCACTTCTTATGGGCAGCCACTGCAAGTACCGTGCAAATAGTGGTCATTCTGGCAGTTGGGGCAAATGACTCTTGAAAATCAAACCCTTCAACTTGTGAAAATCCTTGGGCAACCTGTCTAGCTTTGTACTTTTCTAAGGTACCATCAGCCTTGTACTTTACCTTCCAGATCCACTTGGTGCCAATAACCTTCCGCTTTGCTGGTCTATCCACTAGCTCCCAAGTGTCATTCTTCATTATGCTGTCATACTCTGCCTGCATAGCAGCCTTCCATGATGGATCTGCAAGTGCTTCTTCTAAGTCAGTTGGCTCCTTTACTTCTCTCATAATCTCAACCATCAAGGCCATATTGACTATGTGAGCAGAAGCCCTCCTTTGCTCCTCTATTCTCTGAGACCTCCTTGGTCCGTCTGCCTTCTCCTCAACAGATGCAGGCATAGGATTATTGTGGTCATAGAGCTGCTTCACCCAGCGCGGCAATGGCTTTTCCGGTGGGGTGATATCAGGTTGGTGAACTTTTTCCTCATCATCTGAAGATGATGCTTCCTCCTCCTTAAGGATAGGGATAGCTCTCGAGACAGGTTCATAGTGGACTACTTCTTCGCTTGATGATAAAGTGGAAGAAATTGCCTTCTCCTCCTCCACTGTATGCGGCTCCTCCTTGAACACCACATCACGGCTCGCGATGATCTTCTTTGCCTCTTGGTCATATAATTTGTAAGCCTTCTGCTCATCACTATAACCCAAGAAGATACATTTTCTGCTTTTTGGTTGTAACTTGTTTCTCTTCTCATCTGGAACATGTGCATAACGTTCACATCCAAAAATTCTGAAATGTGAGACAGATGGTTTCTTACCAGTGTAAGCCTCATGAGGTGTTTTTCCCTTGAGAGCCTTTGTATAGCTCCGATTTAGAATGTAGACTGCAGTATTAACAGCTTCAGCCCAAAAATGGTTAGGCAATCCCTTGCCCTTTAGCATGCATCTTGCCATCTCCACAATGGTGCGATTCCTGCGTTCCACAACACCGTTCTGCTGAGGTGTTTGAGGCGTCGTCAATTGACGCTTGATCCCTTTGCTCTTGCAAAAGCCTTCAAACTCCTTTGAGTTGAACTCACCACCACCATCTGTTCTAAATTTCTTCACACTTTTCCCAGTTTCATTCTCAACAAGTATTAGCCATTCTTTAAACTTACCAAAAGCTTGAGCCTTATCACGAAGGAAGTACACCCACATCTTCCTACTGTAGTCGTCGACAATCAACATAAAATAAGAAGATCCCCCCAAGGCCTGTGTAGGCATCTTACCACACAAGTCAGCATGCACCAACTCTAGAGGAGCTTGTGCTCTATTCTTGCTTTCTTGTGGAAATGCCTTTCTTTGTTGCTTGCCCATCATACAAGCTTCACATGGTTCCTTCAATTCAGTTATTGTAGGTAGGTGAGCAACCATACCTTGCTTTTGCATCTCCTTCAATACTGCAAATCCGATGTGTCCAAACCTTTCATGCCAAAGCTTACTTGTGCCCACTCCAGCGGTGGCTGTAAGAGCACTTAGCTCATACAGGTTGTTCCTTCTTTCTCCTTTGCCAACAATTGTGCCAGCACTATCAATAATTTATGCACCTGTCTTCTTGAACCTCACTTCATGACCAAGATCAGTTATGGCAGCAAGTGATAAGAGATTTCTCCTGATTTCGGGAACATACAACACATTTGAAAGCTTTTTGACTTCACCATTTGCAGCAACAAAAGAAATAGTACCTGTGTCCGCAGCAGGGCATTTAGCATCATTTCCAACCGTCACAGTGATGGATTCTTGTAGAGGCTGCATAGAACTGTATAGACCTTTCTTGTTGGTCATGTGACGGGAGGCCCCACTATCCAACACCCAAGAGTCAGTGGTAGATTCTTCTTGTGCTGAGGAGCACACTTCCTCAATGGTCGCCATGAATAATTCCAACTCTGCTTCAGCCGTATTGGCTGTCTCTTTCCCTTTACTTTTAAGGATACCATTCTTTTCATCTGCCTTCTTGACACGACAATCTGCAATTGCATGTCCTTTCTTCTTACAGTAGAAGCACTCTCCTTGAAACTTCTTCTTGCCGCCCTTCTTCTTTTTGTCACCATCATTTTTGGTGGAGGAAACACCTTTGCCTTTTGCATTGGCAGAGAATGCAGCATCTCCATTGTTGCTTCCTTCTCGGGCTTTCAACCTCAACTCCTCCTCCATTAATAATGCACAAAAGTCCTCAAAAGTCAAAGCTTGAGGTCTCACTTGAGTATTAAGGGCAGTTACTAGTCCATCAAACTTTTGTAGACAAATCCGAAGACACCTCCGAGCTAGCTCTTCGCTAGTCTTTTGTATCCCAGCGCCAGCCATCTGGTCGCGCAGATTCTTAATCCGAGTGATGAATGCTTCAACCGTCTCTCCTTCAGCAAACTTCTCCGCTGCTAGTTGATTCTCCAAGTTTTGAATCCTTGTTTGGTTTCGCGTTTCGTACTGACTCCTTAGTACATTCCAAGCCTCTGACGCTTTGGTTGTATGCTGAATTAGAGTCAAAACACTGTCAGAACAGCTTGTAACTAAGGCACACAATGCATCTGCATTCCTTCGTTTCCAAGCTCGTAGAAGATCTGCATTCGGAGGAATCATCACACTAGGATTTGATGGGTCGAGGGTAGGCTGTGGTTCTGCGTTAGTCCCCAGCACAGTCTCCAGAAGCTCATAAGAATCAAGGATAGTTGTAATTTTGAACTTCCACAAGGTGTAGTTTGTACCATCTAACTTGCCTTCGCTGAAGGTTGGTGGACGAATCCTCAGTGTTTGAATAGCCGGTACAGCAGCACCACCTCCTGCACCGCTTCCTGATGCGCTAGAACCGCTTTCCGGAGTCGACATCGTTTCTCTTTGCTGTTGAAGCCTTTGCCTCTTGCACGCTCTCCGATCTCTAGAGCCCCCTGGGCTCTGATACCATGTAAAATATACACAGCGCAACGAACAGAATCTGAGAAAGAGATAGAGAGTACACAACAGATAAGAGGAGAATCAGTAAATTCTTTAACTCCAAACAACTGATACAAAGATGGCTCTGTCCACCCGTGCGCTTCCACTGTGTGAAGCTTAGATGGCGATCTAGATAGAAGATAGGTGAAGAGCTTAAGGCTAGCTGGAACAACAACTCTGACTGGGTGAAAGATGAGTGAGTGATGGCTGCGAAGGGGTTTAGCTTTTATAGCCTGCGAAGGTCGTTAGGTCGGCCTATTGACCGACCTACCATATGAGCCTCCACTAGTCGGCCAGGGAATATTCCAGGGAATATTCCCTTTACCATCGGGCCGGGGGCGCTGCCCCCGGACCCCCACCAGGGGGGCCGTTGGCCCACCTGGGACCCCCCAGCCAGGGGCCGCTTCCGCGGCCCCCGGACCCCACAATAGGGGCCCCTTTTAACTCCCTTACCACGCAACTCAATGCAATGTGCCTCGAGTTGCTACCAGGTTAACCACTCCGTCTAACCCAAAGATTAGACCCACAACAGTCACCTTTTTGCCATCCGGTCACATAGACCTCATCTGATATACAAGTCAGGACTCAACCAATGTCCGGGCTCACATTTGGCTTCTCCTCATAATGGGAGCCTTACAACTTTGAGCACCATGGATCATTGGTAGCACCTAATGAGGGTGGGGCATTGATCATATCTAACACCCAGGTCCTAAGTGCTAAGGATAAGGTTGCTTTTGATGAGAGGCAGAAGCTCCAAGATAAAGCCATCATGGAACTACCTAGGAAGGGGCAAGATATGGAAGATCCTCTAAGAAAGGATCGGAATGATATGGTAAGAGCTATAGGTCTCCCTAGACCACTTTATGAGTTGGCAGAAAGGGACATTAAGGATAATATTAACCTCCCTACTCAGTAAAGGTGGAAATGGAAGAGGTTGGAGATCCTAAGACACTAGGCTTAGGCCATGAGATTACGAGGATTTTAATGGCCCAGTGCTGATCCCGAAGGAAAGGACTAAATGCCCTCCTCCCTATTGGGATCTCCCAGTGTTTCATGGGTGGTTAACGATGAGGATCTGATGGTGCATTTATGAGAATACGGTCTAACTTACCTTGCAAGTGGGCTCAATGATATTCATCGAATGCTTGTATTCTCAAGTACCCTAAAGGGAGTGTCTAGAAAATGGTATTGGAGCCTCCCAAGGGGGTCTATTAAATCCTTTGAGGAGTTGAGTGATCGATTTTTAGATGAATATGAGAAGAAGGTGCCTATGACCCAAGTTTTAGGGTAGCTGATGTAGATTAGGCAAGAGTCCTATCCTTTTGTTAAAGAATATGCTAGAGCCTTTGATGATATTTTGAGGCTTTGGCCAAGAAGAGCTACTGCATTGCCAGGTGATGTGCTATGTGAGCTCTTTTTGAGTGGCTTAGAGATTAACATGAAAATCCAAGTGGAATTACAGAATCCTAAGTCGTTAAGGGAAGCAAAGATGCATGCCATTGATTATGAGGGACATATTCAGAGATGTTTGGAAAATTTTTGGAGTTTTCCCCGCTCAGTACAAGTGCATCCTAGCTTCCAACCATTTCTACAAGGAGATAGCTCACTTGTTGATACTAAGGCAGCCTATGAGAGGAACCTTGGTAGCCAAAATCTCCAAGTAGAAAATGGCAATAGTAGGGATAATATACCCACCCCCTGGGGATAAAAGATTCCAAGCCCAGTAAGTCCCATCAAGGCTTGCAACATTTCCATGAGAAGTAGTCGTGACGGTGGAATTGATAGAACCATTAGGTCTACAAGCTTAGATGAGCGTTCTAGTTGTGCTCCTAATAAGGCTCTTGAGAGACCTTTCCAATTTATAGATGAATCATGCTTTCGAGTAGATGTTATTCCTTTTAGTAAAAGCATGGTTCCTATGGCTAAGCAGTTGTTGTAGAGTGGACAAAGGCAAGTAAAGACATCTCGTGTAGAGAAGATGCGGCATGCCAAAGGTCCACCTATACTAAATAGAAGCCATAAGGCTATGAGGCCATCTGGTAATGGTGATAAATCCACAGTGAGTCCATTGGACCAATGTGGGCAGATGAGGCAATCTAAGAATATGAAAAGGAATATGAGATGGATTTGGAGGCCCAAAATCCCTAAAAATATTGTTGGTGTCAGATGAAGGGCCAGGAATTGCATGTAGACATGCTTTGATGGATTCCCAAGAGGATGCGACTAAAGGCCATAATGCGGCATATGACAATAGGAACCACCACTTTGAGATGCATCTATGTGATGGGTCTAGGCTTGAAGCTCTGTCTAGTTTGGATCGTATCATTGACATATGTAATGGTCCAATTAGAGAAGAGTTGAATGATCATAAATCCATGATTCTCCCTGTAGGAGGAGTTACTGGAAAGTTGGGACAAGCGATCCATTTGAATGACGACCAAGGGGATGAGATATATCAACCTAACAATGTCATTCATTCAGCTCAGAGTACCCAAGAAGAGATGGCCATTATTATTGAGATATCAGTAGAAAGGCTTGGGCTAGTGGATCTACAAAGAGCATAGATCAAGCTTTTAGCTAACTCGCATGAGTAGCATGGGGCTAGTCCTCCTATTTTATACTATCCTTGGTATCCTGATTAGTTTGATAGGATGTGCTGTATATGCCAAGAAGATCATATATTGCATGGATTAGAATGAACTATCCATTTTAGGACCAAAGGGCCAACTAGTTTGCAGTGAAATGTGCTATTTCTTTAGGCCCAGAGGGCCATTCATCTATTTGGTGCAGGTACAGTTAATGGGGTTTTGTTGTTTTAGTGATTGCAACATATAAGTTGATGAAGTCGCTGGAGGGAGGCTTTGCTACAAAGGAGATTCTTGTGGCCATTCCAAGTGGTTTCATCCCCTTTTCGATTTTTTCCCTTAAGCAATTATTTATATATGTGCGGGTGAGGGTTTTCTTTCTTGTTGGGGACCGACAATCAAGGCATGAAGTCCTAGGTTTAGGTTAGGTATGTTTGAGGGAGGTATGAGTAGTTGTTGGCTTCTATAACGACATTGCCAGGCATTGAAAGACCTGTTTTAGAATGCAGTTCTAGTGACCCTATTCTGCCAGCCTGCTAGTAGGCGGCCATTCTAGGAGTTCCTATTAGTTGTGAGGCAGTTAGAGAAGCCTACTAAAATAATGATGGAAATAGACAAAACCCTAAAGATCTGAAAGACAATATATGAATATATGAAGGTGTGTAAAAAGGGATTTTACCCCTATAAAAACAGAAAAGGAATGAAAGAAAAATCCTTGAGCTGTTATTTATCACCTTGCAAAGGCCTGGTAGATTCCTGGGGACGAGACAAGACTCGGGGTTGATGCCTTGCCCTTCCTTGGGGTGACATCTTGCCATTAAAAAAAAGAAAATAAAAGATGGTTGGAGCGAAAATAAAAGTGAGCATTAGAAAAGTATTAAGTGTCTCCTTGTGAGGGCTTGGTAGGTTTTTGGATACTGATACAGGACCTGAGGCTAATGCTCTATTCTCCTTGGGTCACTACGCTCAGCTCTCTCCTTTTTACATGCCTGAGCATGGACAATCGGGGGCGCTAAAAGGGAAAAAATGTGCTAAAAAATAATACCTTTTGATCAGGCTATAGGAGTCCTCGCCTAGGAGGAGCTCGTGGTTGAGTTGTCCTTAGTTAGGAAGGTAGGTCAGACCACCACTTAGGGAGACCTCTTTGATAGTTCCTTTTAGCTTGGCTGTGTTGCAACAGTTGGTTAGTGACTAGCTTTGGGCCTTCTATCAGATTATGTTGGGCCTACTTCTCATGGATTTCATGCCTTGGTTTTGTCAGGGGGTAGGGTATGAGCTGTGATGTGTTGTGTTGTGTATTTTTTGTATCAGCTTGATACTCCTTTTTGTTGTTTATGTGCAGATCTCTTCATGGGATTTGACGGGTTGAGTTGCCCTATCCTGTGGTCGCCAATGAGTGACATATGATTTTTGATGCAGAGAAGTGCTTAAAAATAGCCAAAAATTATGAATATCAGGGGAAAAATAGACTTCGTCGAAGGCGGCGGTGGCAATCAGTAAAGCGACAGGTCCCTAAAGCGCTAGTGATAATTTTCATGGAAAATAAAATGGTGGTGGATGACCGAGATGGAGTTTTCCTAGATGCAAAACGACGTCAGGAATCTAACGCAAGTCTCATATCTCAATTCCGAGGTCGTTTGGTTCCCCATTTAATCCCCGCAAGGTTCAGGGTTGTGAAGTGGCTACTAGATTTGGAAGTCGAGAAGAGCACGATGGGGCCCAGTTTCATAGATTTCGATGCCACGAAACCACCCGTCCAGACGGATCTCGATTCCGATGTCGTATGCCCTCTCAAAACTGGAAAACCCACTTCCGCGCAGTGTGAAACCCAAGTCATGAACCGGTTCTTTTGTGTTTTAAAGCTTAAAGCTCTAATTAAGAGCTTAAAAAGCTCAAGAATGAAACACTGGGGGGGCGCCGGGGGGGGGGGGGGGGGGGGGGGGGGGGGTTTAGTTTTTTGCGCCCCATTTTTTCCCCCAATTTTTATCATTTTCTGATCGGTGGAGGGAGGAAGAATCCTCTTGGCCCTGAGATGCTTCTATCCTTTGCCCTCCATCGCCATAAACGGATCAAGGAATGATGCATTGAGCAAAGAGATAAAAAACTAGTCTTTCTCTCTCCTCCCTCTCTCTCCTACATAGAGGCAATTCATGTGCAAGAAATCAAGAAGAAGAGGGGCTGAAGGATGCTTGTCCGGCTATGATCGGATTGCTCCAAGATGAAGAGGAGGCTAAGGAAAGAGGTTCAGCACTGAAGAATGGTTGTTGGTCGGTCTGTGGGCTGCCTAGAATAATTATTAAAAAACCCGCAACACGCAAGACATACGGTATGCTCCAATTTTGTGAAGAAATTTGCTTGTTTTTGTTGTTTCATGGTTCAAATGTTGTTCATATGCAATGAATTTTTGTTTGAACCTTGTTTGCATCATGTTGAGGGCTATAACTATAGAAATGCAGAACCTATAATGATTTAGACCCGTTATTAATTCTTTAAAACTTGCAAAATGTCATTTTTAATAGAAATTAGCGGTTTTTTCGATTTTGAGTTGGGAAAAAGTAATGGAAATGGGATAAACTTAGAGAAAATGTTAAGTTTCAATAAAAATAATAAGCCAACACAAATAAATCAGAAAATACCTATTTTCCATGAATAATAAATAGGAAAAAATAGGGAAAATTGGGATTTTCGCACTCAAAAAGTATGAAAAAATAAGATTTATGTGCGTGAATGTTTGGCGAGGTTAAATCATGAGGTCAAGCCTCAGTTTGGCCTCGTCCTTTGTGCTATAGTACGTGTTTATTGCTTTTTACATACAAAAAGACACAAACAACCATTTATACCTATACAACGCAGCAACACCTAAACGATAAGGGGGGAGGAAGTTTGTGTGACGATCTAATTGATGTAAAGATACAAATTCTAATTTCCTCTTTGTGCATAGCATTTAGGGATCGTTCTAGAATTAAATATAGGTGACTAGTAGCACGAAAGTTTCGGTGCTAGTCCCTAAAGCAGCGTAGCACGTAACGCTTAGTTAAAATCCATGAAAGGGCTGTTTTTCGCACCTCACATGTCTTTTTTTTTATATCATAAAATGATTGTGCACAATCGTTATACACCTTGCATCAAGCATGCGACGTGGTATCTCCTGGAATGCATTGCAATTGATTGATAAACTTTGACCAATGTTGAGAGGACAGGAAACCTAAGCTGTAGGTTTAGACGGGCGCTTCCATTGGGGAAAATTTTGTGAGGCAAATTAAAATCTCCTAGAACACTGAATTATGAAAGAGTGGAGTTTGTGCGAATGTTATATGTGTTAGCGACGCATTGTGGGGCCAATCCCCGAGGTGTGGAAGAGTCGCAGTGGAGCCACGGCAATCAGTCGAGAGGTGCTTCCCTATGTGTGTATTACGAGGCATTATGCCTATATGTTATGGGATCTCCCTCTGAGGAGAAGGGAATATGAACGTTGGACTACATATTGGATATAAACACAAAATCATCATAAGTATTTAGTGCAAAGTGAGTTTTAGACGCTCCTAGCCTGCGAGGCCGTGTGGTGGGGTTGTCTATCTTATGCATGAGGTCCGACTAGTGCCATAGCCAGTGCCAACCCATTTTAGGTCCCATCAGTTCCACAGTCTAAGTGTAAGCTCAAGCTTAACTACATAAATCCAAAGCTCTATGTAACATCCAAAGTAGTGTAAGTAACTCCCACTAGAATAAAATCAAATACCAAATGAGCAGTACAAGCTCAAAACATCAAGTACAGGACATCTAAGTATCTAAGATACATAAAGCGTATGCCATGAATATAAAACCTAATAGATTCTTCAAGCTCGTAGCTATGTAAGCCACTAGAGTAACCAAGGCATGTAACCACGGCTAAGATCAATGTAATGGAGCCCAAATATTGGCTCAAAATCATGCCATAGCATATCAAGAAGTATACATAACAATCGAAGCAGCGGTATATCCATTGAGTATCTCGTAAAGTATTAATGAGCATTAGGTATAAGCTTTTCACTTATAAAATGCTTGTTGCCTTGTTATTATAGTACCAAAATGACATTGAAATAACTCAAATCCATCCCAAAAGCATAACCATACCATTTGAGCATCAAAATAGCATCCCTAAAGTATCTAACATTCATTATGAAATTTACTATTTGATGCTAAACCAAAACTATTATATTCTATGTGAAATAGAGAACATAAAATTGCATAGAATCAAATTTGTAAATGCTCAAATCTATAGCTCTTGTCATGCTCTTTGTTTCTAGCTATAGAATATCTAAATCTAATACCATATGCAAAAGTTATGAACAAAATATAACAATACTATCAAGCTTGCATACATGTCCATGACTTCTACAATATGCTCTATATCCACTCAAAATGGATAAAATGGATGCTCCTCAACTAAATAAGTACTCAACAAGGCTCAACTAAGCCTTGGGAAGCTTCTCAACAAGGTGGGAGTAAGTTGAAATGGGACTGAAATAAAGCCAGAAGAAGGAAAGACTCAATGCATACCTCGATATAGAAAGAAACAATAGCTACCATGAAACCTTGAGCTAAAGTTTTAAATCTAGGTTGAAGCAAAGAATGACGAAGCTCCTTGAGTGATTAATCTTGATACCAATTAAAAGGTAGGGCTTAAGTAGAAGCACACAAGTGGAAGCAAGAGCTATGGCGGATGGAGTAAGAGAGCAAGAGAGAGACACCATATGTGGGAACTCCAACAACCACAATGTGTGACTAGCCTTCCCTTATTTAAATGTCACTAAAAGAATAAAGAATGGAGTGATAGTGATGGGTGCCTACCATGTGTAGTGTACAAGTGTGGGGTTATTATTAGTGTAATGAATACATGGGTGGCTAGGCATAGGTGCCTTTACCCCCAACAACTTTTTTATCTCCACTACATACATAGGTACTATTAGTGTTATGAATACATGGGTAGTTAGACATACGTGCCTTTAACCCCTAACAACTTTTTTAGCACAACATATCATATAAGCCTACAATGGATACTAGGTTTCATCTAGCTTTCCTTGATAGCCAACATATGGAATACATCATTGTTTTGCCACCCATGGCTATTGAATGCACTTGATGCAAAAGTTGCATGTATAGAGGAAAAACTACATAAAGGTAACCTATGTTATGTAGCACAATAGAAAGTAGATTGTAAAAGCCATTGCTTGTAGAAATGACCTTTATTGAAAATTCTACACAAAAGGACCACTTGCACCACATTGATAATAGGAAAAATGGAGTTTGAAATAAACATGAATGTTCATCAAATCTCTTCCCTCCTTGATCTTCTTTGTTTCCATTGGACATTATGTGTAATAGTATCTCCATATTCTACACAATGATAGATTCACTCCACATGAGCTCATACCTAAGTTCTTTGACACATGTCACATCAATGTCTGAGTAATTTGGCTTGACTTTTATAGTATCATGGAGTAGATAGAAATGATTTCTAAAAGGTCTTGCAAGAGGTAGAATGTTTAGTGGTTTGCCAATCCTTTTGCATTGTTGGAAAAAAGTTAAAAGGAAGAGTCCGAGTGGAAGCACACAAATGAAAGCAAGAGAAAGGCAAGAGCTATGGTAGAGGAAGCAAGAGAGAAAGAGAGAGAGACACTATATGTGGAAATTCCAACAATCACAATGTGTGATCAAACTTCTCTTATTCAATAGTCACAGAAAGAATAAAGAATAAAGTGCTAGTGATGGTGCTCGCTATCTATGATGTACATGTGTGTAGTTACAATGTACAATGAGTAAATGTGGGTGGATAGGCACAAGCATCTTTACCCCTGATAATTTCCCACTTAAAGGCGAATGTACCTTAGTGAGAAGTAAAAGAAAAAGAGAAAAAATACAACATGTACAGAGAGTACAATAGGATGAGGAATGATGTTATCCCATCCTACTTCCATCATCTCCGTAAGGAAGGTAAAATATTTAGTTGAGAGACTTTTACTAAGCAAATTTGCAGGATTCTCACTAGTTGAGATTTTGACAAGCTCAATGGACTTGTCCTCTACCACCTCCCTGATGAAATGGGCACATGGGCACCTCAATATACTTTGTCTTCACATGGAAGACCAAAATCTTAGCTAACTAAATATGAAAGGTAAGAAGGATCGAAGCTTGCTTGGAAGAGCTATGGCGGGAGAGCAAGAGTAAGAAAGAGATAGAGACCAAATGGGAACTCTAACAGTCACAATGTGTGACCGGTGGGCCTTTCTTTATTCAAAATATCACTAAAAGAATAAAGAATAAAGTGACAGTGATGGGCGCTTGCCACCTGTAGTGGCGAGTACTGTCAATGTAGTAATACATGTTGAGATGGCAAGCTCAACACATGCGGACATTGATGATGGAATGCCTAGCTAGATGGGTCTGCACGTCTACACTTAGCACATTGGTGGTCATTATGATACTCACATGGCCACTGACTTATCACTTATTATATTTAATTTGTTACACCTATCTACAGCTGGCAAAGATATAGTGCCAATTGATTAGTGTAGTTAATTATACACGATTTGACTTAGTAGTTTACTTTCCTTTATGTTGTATCTTATCTATACTTTGTGTACATTATATAGTGTGTGGAAAAATAAGGAGAAATCACCAAGATAACATTTTGGCCTCCATCTCTCTTCTTATGTTCTTGAGTGAGCTTCCTCTTGTATATACAGTGTGTGTTTGGCACAGCAGCTCAAGCAAGTCCCCCACCGCACAATTCTTGACATGATATCAGAACCGAGCTACTAAGAGAGGCTGATTTTGAAAGCTGAAGTGAAGGAAAAGAAGTAAGGTTCGAGCAAGCAAGCAATGGGTAAGAAGCTCTCCCATTCTTCCACTCTTTCTCTTTGATAGTGCCTGTGGAGGCACCAAAAGCAAGATAGAGTGAAAATCTTAGATTGGTGTGATTTTGGTGTGTGAGCAAAGTACTATATATCCTATAAATAGTCCCTTTAGGACATTCCCGCAGATTTTTTGGGCACTTGAGGCCATTTTAGGCCGTGTTTTAGAGCTGCAAGGTTGTGGACAACAATTTCAAGGTACACTGTGATTTCGACTGTATTGACCAAACATGGATGCATAGGTTATAGATTTCAAATCTGTAATTTTTGAGGTGTTTGTCAAGAAGAAAACATAAGGTTTATCTGCAAATAAGTTGCAGATTACATGTATTATTGAGCAATCAGTGAAAAAGATTGCTTGGTGTATTGATGTGCAGTTGTTGTGAAAGGCTAAAACAAACTAGCTTGCTGTGTTGTATCCTTTTTTGTGATAATGGCAAAGAATAGTGAAAATTCCATTATTGAGAAGCTCGACAAGAACTACCCTTCATGGAAGTTCCGTGTGATAAACTTCCTCATTGGAAAGGGCCTTTATGAGTTTGTTTCAAGTGAAGAAAAGGAGCCAGAGCTGGGTATCCCTCCGACCTACAGATGAACTAAAGGCATGGAAAGAATGGAATGCAAAAGACAAAAAGATGATGTACTGGCTATCTGGACTCATTGATAATACTATGCTGGGACATATCAGGAATGCAAAAACTTCACGTGCAGCTTGGACAATTTTTGAGAACATGTTTTCAGTAAATACAAAGGCACGAAAGATTCAACTCAAGCAAGAGTTAAATACCTTGAAGAAAGGAAAAAATGTCTATTAATGAGTATGTTTTAAAGGTGAGGAGCATCGCAAATGCTTTAGCAAGCGATTGATGCAATGCTTGATGATGATGATTTGGCTTCATCCACTTTGAGTGGCCTTAATAATGAAAAGGCATGGAAATCATTCGTTACTTCAGTATACGTACAGAAGCCATTTCCAGATTTTGATGAGCTGGTCTCTCTTATGATTATCGAAAGAGATCAATATGCAGGGTGACTTGTCTGAAAGAAATGGTGAACAAGTCCAAGCATTTTACTTAAGTTTAGGAAGGGGACGTGGTAGATCCTGTTCGAGAGGCCATGGTATGGGACATGCTGGTGATAACCAGCAAAAAAGGTTCAAAAAGCTCTAAAGGAAGAGGTGGATGGAAGAATAGAGGTTCTGAAAATTTTGCTATTGTTTGCCATTATTGTGGCAAAACAGGTCATATTACAGCCCATTATTATGCTAAGAAGAATGATATTTGTAGTGGTAAATTACAGCAATGAAACTATGCATCATCTTCACAATAGAATGAAGACAAAAATGAGTGTTTGTTTGTTATGCAACATATGATGAATGTAGTTATAGGAAAGGGGACATATGATGATGTATGGTATGTAGATTCAAGTGCATCTAATCATATGACCAGTCATGTTGAATGGTTTGGAGAGATGCAGTACTTAAAAAATCCAGGTTATGTGTAGATGAGTGATGATTCATGCCACCCAATTTCACATATTGGAAAGGTTCCTTGTCCTTGCATGATGGCCAGACAAAGAGTCTAACAAATGTATTCCATGTGCCTTCAATCACAAAGAATCTAGTGTCTGTTGGCCAAATGGTAGAGCAAGGGTTGCAGGTCCCATTCAATTCAAAAGGTTGTTTTGTAGAAGACTTTAATGATAAGTGTAGATTCGTCACAAAAGGAAGTAGAGTTGGCCACATGTTCACTTTAGATGTTGGAATTCTTGCAATGGATGCTGCTATGTATGCTAAAGGAAAAGGAGTGGTTGCAGATATTGAAATACGACATAAACGTATTGGACATGCAAATGTGCAAAGGTTGAAATTAATGCAATCCAAAGGATTGGTTACAGGGTTGCTTTCCTTTAGAGTTGCAGAATTTCATAAAGTTTGTGAAGCATGCCAGTTTGGTAAGCAAGCAAGATAACCCTTCTCGCATGATAGAGAAGTGAGTAGAAAAATACTTGATGTAGTGCATATAGATATTTGGGGGTCTACACAGAATGTATCTCTTGGTGGTAGCAAATACTTTGTCACATTTATTGATGACTTTTCAAGGAAGCTATCGGTATATTTCATGAAGGAAAAGAGTGATGTATTTGAGCACTTCAAATCTTTCAAGGCAGCTATTGAAACAAAAACAAGATTGAAAGTGAAGTGTTTGAGATCAAATGGAGGGGGAGATTATCTCTCTAATGAGTTTACTAGCTTATTGAGGACTCATGAGATAAAGATGCAATTTACTTGTAGGTATACCCCACGCAAAATGGGGTTGGAGAAAGAAAAATAGGCATATTACAGAAGTTGCACAAGCATTAATGGCTAGAAAAAATATGCCAAAATATTTTTGGTCTAAAGCTATCCATACTGCTGTCTATATTATGAAAAGAACCCCCACAACTAAATTCATGGGATGACTCCTGAAGAATGCTTTATTGGCAAGAAGCCTGATGTATCACTCTTAAAGGTATTTGGCTACGTTGCATATGTTCATGTGCCAAATGAGCTACGGAAGAAGCTTGATCCAAAGGCTGAAAAATGTATTTTTATTGGATACTCTTTAGAGCAAAAAGGATATCATTGTTATAACCTTATCACATGTGAGTTCAGAGTGAGCAGGGATGTTATTTTTTATGAGATGAGCAATTAGTATGCACCTGTTGGTGATGTATTAGATGATGATAATGATCATGATAGCTATGCGCAAAAAGAAAAGCAAGAATCACGGAGTCTTAGTGGACCAGAAACATCATTTACTACTACACCTATAGTGAGCCCTTGGTCTAGGAGACTGAGTAGCCCCACATCTTCAGGTGATAAGTGTTGTAGACAAAGACAAAGGAAAGAAAAAAGTGCTAGATGGTAATGATGCATCTACTAGTCATTTGGGATTTGATGAAGATTCTAGTAGTTCAAAGAGTTTGGATGATGCACTTGGTATTCCTTCAGTCATGACACCAGTTATACAGAGAACTCATAGTAATGTAATGTTGTAGGCAAAGACAAAGGAAAGAAAAAAGTACTAGATGGTAATGATGCATCTACTAGTCATTTGGGATTCGATGAAGATTCTAGTAGTTCATAGAGTTTGGATGATGCACTTGGTATTCCTTCAGTCAGGACACCAGTTATACAGAGAACTCATAGTAATGTAATGTTGTAGGCAAAGACAAAGGAAAGAAAAAAGTACTAGATGGTAATGATGCATCTACTAGTCATTTGTGATTCGATGAAGATTCTAGTAGTTCAGAGAGTTTGGATGATGCACTTGGTATTCCTTCAGTCAGGACACCAGTTATACAGATAACTCATAGTAATGTACTGTAATATTTTCACAGTGAAATATTAACGACCCTAGACCCCGCACACCCCGCGCAAAAAGCAACTCAAAATAATATCCCGCAATAAAGATACACTGGCCTAAGTGCTCCAGCATCGTGCATTTACAATACCATTTCCACGTAGTGCATATGCAACCGTGGCTTGAAAACCGCAAGCCACCGTAGGCCTCCGCGGGAACACCCCTTCATGGGACAAAAAGATAATTAAGTGCAAATTTTTTTAAAATTAAACCCCCTCCCCTTCAGCCGTTGCATGGAAGGGAGAGGGAGTATGAGTAATGTCATGGAGGGGCATGGGGGAGGGAGGCATGCAATTGCCACTTGTGTGGCCACTCTTGCCCCTCCCCCCCCCCCCCCCCCCCTTCAACCCTATATATGAACCCCCCTCCCCAAGCTTGAGGGGGGAGGAGAGAGGAGAGGAGGATCGTGTGCTACTGCCACCGCCTGTGGAACTGCCCGCCGTCGTCCAACAGCTGTCACCATGCCACCTGGTCGTTGTCGTCGCATCCATCATCATCACCATCATCATCATCATCTCCATCTTTATCCCCAATCATCACTCTCTCTCCATGTCATCCTTATATCCAAAAGTATGGAAGCTTCTACTGGAAGCTTCTAATTGAAGCTTCCTTAGCCCTAGTTCACCCCTGCCTCCGGTTTTTCTCAAAATCGTGTCTTGCAAGGCCCAATTTCTGTGCAGGAAAGCAATCTCGGGCAGAAGTGACTTCGTAACGCGTGAGAAAGCTAAGAGGAAGTTTGCTTAATGGAAATTTGTTGCGTTAATGGCTCCTAGGAAAAAGGCGAGAGGAGCACACACGGGAGCTTCCACCCAAAGCACGAGAGTGGACAAAGCCCCGATTTCGAATGCCCAGGTTCCAAGAAATATTTCCGCATGGAAAAGATGCATAAAGCATGTTTAATTCTTGTAGGGAGCTTTAAATGCATTTACTCATTCGATCTACAAAGTTTAGTTGCATGTCGTGTATTTGCAATTGCTTGCACTTCCGTAGTCAAGAGTAGTTCCAAAATCTGAACGTATGATGCATAACTTATAAGATGATATCATGCTAAGACCGTGTCCTTGTTGCATCTCACAAAGGATAGGGCTTAAGTCGCATAATGCACTTATGTAATAATTTTCCAATTGTATCTCATATATAAGATAAGCATAGACCGTCATTAAATTATATTCGGATAGTCGCAATGCATGGAAAGGATTTATGAAATTTGCAAATTGCATGTGATGATAATTACATTTTAGGTTGGGTTAAGTGCTAAAGGAAGGATTAAATCAATGATGAACTCATGGCATTCGCTCATGCATGGAGTTCTTTTATCAAAGTTTGAATGCATCTTCATTAAAAATATTAAAGCTTGATTTCAATGCATCAACATAGCGTTTATAAGAGTTAGCTCTGAATATCAATCATTATAAGGCAAGGAAAAGGAAGATTATTGTAGATTCTTAGTTGCATAAATGCAAAAGGGTCTTTGGTCTTGAAATTGCATAGAATGATACATCTCGCTCGTCTTGCAGTTACTTACACCTTTTAGCAAGTAATTGCATCTTTAAAAGGGAAGATCATCTTTAATCGTGGGTTGGTTAGATCAACTAGGTAATTCACATATAATTGAGTAGCATTACATGAGAATCATAAAGGTATGATTAGTTAGCATATGACGATCACCTCAATGTGCTAGGTAAGGTTAAGCTGTGTTAAAATTCTGCCTAGTATCGCACTTGGGATGCCGATTTAATACTTCCAATCTTAAAGGTCCTACCCACATCCACGAAATGTTAGGATTATTTAATCGCCATGCAAAAATGATCTAGGGTTCTCACCCTAAGGATTAGTTGATCAAATGCTAGACTTCTGCAAGAAATCTAGGAACCCTAGGGCCAAAACGTTTATCGGCCTAGAAGGGTTAGGTTTTGGATTGGGTCAATAGGTCTCCCAAACCCTACAACTTGATCAAAGGTATTCTTGACCAAGGAATACCATGTAATGAGAAAAATAATCCCCACAAGTTAGATGCTAACACCTATCTCGTGCAACAAGCTGCAACATCATATGGTCTTGTGTCTAAATAGCATTGCCACTCCTTAGATCAAGTTTGGTGAGTTCTAAGTAGAGGTCTAACTTTTCTAGAGGATGAATAGTCATCCTGCCACATCACTCTTCCTTGGACTTAACTGCCAAGCTAGGGGAGTTACGAATTTGCCAAGAAAGCAACTGATCAACCAAGTTAGGGTGACGAGGTTGCCCAAGATTTATTGACCTTAATTTAAGAAAACCTAAAAAATAGAGAAAATTTGGGTCAACAGGGTATAAGCCCTAACCCAAGGAAAAAGGGTAAACAAGCAACTCAGCTTACAAAACCCTTGGGATCTTGCCAAGTCGCAATTAATCCAGGATCGAATGCTGCAAGCATTCAAGGAGAGGGAATTATACCTTAGCAGTTGGCCATATAAACGACCATTGGAATGTTCTTGATTGTACACTTAGGTGTACTGTTTGTACTTCTTTTCTCAAGGAACTAATTCAGGAAAAAATATCTAATGCTTCAGGTTAAAATCCTGGAGGGAGAGGCAGTACCAGTTACCTCCGACTCTCTGTCTGACCCTATCTAGGGGGGTTGTTAGCCGTGCCAGGTACGTGGACCGAACCGGCTGCGAGAGGTCTCTCCGTGGGTGCTATTTGGAGTAGGAGGATGCTTGGGTGCCAGGGGAGGCTCTGACCATAAATCCCTTGCCTCCAAATCCTACATAAGAGGCCGACATGACTCGAGATGGGATCTCGAGGCCCACATACTAGTCAACGGGCAGAACTTGGAATAGCGATCCCTGAGGATTACTGGAATAGCCTCGGGCAGGTTTATTTGATGTATCCCAAAGACTGATAAATAAAGATCAAATGTTGGAAAAGAAACTTGCTTGATATTGTTTTTCTATGTCAGTGCTTAAGTTACATAAAGGAACCAGTGATTAATTTGGTTAATTAAGGAAGCTATTTTTACTTGTCAAACTAAATGTGGTAGGTAATTAGATAACTAAAGCAACCTGAGGAAAGTGCAGTGGACGTGACTCTGTGTCCGTCCTATGGAAGGGTGGTCCCGATTGGCCGGGAACTTTTCTCAAAGTAATTGACAACGAGGTAACAATGACCTAAAATCTATAGAGCTAGAGTCCCGATTTATGTTGTTTTAGGGGAACAAAATGGGACTATGCCTTATGGGCAGAGAGGTCGAGCTTCGCATCCCTTTCGTTTCCCATTCTCCTTGAACCAAGTGCAGTATAAATCCACTTTGACCCTGATGTTTCTGCGTAAAGTAGTTCATCTGGGGCTCGACGCTAGCTACTTTCTAAGAACTTGACCATTAGGAAACCCTGATTCAGGTCGGTCCTAAGTGGGAATGGCCGGAATGCTTCCGCTTCATGGCAGACTCAGGAAAACCTAGATCGCAAACCCCGTGTCATTCCTTGGGAGTGCCCGGCGGTGCTTTCTAGACTCTCTTCCCGATGGGCTGCTAAGACGTGTCCTACAAGTGGATAGGGGGGGACATGTTACATGTAAAGGCTTCATTGAGTGATCCAGTGGTACGCAGGTCTAGTAGGGTCAAATACCCTATTAAAAGATTTGGTTTTGAAGTTATGCAACTCACCATTATGCTTATATGGTGAAACTAGTTGAGGATGTTGAGCCCACTTGTTTTGAGGATGTTGTTAGCCATGCTCATTGGAATGCAGCAATGGATGAGGAGATGGCTTTATTAGAAGCCAATAAGAATTTGGATTTGGTACCCTTGCCAAAGGATAATAAATCTATTGGTTGTAAGTGGGTTTACAAAGTCAAGCATAATGAAAATGGTTCTATTAGTAGGTATAACGCTAGGCTAGTTGCAAAAGGTTATGCTCAAACATATGGCATAGATTATGAAGAGACATTTAGTCCAGTTGCTAGGATGGCAAATGTTAGATGCGTGATTTCCTTGACAATAGCCAAAGATTGGAATTTGCAGCGAATGGATGTTAAGAATGCCTTCTTGCATGGTGAATTGCAAGAAGAAGTGTATATGGAGCAACCAGCAGATTATGAGGATTTAGAGCATCCCACATATGTGTGTAGTTAAAGAAGACGCTTTATGGGTTGAAGCAAGCATCGAGACCATGGTTTAACAAGATTGGAGAATATATTGTCAATATTGGATTTTGTATTTCTAATGTTGATCACTCACTTTATGTGAGAAGGGGAGATGCAAGTTTGGTCATCATAGTCATTTATGTGGATGACTTGATTATTACATGTGACAATGACAATGGGATTGCTAAAGTTAAGAACTTCTTGAAGAAGAAGTTTGAGATGAAGGATTTGGGTGAGTTGAGATACTTTCTTGGTATTGAGATGATTAGATGTGATGATGATATATGGCTATCCCAAAGGCAGTATGGCTTGGATATGTTATCCAAGTATGATATAACAGCATGTAAGCCTCTTTCAATACCGTTGGAGCATGAAGTTGAGTGCCGACATTGGGGATGAGATAGAAGACCCTACTATGTTCAGGAGGATAGTAGGGAGTTTGATTTACATGACTATCACAAGGCCAGACTTGAGCTATGTTGTTGGCCTTGTCAATCAGTTTATGTAGATGCCTAGAAAGCCTAACTTGGATGCAGTTAGACATATATTGAGATATGTGAAGTCTACTTTACATTATGGAATTTTTTTATGAGGCAGGTATGGATGTACAGGTCTTTGGATACACAGATGCAGATTGGGCCGCCGGTAGCGTGTTAGATAGAAGATCTACTAGTGGATTCATGTTTTCCCTTGGTAGTGCATGAATTACATGGAGTAGCAAAAAGCAACTGTAACGTGTCCACTAGAATCCTCTAGGACACGTCTTAGCAGTCCATCGAAAAGGTTGTCTAGAAAACTCCACCCGGCACTCCCACGGAATGTTGCGGGTTTTGCAATCTAGGACTTTCCGCGTCTGCCACGTAACGGAAGCGCCCTGGCCGTTCCCACTAGGATCGACTGGAATTGTTTGGTCATTGTACTAACAGCGACTAGCGTCAGACCTGATCGAACTACTTTACGCAGAAACGCCAGGTCTGAAGCGGATTCATGCTGCACTTGGTTCAAGGAGAATGGGAAACGAGAGGGATGCAAGGCTCGACCTCTCTGCCAAAAGGCATAGTCCCATTCCGTTCCCCTAAAACAGCGTGAATCGGGTAATCGGTAATTCCAAGTCATCGTTCTCACTACTTGTTTCGGTGATGTTGATCATCCTTCTGTTCGTCGAAGACTTTGAGAAAAGTTCCCGGCTAACCGGGACCACCCATCCATAGGACGGACCCATGGTCCATCCTCCGCACTTTCCTCGGCTTGTTTTAGTTATGTAATTACCTACCACATTAGTTTGACATATACAAACAGCTTCTTTGAATTAACCCTGTTATGCACTGGTTCCTTCACGTAATCTTATCACAGGACATAAAGAAAACAATGCCAAACAACTTCTTTATTATCATTTTATCCTTTTATCTTTGAAATACAAGGAGTTCCCGCCCGTAGGCGTATTCATAATCTGCCCGAAGGCTATCCAGTAATCCACCAGGGATCACTAATCCAAGTTTCCGCCCGTAGACTAGTATGCGGGCCTCGAGATCCAATCCCGAGTCACGTTAGCCTCTTGTGCAGGGCCCGGAAGGCGAGGGATTTACGGCCAGAGCCCCCTCTGGCACCCAAGCGTCCTCCTGCTCCAAGTAGAACTCAACGGAGAGACCTCTCGCGGCGGGTTCGGTCCACGTTCCCGGCGCGGCTAACAACCCCCTTGGTTAGGGTCAGGCAGGCAGTCGGGGGTAACTGAAGCTGCCTCTCCCTTCAGGCTTCAACCTGAAGTATTTAGATATATTTTCGTCCTTTAGTACATTAAGCAAACAATGCAAACAGTGCTTTCCAAACTGTTACAAGCACAATCAATTTCCAATGGTCGTTCAGCTGGCAAACTGTTAAGGAGTGACTTCCTTTCCTCCGAATGCAATCCGCATTCGTTCCGGAATCAATTGCAACTTGGCAAGATTCCTATCATTCTTGGGTTAGGGTCATACCCTACCCATACTTTAGTGTTTAGTTGTGGTAGGTTCCAGCAACCATGTCGCTTTGGTTTATAGTCTGGTCATTTGCTTCAAGGCAAATACTTAACCTTCCTTTTCCTTGGCAAATTATTCCAAAAGTGAGTAACAGGATGATTAGACATCCTCCAAATCATTCCTAATTAGGTTGGCCCATGGTTCTGGAAATATGCAACTCTGTCGGAGTTTCGTCATGATCCTTAGGATAACCTTAGATCATTTCATACATGAACATCCAATTGCTTCGACATTTTGTGAACGTGTGTAGGATCTTTAGATTCACGGTTTTTGTCTAAAGCTAGGTCGAATTATTATTGCACTAAGTTCTAGTTGGCACTTGGAATACCTTTCATTCCGACGGAACCATACCCATGATTAGGTTACTTAGTCACTATCTTGCGACGAGGATGATCCTTCTAAAGGTAATAACTAAATCTAACGGAGAGCAATAGATACAATTCCACCAAAACGCGTAAACATGCGATTGATTGCCTCTACGTATCACATGGTTCATGATAACATTATCTTTCCTTAGTAAGGTAAAATGCTTGCCAATCTGTACGCTAACTTTCCTAGGTCCTACTAGGATTTACCAATTAATCATGCCTACTACTTGTAGTCCATACTTTCGAATACTATGCTTTGACCCTAAATGCAGCTCTTAATGATGGCATGACGACTACGCAATACACAACGTTCTCCTAGCTACGAAGTAGATAATGAAGTTTATACAAACTAGTGTTAATTTATTCCATCTTACAAGCTATTTGCAAGTCCATACGTTCACTTTAGTACTCTATTCTTTCCGGAAAATACCTTATGGTGTTAACCCTTTTCCTATGAAGTCATTGCGAGAAGTATGTTGCCTAATGTGCAGCACACACTTATTCCTACCATGTCTAGGACGGAAGATAATGTACTTATAAATTCCATTTCTTTGCCTAAGTTTAGACTCATTACCTTGATGATGTACCAAAAACTACATGCAACTAGCCTTCTACTCGTTCAAATTCACGACATATATCAATCTTACCTAATGTTCAAGAGATGCCTTAACACCTGTATTTCTTTCCAATTTCCGTATGCATTAAAATTAAACGTAAAAATGTGCAATTTCCTTTATGAGCTAAGCGCGCCTAATCATTTCCTTATGCGGAATTAACTCGAAAGAACCTGGACTTGAGGAGTCGGCGAGATGTCCACTTGTACATTCGGAGATGAGCCTTCCGCGGTCGCACCTTGCGATCTTTTTGGGGCCATCGTAGACGTAAATCCGACTTCCGATTCGCCTTTGGGATCTACGGAGTGACGGCCCTCGGAATGCGGCCTTCCAACCTTTGCCTTTATCCTTGTAGGCGGAAGATTTCTTTACGCGATGTTGCTTGTGGCAAAAGCTTTAGGAGTCTTTCAAGAAACTCGAATCGGCACGGAATTTAATCTCGGTCGGCTTGCGGCTTTAAAAATCTATCTGCGAAATCCTTGTCGATGGGTCTCGTGGGGTCTTTACGGTCCTCACCTCCTCCTCTTCAAAGTTCCGGGGAGGGTATGAAAAGATCTTCTTGGCAAAGTGGTGGGAAGGGCCTTTGGAAAGATGGTGGGAAGGGGGCTTAAGGAGGCCCCCCCCCTTAGAAGCTCCTAAAGAAGCTTCTAAAGAAGCTTCTTCTTCCACAGGACCACGTGGGGGGGGGGGGGGGGGGGGGGGGGGGAAGGGGCCGTGATCTACGTGGCGGGGCCTGAGATGGCCGACGGACAGGGCGGGAGTGATGGCCTGGCGGCTGGCGGACCCCAGCGGCAGCGTGACGGCTCGGACGTGGCTGGCGAACCAGCAGCTGGCGGCAGCGACGGTGGTTCGTGGTGGCTCCTGCGCGATGGCGGCCCTTCCTCCCTTCACGTCGGCACGACGACCTCACCTCTCCAGCACGGTCCTCTCTCCCTCAATTCCTCCTCCACAGTTCCTTCTCACAGCCTCCCTCCTTAGCACACCCCCTTGATGAGGGGTGTTTATATAGGAATGGGGGTGGGGAAGAGGGTCTCCACCCACGTGGAGAACTTCCTCATGCAATCCCTCACTTGGCCATCCCCCCTCCACACTCCCTCTCCTCCAGCCATGCATCGGCTGGGGGAAGGGGTAATAGTAAAAAAAATTTGCCTTAATTTAATTAAATTGTCCCTCCCAAGAGGGTGTTTTTGCGGGTCTTGCGGTTTTGATCTCCCGGTCTTGATTTACCAAAGCGGAGGATCCCATTTCACGCGCGCTGGTCACACATTACACTGTCAATAATTTCAATGCAAGAGGTACCCTTTGCACAGGGTTTACACAGTGTGCGGAAGGTTAATATTTACGGTACGGATACGCGAAAATATTACATTCTCTCCCCCTTAGAAGAATCGAGATGTCCTCATCTCGAGATAAACTGGGGATATTGAAGATTGAGAGAGCTTTCATCCATCCAGGTAGCATCCTCTTCGGGATAATCTTTCCACTGGACGAGGCATTCTCTCAAGGTTCTAGATCTCAACTGTCTCTCCCTGACATCTAAAATCTTTTCCGGCCTTAGTTCAAGGATTCCTTGGCTAGGCATTACAATTTGTTGGTCATCAAGTACATGATTTGGGTTGGGTACATACTTTTTTAAGAGACTAATATGGAATACATTGTGAACCTTTAGGTTATCAGGAAGTTGCAATTTATAAGCATTGGGTCCTAGGCATTTGAGGATTTTATACGGCCCGCAATACCTTGGACTTAGCTTCTTGCATTTTCCTAGAGATAAAGAACTCTTTTTCGGCCGTACACGAATGAAGACCATGTCTCCTTCTCCGAAGATCCTCTCTTGGCGCTTCAAATCCGCATATGCCTTTTGTCTGTCTTTGGCTGCTTGTATGTCTTGTCTTATTGACCTTATTTGGTCATCCATGTCCTCCAACATTTGTCTTGAAGCTTCCACTCTTAGGGTAGGATCTGAAAAATTTAGAGGACTTCGATAATCATGACCATACAATGCCTGAAAAGGAGTCATTTGAATGCTCTGCTGATAAGAAGCATTGTAAGCAAATTCTACTAACGGCAAATATTGAATCCATCTCTTTGGCTCTCGACAGCAGTAAGCCCTAAGAATATCCTCAATGATTTGATTTACTCGCTCTGTTTGTCCATCTGTTTGGGGATGGTAGGCAGTGCTAAAACAGAGTTGGGTTCCAATAGCTTCAAAGATAGCTCTCCAGAAGTGAGAAGTGAAAAGAGAATCTCGATCGCTAATGATCCTTCTAGGTAACCCATGTAGCTTGAATATTTCTTTGATAAACACTCTTGCAATATCGGAGGCTTTATAGTTTGTCTTTACTGGAATCAGGTGTGCAACCTTAGTAAGCTTGTCAACTACAACCATAATGGAGTTGTATCCTCCTTGGACTTGGGGTAAGCCCACCACAAAATCCATACTGATGAATTCCCATTTCATTTGGGGAATGTCAAGTGGTTGCAATTTTCCTGGCATCATGGCATGTTCAGCCTTGATACGTTGGCAAGACAAACGTTCGGTGACATATTTGAGGACGTCACCTTTGAGCCTCTCCCAATGATAGCTCTTCCTGACTGCATTAAGAGTCTTTGCATAGCCGGGATGTCCTGCGAAAGGGGAGTCATGAGCTTCCCACAATATCTTCTGCTTAAGTGATTGGCTTGCTGGTATACATAGCCTTGTTCTATAGTAAATAAGTCCATTGTCAACAGAAAATTCATGATACTTGGCCTGTAACTTCGGATTCTGGTCCTTGGCAAATATTTCTTTTATCATTGCTTGGTAAGCTAAGTCATGGCATGATTCCTCTCTAGCTAATTCGAGTATAGGGTTGCTTGGCATGGATACCTTTGTAGCCAGAGATCTGGCCGTTGATGGATTCTGCAGGATTAGGGAATTTAGGAATGCCTTGTGACTGAGTGCATCGGCAACTACATTCTCTTTCCCTGGTCGATACTTGATTTCAAAATCATATTCCTCCAATACTTCAATCCATCGACGTTGCCTCATGTTGAGCTCGTTCTGGGTAAAAATCCATTTGAGACTCTTATGATCGGTTACTAGAGTGAACTTATTTCCCAACAGGTAGTGTCTCCAAAGCTTTAGAGCATGGATGACAGCTAATAACTCCAGATCATGAGTGGCATAATTCTTTTCGTGACTCTTCAATTTCCTTGAAGAATATGCTACTGGATGACCTTCCTGCATAAGAACACACCCCAATGCAAGAATGCTAGCATCAGTTACTACCTCGAACTCCTTACTGAGATCAGGAAGTCTCAGAATAGGTGCTGATACCAAACATTGCTTCAGTTGGTCGAAACTATTTTGCTCGGGAGTTGACCATGTAATAGAAGTCTGCTTCTTTAGTAAGTCAGTAAGAGGTGCTGCAATCAAAGCATAGTTTTTGATAAAGACCCTATACCATCCTGTCAAGCCAAGAAAGCTACGTATCTCTTTGACAGATACTGGTATTGGCCATTCAAGCACATCTCTGACTTTGGCTGGATCTACTGATATTCCTTCTGATGATACTATGAATCCTAGATATTCAATCTGACGTTTGAAGAATGCACATTTCTTCATTTTTGCATACAACTTATGGGACCTCATTGTCTCCAACACAATCCGTAGATGGGGTTCATGATCTTCTTCCTGTTTAGAATAGACTAAAATGTCATCGAAGAAGACAAGCACGAAGTCATCAAGATATGGCCTAAAAATATCCTGCATTAACCTATTGAAGGTGGCAGGTGCATTTGTAAGTCCGAATGACATAACCAAGAATTCAAAGTGCCCATATCTTGTATTGAAGGCCGTTTTGGAATATCCTCATCCTTGATCCTGATTTGATAGTAGCCTGACCTGAGATCAATTTTGGAAAAGATCTTTGCACCTTGAAGGCGATCAAGAAGCTCATCTATTCTAGGAATAGGATACTTGTTCTTGACTGTTGATTGATTCAACCCACGGTAATCAATACATAGTCGAAGTGTCCCATCTTTCTTTTTCTGGAATAGGACTGGAGCTCCCCATGGTGAATTGCTAGGCCGGATGTAGCCCTGATCTAACAGTTGCTTGAGTTGTTCCTTCAACTCAATAGCTTCCGGAATAGACATTCTATAAGGTCTCTTTGCAATTGGCGCAGCTCCAGGTATTAGCCTTATTTCATGATCAACTTCTCTTGGGGGTGGAAGTTCAGTTAATTCCTCAGGGAATACGTCAGCATATTCTTTTAGCCAAGAGGGTCCCTCATGAGACTCTTGCTTTTGATCTAACTTGTTGAGTTTGATCAAGTAAACAGGTAATCCCTTCCTAACCCCTTTTATGATCCGCGATACCTTGGCTAGCTGGATTCTCGGCACTCCTGCCTCACCTTGAGTCGTAACAAACTCTCTGTCAGAGTTTCGAAAGGAAACTTGACCCTTTCCACAGTGGATGTGGGCGTCATTGGGCTTAAGCCAATCCATCCCGAGTAGACACTCATGGATGCCTAAGTTCATGACTCTGAATTTGACTGAGGTTTTCTTTCCTCCCAGATAGAACTCCTCCTTAGCAGTTTGCCTAGCACAAGTTACCTCACGACCGTTTGCCAATTCCACAAGTAGGGTAGGTGCTTCTACTGTGGCTATTCCTAATCTCTTAGCACATGCTGGTGAGATAAAGGAATGTGTACTGCCACAATCAATCAAGGTTTTGAAACCTTTACCTTGATAGTCCGACGGTGTTTGAATTACCGAGAACTGGCGATTCGGCCCCTTCTTGTGTAGAGCAGCATGGACCGTCGCTCTTTCGAAATCCGCTTCCATAGTCGGATCTTCCTCTTCCTCTGCTTCACATCTTTGCCTATTGGTAATGCAGGCAGCTCTTCCCCTTCCACGGGCGGCGGCTCCCTGACCGCGGCCAATACCTTGACGATGTCCCTCGCTGAGCTTGGGGCATTGCTTTTTGAAGTGACCGAGTTCATTGCAGTGGAAGCATCGGATGTTTCGGCCATTACCGTGAGTAGGAACAAAGTTGTTGACGTTATTTGTCCTTGCCTTCTTTCTTTGTCCTTGATTGTGGCCTTGAACTCTCTTAACCTGGGGTTTGAATGCTCCTCTGCTTGGGTCGCTATAAGACCAATTCTTAATACTCCTTGGTTTAGCTTGTACTTCCTAAATTATAGGTGCCGCTCGAATGAGTGCATCCTGAAGATCTGAGGGACGCATAGATTCGAGACGGGTATTTACAGGTGGATTTAAGCCTGCGCAAAACTTGGACACCTGCTGTGTCGTGTCCATTTGTGGCGCATACTTCAAGAGTGAGACAAACTTAGAGTAGTATGCGTCAAGCGTGAGTCCTAACTGTTTTAGCTCATAGAACTCATTCATTTTCTGTGTACGATATGCGGGTGGTAAATATCTCCCTTGCACGGCTTGCTTTAACTTCTCACAGGTAACGGATCCCTCTGAAATCCCTTGATCCCTGCACCATTGTTTCCACCATAGTCTGGCTTCACCAGTGAGTTTTAATTTGGCGAGCATGGCCTGATTAGCAGGTGCAGTGCCAGCAGCTTCGAAGTAGTCCTCCATAGATTCAATCCAAATCTCAGCGTCTGATTGGACGAATCTGCCTCTCCCGTCAAACTCGGGTGGCTTTATCTGTTTGAGGAGGAACTTCTTCTCCTGGATCACAGTCGTACTTGCCGTAGGGGGCGAATTTGGAACTTGTACCTGGGTTTGCGCCTGGATAAAAGTTTTCTTAATATTATCATATGATAATTAACATTAACTCATCTTTAGTTCAACTATTTCGTCACTCATGAAGCTACTTAACTTTTTGCAACAACCTTGATGCACAATCGGATAGTGATAAAAAGAAGTCCTTATTTATATTTATATGGCGTAGCCTCATACAACATCTCCAATCATTACATCTAGTTTGGGGAGAACAACATAGTATTGGATTTGTCTACAGGAACTGTGTAATAGTAGGGTTTTGGGTCATGTATCTTTAGGAATCGATAATTCATCGGAAGTTCGGGATATCCTTTCCGCTGGAATCCATACTTCCCATGGCGGCCCAGTACCTTAATTCTATCAGCTGGAATTACACGGGTTACTTCCTCATAAACATATGAGTTTAATTCAACCCTCCGACCTCGAATATGCAAAGTCGAATTTACGTGAGCTTCCACAAAAATGAACAGCTTCACGACTTTCAAATCTTCCAACCACTTGATCCTCTTCAGGTTGGTCTATAGATAAGCGAACCGGTGGGCAGCTATGTAGTAGATTCCTGAAGACCCAGTCCATCTTCGCTCTATATATAGAGGTGATGGGTTATAAATCTGCTCCAAGATGTTCATCATTTCAATTCTCTGCCTATAATGCGGAGAATGCATCGCAGTCATGAACATGATCCGGAACACCAAAAACTTGTTCCACGCCTCGTAATTCTGCAAGACAGTATCGAAGATGAGAAAATGTTTGGACAGGAATAATTTCTTTATTTCACTTCTAATGAAATCTTATGAAAGCAATTTCATTGTAAGTCGGCTCTGATACCAACTGTAACGTGTCCTAGAGGATTCTAGTGGACACGTTACAGCAACCTACAATTGCTTTATCGAGTACAAAGGTTGAGTATAGAGGTGTTGCTATGGCAGCATATGAGGTGGTATAGCTACAAAAGTTATTAGGTGATTTGGGTGTGCAAGGAGATGGTCCAGTTGTCATTCATTGTGACAACATGAGCAGCATATAGCTAGCTAGGAATCCAGTGTTCCATGCTAGGACAAAACACATTGAGGTGCACTACCACTTTGTGAGAGAGAAGGTACTTGCAGAAGAGATTGACTTGGTATATGTCAGCACACAGGATCAAATAGCTGACATTTTCACAGAGGGATTGGGTGCAGAGAAGCTTCTAAAGTTTTGAAGCTTACTTGGAGTTGTAGAGATAGAGTTGAGCTTGAGGGGGAGTGTTGAGATGACAAGCTCAACATGTACAGACATTGATGATGGATGGCCTGGCTAGATGGGCCCGTACGTCTACACTTAGCACATTGGTGGTCATTATGATACTCACATAGCCAGTGACTTATCATTTATTATATTTAGTTTGTTACACCTACCTACAGCTTTGGCAAAGATATAGCACCAGTCAATTAGTATAGTCTGTTATGCACGGTTTGACTTAGTAGGCCACTTTCCTTTATGTTATATCTTATCTATACTTTTTGTACATTGTATAGTGTGTGGAAGAAGAAGAAGAAATCAGCAAGAAAATTTTTTGTCCTCCATCTCTCTTCTTGTGTTCTTGAGTGAGCTTCCTCTTGTGTATATAGTGTGTGTTTGGTACAGCAGCTCAAGCAAGTCCCCCCACCACACGATTCTTGACAATACACGGGCAGCTAGGCGGAGGCGCCTTTACCCCCAACAACCTCCCACTTAAAGGAAAATCTACCCCAATGAGGAGTAAAAATAAAAAAGAAAAGACAGTATAATGTACACATGTATAACAAGATGAGGGAAAACATCATCTCATCCAACGCCCATCAATCTCCTTAGGAAGGCAAAGTGCTCAGTAGTGAGGCTTTTTGTGAGTAGATCTACAGGATTTTTGTCAATGGAGGTCTTGACAAGGTCAACAAACCTGTCCTCCATGACCCCACATATGAAGTGATACCTCACCTCAATGTGTTTCGTCTTTGCATGGAAGGCTGGATTCTTGGCTAGCTGAATAGCACCCATAGAATCCAAATGCAGCATAGGTATAGCATCAATCCCAAGGTCATGAACCAAATGGCCTAACCATAGGGCCTCCTTGCAGGCCTCAGTGGGGTGCAACATACTTGGCCTTAGTGGTAGAGAGAGTCGTATACTTCTGAACCCAGGACATCCAAAAGACAACACCTCCAGTATAGGTGAATACATAGCCAGAAGTGGACTTCCTACTATCTGCATGTCCTGCATAATCGGAGTCTGTGTACCCCACAACTCATGTATCCTAGCTGCCATAGCAAATACACATATCTCTTATGCCCTTCAGGTATCTCATGATACCCTTCACAGCATCCCAATGTTTCCTGCCAGGTGTAGCCATATAGCGTGCCACAACACCAACTACAAAGGCAATATTTGGACGAGTGGCTATCATGGCATACATCAAACTGCCCACGGCTGATGCATAAGGGATCTTGGTCATCTCGGCCCTTTGCTCATCTATCTATGGACAATTGGTCTGTGAGACCTTCACATAAGAAGGTAATGGACAGCCAATAGGCTTCATGTCCTACATGTGGAAACACTTAAGGACTTTATGAATGTACTTCCTATGTGGGAGATAGAGTAGTCCCTAATGCTTGTCGCGCTTAATGCACATACCAAGAATGTGAGAGGCATGTCCTAAATCCTTCATCTCAAAGCTCTTCTTCAACTGAAATTTAAGAGCATCCAACTTATCATGAGCTTTCTGTGCTATCAGCATATCCTCCACATAAAGTACCAAAATAAGCAATGAGCCATCATAGGCTTTCTTCGTGTAAAGATATGGATCCATAGCACTCCTGCTGTGGCCTTGTGACTGCATAAAGGTATCGAACTTATGATACCATTCCCTAGGTGCTTGCTTCAAGTCATAAAGACTTTTCTTCAACTTGAACACTTAGGCTGCTCCATGTAAATCACATCATGCAAATCCCCACGCAAGAATGCAATCTTGACATCCATCTGATACATGTCCAAGTCAAGCTGCGTGACTAAGGTCAAAACCAAGCATAGGGTGGTCATCTTGACCACAAGAGAAAATACTTCATCAAAGTCAACTCCATGCTCCTGTTTAAAACCCTTAGCAACAAGTCTTGCCTTATAAGCCGACTTGGGGTGCCCATGGGTAATTTTCAGCTTGTTATACCCATTTGCATAGCAAAGCCTTCTTGCCCTTAGGCAATGCAACCAAATCCAAGTCATATTCTTATATAAGGAGTCCATCTCAAACTACATAGCCCTCTCCTAGGAGTGACTATCATCCTTGTGCATAGCCTCATCATAGGTGAGAGGCTCTCCTGCATCTATAACCAACACATAACGCATCGGGGGCTCAAATCTATCAAGCAGATGTCTCTCTCTAGTAGACTATCTCACTACAGGCTCTGCTGCATGTCTAGCATCTTGTCCACACCCTGGCCATGTGTACCAACTGCTGCTGTAGGCTATCCAACTGATTGTGTAGGAGCAAGTGGCTCCTCCTAGAATATAACCCCACATATCTCTACTACCTTCTCAGGTTGCCTATGCATCTTGTCTTCATGGAAGACTATATCATGGCTGTGGATGACTTTTCATGCTTGCGGATCCCAAAGGCGATAATCCATCTTGCCTACATCTCCATAGCCAAGGAAAATTCATTTGACACTCTTAGGATCAAGCTTAGTATGCTTATCCTTGTGCACATGGCAGAATGCCTCATATCCAAAGACACATAGATGTGCATAAGACGGAGGTTTCTCAGTCCATACCACCTTTGCAACCTGGAATTCCAAACCACTAGAAGGTGATCTATTTATGATATGCATAGCTATACTGATTACCTTAGCCCAAAAGCTTTGTGGTAGGCCTGGATGGCTAAGCATACTATGTACACACTCTTGGATAGTTCTATTCATCTGCTCAGCCAAACCATTCTAAGGTGGGGTATAGGGGGTGATCAACTAATGCTTAATACTCCTCTCGTCACATAGCTGCTCAAAGGCATGTGGCACATATTCTCCCCCATTGTTAGTCCTAAGGAATTTCAGCCTATGCCCAATCTGGCTCTCAACCACAAAACAAGCCATCTATGAAACACAGCCAAGACATCTAACTTAAGCTTAATGAGATAGGCCCAGACTTTATGTGAAAAATTTTTAATAAACATCACAAAATACTTTACACCACCCATAGACTGACAGGGCATGGAGCCACACACATCCGAATGTACCAATGCCAAGGGCTCACTCATGCGTGTCCTAGCAGACTTCTTATGCACATTCCTAGTCTGTCTGCCATAAAGACAATGCTCACATGAATCAAAACATGCATAGTCAAGGGGCGGTAAGTATTGCAAACCAGAAAGCATTTTCATTCCCTTCAAAGACATATGGCCCAAATGGGCATGCCAAAGAGATACATGTGGGATGGAACCCACAGACAAAACATGATCAACAGAGGAGCCATCAATGACAAGAGGATAGAGGCTGCCAGCCTTGGCAGCTCTAGCAAGCACAAGTTTGCCACAAGTGATCTTCTAGGCAGAATCCCCAAATGAAACATGAAACCCAGTATCATCAAGCTACCCTGCAGACATAAGACTACATGTAAGTGCAAGTATATGACATGAACATCCTGTAACACAAAAGTATTGCCAGTAGTTAGAGGACTACAGCCATACATCCCCAATGCCAACAATAGCAAGTGACTTGTCATCACCCAAGCGAACTGAACCAAAGACAGTGTGGTAGGAATGGAACCACTCACTGCATGGTGTAACATGAAATGAAGCACGTGAATCCAAAAGCTAGCATTGTGCATACATAGAGTGAACCTCGGTCAATGGCATAACATCACAAGAACTAGCTGCAAGTATGTACTCCCCATCAGAATCATCAGTCTACATGATATTTATTTCCTCGGTTTTTACACTAGATTTCGTAGGCATAATGCTGCGATCAAAGGACTTTTCCTATACTTTGTCTTTCCCCTTGTCTTTGTGCTTCTCATTGCACAACTCATGACACCATGGGCGTATGTGACCCTTCTTACAGCAATGATGACATGTCATATTAGCATTTCTCCCCCATGAGACTTGCTACGCGACTTACTACACGACTTAGACCTAGACTTCTACGAGTCTCTGCCACGTCCATACCCACAGTTATTATTTCCAGTATCATCTCTGCCTCTAACAATCAAAGCATGTGACACACGAGAGGCATCCAAGTTCTTACGGTTGATCTCTTCCTATAGAAGAGTACTCTCTACATTAGGCAAGTCAAAATAGTAGCAAGAGCACATAAGGCAGTGTGGAATACATCCCATGACTAAGCAAACAATGGAGTAACCTCATCATTGAAGGTAATGCCCTGCGAAGTCAAGTTCTTGAGAATAGCATAGAACTGGCTCAAATGAGCAGACATCGTCATATTCTCCTTCATGCGCAAGCCCATAAGTTACTTCAGCCAATACATCTGACTTGCTGGACTTTTCTTATCATAGAGGTCTTGATCTTATCCCAAAGTTGCCAGGCACTCTATGCTTCCTTAACCACATTGTAACGCACCTATTCCAGTGAGAGACAAGATGAGGGTGGACTTGCATAACTCATCAAGCTCATCCCATTCATCATTAGTCATAATTTCAGGCTACTTGCCATGCATCCTTAGTGGCTTTATCTACGATTTCTGCACCAATACCTGCCAAACTTGGCTCTTCCAATAGGCATTATTCATACCATCATACTTATGATGTTGAAGATAGCACTATCAGTGGAAGAAGAAGCCATACTGTAGTTCAAAATGGTGCAGACATTTCAAAACCGATTGCTGTTTTCTACTATGAACAGCCAAAATATCACTAAAACCAAGTCAAAATGACCACGAACTGATAGTTAATGATGCTGCCAACCAAATACCATCATAAGTACCTAAAATAAGGATTATTCAACATGAAAAATACATCACCACAGTCCATGCATAACTGCTTGCTATAATAAATTATAGTCAAGTACAATGAGAAAAAACCATAGGCAAAATGAATGCACCAAGTCAACCACCGATTGTCAAAGCATAACCATCATCAAGCGGGCATAAATCAGCATGCGACAGTCATACGGACATCGAGCAAACATCTCAAGCAAACACCTAAGCATATCAAATGAGTCCGCCAATAAGCCAGCACACCCTTGTGTAATAGGGCAAAGTGTACACAACACTGGCAAGACCTGACACAAATAGATGCATGCTCAAGGAGTGCAAAGCCCAAATTAGCCCAAGTACATCTATGAGGACCATGGCATATCAACCATGCAACATCCAAGCAAACATCCCAATCTCAAGTATCCGAATGCTCAAGTAGCATAAACTGCCTGCTCAATGTCTCAAGCATATCAAGTCGCTCCCATTGGCACAAAAGCCATAAATATCAAGCAAAGAAGCTTAAAAAGGACATATGATAGCACCAGTGCCAGAAGATCCAAGGTCAAGCATCAACAAGACCTCATGAGCATATAGGCCATGTAGCATCTGTACATTGCATCCATAGACATCAAGTATATCCAAATTGTAACTCTATCAAGCCGAGAAATAGCCAAAGTAAGCTCTGGGCAATCAAAAATCCAAAGCAAGGCTCAATAGCATCCAACTCTAGACAATGTAACAGGCATGTAGTAGTGGCATAGGCCAAGCATGTCAAGATCGGTTAGACATAAGTAAAGTATATGCCATAAGTACATCAAAGATGGAGATCCAAATGCTTTGTGAAGAGAAACCAATGATTTGAAGCAATATCAAGTTCAAAGTCAAAATTCGATGATCAATATATCAACATACATCTCCAAAGCATGTTCCAATTCCAAGAGGTATAGACAAACATGAAGTAATAAGCTTCAACCCACTGTTGTACAGTAGTGATTTATTGTTTAGAACTGAGTATTTGCAACCCTTAGATCATGCCAAAGGCATGGCAAAGCACTAACATTACATCCACCAACCAATAGGCATCAATGGCCTAGCACACGGGCATCAAGTGAAGTGTAGATGAGCTCCAATCTTCATGTAAAGGTCTGTGATAGACATAAACAGCAGGTTTGTTGTATACACAGTCAAACTAGAGCTGAATATCAGTGCCCCAAAGCCTCTACAAGGCTCAAAGCATGGCATGGATCAATCCAAGTAGTGCCACAATGCCCAAGTGTCCAAGCATGATCATTAGCAAGAGCAAACGAGTTGTCCAGGGGCTGAAGGAAATGGGCACAAATCACACTGATTTGTTGATGGCTTCTGTTGCTCCTACTGAGGCTATACTAGGTGGAAGAGGGCTCAACCTTGAGCCAATGAAGGCCTAATTCAAGCCCAAGGTTTCCTACAAAGGCTTCAGGAAGAATATGATTTGAATAAGCTCCGATGGTGGGAGCTATGGCTGCCCCTGATCTTAAAACCCTGTTGTACCTGTAAACTTCAATGAAACCCTGAAGCAAGTGAATGAATACCTTTGTTGGAATGTCCTAAGGGTGCGCAAAGGGGCCAGGTAGGTGCTCGAGAAGTCGGGCAGTGATGGGAGCTCGAGAGAATCAACTATGGCTGTCAGGAAGGAGACCCAATGAATGTAGGGATTCAATAGGAAGCTGAAGATGCCACGAACCAAGCTTGAGCAGTCATGAATCCATGCTCTGATACTAGTTGAAAGGTGAGAAGGATTGAAGCTTGCTTGGAAGAACTATGGTGGGAGAGCAAGAGCATGAGCAAGATAGAGAGTGAGAGAGACCAAATGGGAACTCCAACAATCACAATGTGTGACCAGGCCTTCCTTTATTCAAACTATCACTAAAAGAATAAAGAATAAAGTTATGGTGACAGGCGCCCGCCACCTGCAGTGTGCAGTGGCGGGTACTGTTAGTGTAGTAATACATGGGCGGCTAGGTGGAGGTGCCTTTACCCCCAACAGAATAGCACTCATAGAATATGAATGTAGTATAGGAGTCATAATTATACCAAGATTTCAATCTTTGCATGGAAGATTGAAATCTTGGCTAATTAAATAGATATCATAGAATTTGAATGTAGTATAGGAGTCATACTTATACCAAGATCAAGTGGACAGCCTAACCATAGGGCCTCCTTACAAGCATCAATAGTCATAATCTATTCAGCCTCAGTAGTAGACAAGGACGTGCATTTTTGCTCCTTGGACATCCAAGACATAGCACCTCCAGCATAGGTAAAGACATACCTAGAGGTGGACTTCCTATTGTCTACATGTCCTACATAATCCGAGTCAGTGGAATCCATGACTCATATATCCTAGCTACCGTAAGCAAATGCATATATATATTGTACATTTTACGTATCTCATAACACCCTTCACGAGACCCCAATGTTGCCTACTAGGTGTACCCATATAGGGTGCTACAACTCCCATTGCAAATGTGATCTCATGACGAGTGGCTATCATGACACATATCTTAGTAATCTTGGCCCTCTCATCATCTGACCATGAACAACCATGGACAATTGACTTGACTAATGTTTACATGAGAAGATAAAAAGAACAACCAATAGGCTTACCATCATGCATATGAAATCACTCAAGTACTCTGTGGATGTACTCCTTTTAGAATAATTAGAGAAGTACCTTAGAGCAATTACACGTAATGTGCATACCAAGTATGTGTGAGGCATATCCTATGTCCTTCATTTCAAAGCTCTTCTTGTCGATCCAAGTCTTCAAAGCATCCAAATTAACATGAGCACTCCCAACTATAAGCATATTATCAACATAAAGTACCAAAATAATAAGGCTACCATCATGGGTCTTGTTTGTGTATAAACACGGATCCATATCATTGTGAGAATACCCATGTGAATCCAAGAAAGCATCAAACTTATGGTACCACTCCCTAGGTATTGCCTAAGCCCATAAAGACTCTTCTTCAATTTGCACACTAGGTATTTCCTTCCTTTCTCTGCAAAGCCCTTAGGTTGCTACATATAAATCCCATCATGAAAATTTCCATATAGAAAAGTTATCTTAACATCCATCTAATAAAGATTTAGATCCAACTAAGCAACTAAGGCCAAAACTAAGCATAGAGTAGTCATCTTGACTATAGGAGAGAAGACTTTATCAAAGTCAACACCATGCTTTTGCCTAAAACCCTTTGCAACCAACCTAGCCTTATTTGCTGCAAGCTTAGGGTGACAAGGGATACTCTTCAACTTATACACCCACTTACAAAGCAATGCATGTTTCCCATTAGGCAAGGAAACTAAGTCCCATGTATGGTTCTTTTGTAGCAAAGAAAACTTAAATTGCATAGCCTTGTCCCAAGAATGAGAATCACCTCTATACATAGCCTTTTCATATGTAAGTAGCTTAATAGAGTCTTTCAACATGACATAATCCATAGGGGACTCATAGCAATCTCAAGAGGACGTGAAGCTCTAGCAGAGCACCATAAAGCTAGCTATGGGGCCTGTATGGCATGTTGTAACATGCTCACCTATCAGCTGTCACAGCATGCTTTTAGTGGTCCATCGAGAGATGAGTCTAAGCGACGCCACTCGGCACTCCCATGGAATGTCACGGGGTTTGTTGCCTAGGGTTTCCCAAGTCTGCCTTGCAATGGAACGTCTGCGGCCAAACCCAGTAGGATCGACCTCAAATCTGGGTTCCTAGGGCCAAGGTCTCCTAACAACATTCTAGAGTTGGGTTTTGGACATCCTACTTTATGTAGAGATACCCAATCTGAAGCAGATCCATACCGCACTTGACTCAAAGAGAATGGGAAATGAGAGAGCGGCTGTGCCTGTAGGCCTTAGTTCCATTTCGATCCCCTAAAATGGCATGAATCGGGTCCTAACTAAACAATACCTAAATTCAAATGGTGATATATCTTTGTGAGAAGCCTCCCAGTTCTCTAGGACCACCCTGCCGTAGGACGGACCTGTCCGGAATTCCGTCCACCTACTTCCCTTGATAGCTTTAGTTTTCTAATTAAGTCCTACCACACTTATGTGTGACATTTAAAATGAGCTTCATTAATTAAGCCTTTTAGGGCACAAGGTTCGTTCGCGTAATTTACCGCGAATAGACCTCTTGTGGCGGGTTCAGTCCATGTTCCTGTCATGGCTATTTAAAACCCCCTTGGCTAGATTTGGCAACCAACTGTGGGTGGTTTGGCATGCCCTCTAAAAGCTCCACTTGATTCACTATACTTATTTACGAGTTTGGGGTTACACAATCTTTAAATTTAGAAATAGTGCTCCTAAATTCACAAGCACAAACCAAGGTGCTGGTGAGAGCTTGAGACATCTGCTAAGGTGGGGTCCCTCTCTTGACTCAAGCGTTGTCCTTCGTGCCTTAGCAGTAATTTCCAATATCCTTCGAAGGGTAGGGAATCTCTTCATTCCGTCCCCCTATGAAGTAACCCCAGATTGGCTTAGTTTCTTTGAAACCCTAAATAAGTTGAGTTGAACCCTATCCTTGCGTGTGTAGGGTTCATTTATATTGAACAAATTTTTGTATTTCATAAGTGCAGTTGATAGTTATCTTCATGATGAATCCCTAGTAGTGCAACTAGACTGATCATGATGCCACACAATTTAGAGGCATAGTTTTCCTAGACAATACAATGCTGCAAAGCAAGCTTTTGCTTTTGGGAATTCATTTTGATGCACTTATGCCAAACACAAATAGAGACTTGTATATATATATATATATATATATATATATATATATATATATATATATATATATATATATATATATATATATATATATATATATATACATTTTTCTTGGGGTGGAGGACGTGAAGTTATCAGTCCTAAGAAAAAAAACGAACACTCCTTCTGAAAGTTTATAGAAGTCGGATACCTGTTTTTGTCTTGCAATGGTCTAGATATACTTAAACGTTATTGTAGCAATTCAGGAATTTCATGTACTTGGTTCAAACCCTCACTCCTACCTTTCCAATTTCACAAGTTTGTGATGCAAAGAAAAAAGTACGATTTCTTCTTAATTGACGAATATGCATAAGTGTTTCAACAACCCATTTTTTTTTAAAGCATGCTAACATTAGCGCATAATCTGAAGTATTACGTGCATAATCAATAATATCTCGACTTCTTCTTTTGCAGGCATGAATACACGATTTTCAATATGATAAAATGATGTGAACTAAATGGTGGTTAGTTATGATAGAATTTTTCCGAATAGTTTTCCATTCCCAATGAACCCGGCCTATGTCCTTAAGACTCCCCATCAGGGTAGGGTGAATAGAACGCACCTGCCAAGTGATGCGGTTCCTTGCTCCATGGCTCCATCAGTTGAGGTGGGATTTGTGTTTGGTTGGACCTTACTTCGTTTGGGAGGCATCGTAGGATTTGGCTTTTGCTTCGCGGCTACGCGTCCAGATTGCGGAAGAGATGGCTCATTGAGGAAGGGACTAGGTTGTAAGGCTTTTCCTCCAAGGGGGGAAAGGTAAGAGGAACGACGAGCTCCAATTTCTTTTACGAAGGAAGAGAGAAAAAAAATCCCTTCTCTCTCTCTCTATCTCTCTTTCTCTCTTCTCTTACCCTCCTTTTTCTTCTCTTCTTCTTCTCCTCTCTCTCCCCCTTTATTCTTATTCTTCTCTTCTTCTCTACTCCCTCTCTCCCTCTCCTTCTTATTCCCCTCTTCTCCTCTACTCACTCTCTCTCTCTTCTTCTCTGCCCACTCTCTCCCTCTCCTTCTTATTTCTCTCCCCTTCTCTACCCACTCTCTCCCTCTCCTTCTTATTCTTCTCTACTCACTCTCTCCCTCTCCTTCTTATTTCTCTCCTCTTCTCTACCCACTCTCTCCCTCTCCTTCTTATTCTTCTCTACTCACTCTCTCCCTCTCCTTCTTATTCCTCTCCTTTTCCCTAATTGAGTAGCAATAGGTCATGCCCCTCCACCTAACCTTCCCATCCCCTGGTGGATTTTTTTAATAGGTAATTGGGGGGGTGTTTTGTAATGGAGGCTCTCCCTCCCACCACCTCCTTTGCCATACGATAGCAGCAGTTCCCCCCTCCTGCCACCTCCTTCGCCACACAACAACAATAGTCCCCCCTCCTGCCACATGCCTTGACACGACAACGTCCCCTCCCCTCATGCCGTCCGCCAATTGGCGGTGTAACCAGGGGGTTAATTCTTTTTTTTTTTCATTTTTTTTCATTTAGGGGGGAGGGGAGTCCTATAGCAGAAGCGGGACTATTACACGTGGTAACTCCTCTCTCTCTCTCTCTCTCTCTCTCTCTCTCTCTCTCTCTCTCTCTCTCTCTCTCTCTCTCTCTCTCTCTCTCTCTCTCTCTCTCTCTCTCAAGCTCCTTCTCGCAGCCTCTTGGAGGGTTATCCTTCTACCTCTCTCTTACAACCTCCTGGGGTTTCCTTGTGCTTCTCTAACTGCTCCCCATGCCTCATATTTATAGCTAAACAAGAGAAAGGTTGTGGCTAAGAAGAAGAGCTCTTTGTGGAGGGGAGCTTGGCAAAATCAACTATCTAAACTTCTAAGATGCAATCTGATGCTCAAATCACAAATCTGATAGTTCTGTTGGCTCCGAAAGGGGGGTAAAAATCCAAGACTCTTGATTAGAAATCTTCTAGATCACTCCTTCTTATTCTCCCTGTTCGAAGTGATGTTTACACCCTGTAAACTCCGAGTGCAACATGCGAGATTTTGCCAATAATTCTGTTTTTCATTAAATCTTTAAAATTGGTTGAAAAAAATCACTTGCTTTTTTTTCACATGACATCCTGTTCTAGAAATTTCCATATCTTTCTAGGATATTTACAATAAAGGTCCATGGAATTGCATTTGGTGGGTATACCATTCCTGGCATGGGAGGAGGTAAGACTCCTCTTCCTGGAGTCATTGACAACCTTGCTTCAACTTCGTCATACAATCTTGCACCTTCCACTACAGCTTGCAAATTGAATGGTCTTCTCAATTCCACGAACTTGCAAACTTCTGGTTGTAGGCCTCTGAGAAACACTCCTTTCTGAATGCCTTCGTCCAAATGATGGTTAGTCCATCTCTTCAGGATGGATTCCATTCGTGAGACATAAGCTTCTACTCTTTCTCCAAAGGACTGACTTAGGTTCATGAACTCCTCTCGCATCTGCTCTTCAAAACCTTCACACCTGAATTTAGTGAGGAAGGCCAACTTCAAGTCATCCCATGTGCCAAAAGTTCTTGTTGCTTGTCTCTCATACCACTGAAACGCCGCGCCTTTGAAAGTGGCAGGGAATATCGCTAACCAATGCTCAGGGGTTCTGGCATTATTAGCCACACATGCTACCATAAACTCTGGTACATGAAGATCAGGGTCTTCATTGTACTCTCCTTTAAAAACTGGCAATGGGACTATATTTGCTAGCCTGTCATCAATATTTCCAAGACGAATCTGACTAGGAAGGGGACCTTGAGTTGCCATGGGGACTTCTATAAAGAGTGCTTTTAGGGCGTCAAAGGAGGCTTCTGCTGCAAGCTCGTTCTCAGCTTTGATTTTTGTCTTCTCTCTTCTTACGTACCTCTGGACTCGTTCTAACGCTTGCCTCTTGATTGCATCATTCATCAGGGGGTTGGCTCCAACCAACTGGTCTGTACTCAACAGGATAGTATCAGAGAGGGCTTCAGTCTCTAAGGGATTCTCTAGCCAACATCTCTTCTACTTCCTTCTTTTCAACATCTCTAAATTCGGCTTTCAAACCACTACAGAGGGGGAGATATTCCGTTCTGAAAGTATCAAAACTCATTCTTCTTAGGATCGTTGTTGTGCCATTATAATAATGCCAGCTTCTGAGGGTTTCAACAGTGTGTGTTGTGAAAAACACTCTGTCTACCAACTTCCAGTGGGTTGCTAATTGGACAAACAAGAAATTGTCAGTGCACCAAGCATCCCATGTATCCTGCTGTTGAGCATCCATGAACAAATTCCAACTATTTTCCTTCTTGTTTTTGTGAACCTCCACAGACCACGACTCCTGGAGCTTCTTCACGATCTCCCACTTGATGATGTCTGGAAACTTCTCAATAATGCCAAATCTTCCATGGATGGTCATTCTCTCTATTTCTGCTCTTCCGTTTGTTCCCAACAATTTACCACCAAGATGTAAGTTTCTACTACCTCAACAGGAAGAGGAAATAGTCCACCACATAGAGCATGCATCATGATGGTAATATGTTTCTGCCATTGTTGCATGAACTTCTTATGGAAAGTGGCTTTGATAATGAGAATCTCCAACTCTTCAGTGGAAGAAGGAACGTTGCAAACATCCATCGAATTCTCCTCTTCTTGGCAATGTCATTTCCTTCATTTTTAGCCTCTTCTGATGCTTGTTGATGGGATGTTTCCCCGGCTGCACACCAAAAACATGGAGCCCCAAGAGGAACACCAAGGAAAAGGAGATTCTACTACAATAAAAATCTATCTTGTAACATGAACAAGCTTTTATTTCATTCTTTTGATGACCAAAACAAAGAAAACAACAATTCTTCACACAGCATCATAGTAGATAACTCCCACGGATTTGATAGAATCAACCATAATCTTCAATATCTTCATAGAATCCTTCAATAGAACAAAGAACATAAAAGAATACACCACTTTTGAATGGAAATCAATCACATAGTATTCATCTTCAATGTCTTCATAGTTCTCTCTCTCAATCTCTCATATACAGTTACACTGTTTTGATAGAATTGACTCTCTCTCTCTCTCTCTCTCTCTCTCTCTCTCTCTCTCTCTCTCTCTCTCTCTCTCTCTCTCTCTCTCAATAGTGCATCATCTCCTCACTACAATACTCTAATAATGACTCTCAATAATCCTTCTTAGGTCGTGGATATACCTGCCAAGAGGTATGTCTGATGTGAAGAGGCACTAGAGCCACTACATTGTCTCTTCATAGCTCACTACTATCACTGTCACTCCAGTCTTCTCTTCAATCTCTTCAGTCGCTGCTTCTTCCATTTGTTTTAGCTCTTTTGAACTTAGATTCATCCTTTCCAAAAGTTAGAAAACTTTCCCAAAGTCACACATACATTCTACAGAACACTTACAAAAGATCTACAGAACAGTACAGTACATGACCAGAGCAAATAGAGAACAGATACAGAGCAGAGACAGAGGCTCTACAGAAGGTTTACAGAGGGTTATAGAAGGTCATCAAAACCTCATAACTCATACTAAAACCATTCCAAACTATCAAAAACTATTCAATAAACCTTCAAAATATTTCAATCTTCATCAATCATCAATCCATGCTTCATACAGAAGAAAATCAGAACAAAACAGAAGCTATACAGAAGGTATACATAACCAATCAGAACCTCAACGGAACCTATCAAAATATCACAGAGCTTCATATATCCACTAAAAATCATCATGAGCTTCCAAAACATAATCAATATCATCCAAAAAACTCTCAAACACTTCCATTAACAACCATACATCACTCTAAATCCATCAAAAATCAATCATTCAGACCTCAAAAATAACAAAAATCAGTCAAAATTTTAGTCTTTTTCCACTCTCAACAATGCACTATGGTTACTAGTTCTTGTTTCATCAAGAACCATGTCCCTCCAATCTATGGGTCCAAAATTTGGGGTTTCCATCACATCTTATAGGCTTTCCAATCTATGAGGCCGGACTCTAGGCCTTTCCATCACATCTTACAGTTCTTTTCATGGTCCTCTCCAAAAACTTTTGGTCAACAACAACAATGCTTTCCAAGTTTATGTACCAACATGTACCTTGCTTCATCAAAATGTCAACAACAAGAAACATCTAAAAGGGGCATTATACATTAGTGTACTACATGTCATGTGAACTTAACACTTTCTTTCCTAAAGGGGCATTATACATCAATCTATTGTATTGAGATAACCAAATTGAGCATGCCACAACTCCATGCCATCCATAATAGTGGCATCAACTTGTAATGCATTCTATGATGCTCTCTTCTCATACAAGTCAAGTTGATATAGGTCATTGTACAATAGTCATGTGACAACAAGGTCATTCCCATTAGGCATATACAAGACATTTTGAAGTATGATAACATCCCCATTTACTACAATAATGGAAATATACCCAATGCTTGGATTGCATACGAAGCATTATAAGTACATCTAAGGAATTTTCTCTTTTGTACATCTGCGTGCGATACAAAATCACAAAGTGAAGTAATGTGCTTTGAAGCACCACTATCAAAGTAATATCTTTATTTCCAACCATTGGTAGACATTGTGCATGTGATGAAGAATCATAAGAACAATGCACAACAAATCTATAAGACCATCAAACTAGCCCAATGTGCTTCAACATCCTTTACATTGGTTAAATTTTAAGCAACAATTCTACCCAATGGCTTCTTTTTACTAGTAATCCTTTTCTTGCATCCCTCCATGACATGGCTCTTTTTCCTACAATAGTTGCATCTCGTCTTGTTGGTACCCTTGGTACTTTGAGTGTCTAAAGAAGAGGTTGATTTGCCTTTGCCCTTAAGAGTCTATTTGTTTCCATGAGTTTCCTTTATTTGTATAGCAAGTTGAAAATGCTCAATTATCCATAACTCATATTGGAGGAATTGACCCATGACTACTACTCTTGCAATATTAGTGAAACCAACCCTCAATGTATATGCATGGGCAATATTAGTGAAATCGACCCTCAAATGTACATGCATGGGCATTCCCTTTGGCAAGCAAGCAAAGAGTAGTAGCAAAACTTTAATATAACTCAAGTAGACCAACCACGACAATAGAAATAAGAGATGCATCTAGGATAACCTCGTAAGTTCCTCTCAACGGCCCATTATAGATGGGGGCCCTCGTACCTCCTCTTCCCAAGAGGTCACCTATCTCAATGTTGTTCACACTAGTGCACACTTAACTAGAAGTTTTCCATAATTGGAATAACCACCTCACCTCTTTAAGGTGATGGATGGCCGCTAATCTATCCAATTATGGAATCTTTTGCCATTTTTCCTAGGATTCAAACCTAGTCTCATCATATCATCATTGCACCAATAGTGAGCTAGATTTCTCTAGCAAGTGTGGATTGCATTTCTAGCCATTTGAATATCTAGGTCTACTAAGTATATCATCATGAATGGGAGTATGCACTAGTTAAGGGAGGTAAGTCATACTAAATTAAAGGGAATGGGCATACGCACACTAGCAAGGAAAACCCTTATTAAGAGGAATCCATCTCAAGAGGGCTAAAGTCAGAGGGGTAACGAGTGCCACACCCCCTCAACAACAAGTGTGTTGGGAGTAAAGGTGCATGTACCTAACCACTCATGTATACACTAATAGTACTCGCACACCTATACACTATACAGGTGGTGGTCGCCCATCACTATCACTTCATTCTTTATTCTTTCTGTGACATTTGAATAAGGGAAGGCTAGTCACACATTGTGACTATTGGAGTTCCCACATCTAGTCTCTCTTGCTCTTTCTCTCTTGCTCCTTCCACCATAGCTCTTGCTTCCCCTCACGGGCTTCCACACTCAAGGCTTCCACCCTTCAATTGGTATCATAGTTGAGATCGAGGAGCTATTTACTTCAACTTGCTTTAGCCTATGAATACCTACAATAGCTTAAGCTTTGTGGTAGGCATGGCCCCTTCCATTCGAGGTAAGCATTGACCTTCATTGATTCAAGGCTTGTGTGTGCCTACTCCAAGACCTTCCCTAGGTTGCTTGGGCTTTGTCTAAGGCTCTATTAAGGTCAACAAGTTTAGTAGCAACTATAACATTACTAGCATGATTTGCGCTTGTTGTTGCTGCTCCACTTCTGGTCAGTTTAAGCTCCTAAGCACCCTTGGAAATCTTGACAATCATTGTGGTCACTCACTCAACATTGGTATTGTGGTATTGAGCATCATTTAAGCTCCATACTCTCTGCTTACTACTATATACAATAGTAGACCTATTGTATCAGGTCTAAAATAATGTCTACTCAAAGATTATGGCTCCTATATTGCTCAATTGATGCTCATTTGATGCTATCACACTAATAAATGTTTGATTATTGCTAGGAGATGCTTCATGGGCCACATTGAGCTCATTTGGATTAGTTTAAAAAGGTAGTTTCATTGCTAGAATAACATGGCAACACCCTATTCTATCAATGATCTTGAATGCATATTGCCATTAATGGATTTTGAGCACTTTGGATGCTACACTCGTGTATACCATTGATGTTACATGCTTTGTTGTCCTCGTAGCATGCTATTGAGCTAAGATTGGAGCTTGGTTTTGTTGAGATTGGTTGTCATTCATTGTTATGGATGCTACTTGGATGCCACAGTAAGAGCTTTGCAAACTACTTGGGTTCTATACTTCCATATGTCTATCATATGGATATTGGATGTCTAGATGCCACACACATGATGTGTTGAGCTTATTGTGATTGTTTGGCATTTGACCTTTGTTCTAGTGGGAGCTACTACTTGACACTTGGATGTTACATAGATCACTTGATATTTTCACTTGAGCTTGAGTGTATTACACTCACACAGTGGGACTCATTGTGACATGTACATGCTCTCTTGATATGTATTGAATGAAGTTACCCTATCATGGACTAATTTGATCTCTTGACTTAGACCTAGCACTTATGTCTATCACGGCGTTGTCAATGGTATTTATATGCTTTTGGGGTATGTATTGAGTTTTGCTCAGTGGGATATGCATCTAGCAATTCTCTTCATTTACCCTCGACACGACCCTGTGCATGATGTCTATGCCTATTGCATGTATGGTTACTGATACATTGCAGTTGTGATAGACTTCAGTGCCATTTGTTCCTAGCTTTTTCATCTTGATTGCTCAGTGGGTTGTTGACCTATTACTACAATTTGTTACAGCAGCGTGTCATTTCTTATCTATGCGTTCTTTATGAGGCCAATCTCTTATACTTTACAATTTCTTGATTGCAGTTTGTGGATCACTCATTACCTTAGCAGTCTTTCTTGTTTACATCTTGATTTGGCAATGGTTTTGAGACTGATTTGCAGGAAATTACAACAACCTACTTACTTGGTCTCATTATGGCTGGTGGTTCTCATGATAGTGCTACGTTCAATATTGAAAAACTAGATGGGACCAACTATAGTTATTGGAAGATAGATATGGCGAGTTTTAGTGCAAAAATTACAGGTTGGACCACTAAAAAATGAGGGTGTCAAATCTGAAAACATTGGTACCGAGGATTGGGCTGAACTGGATGAGCCATGAAGGTCCACAATCAATTTATCACTCTCTAAGAAAGTTCACTATAATGTTGTGACTGACAATCAAACTGCATATCATCTTTGGACATAAATTAAGAATCTTTAAGACAAGTAGAGTCCTGCATCTCAAATATATTGGCTGAAATTTTTGATGGACCTTTACCTTCACATGAAGGAAGGGACTTCTATGTTTGCCTATTTGAATGAGTTTAACTCCATCTCCATCATCAACCATCTAGCTTCACAAGAGATTGAGTTCAAGGATACTTTGCATCCTTTATTTTTGCTTGGTACACAACCTGAGTCATGGGACACTTTTCATATGGCTCTATGTACTAACACTTCAAAGAATGGCCTAAAATTGTAGGATGTTGAGAGTGTGCACTTGATAGAAGAGGTGAGCAAAAAGAATACGGATGCTTCCCATATGTCACATGCATTGACTGTGAGAGACTGGGAGGAAAACAAGGGCCATGGTAGAGACTCTCAAAGGTCTTAATCTAGGACATGTGGACAGTCTCACAATAAGTCACATGGTTATAAGCCTAGTCTTACTTGACATTATTGTTAGACAAGGAAAATGGTAAAGAGAAAGTGCAAGAGAATAATCATAACGGGAGCATTATGCCTAGCAAGTCTAGTGTCAAGATTGAGGAGATTAATGTGGTGTAGTCTGATGTGTCTAATGATCTCATATTAACAGCCTCTTCCTTGGATACTTCAGAGCTAACTAATTCTTTGTCAGGATATGCTCCGTGTTGGTTGATAAATTTAGGGACTTCCTTTCATATAACCCCTCATAGAAAGTGGTTTCACTCCTATTGGAGTATGATTGGATATGCCTATTTGGGTAATGACCTAGAATTGGAGATAATTGGTATTGGCGATGCCCAATTGTAGTTTGGTTCAGGCAACATGTTCACTGTTCATGATGTACCTCATGTACCAGCTCTCACAAAGAGCCTTATCTCTACTGGCACCTTGGATGATGCAAGTTATTTTGTCTCTTTTGGTGATTTCCCATGGAAAATTACCCGTGGGAATCTTGTTCTTGCACGTGGTGCTAAGTCTAGTACCCTCTATCCCTTGCTTGTATCCCATGTCTTGGTAATGATTGCAATTCCACATGTATCTCTTTGGCATCGTTGCCTTGGTACACGTCTTTGAAAGGAATGAAAATGCTTACCAGTTTGGAATATCTTCCATCTCTAGACTATAAGTGTTTTGAGTCTTGTGATCATTGGCTGGCAGACACATAGTACACATAAGAAGTCTGGGATGAAGCATATGGGTGAGCCTTTAGCTCTTGTTTATTTGGATGTATGTGGTCCCATGCCCTGTTAGTTGCTATGTGGTGCAAAGTACTTTGTCACATTCATTGATGATTACTCACATAAGGTCTCAACTTACCCTATTAGGTAGAAATCGAATGTCTTATCTACCTTTCACCATTGGCTTACTCTTGTTGAGAACCAATCTGGATATAGGCTAAAATGCCTAAGGTCAAATAGTGGGGGTGAGTATGTCTTGAAAGCTTTTCAATAGTTTTGAGATGAGTGGAGTATTAAGTGTCAGTTGACTGCCCCTTACATCCATCCCCAAAATGGTATTATCGAACACATGAACAGGATGATTCAAGAGAAAGTCTGCAGTATGCTTAGCCAAGCTGGCTTACTATAGTACCTTTAGGCTGAGGCAATTACTACTTATGTATACTTGATTAACAATTCCCCTTGCACTACTATTGATTTACCAAGTTGCAAAGGAGATATGGATTGGGAAACCACCATCATATGCTCCATTGTGTATCTTTGGTTGTGAGGCATTCTACCATGTTCCCAGGAACAAGCGTAATAACTTGGATCCTAGGTCTGTGAAATGCATCTTTCTTGGTTATGGGGATGCAAGTGAGATGGGCTATCGCTTACAGGATCCACATGCTCACAAGGTTATCCATAGACATCATGTTGTTTTTCATGAGGAAAAGATGCATAAGTAGCCTAAGCAAGTAGTTGAGGTACGTTGGCTAATCTTTTAAGAGAAGCCTCCTGCTCCTGTATACCAAACTAGACAGCCTACAACAGTTGATGTTCTAGTGGCCCAAGATCCACCTGTTGTGTAGAATCAAACTACACTCTACTGAGTTAGATGTTAGCCTGAGCACTTTACACCCTCCATGGATTATGCTATGGTGATAGATGCAAGTTATGAGGCCATGCACAGAAATGAGTCACTCATGGGACAAGGCTATGCAATCAGATTTTGACTCTTTGCAGAAAAACTATACATGGAATTTGGTTCCTTTGCCTAGAGGCAAGAAGGCATTGCCATACAAGTGGATATATAAGTTGAAAAGTATCCTTGTATGCCCCAAGCTCGCTTATAAGGCCAGATTGATAGCTAAGGATTTTAAGCAAAAACATGGTGTTGACTTCGATGAAGTCTTTTCTCGTGTAGTCAAGATGGTGCCCTGTGCTTGTTACTAGCATTGGTTGCCCAGCTAGATTTTGACCTTTATCAAATGGATGTAAAGATGGATTTTGTACGTGGGGACTTGCATGATGAGATTTATATGTAATAGCCTAAGGGCTTTGGGGGAAAAGGCAAGGAACACCTAGTGTACAAGTTGAGAAAGAGCCTTTATGGCCTTAGGCAGGCACCTAGGGAATGGTACCACAAGTTTGCTGCCTTTATGCATTCACAACTGTGTAAGTGCCATGGATCCATATTTATACACGAAGAAGGCTTATAATGGAAACCTTATGATTTTAGTACTCTTATGTGGATGATATGCTTATTATTGGAAGCACTCATGATGAGTTGGATGCCTTGAAAACTCTGCTCAAGAAGAGCTTTGAGATGGACATGGGACAAGCCTCGCATATTCTTGGGATACGCATCACGCAGAATCACTCTAAGGGACTCCTTTATTTGTCACATGAGTATATCCAGAAAGTCCATGAGTGATTTTATATGCAGGATGGTAAGCATATTGGTTGTCCTCTACCTTATCATATAAAGGTTAGTCAAGCCGATTGTCCGCAATCAAATGAGCAAAGGGCCGATACAACCAAGATCCCTTATGCATCTGCAGTGGGCAGTTTGATGTATACCATGATAGCCACTCAACTTGACATAACATTTGTAGTGGGAGTTGTGGCACCCTATATGTCTACACCTAGCAGCAGCAGGTGGAATTGGGATGTTTTAAAGCATATCATGAGGTGCTTGAAGAGCACATCAAATGTGCATATGTTATGGTGGCTAGGATACAAGAGTCATGGGATACATTGACTCTGATTATGTAGGATATAGAAACAGTAGGAAGTCCACCTCTGGCTATGTCTTCACCTTTGCTAGAGGTATTGTTTCTCGAATGTCTAGGGTGTAGAAATGCACGGCCCTATCTACTACAAAGGCGAGTATGTTGCAGCCACTAAGGCTTGCAAGGAGGCTCTCTGGTAGGCTCTCTGGGTGGTCATCACAGACCTTGGCATTATTGATGTGGTCCCTACACTACATTCGAGTTCTATGAGTGCCATTCAATTGGCCAAGAATTTGGTCTTCCATGTGAAGACAAAGCACATTCAGTTGTGTTATCACTTCATCAGGGAGGTGGTAGAGGACAAGTCTATTGAGCTTGTCAAGATCTCGACTGACGAGAATCTTATAGATCTACTCACTAAAAGTTTCTCAACTGAACATTTTGCCTTCTTTAGGAAGATGATGGGCATAGGATGAGACAATGTCTATTCCTCATCGTGTTGTACTTTATGTGCATTTGTACTTTCACTTTTTTCTTGTTCTCTCCTCACTAGGGACCTATTCATCTTTAAGTAGAAGGTTATTGAGGGTAAAGGCGCCTATGTACAGTCACCTATGTATTAGTTACACAAACAATATCCACACACGTGTACACTAGGTAGTGGGTACCCATAACTATCACTTCATTCTTTATTCTTTCAATGACATTTGAATAAGGGGAGGCTGGTCACACATTGTGATTGTTAGAGTTTTCACATCCGATCACTCTTGCTCTTGCTCTCTTGTTCCTTCTACCCTAGCTCTTGCTTCCACTCGCAGACTTCCACCCGAGGCTTTCAACCTTTAAGGTGGGTATGAATGATGGACCTCCACATTACAAGGGCTATAATTGTAATAAGATAAAGTCTCAATCTATTATTTATGGTAGAAGAGGAAAAATAGGCATCAAGGCATATTCAAGGAACGAATGATTGAGGGGGGATTATCATTTTAAAAAATGTAAAGCAGGAAAATCATGTTCTAGAATATCCAGAAAAGAGGAGTTTGAAACCTCTTAGGGTGAAATAAGTCACAATGCCAATGTCAAGGAGAGATCCCATTGGTCCAATCCCCACTAGTAGTTCCTGCCTTATTGGAAGGTGAATAGCAAGGGGAGGTCAGATGACTCCAACCACATTAATCCTTGCAAGTCACTGTTTGGAATGGCTACATCATTCTAAAGATTGTCTAGCTTTTGCTACCACATTACAGTTATATTAGTCTTGTGATTTGATGGCTATCTTGTTTGTCTCCACGGCACCCTACTATCCACCATGCTTGCACGTGTGAGGCCTCGAAGGTTTGATGCTAAAAACTATTACTTTGTTACCAACTATATAGCATGCTATCATCCCAAATCTACCGCACTGAAAAAGTTCGAGAATTGAGTATGGAAAACTCAAAATATAAAAATTTACGAAGCAATCCTCAATTGCATGTAATAAGAGTGCATCTCATGCTCTAGGGCATTGCCCATGTTGGATTTCCTTATGTTCTTATGCTATTTTGGATGGACCGTTACAAAAAAACCTACAATACACTAGTTGTCTAGGGGTAATTTTCACACCAAAGACAAACTATATCCCTAAACTATTACTATAGTATGCCCTTATGTGCAATGCTTTAAAAAAGGCTCTGATTAATTAGAGGAAGATTTTCATTCGAACATCATTATTAAGTTATTAATTAAATTTATCATAATCTTTCCTTCGATGTATTGGCAAATATCAAAGCTCATGAACCTTAAGTTTCTATTCTTGATCAAATGAGCATGGGAAGCATGTACCACTCAAAATTAGCTCTTACATGAAGGGACCTATGTCTTCCATTTGTCCCATCACACTTGCATGTGTGTATAATCAACCTGCCCTTGAAGCCAATGCCACTGTTACAAGTACCACCTTTGCAAGCTAATCTAGCTTACTACCTGAACGTATATTAGATTTACATGCATCTACATGGAAGCCAGACATGACACTTGCCTTATATATTCACTCCCAAACATGAGTGAAAGTGTTTCACTTTGAAATGTATACCCTTATGCCAACCATCTCATTACACAATAGAGCTAGTTTCTACACTCTTTAAGCCTTTCACTGTATACCTTTACACAAAAGGTGTTTTTGCTACTCCACTTGTGTCTTTTGAAGATTGCACTAATGTTCTACTCTGAATAATTTTTGTTTGCTAAACCCTAGATCTCAAAGTCAGAGAAGATGCCCTCAACATTTTGCTACCAATTAGAATAAGAAAAGTCATACACACCAATACCTGTGTTACACCCATGCACTGGATGATATATTTGCAGAGTCCCAACAAGCTTGCAATTGCCCTTACTAGCATGTCCATGTTGAAACAAGATATCTCTATCTAAAACTTGAAGAAGACTTAAATGTGCTATGGTCAAAGAACTACTTAGAGCTCTTGACAAAATGTCATGCCACACTCTCAAATACCTGCAGTTCCCATTTCTAATAAACTTACAATGCCATACTCTCAAATACCTGTGGTTCCCATTTCTAATAAACTTACAATCTATCATTCAACCTGGTAGTGCTAGTAGCCTCATCTAGGCTATAGTACCTAACCTGACTACTTCGACTGAATTTCTAGGCTATAGTACCTAACCTAGCTACTTCAACTAAATTTCTGATATATACAAATGCTTGCAGTTTTCCTATTTCACCCCGTGGTGTGGTTTCGTATTTGTATTGTTTGCTGTTTTCCTACTTCATCCCATGGTGTGGTTGTTGTGTTTGTACTGTTCCAACTAAATGAAGACATGGATTCAGTGCCCCTGCTAATAAGGCCCACAAATGAACTTGCTGCACTATAGATACCTTCTATGGTGGTGGTCAAAGATATCATCTTTCAAGAAGTTTACAAGCAAGGCCCAACAGGATACGGTTCCTAAAATCGTCCCAGCTCAAATGTTCTCTTAGAGATAGATTCTGATTCAGAATGTCGACTTTCCAAGTGTTCATCAACAAAGTTGCTAGTTGGTACAAGAAGTTGGCAGGCAACAAATAAGAGTTGATCTGCACTGAAATTTCTTCACCAAGGTCCAAGGATGCATTTGAGTCTTTTGAAATGCTCAAAACCAAGGTATTTGGGAACACTAGAATCAAGCTAACACTCGCAGGTATGGCCCTAAGGCCAACAGTGTATGACCTTTGGTCTACATTCCCACCTTGTATATTGCATGGTAAAGTGACTTTTACCCCTCTTATAAATTTGCATATCTGACTTTAACGAATATTTTAAAGGAAAACTCCAAAAGCATATATATACATAGTCAGACCGCTTCTTACCCTTTTTAGGAATTTGATTTTAAAAAGCTCCAACACAATTTTAAAGGGCAAAGAAAAGGGCTCACAACGAACATTCTTAAGGAAAATCAGATGAAAACCACTAAAAGTAGCAGTTCTAAGAAGACATCGAGAAATTGTATATGCTGTCAGCATTTGTCTCAGCAGTAGCTAGCGATTCAGTAAGACGCAGATCAGTAGTATATTTCCTTTCACTAAGTTCAGTTTTAGCTTAGTATTTAAATTTGTATTCTGGTTATCTATGAAAGCAATTGACAATGGCAATAAAATAGATGTCCGAGTTGCTTAACAGGGATTAGTGGAAAAGAAAAAGCTTGAGAGCAATTGGTAGACCTGTACACCACATGCAATATGTTTGCAAAAGCAACAGAGGTGCTGACAGAGCTTTCCACTTAAATGGGCTGATAGAAAGACATGCCCAACTTGCACATGGAAAAGAAGCACTCCATTGTATGGAAGAGAGGTGTGTGGTATGGCAGAGCATAGAAGCTGTGGAGGAAGGCACTGAAATGCATGCAAAAGTTGTCAGTGGTTGCCAGAAAACAATACTGAGCTTCGTGCTGCATTAATGGATGTGTGAAGCACTTGCAAAAGTACAACAAAGTTCTGACGAGCTTTCTACTTGGAATGTAATAACTGTGCAGTAACATCTGTTTGGCAGGGCATTGGTAGACACATATGCAAAAGCCCTGAAAAGCTTCCACTGTGAGATAATGTCAGTTGGATTGTCTCATTATGGGGAAGCAGTAAACAATTTCCAGTGCATGCAACAGGAGGGCCTCTCTGCATAGATAGTTACTTTTACATGCTTATCAGAATTTGGCCGCTTGGAATGCATTAGTCACAGGTTTGGCAAGTGAAAAAGCATTAACACACTCATGAATTGCTCTTGCATGCCAGCAGTTGCATAGGTATTGCAGACACAGACATAAGATGCAGCAGCGATCTTATCTAGTTGCCCTGAATGTTCAAAAGCCCACGTCCCAAGCTCAACATTTCCCCATTTTCGACAAGCTGGCAACAATGAAATCCACAATGGAGGAAATCAGAGGATGGCACCTTCTTGATCAGTTCCATTGCCTTGACAAAGTGCCCTGCATGTCCAAATAGATTGACCATGCAAGCGTGATGCTTTAAACCTGGCATGCCACAATAACCCGTACACATCTGCAAAACACTTGGCCCAGATCCAGTAGGCCTGAGTGGTTAAAAGCATTAAGCGCACAGATAATGGTGATTGCATCTGGACAAAGGCCGCCTTGCTGCATCCATTCAAAGCATTTCAGTGCTTCTTCGCCATGTCCATGTTGAGCATCAGCAATGAACACATTCCGACATACTTCACCATGAACTAGGAGCACTTGAAGCACTTGCTGCATCTAAAAATATCATTATGAATTTTTTTGTCTTGGTCAGCTGCTCTCACAATGCCACAGCCTTCGAAAATGCAAGTGACTGCATCTGGACAAAAGCCCTCATATCGCATCCATCCAAAGTGCCTCCAGGCTTCCTCACCGTGCCCATGTCAGGCATCCCGCGCAATTCATGGATCATAAATCACTACATCCTGAAATGGAAGCTCGTCAAGTACTTTTTGTGCTTTTGCAAACACACCACATTTTGCAAACATGTCAACTCCAGCAGTACCAACCACAATACCTGTTCCCAGTAACTCCCATCATACAATCTCATCATGAATTTGTCTACCCTTATCAGCTGCTCCCAGGTTGCCACAGGCTTTTAAGACACAAGCAAAAGGTAACTGCTTACATATCTACCAAAGCAATGCCAAGAACCACCTTTGTCTGCAGCAATTTCTGTCTGACAATCTCATCGTGAATTTGTTTGCCCATTGCAGCTGCTCTCATTCTGCCACAGCTTTCAAAATGCAACCAAAGGTGACTGTCTCTGGTGAAAGGCCCTCGTGCAGCATCTGTTCAAAAGAGTTCAGTGCTTTCCTACTTGGGTATACCCAAAGCAGACCAAGGCAGTGAATTCAAAACTGGAAACTTGTCATCAAACACTCTTTTGGCATGCATGTCCACCAAAGCGTTCCCAACCACTATGTTTGTTGTGAGTAACCCACATCTGACAATTTCATCTAGCTTTTTTTGCCCCTTGCAGCTGATTTCATGCTGCCACAGGCTTTCAAAATGAAACCCGTCTGACAATCTCGTCATGAATTTGAGTTCCCTGATCAGCAACCATCATGCCACAGGCTTTCAAAATACAAGAAAATGTGACTTTGGGCAAAGGCCCTCCAGGTGCATCCACACAAAGCAGACCAAGTCACTGTGCCCTTAGTGGATACATCCTGCAATTGGAACATTCCAAATCACTACATTGCAAACTGGAAGCTCATCAAGCACTTGCTGTGCTTTTGTAAGTTGACCACATCCAGCATATATCCACCAAGACAATGTCAAGCATATTTGCTCCCAATATGACAGTTTTTCCCTGTCAGCTGCTTCTGCACTGTCACATACTTTTAAAATACAAGCAAAGGTGACTGCATTTGAACATAGGCCTTCACGTTCCATTTGTTTGAAGCACTTCAGCTTCATTACCATGCCCATGTTGGGCATAACCAGCAACCAATGCAGACCAAGAAACCGCACTGCCAACCTTTGCTATCATTCCACTCCTTTGATTGGTAAAAGAAAGTGTGATCTTTTTGTCATCCCTCCCACTAAACCCTTGAACCTAAATCAAACACTTGTTGTGCTTTTGTGAGAGCACCACACTTTGCATTATGTTGACCAAAGTGTCACCAAACATAAAGGCTCCCTCTAAGCAGTATTCCATTTCTCAACACAATAGCATGCAATCTGGTACAATGCTCCAGATCCTTCTGCTAGGAACAACCCTTCAGTAAGGCCACAAGCTTCTAGCCCTGGCCTTGCTATAACCATGGCCTACCTTGTCAGAACTTCACTTATGAGACATCAATCCACCCAATTCCCATTGCCTTAGCAAAGACTTGTACCCCATGAGCTCAGAGATAGAAAAAGAAGTGATCACAGGCAAATTCTTATGCCTGCACAAATCAATCTTATAAGCACGTGTTCAGGAAACTATCAATGAATTTCATTATCCACACCTTCCAGCCAAAGGACTAACACCGTATTGCAGGCATTCACATAAAAGATCATCAACTAAAACATCATGCAAGACCAAAATGAAAAGTAGAAGCCCGTTCTTGTTTCCCTGATTGGCAAGCTTGCAACCAAAAAAAAGGGGGGGGTAAATAGAGAAATATACATATACAAAACATAAAAAAGGAATAGAAAAACTCTGGAAACACCAACTACTGCCTGTCAACTAGGGGTAATTTTCCTCTTTGGGAATAGCCTAGAACTACCAACCATCAACTAAATATGCTGTAATAGGCAATGATTAATACCATACTTCGGTAGTGATGTATGTGAACACGCTTAGGACCATTGGGACACTTCTTCTTCCCTCTTTATGAGGTTTTTTTAAATCCCTGGCCTTGTATATATGCCTATTCAATTTTAGGTATACATAGTTTTGCAAATCTTCTCTATTGATGCCTCTCGATACACTTTAAGTTATGCTCTCTCAAGTGGCTTCTTCTTCAAGATGTATATGTACATCCTTCCAACCCTACATCCACAAATTGGTATCACAACGGGCTTCGATCTCTTGAGTAGAATTTAGATTTTTGATTCAGGTTCATTTTGGCCTCCATTTGCACTATTACCAGTATTGTGCAAGCTACTTCATCCCCTTGGGCAAAACTTTCTATAGCAATCACTTTTGCAAATAAGAGCTCTTATAATCTGGCTTTATACTATGCTACATAGCACAAGTTGGTTTTGTGCATATTTTCCTCTATACAAGCAACTTTTGCATCAAGTATAATCAATGGCCATGGCTAGCAACCATGATGTTTTCCATATATTGGCTACTAAGGACAAGTTTGATGGAACCGACTATCCGTTGTGAGTTTATATGATGTGTCATGTATTAGTTGCAAAGGGGCTTTGGAACATTGTACATGGAATTAAGACATTTAGATGGTGTTTCAAAAGTTGCAAGTATCACCAGGTGGTGATACTTTTTGCAGTTGCTTTTCTTATTTATTTATATAAATATTTTATTTTTCTTTTCTTTAGTTGTTGTTGCTCTTTACCCCCAGAGTTCTCTTGGATTAAGCTAGGATCTTTACATGGCCAGAAGAGGCAGTCATTGCAACAAATTAGACTAATGGTTTATCTGAGCCTTGGGATCAGTTCCATATTGAATGAGCATTGAAGAATAGAATGCCAGTGGTTTGGGATTGTGTGCTTAGCCATTGGAGATGGTGCAAGACAATGAGCCTAGCCAAGACAGCAGATGCACATGTGAGAATGCTCATGGAATAAAAGTCACAATAAATGAGTTACATTATACTTTTTGATGTGGTTGCCATGATAAAAGTTGCTTAGAACAACTTGAGGAATGTAGGGGTCACCATCCCTAAAATTTAGGGAGTTACTATTTTTGGACCCCAGAATTTATTCGCGTCATTATCTTCGTTTTTACACGAGGATTAATTCTCTGGTCTGTGCCGAGTCCAAATTTTGCACCGATCATGGAAAATTTTAGACCGGAAGGTTTAAAAGGAAAATTTGTTGCATATATGCCATGTGTCACAATTTGGGCACAAATTCCCAAAAGAGAGAGAGAAAGCATTTTTAAAAAACGTAATAGGCAAAAGGGGCAGATCTAAGCGTGAAGTTTTCAGGGGCTGAGGGCAGTTTGCTGCAAGTACATTAACTATGGAGAGTACTTCTTCATCTCTGACTCATGTAACAGTAAATACAGAGTTCTACAGATTGCAATTCTGCACTTGAATTATTGAGTTATGGTCACAAAAAGTGTTTTCCTACTTAGGATGTTGTTCTAGATATGTTGTAATGTCCTTATGCCGCTGTTTACTCAAAAAATATGAAAGGCTATCCACAGGTTTTGTACTTTGAAACATTTCATTTTTGTAACTTTCCATCTTTTGATTGATAAAGAGATACCGAAAGGGGTGCCGGACTTCGAGGCCAATTTGGTGTTGGGCAAGGGAGTGAGGTCTCTGTTTGTGTGTGTATGTTAAAAGACCAGGTAATAATTGAAGGGACTACCGCTTTATGTGAGTCATAGACTGGTTTCATGGTTCCATCTCTGAGATTTGAATTCTTCTCTGTAAGAATTTAAGCTCGGACAATTTTGGGTGAAAAGGCCATACACAGAGATTTTACAGAGATTACATGTGAGAAAGACTATGAGATTTTTCTTGGATATAGTATTTTTTGGATACAGGACTAGAGAGATGGCATACATGGGCAAAGGCAAAGGAAAACTCCCTCATGAAGAAGAGATTTCTTCTTTTGCTCATAGATACCAAAGAGAAAGTATTGGTGCATAGGTGTTAGCACCTTCTAGAACCGAGATTGAACCACAGGATGAGGAGCAAAAACAAGAGAACTTGTTTATGGCACAACTCCTCAGTATAGTTGGCTCTTTCTAACAGCTTGTAAAGAATCCTCAGATGTAAAAATTTTGGAAGTCACATAATGAGGATTCTCAAGCTAAGTCGTCAATCATAACATGGAGTGCTCAAAAAGGCAAACCTCTAATGTGCGTGAGCATGTGGAAAAGACACCAAACATGGAGACAGGTCTAGTGCCACAAGAAGCACAAGCACAGGATTAGGGAGTGAATGGTCAAGGTAGTAATGTACAAGTGGCACAACAGACTATTCCTCCTCAGTTTGCTACTTATCCTGGTTACTTTGGTGGTGGGTCAGTTTTTCAAGCAATGGCTGGATTACCCACTGGTTATCAAGGATATTTGCCCACAGGGCCACTAGGAATGATGCCTATTGAGGTAGTAAACCCACTTTATGCTAATATTGGTCCACAGCCCGGTTATCAAACTTTGTAAAGTCCTTATTTGATGCCTGGAGTACAAAATGCAGCGGCTGGTTTTACTCAGCCTAGTGGGCATATGGTAGCTAAGACAGGTGAAATTAATGTTGATAATGCGCCTAAGGGACTCCCCTTTTTACAGCCACCTATCTACGACAATCTGACACCAAAAAGTGCAAAGCCTAAAGACTATAAAGAGGGTGGTAAGGCATTAAATTTTGAAACCTTCAGTGCTATGCAAGTTAAGCTGAAAGCTTTGACATTGATACAGCAGTTTGATGTAGCTTACATTGGAGGGAATTTTACTGAGACTTCTAAGGTGCGGAAGGCTGCAACTTTTTTGAAAGATAATGCTTTGCAGTGGTGGAACATATTATTGATGCAAGGATATGCACCCGCCACTCGGATCCATTTTAAACAGTTGTTTGCAACTTCATGGTTAACTAACACGTTTGAAGTAGATGTCATGGCTGCATGGCATAAATTGGACAGGGAAAATTGTGTGGGTTTAGAAGAGTACAATAAGAAATTTTGGGAAGCACTTTTACTTGTGAGTTCTTACAGGACAATGCCCCTGTCAAAACAAATTGAAAAGTACTCTTGCGGTTTGCCCGAAGCCATCAAGGATTATTGTACCAAGGCCAAGGTTACAAATATGGTACAGTTAATTGAAAATGCTAGTGCGGCAAATGCATTGTTGAAAGAAAAAGCTGGTAGCTTTAAAGGCACTGAAAAGAAGAATTCTCAGTTTAAGCAGGATCCTGGCAAGAAGAAGAAGCAATTTCCAAAAAAGACCAGCTTTACAAAGAAGTCTTTTTGGAAAAAGGAGTTTTCAGCAGCAACCTCAGACTTCTTTTAAATAGGGCAAAGGACAGAAGAGGCCCCTTTTTGGCAAATCATTTGAAGAAAGAAAGGCTTTAATGATGGCTGGGAAACGCTTTATATGTGAACAAAAAGGCCATATTGCTTCTAAGTGCCCACAGCAATCTTCTAAAGATGTGGAGTATAAAGATACGCCAAGTAAAAAGAAGCCCAGCATTGACTTAGTGCCTAATAAGGTGGGAGATCAATCAGCTGATGATGCTACACAATTATGCAAAGCTTGGGAAAATATCAAAGATTCCACAGTGCTTATTTTCTTTGATCCTGGAGCTCGTGCAAACTTTATCTCACTAGCATTGGTAGCTAAGCTAGGTATACGTCCCGAGGAAATGGAACCAGTCGAACAGGCTGATTTGGCATACCCATGACATACTAAACCTGTCACCCCCATTCTTGGCAAACTCCGTATGCACATTCAGTGCTATGTGGACACAGAGGAGTTCCATATTATGCCTTTAGAGGGTTGTCATGTTCTGTTAGGTATTCCATGGTGCCACAGAAAGCATGCTATCTTGGATACTTACAACAAAACGATTACTCTTGTACATAGGAGCAAGACTCAGGTGTTAGATGTGAAGCTTAAAGGAGAGTCTGTCCTAGTTGTTTTTACTTCTGCAATTACTTCTGTAATGAAAAATCATATTTCTGTGTACTTGGTTTTTGCAAAGCAAGTTAATGAAGTTGACAGTAATGTGTCTCTACTAGATGAAAGTAGAAGGGCTTTCTTGGATAAATTCAGCGACTGTTTCTTAGATTTGTTACCATGAGAGTTACTGGAACCAGTCTATCTTCTCGGATAGGGTGGTTTAACCTGATTAAGCACTTAATTACAGCAATCAGCAAATGAACATAAACTGAAATGCTCACTTTACCTTCATAAACTTGGACAGTGGACACCCTGTTGGCCCCAAAACTGGCGCCCCTTTCAGTATTTCTTTAATTTCAATTGCTAATGGATAAATTACAAGCCAAGATTTCGCAATCTCCTTGGCTGATTCAAAAGCCCCTTGTTGTTCCAATAATCAGCAAAGCATTCGGACAAATTGCCCCTTGATTTTCACCCAGGACTTGCTCTAATGGAACCCCAACTAGTCAAATACTGCCCCAAATTCACAATAGATGGACTGGTATCTGAAATCCTCACAATTCCACGAATTTCCAGTGCTGACTTCAGTGTATAATGCCTTTGACTGATGGCACAGGTCCCAAGGTGGCTGCTAAACCCTAATTACTGCTGTAATTTAGGGTTTACAGCAGTAAACTCTCTGTTGTCCACCAAATTTGGTTGTACTCTGCTACCAATGGCTGAGAATTGTTGAGAATGCTTGAGCATAGACTGGAGGAGATGAGAGAATGCTGTAGAAAGAGAGAAAATCAGCTGAAAATGTATCTTTTGATTCGTAACTCTGATGACAAATCTGATGGCACCAACAGCTTCAAAAGGGGGGTAAAACACCAGCTCAGTTGCCGAGCCCTCCTCTTCTACCGCCGCCTCTCTTGAGGCGGAAGAGAAGACCTTCTACCCCCTATCCTATTGCGGCGCGCGATCAGTCGTCGTTGCCTCTTAGAACCAAATCTGATTACTTCCTCTCCCTCCACCAAGCTCAGAATGGCTGCAGTTCAGTTTCCACCACCCTCCAATAGCCTTCTCCCTAGTTGCATGGGAAAGTTTTGCCAAGTGGCAGCCTTCCTAATGCATTTTTAGCCATTAAATTAATTTTTCAGAATTAATTAATTCTGAAAATTAATTTCAGCCCTTTTGACCCTGCCCATCTGTAATGAAATTGGCTAGGCCATTTGCAACTTGGAGTGGTTCCCAACCTCTATTGACCCTTAGACTAGCATTAATTAATTAATTGCTAGTCCCTAGTGTCACCACTGACACTTAATGGCCAAACAATTGTCCTAGGGTCCAACCTGTCACCAACTAACCACCAAAACCTAGTTGGCATAACTTAACACAACTTTTTCCTTTAACACCCACTGCATCCTCAGGGTCCTTGGCCCGTTCCCATGAAATAATTGCCATGTGCATCATATGTGCTAAACAACCTTGCACATTTGATTGATAACTTAATCAAATGTTACTAGCAAGATTAAAGCATCTCAAAATTTCACGTCCCTGTAACAGTTACCCCCTGAGAGGCCTAAAGATCATACCATAGATCTTATTCCAAGGACTAGTCCGCCCAATAGGCCATTGTATAGGGTCAGTGCAGCACAGCAGAAAGAGATTATGATACAAGTTAATGAGCTTTTAGAGAAGGGACTAATTCAGCCCAGTAGTTCTCCGGTTTGCTCACCTGTGTTGCTAGCTCAAAAAAAGGACGACTCTTGGTGAATGTGTATTGACTACTACAAAGCCATGAATAAGAACACGATCAAGAATAGGTTTCCGATTCCGAGGATAGATGACATTCTTGATCAATTACAGGGAGCAAGAATGTTTAGCACAATAGATTTGAAAAGTGGGTACCATCAAATCAGAATCAGGCCAGAGAATATCCATAAGACTCCTTTTAGAACAACATTTGCTCTCTATGAATTTTTTGTCATGCTATTCGGATTGACCAATGCTCCTACCACGTTTAATAGGATGATGGATAGAATTTTCCACCCTTATCAAAGTTTCGTTGGCACATTCTTTGATGATATGATTATCTTTTCAAAGAATGAACAAAAGCATAGAAAACACATAGTTACAATCTTTAATGAGCTTTAGCATAACAGATTGCTCATTAATGGCAAGAAGAGTGAATTCTTTTTGAAAAAGATTCACTTGGGCATATAGTTTCTAAAGATTGTGTGAAGATGGATCCTGCAAAGATAGAAGCAATTGTCTCTTGGCCAGACTTGAAAACCATTCATGATGTCCATAGCTTCCTTGGCCTATGCTCTTACTACAGAAGATTTGTAAGATACTTTGCAGAGATTGTTTCTCCTTTACATGCGCTTGAAAAGAAGGATGTCAAATGGGAATGGACTAACAAAGAGAAATCAGCATTTACATGTTTGAAGGAAAAAATGACTACACATCCAGTACTTATTTTTCCAGATCTGTCTAAGCCATTTATAGTGTAGTGTGATGCATGTGGAAACAACATTGGTACTGTATTAATGCAGAACGGCCGAGTTGTGGCATACGAGAGCAGAGTACTCTCTGTCGTTGAAAGGACTTACCAAATTTATGAGAAAGAGTTATTGATTGTGATCCATGCGCTTTCTAGTTGGAAGCACTATTTGCTTGTTGGTGCTGATTTTGTAGTGCAAATGGATCATCAAACACTTAGATACTTTCTCACACAGGCTAAATTGTCAGAGAAACACATGCATTAGGCAATTCCTATCTATGTTTCATTTTCAGATAGTACATGTGGAAGGCAAGAAGAATGTAGTTGCAGATGCTTTATCTCGCAAACCACAAGTGTCAGTTGTTTCAATTTCTTATCACCATGAATTAGATGATATGAAAGAGCAATATGCTAATGATGAAGATTTCTCCGAAATCTATGAACACTTCATCAATGGCCAACATCATGATTATTATGTCTTCAAAGAAGGCTTTATCATGATGCATGGAAGACTATGTGTTACAAAACAACTAAGGCCAAAAGTTTTATTAGAAAGTCATTCTCCACTGTATGCAAGACATCGTGGTATAGATGCTACAGTCAAAGCAGTAGAGACTTTCTTCTATTGGCCAGCCTTGAGATCTAATGTTGATGCATATGTCAGATCTTGTCTTGTATGCCAAAAGGTCAAATTGGATAGACAGAAGGCACTAGGGTTATTGCAACCACTGCCTATTCCAAAAAGGCCATGGAAAAGTATTGCCGTGGATTTCATTTTTGATCTTCCAAGAACTTCTTTAGGGAATGATGGAATCTTAACTATCATTTGCAGATTCAGCAAATAGGCACATTTCATTCCTGTAAGGAAAAAGATTAAGTTAGAACACATGGTAAAGATATTTATGCATAATATCTTCAAGTACCATGGAATGCCACGGGCAATTGTCAGTGATAGAGATCCAAGAATGACTAGCTTTTTTAGGAAAGCATTGTTAGAAAACATAGGCACTACGCTGAAATTTTCATCTTCTTTCCATCCACAAACTGATGGACAGTCTGAAGAAGCAAATTCAACTGTTTTAGATCTACTGAAGTGTTATGTTTCAAATCATAAGACTTTTTGGGAACACTACTTGCCATTGGTTGAGTATGCATACAATAATACAGTGCACTCATCTACTAGCAAAGCACCTTTTGAGATTGTGGAAGATGGAAAGAAACTGCCTCCCATTTTGCAGACAAAAGATACCATTTTTGAAGCAGATCATTATGTAAAAGATTGGGAAGAAGCATATAAAAAGGTTAAGTATGCCTTAGAAAAGTCACAAGCTAAACAGAAAAGAGCTACTAATAGTCATCGTCGGAAACACTTGTTCAAAAAGGATGATTGGGTCTTATTGCGTTTTGAAAAGGCACGTTTGAGAAAATAGAAGGGCAAGGAACGTTTGTTTTCAAAGCTGAGTATGCATTACTATGGCCCTTTTCAAGTCTCAGAGAAGTTCAATGACGTGGCAAATAGGCTGAATTTGCTAGAGAATTGGAAAATTCATAATGCATTCCATGTGAGCCTATTGAGGCCTTTTATTGGTGAAGTGAAAGAAGATATGGTTCAAGATGAGTAGCCTGAAATAGAGGAATTAGATGAGATTCTAGTTCCTGAGCAGATCCTAGCACATAAGGATAGGAAAGTGAAAGGTAGAGTTATAAGAAGATTTTTGGTGAAGTTCAAGAACTATTCACCAATGGATGCCAAATGGATGGAAGAGGTTGAATTGGCAAATTCGCTTCAATTATTGCAACTTTATCGAGAAGCTTTCTTGCTGGAACCTACAATGACTTAAAATGCTTTTTGAAGCAATGTACATTCTCTATTGTACAACTGAATACTGCATCTTATCGAATAATGCACAATGTATGGTTTACACTTAGCATTAACATGTGTATCATTGAATGAAATCTCAATGCTTTGAAGTTGTATTTATTACACTTCAATTGAATGATTATACATGTTGTGACACTAATAGTTCAAGGATACATGCTATCGCCCTGTGTTGCATCCGGAAACATGTATATTAGAAAGGCTCTTAGTAACCATAGTTGGATAAAGGACGTGATCCTCCACCTATGTCAGACTTCAACTTACAATGGCACAAATGGTAGTGGGAAAACTCCTACCATTGCCTCGTGTCATCTGTTAGCAAGTGATACATGCAATGGCACTAATAACATGGAAAATCTTGTTATCGTCCTGTGTCATCCGTTAGCATGTGTGGCATGCAATCAAGGTCGCTTGCTTCTTTCAAGAGGGGGGTATGTCAGCAGGTGGTGATACTTTTTGCAATCGCTTTCCTTATTTACTTATATTAATATTTTATTTTTCTTTTCTTTAGTTGTTGCTGCTCTTTACCCTTAGAGTTCTTGAGGGGGAAGAGAAATCTTGCTACCCTCTGTCCTGTCACGGTGCGCGATTAGTTGTCGTCGCCTCTCAGAGCCAAATCTAATCACCTCCTCTCCCTCTACCAAGCTTCGAACGGCTGCAATTCAGCTTTCACCACCCTCCAACAGCCTTCTCCCTAGTTGCATGGGAAAGTTTTGCCAAGTGGCAGCCTTCCTAATGCATTTTCAGCCATTAAATTAATTTTTCAGAATTAATTAATTCTGAAAATTAATTTCAGCCCTTTTGACCCTGGCCAAAATTAAACATACCCATCTGTAATGAAATTGGCTAGGCCATTTGCAACTTGGAGTGGTTCTCAACCTATGTTGACCCTTAGACTAGCATTAATTAATTAATTAATGCTAGTTCCTAGTGTCACCATTGACACTTAATGGCCAAACAATTATCCTAGGGTCCAACTTGGCACCAACTGACCACCAAATCCCAGTTGGCATGACTTAACACAACTTTTATCTTTAACACCCACTACATCCTCGGGGTCCTTGGCCTGTTCCCATGAAATAATTGCCATGTGCATCACATGTACTAAACAACCTTGCACATTTGATTAATAACTTAATCAAATGTTACTAGCAAGATTAAAGCATCTCAAAATTTCACGTCCCCGTGAGACAAACCTCCCCCTTGAAAACCTTGCAATCGTCCTCGATTGCACTGCATTGGGCCAAAGCAAAAGTATATTGCACTAGAATTTCAATTTGATATGACAGTCATCACAACATTGGCCACTGTTGTCGAACCGTTGCATATGCGCAAATCTTATTGAAAATTTCCAGCCAACAAAACATTATAAAAAACTGAAAAACAGTCCAAAACTGTTGCTAGAAACCATTGGATGCATCCATAACTCATGTTTCTCAACCGTTCTAACTTCAAAACCACCATATAGCATATTCTCAGCATAAACCATGGCTGAAACTGTCAATGACATTCGTTTACATGTGGCTGTCCATGGAATCAATTGTAAACCATTAAAAACTGAGCATGACCTGATCATAAAATGGTCATGGACTGATATGAGAACTGATCACAAATGGCTGCAAATGTGACTCGAAACTGATCACAAGCTGATGGCAAAAAAAACTGATCAGAAACTCATGCAAAAACTGATGCAAAACTGATCCCAAAGTAATCATAAACGGGTCTCAAACTGATCAAAAACTGAGCTGAAACTAATCAGAAATTGATCTCAAAACTGAGGCAAAAACTCATGCCAAACTCGTCAAAAAAACTCATGCATAAGTATGGTCTTAGAGCCGCGGTGGCAACCATACTCATATACATGTATCTCACAGTGACTAGTACACTGAGTAGTGACCTCATGGCAGACATACTGTCAACACAGTATCTTGAATGCATGCTGAATACATCCGAGATCCACTACATACGAGACCTGCCCAAAACCGATGGAGTGGAACTGCTACCTCCCCCTTGAGCATCAGGCAATGCTCCGGACCCCCACTCTACTGAACCTGAGCAAGCCCGATCCAAAGTCGACTCTAACTGAAAGGCATCGAGATAAAGTTGCAATAACTGAGGATGGTCTGCCAAGTCATCCTCTTCCATCCATTTTGTATCCATTGGTGAATAGTTTTGAAACTTCACCAAATATCTTCTGGAAACTTTACCTCTGACCTTCCTTTCCTTATGTGCCAAAATCTACTCGGGTACCAAAATCTCATCTAGTTCCTCAACCTCTGGTTGAATTTCAGCAGATACATCTTCTGACACATCACCACGAAAAGATCTCAACAAACTGACATGAAAGGCATTGTGTATCCGCCAATGTGGAGGTAATTTCAGCCGATACGCAACATCGCTGATCTTTTCCAACACTTGAAAGGGCCCATAGTATCTCATGCTTAACTTCGGATACAACCTCTCTCTTCCCTTCATCTTTTTCAGCCTTGTCTTTTCGAAACGCAGCAATACATAATCGCCCTCTGCAAACTACACAGCACGTCTATGGCGATCAACTGCCCACTTTTGCTTGTCTTGTGATCTCTGAAGTGCATACTTTATCTTTGCATAGGCTGCATCCAAGCTTTTCACAAAGCAATCAGCCTCAAAGATCTTATCCTTAGTGTGCAAAATAGGTGGAACCTTCTTGCCACCCTCAACCACCTCAAATGGAGCCTTGCCAGTGGAACTATGCACCGTATTGTTGTATGCAAACTCAACCAATGGCAAATACTGCTCCCACTGTGTCTTGTGGCCTGAAACATAGCACATCAAAAGATCCAACACTGGAATTTGCTTCCTCAGATTGACCGTCTGTCTGCGGATGGAAGGATGATGAGAATTTTAGCGTGGTACCTATATTCTCAAACAACCCCTTTCAAAATAGACTATTCATCTAAGGGTCTCGATCACTGATGATCAACTCAGGCATACCATGATACTTGAAAATGTGCTGCATAAATAATCGTGCTATATGATCAGCCTTTATCTTCTTCCTCACAGGAATGAAATGGGCTTGTTTGCTAAACCTGCAGATAATAGTCCATATCCCATCATTCCCTGTAGGTGTCCTAGGAAGCTCAAAGATAAAGTCCATAGCAATGCTCTACCAAGGCCTATCTGGAATAGGCAAGGGCTGCAACAAGCCCAGCATCTTTTGCCTATCATGCTTTACCTTCTGACATATGATGCATGTCCTAACATACTGCTCTACATCATGCCTCAAAGCTGGCCAATAAAAGAAATGCTCCACTGCCTTGACTGTGGCATCAATACCTCTGTGTCTTGCATACGAAGAAGCATGACTTTCAATGATCACTCTAGGCCTCAACTACTTTGTGACACACAGTCGTCCATGCATCGTCAAAAATCCATCTCTTAGCATAAAATGCTCATGCCTTTGGCCATTGCAAAGCTGATCATAAACATTAGCAAAGTCCGAATCAGTAGCATATTGCTCTTTCATGGCATCCAACTCAGTGTAATAAACCATAGTGACTGCTGAAATTTGTGGCTTACATGACATCCATCAGCCACAACATTCTTTTTACCATCAATGTGTACAATCTAAAAATGAAACATAGAGAGAAAAATTGCCCATCTCATATGCTTCTCTGATAACTTTATTTGTGTCAAAAAGTACCTCAAAGTCTAATGGTCTGTCTGCACTGTAAAATCAACCCCCACAAATAATGTTTCCACGTAGACAGTGCATGAATTACAGCCAAGAGCTCTTTCTCATAAACCTGTAAATTCCTCTCTGCACCGTGGAGAATTCGGCTCTCATAAGCCACAACTCGGCCATCTTGCATAAGGACAGCCCCAATGCTGTTATCGCATGCATCACATTGAACCACAAATGACTTCCTTAGATCAGGCAACACAAGCACAGGATCTGCAGTCATCTTTTCCTTCAACTTTTCAAATGCTGAAATCTGTCATCTTTTCCTTCAACTTTTCAAATGCTGAAATTTCCACTGTTGTTCATCTAAATGGTACATCTTTCTTTTGCAAAGTATGCAATGGAGATACAATTTCAGCAAACCCACGTACATACTTCCTATAGTAAGAACATAAACCCAAGAAGCTGCAGATCTCATGAACATTCTTCAAAGCTAGCCATGAACGTATTGCTTCAACCTTAGTAGGGTCCATACGAATACCATCAGCCATACAATATGTCCCAAAAAGTGGATTTCATGCAAAAAGAATTCACTCTTCTTGTCATTGATAACCAGCCTATGCTTACATAGCTCGTTGAAAACAATGTCCAAGTGCTTTCTATGCTCCGTCTCATAGACAATCATGTCATCAAAGAAAATACCCACAAATGCTCTATGTGGCCGAAAGATGCGATCCATCATCCGATTAAAAGTGGCATGAGCATTCGTAAGTCCAAAAGGCATGACAAGAAATTCATATAACTCAAAAGATGTCCTGAAAGCTGTCTTAGGCACATCCTCCGGTCTACTGCGTATCTGATGATACCCACTTTTCAAATCTATACGGCTGAATATTGCTGCCCCCTGCAATCTATCCATAACATCATCAATCCGAGAGATCGGAAAGCGGTTCTTTATCGTGATCTTGTTCAGAGCACGATGGTCAATGCACATACGCCATGAACCATCCTTTTTCTGCACCAAAAGCACTGGAGAACAAAAAGGAGATGAGCTGGGCTGAATCAGCCCTTTTTCTAACAGCTCATTTACCTGACTCATAATCTCCTCCTGTTGGGCTGCACTGACTCTATAGGGTGGTTTATTAGGAGAGCTACTTCCAGGGATAAGGTCTATGCCATGATCTTCAGGTCTTTCAGGTGGTAGCTGCCTTGGAAGTGACTGAGAGAAGCAATCAGCATACATTTTCAGAAATGACATGCGATCCTTCTCTAATTTAGACATATTCCCAACATTCTCACTATCACCCTTATCCTTAGAAAAAACTAAATACGTTGAAAGATGATTTTTCATTACTTTAGAAATAGCAACTGCGGATACAACAGGGACAGATTCCCCTTTCAACTTTACATCGAGTGTGAATGTCTTTCCCTTATGTTGAATAGTGATCTCTTTTGCATATGAATCAATCACTGCATGCATACGGTGGCACCATGGCATACCAAGCAACACATCACAACCCTCAAGTGGAGCAATGTAAAACTCTTCGTTGTCCACAAATCCTTGTATGTGCAACCGATGCTTTCCAATGAGTGGTGTGACAGGTTCTACATGACCCTTACATGCCATTTCAACTTTCCCCATGGCTTCCATCTCATCCTCTTTGATGCCTAGACAGGCTGCCATGTTAGTAGAGATGAAGTTGGCTCGTGCGCCACTATCAAAGAAGATCAACGCATGCTGATCCCTAATTTTGCCCCATGCTCTGCACAACTCAGTAGAATCATCATTGGGCTGATCATTAACAACATCGGGCACCAATCCCACTAATGTTTTGGGCCTTTTACCCTTAGGATCTCCCTCATTTTCTGATTTTACGGCTTGCTGCCTATTGGGACAATTCTTGGCAATATGACCCTCTTGTTCACAAATAAAGCATTTATTTGCAGCCATCAATTCCCTACGTTGTGCCAATGTTTTCGAGCCCTTTCTTTGCTATTTTTGCCTCTTTTCAGGCTGGTTTTAAGATATGCCCCTTTTCTCAACCTTAAACAACTTTTTATTTGGCTTCTCCCCGCTCTCTTGGAAGCCCGAATCCTTTCCACGCAGCAAAACATCGGCTGTAGCAGCAGTCTCTATGAGCTGAGACATGCTAGACATGTTGGATTTTATGCAAAAATCCTTGATTCCTTTGGGCAACCCACGTACATATTTTTCCACTTGCTCATGAAAGGGTACTGTACGATAAGAAGTAACGGGCAGCAATGCATCCCAAAACTTCTTATTGTATTGCTCTAAATTTTTGCATTCCTTTGTGTCAAGCTTGTTCCAAGCTGTCAAGATGTCCACCTCAAATGTACTAGTCAACCAATTTGATGCAAACATTTGCTTGAATTGTACCCATGTTAACGGTGCTCTACCTTGCATCAAGAGCGTGGACCACCACTGCAATGCATTCCCCTTCAAGAAAGTGGCTGCCTTTCGAATCTTAGAGGATTCGGTGAAGTTTCCCCCTGAATAGGCTGCATCAAACTGCTAAATGAAGGTCAAAGCTTTTAGCCTATCTTGTGCACCACTAAAGGACTCAAACTTCACTACTTTTCCACCCTCATCATAGTCTTTTGCTTCCCCTTTGGGAGTCAAGTTGTCATACACTGGCTGCTACAAAAAGGGTACATTTGCTGTATTTACATCATGACCAAGCCCAAATGAAGCATTTGGATGACCAGCAGTCATTCCTTGAGCCCCATAAGCATTCGGGGGTGCAGATGCATTGCTAAACATTCCACTTTGTGCCCCAAGCATCAAGCCAATGCTACCATACATAGGGTTTTGCACATTTCCAGCCATACCCGAAAACAATGGGCCTTGCACACCATGCATTGGCTGCTGCATACCATAGGGATTTGTGCCATGCATTCCCATATGCGGCCCTTGGCCAACCATTTCATGAAAAATCGTGCTACCACCAAAGTATCCCGGCTGCCCCATCATAGCATGCATACCCGACTATCCAAAATCCATTGGATTGGCGCTTCTATAATGGCCTTGCATTTGCATTCCTTGCCCCATAGGTACCAACTATTTAGCTTCATTGACCTCTTTAGGAGCTTCAAGTGAAGGATTTGGCACTACCTTCGGTGCACCTTGCTGTCCCGAAGGTGTAGAAGTTGACTTATTCTTCTTGCCCTTGCTGTCCCTCTTCGGAGCATTCAAAAATCGGGTGAACTGACGATCCTTTGCCAATTCAGCAAAGGAATTTGCTATTGTCCTCATCCGATTTTTGAACTGGTCATCAAATTCCTCTTCACTTCACTGGTCATCTACCTCATGACAGCTCGAAGGCCCTGCATCTTGCCCAACAGTAACATTTTCAGCTTGTTGTCCATCATGAGAGCCTTTTCCAAGATTAGGCATTTGCATTTTCTTCATTTTTATGAGAATGTCCATACTGAGAGGCATCATCACTGCTTGATTCCATCTCACTGTATGAAGACATGTTGCTATAATTTCTCAGCTGAGCACAAAAATCAGCACTAGCACAAAGCTTTGGCTTGCAATCAAGTGCCTCGCGCTCACCAAATCAAGAGATTGAGTGATTATCTCGGCAATGGAACCATGAAACTAGCCTTCCTTCTCGGATAGGGTGGTTTAACCTGATTAAGCACTTAATTACAGCAATTAGCAAATGAACATAAACCGAAATACTCGCTTTACCTTCATAAACTTGGACAGTGGACACCCTGTTGGCCCCAAAACTGGCGCCCCTTTCAGTATTTCTTTAATTTCAATTGCTAATGGATAAATTACAAGCCAAGATTTCACAATCTCCTTGGCTGATTCAAAAGCCCCTTGCTATTCCAATAATCAGCAAAGCATTCGGACAAATTACCCCTTGATTTTCACCCAAGACTTGCTCTAATGGAACCCCAACTGGTCAAATACTGCCCCAAATTCACAATAGATGGACTGGCATCTGAAATCCTCACAATTCCACGAACTTCCGGTGCTGATTTCAGTGTATAATGCCTTTGACTGATGGCACGGGTCCCAAGGTGGCTGCTAAACCCTAATTACTGCTGTAATTTAGGGTTTACAGCAGTAAACTCTCTGTTGTCCACCAAATTCGGCTGTACTCTGCTACCAATGGCTGAGAATTGTTGAGAATGCTTGAGCATAGACTGGAGGAGATGAGAGAATGCTGTAGAAAGAGAGAAAATCAGCTGAAAATGTATCTTTTGATTCGTAACTCTGATGACAAATCTGATGGCACCAACAGCTTCAAAAGGGGGGTAAGACACCAACTCAACTCGCGAGCCCTCCTCTTCTACCGCCACCTCTCTTGAGGCGGAAGAGAAATCTTGCTGCCCCCTATCCTGTCACAGCGCACGATCAATCCTCGTCGCCTCTTGGAGCCAAATCTGATCACCTCCTCTCCCTCTACCAAGCTCCGAACGGCTGCAATTCAGCGTCCACCACCCTCCAACAGCCTTTTCCCTAGTTGTATGGGAAAGTTTTGCCAAGTGGCAGCCCTCCTAATGCATTTTCAGCCATTAAATTAATTTTTCAGAATTAATTAATTCTGAAAATTAATTTCAGCCCTTTTGACCCTGCCCAAAACTCAACATGCCCATCTGTAATGAAATTGGCTAGGCCATTTGCAACTTGGAGTGGTTCCCAACCTCTCTTGACCCTTAGACTAGCAATAATTAATTAATTAATTAATGCTAGTCCCTAGTATCACCACTGACACTCAATGGCCAAACTTGGGTCCAACTAACCAACCTGGCACCAACTAACCACCAAAACCCAGTTGGCATAACTTAACACAACTTTTGCCTTTAACACCCACCGCATCCTCGGGGTCCTTGGCCCATTCCCATGAAATAACTGCCATGTGCATCACATGTGCTAAACAACCTTGCACATTTGATTAATAACTTAATCAAATGTTACTAGCAAGATTAAAGCATCTCAAAATTTCACATCCCCGTGACACTTTTCATAGCCAAAAGCCATCCATGGATCACTTGCGCATCTTGGATTGCTTAGCTTATGTTTTAGTACAAGTGCAATGATGTAAGACGTTGAATGACAAGGGTATAAAAGGCATTTTTGTTAGGTTCATCAATGAAAGAAAGTATAAGTTATACCTTCAACAAAACATATCTTGTCAATCGTGATGTTGTATTTGTGGAAGATGCTATTCAACCTTTACTTTCATATACAAAAAAGAGAGATTTACGGTCACAAGATATGTGTATAGTCACATGCAATGCCAAATGTGAGAGTTTTCCAAACTACATAGGTTTCTCATTATGTCACACATCAATCTATATGTGATACCAATGTGAATGATGCACTTCTTGATGAGAGAATAGAGATTGAGCAGTCTAGGACTATACCAAAATGACTAGTGCTAACATAATGTGACAGTAAGTTGGACCACTGACTACTTGTACTCGTTCACACTCTCACATTGCCTATTGTGCATTAGATTGTTATGCATTGGTTGTTTCTAGTCTGTGTGATGAGGATGAGCGCGTGTCTTTTGAAGAGACATAAAACTCATAAAATTGGATAGCTACTATCCAATCTAAGTATGATGCTATTATCAAAAATAATAATTGGTTCTTATGTGATTCACCTCCTCACAAGAAGGCCATTGATACCACATGGGTTTACAAGTCAAAGTGCAAGCAAGATGATAGTGTTGATCGCTACAAAGCTAGACTCCTAGCAAAGGGTTATTCGCAAAAGGATATTAATTTTAATAAGACTTTGCTCCCACTTGCCATATAACAACTATTCTTAGCACATATGCATAAGCAGCTCATAATGGTTGGAACATACATCAGTTGGATATCAAAACTACATTTCTCAATGGTGATTTACATGAGTGTATGTTATTCAGCCATGTGATTTTGTACAAAAAGAGCAAGAAAACAAAGTATCAAATTGAGAAAGGCATTTTATGGCCTGAAACAAGCACCTCAAGCTTGGTATGAGAAGATAGATACATAATTGACTGCACATGGTTTTCAAAATAGTCCAAGTAAAAGCACATTATATGTCAAACATGAGGGTGATGTGCCTCTGATCATTGCAGTTTATGTCAATGACATGCTAATCACTAGCCCTAGTAAGACACACATTGCTAATTTTAAGGCTGCATCAAATTTAACTTTCGGCTGGCTGAGGCTAAGATTGGCCATTTTGTAGTAAGTGGATAGTTGCTAGAGTCTATGAGAGTAGATTCCGGCCAATCAAGAGCTGATCTAGAGCAGTAGCAACCAGCAGGAGACCCATCAGCAGTAGGCAACAGCATTCTGGACGCAATAGAAGCTGTAGGTGACAGCTATGTGGGGCTGGTGACAACATATCGAGGGCTCATAGCAGCAAGTGACAGCCATTAATGCTGTCCTAGATGAGGCCACAACAAATTCGAGACCAATTCCAATGACAAAAATCAGAAATTTCTCTCTACAATCATTTCTCAAATCTCTAATATTTTCCCCAACCATTCACAGCCATTGAAGGTGGAAAATAGAGACATTTACTATCAAAACCCTAATTTACAGCAGAAATTAGGGTGGTTGTAAATTAGGGTTTCCCAACCATCTTGAAGATTGTGCCCATTTATTAAGTACCCAATGATCAGATAAGCAATTGTGAATAAAGAATCTACAGCTGACCTAAAGAAGTTGCCAATTCCTGTTTAAATGGACTCACATGCAATAGTTTGATGACCAATTTGTGCCCAAATTACAGCCCAATCAAGGGGCAAACTGATTCTTGGTGCTGCTGGTCATTTGTGACATCCCTAGGTGTTACAATATGTAGGTGGTTTGCCAAGGTTAGACATTAATCTACTAACTCCTCCCACTGCATAAGCAATGTTAAGGCGAGTTGCAACCATAGTATACATCAAAGATCCACAAGTTAATACATAAGATATACCCTTTATAGCACTAACAAGGCATCATCCTTTGGGCAATCAACTTTGCTAAGCTTTGTATATGGTGGTAAAGGCACACCAAGAAGCTTAGCATCAACCATATTAAACCTATCAAGTACTTTACTAATGTACTTGTCTTGTGAGAAAAACAGCAAGTGCTGCCCTCTTATCTCTTTTATTGCACACGCCCAAAATATGTTCAACTGCCCCCAAATCTTTCATAGAGAAGGTTGAACTTAGTTGCCTTTTAAGAGCATTCAAAGTACTCTTACGCTTTCCTGCAATCAACATGTCATCCACATATAAGACCAACACAATAAGACTTCCATCATCAGCCTTTTTAATATACAAGCAATGATTTACAGGACTACATTTAAATTCATGGTTAAGCATGAAGTTATCAAACTTTTTGTACCATTGTCTAGGGCTTGTTTCAATCCATTTAAGTTGTGTTTCAGCTTACAAACCAAATGCTCTTTCCCTAGAATGGCAAAACCTTCTAGTTATTTCATGTACAGCTCTTCATCGAAGTCACCATGAAGAAAAGTAGTCTTCACATCCATCTGATCCAACTCTAAATCCAAGGATGCAATGAGAGCAAACAAAACATGAAGCACAATCATCTTCACCACTAGTGAAAAGTCCTCCTAGAAGCCTGTGTCTTTCTTGTGTATAGCCCCTAGTAACCAACCGTGTCTTCTACTTGGGCTTCCCATCAATACATTTCACTTTGTAACCACTTATTAGGGATAGCCTTCCTATCTTTGGGCAAAGGTACAAGCTCCCAAGTATTATTTGCATACAAAAACTTCATCTCTCCCTGCATAGCAAGCTCCCACTTTCTCTTGTTTTCACATGACTATGCCTCTCTAAATGTCAAAGGCTCATCCTCATCAATCAACAAAATGCAATCCAAGATGGTTGAAACCTTCTTGGTTTCCTTTTGATACGTGTAGACCTTCTTACCCAATGATCTGTATTGTCGGGCAATGGGCCTACATCCTTGGGTACCTGCACATCATCACCAGGTTGTTGATATTCAACATTTTTATGCTACTGTAACTTGTTTTCAACATGTTCTTCTTGCTGCCCTATTCCATTTTGTGCATTTATTTCCTGTCCATTAGCGTCTGGCTGTAGCACAATGGGTTGCTGCTTATTTTCGGTATCAAAAGAGATAGAATCTTCAACTAAGGGATGTTGCAGAGCTAGTTGTTCATACTAAAATTTGACCTCTTTTTTGTCAAGGTCACCTTGTGTAGCATGTTTCAGCAACTTTGCCTCATTAAATAGTACGTCTTGGCTGCGTACTATCTTCCTGCCTTGAGGAAGCCAAACTCTATAACCCATCTCTCCCTTATCTCCATATCCCATGAAGATACCCTTGATGGATTTCATGTCTAGTTTGGTACTCTGATCTACACATACATACACAAAGGCACCACAACCAAAAACACACAAATGGTCATATGAAGTAGATTTGCCAGACCAAACTTCTTTAAGAATGTCATTTTTCAATGCACAACTTGGAGAGCGATTGCATACATGACCTACAATTTTAAGAGCCTCTCCCCAGAACTACTACGAGAGATTAGTTGTGGATAGCATACATCCGCCTCTCTCACAAAGTGTGCGATTATACCTTTCAGCCACGCCATTCGATGTAGGATTACAAGGGGCTGTCAACTCCCTCTTAATGACATGCATCTCACAAAACGTTTTGAACTCATTACAAACATACTTACCCCCATTATCTATTCTTATAGCTTTTGACTTAAGTCCTTTCTATATGGTAACAAAAGCATGAAATCTTTTAAAAGTATCTAACACTTCCTTTTTGCTCTTTAACACATACACCCATGACTTTCTACTGAAATCATCAATGAAGGTGACAAAACAGAAGCATGAAATCTTTTAAAAGTATCCAACACTTCCTTTTTGCTCTTTAACACATACACCCATGACTTTCTACTGAAATCATCGATGAAGGTGACAAAGTACCATACACCCCCATATGAAATAACAAGCATACATCAAAGTGTAATAAATCAAGAGCATTGGACTTCTTAATGACACCATAGCAATAAGGAGACGTCACATATTTTCCATATATGCAATCATTACAAAATTTGAGACCAAAGCCTTTTACATGAAATCTATTATCTCCCTAAAGAGGAGAGATTCTGAAGGCCCTTTTGGCTCATATGGCCAAGTCTTTTGTGCCAAAGTTCCATCTGTGAATGAACTTCAGCCACAACCAAGAACTTGCTAGGTAATGCCTTACAATGCAAATAATACAAAGTCCCCTTTTTGCTACCTTTAACAATCAATATAGAGCCCTTGTGGATCTTCCAAGATCCACCACCAAGTAGACTTTTCTTTATGCCAAGTATATATCTAACATCCTGTAAAATCTGCTCTTGGCTATTTTCAAGAACCAAATGAATGGTACCTACACCCTCCGTCTCACATCCATAGTTGTTGCCCGAGTAAAACCTTGCCTGGGCAACCTGCAATGTATTCAAAAAATAACTCCAAGGAGAGAGTGATACGAAAAGAGGCACCGTTGTCCACTATCCATGATTGGGACAATCCATATGAGCTGAAAGTAAGGCATCAATTACTTCCTTTTTGGTGATGTGCATATCACCTGTTGCTGCCATAATGTCTACATTGCATGAGGCTACAACAAGTATCTCTCCAATGTCAAAGAGCTCTTCAATGACCACACTAGATGCAATATTTGTCTTTGCAACTTCTTTTGAGGCAAAGTTGTCATCATCTTTCTTGGCATCCTTATTTTTATTTTCCTATTGTTTCTTTCTTTCTTTCTTGCTCTTTCTTGTAATGTCAGCACTCCAGTTTTTTATGTCCTTTACGTCCACACTAATAGCAAGTAACATCCTATTGTTTGCCCTTGCTTTTACTTCCTACTTTTGCCTTTATTTGCTCTGACCTGCCTCTAAGATGATAGGCTGAACCACTATTTTCTCCACTGGACTTTCTTCTAATCCCTTGATTGAGAATAGAGCCCCTAACACCATCATAGGTTACAGCAGTGTTGTTGCTAATTGAAACAACTAAAGCCTCCCAACTATCAGGTAAAGTCATCAGCAAGAAAATAGCTTCAATTTATCATTGAAGACCTACAAACCAAAATCTTGCCAAACTGACTCAAAATCCCTATGAAAGCACTCAAATACTCAGATACTGGCTTAGACTCATCCAACTCCATGTTCACAAGCTTGCGCATGAGATGCACTTGATTTACTGGAGGTTGTATTTTTATAAGTATCCATTAACTTTTTCCATACAGCATAAGTAGTATCAAAAAGCTTAATGTATGTAAGTACGTCATCAGATATAACCATTTTAATGTATGTAATGGCCTTCTTGTTGAGTCTAACCCAATCCTCATCTGCCATAGCTACAAGCCTAGTTTCCAAGAGAGTATCGTCACAGTCCTTGAGAAAGAGTTTGCCTTCCATCCTGCCCTTCCATAGATCAAAGCCAGTGCCATCAAACCTCTTGATTTCAAGGAGGGATTTAGTGTCACTACTGCTAGAAGCATTAGTGGCCACTTGTCAGCAAAGTACCAAGTATCAATGCTGTAATTTATGACAGCAAACAACAAGCTGAATATTCAGCTGATTTCAGCCCAAAAGTTCAGGAAATAAGAGCAAGATTTAGTATCATTGTATTACAAACAGTGCCCAAATACAAGTACAGCAGTAGAGGAAATAACTTTCAGTAATATAACTGAAATTTCAGCATGCATTGCATGCATACATCACTGCCAGGTGACTCCCACTTTAGCAATGTCACCAAAAAGTACATCTCCAAATGTGCACCAATGTCAATAAATTCAGCTTAGCTGAATAAAATTTCACTGATACATGAAAAGCCCCAAATTTTTCAGATCCAATGTGCACTATGTTTGCAATTTCTAGGTCAAATGTCACTGTTACGCATGAACTCCATCAAATCTGAGAAAAGCCCCAAATTTCAGGCATGAAATTGCTGAAAAATCTTACCTCTGCTTCATGCATGAACCAGGGCTTATATAAATGTGCCGAGTCACATAAGAATGTCAAACAAACTATCAACTGACTGTCGTGACCTATCGTGAGTTGTCGCCTGTGTCCCACTGGTCAAAATTGACTGCCGCCTGATCACATAAGCTATCGCCTCGTCAGAGAGCTATTGCCTGCACTCATGCTGCTGACCTGGGAACTATCGCCTGTGACCAGAGAACTATCACCTGCACTTGCCTGGTCAAAACTGACTAAAAAGGCTGTTGCCTACATAGATTTAGGGTTTCTGACCTATCTCGCCTGTTTGTCTAGTACAAACCTGGCCTGAATTAACATTTATTCGTGTGGACAAGTTGAAGTTGACATGCACAGACTTCAAGAAGCGCGCACACCTTAGCCATAGCTCTAATATCAGTTTCAAGGGAAGAGCACGCAATGGGAGTGTGAGTCAAAAGTGGAGGAGCAGTGTTGAGAGTGAGAGAGATTGAATGCCAAGATGAGTGTACCAGATTATATTGGTACACAAAAAATAAAGTGTATTTATATGTTAGGGTACAAATAAGGGTGTGTTCACACCCATATAACTTTACACAGAGACGAAGGGACTTTACATCCAACACAAAACCCCCACTTTTTGGTTGGTTCCTTATCTATAAATAGAGATTGTGCTAGGTCACTTGTATCCCACTCTATCCCCCAATTCATCATCACATGGCAGCTAGCTCCTCCTCCTCTTGTTGCTGCCCACTCATTCCTCATAACCCCCAAGCTCCAACTACTGCCATGGACATCCTTTGTCTACCCTTCCATCCCCATGGGCTGCATTCGTCTCCAACCAACCATCACCAACCCTTTCAGCCCCTATCATCATCACCATTAACCCCTACTTTTGCTATTCAATTGCTGCCTAACTAATGGTCATCATCAGCAACGAGCAACAAGTCATTTTTGTGTTTTCAGCACTTCTCTTCATTGGCCTTTCCTCTAACTAGTAGTTACTGCACTCAAGATCCATCTCTGATGGACAACACAAATTAAAACCTCCCTTGACCCACTCCCACGAGAGCCACTACTTGTTGGACAGCTCTCCCCTTTAACATTCTATACATTTCCATTCATTTATTCATTCATGATTTTATTATCTTCATTTCGCATTTTTGTGTTTTTGAGTTAGTGTTTGAGTTCACTTCACTATGTTTCAATTGTGATCGTACACTGTGTTTTCTTTTGCAAACCCTAGCATATCTCCACAAACTCCTCAATTTTGTATGATCACCCAACCAAGTCCACAAGAAGGTTACTTTCTCTCCTATATCTTGTTTAGAGGGGGCTGTGGTTTCTTCTTCTTCAAAGGGGCAATCAAGGGTGGCAAGACCCCTAAATATTGAAGGCAAAAAAGGGCAACTCTCCATCCTCAAATAAACCCCAATCTTTGAAACCCACTTGGCAAAACATTCTTAAAAAGAACAAATATTGTTCTCACTACCAACTCACTGGTCACATGGACGAGTGTCATTTCAAGGCCCAAAGTGACCCTCCTAAACCTCTCTAAAATCCTTTTCAAACCTTAAGCACAACCATGAGTAGCCAAGTTTATATCCTTAAGCAACCAAGAGGGGTCTTGCTCCCGCACCTTATCACAACCTATCTACATCGTCTAGTGCCCACATGATCCACTAGAGACCTATTACCATGTGGCTTGTGAACCAAACCCCTCAACTACTACCTTCTTCCACCTTCAACATCATCATGGTGAGAGGGGATGCTTTCTATCAATATACGTTGTGGTTTTGGCTTGTCTTTTTTAGCTTCAGCATCAATATCCTTTTTTCATTTGTACCTACATTATCTTTGCATACTTACTGTTAAAAAAGGATTGCCTACGCCATTGATTGGGCAATTAAATGTCCAGTGCTAGTATTGTGGGACTAGGCATTGATTAATAAATAAATGCTAGTCCATGGCCAATTAAATGTCCCATGGAGGTTAGCACATGAATTGTGATATAGGCACTAGCCAATTATTGGGCAAGGTCAAATGATTAATTAATTAATTTTCAAATATTAACTTCTGATAATTAATTAATTAAATCTGAAAATTATAGTTATAGCGTTGCCAAGTGGCAAAACAAGCTGCCACTTGTTGTCAAAATTATCCATGCAAGCTAAGAGAAGGTTGTTTTGGGGGCTGGTTGAGGGTCATTCCAGCATTCAAAGGCTGAGGGAGGAAGGAGCTGCCACCAAATGAGCTCTAAAAGAGGTGATAGCTAACTGCACAGTGCGATAGGACAAGGGCAATAGGTTTCCATGTCCACCTTAGTGAGAGGCGGCAAAAGAAGAGGAGCGCTCATTAGTCGCACTCGGATTTTAACCCCTTTTCGAAGGTGTTAATGCCAACAAATTTGTCATCAAAGCTACCATTCAAAACGTACTCCTTTTAGCTAATTTTCTCTCTCATCCTCTGACATTCACTCCATGATTCTCAGCATATTCCAGCCATTAGTGAAACGCAATTAAAGAAATTGTTGCCCAAACCCTAATTTGCAGGAGCCATTAGGATTTCCATAGCCACGTTCAGATCCATGCTAAATTACTAAAGACCCAAATACTCAATATAGTGGCTAAAGGCATTAATTTTCATAGGGTAATCTAAGGGGTAGCCCATTCTCAAACTATTGTGGACCACGTGTGAGAGATTGAAGACCAAATCTAAGCTCGGATTGTTGTACAATCAAGGGCCAAATTATGCCCAAGCAGTGCTGGTTAATTATGACAGCCATTTGTGTTGAAGATTGAAGGAGATCAGCCTATATTTCAATGTACTTCAATCTTATAGCAATACAAGATAAAGAAATAATGCAAGGGGTGCTAGTCGTTGGGGCCAATCCGGTATTCGCTATCCAAGATAAAGTGGTAAGCTATGTATTTCCAAATTTGTATATTTAATGCTTGCTGTAATTGAGTTAAATAAGGTAAAGCAGGACAGCCAGGGCAAGAAGAATATGTCCTCCTCTGAAGCTTTGGGACAGCAAGAAGCTCCCAAAGAACAGCCAATGCAGCCTGAAGATGCACCTAAAGCTAGTAATGAGCAAAAGCAACTAGTGCTAGCGGGGCAAGACATGCAAATGCAAAGCCATCTTGGTAGTGCCAATCCAATGGATTTTGGACAGCAAGGCATGCATACAAATACGGGGCACCCATGATACTTTGGTGGTACAATATCCCATGCTATGGTTGGTCAAGGACCACATATGGGGATATATGGTACAAACTGGTATGGTATATAGCAACCAATGCATGGAATGCAAGGCCCAATGTATCCAGGTATGGCTAGTGGTATGCAAAACCCCATGTATGGTAGCATTGGCATCATGCCTACACACAAAGTGGCATGTATGGTAATGCATCTACACCCCCTGTATGTATGGGACTCAAGGAATGAATGCTGGTCATGGAAATGTTTCAATGATATCCATGAGAGCGAAGCGACTCATCCATCCGCTAGAACCAAGACTGTGAATCGTGATGCTTGCTCCAGCCCATAAAGAGTTGTCCACAAACGAAAGACCTTGTCTTTACGGTCTGCAAAAGGAAATCCAAGAGCCTACTCCACATAGACTTCTTCCTCCAAGTAACTGTTTAAAAAGACACTTTTCATATCCATTTGATAAAGTGAAAAACCATAATGAGTAGCTAGTGCAAGTGATAGACAGAATAATGTCAACCTCACAGTGGATGCAAAAGTCCCTTCATAGTCGATCATTACAACAAGCCTAGTATTTGTCCAAATTTCCATGACTTTCTTGTGACAAGGATGATCCACCAAGGTCAAAGTCCCATTTCAAACAGTACTCTCAAGCTCCTTTTCCATGGCCTCACATCGCTAGGGATGCTGAAGAGCCTACTGTCAACTTTCTAGCTCGAAATGCACTATATAATCTACGTAAAGACAAATGCAAATGAAGCCTGAGATACAAGCCAGGTAGATCTTCTAGGGCTTTCTAGAGTGGAATCCAGTGGGTCTTAGGAGCATCCCCGAATCCTGCATGGTCTACTAGTACCACCGAGGTAACGGATCTCACAGACAGCACTATCTCCAATGGAGTATCCTAAAAGATCAACTCGTTTTCCGGTACAGAAGACTACACAATATCCCTCTCATCTAAAACAACATCTCTCTAAACAATCACCTTGTTCATCCTAGGATCGAACAAGCAATAGGCCTTCACCTAAGTGAAATATTCAACAAAATCCAAGAAATCAGCTCAAGAAGTGAGCTTTCCTCTCTAATCATCAAGAGTGTGCGTATATGCACAATATCTAAAAACTCTATAGTGACTGACTACAAGCCTAGAGCCAAAAAAATGTCTTTTACATAGGTCTTCTGAGAGACCATCGCAATCAGGCACCGGTTGAGGATGTACACTACAGTGTTAACAACCTCGGCCCAAAGGCACTCACAGAGCTTTGCTATGAACAACATAGAGCATGCCCGATTCCTACACTCTATAACTCCATTCTAAGAAGGGGAGTTGGAAGAGTTGAGCTAGCAAGAAATGTTGTGCTCCTTTGCAAACTTGATGAGCTTGTGGAGGTAAACACACCACCATTGTCATCCTCATACATCCTATCTACCGACTTGTCTAATAATGCATCAAATGCACCCATGTTGAGAAGTAGGTGAAGTCGTTAAATTTATACTTCACAAATTACACCCACATGTACCTCAAGAAATAAAGTACTATCAAAAAGAAGTACAATGCACCATTCAAGGCAGTGGTGGATGTCAAACCACAAAGATTCAACATGGATCAATCTCAAGGGCACCTCAGCTCTATGTATGGTCTACTGAGGGAATGAAGTGAGGTATTGTGCAGAATTGCAATCTGCAGATCTCTAAATTCACTATTCTTACTGTCTAGATCTCTGAATTCATTGTTCTTACTGTCCAGCATGTCCAAAACAACATCCCTTTCAGTCTGGAATCATTCCAGCATTAAAACAGTCCCACAAACAGCACTAAATCAGAGCTGAAAAACCCTTCGATGGAATCAGCCCATCATGCAGAGCATTTCCTCTGAGAATAGAGAGAGAGTTGACTAGAGGGAGCAAGCTCTACCTCCATACATGAGTCAGAGTCGAGGAAGTACTCTCCATAGCTGTTGAAACTACAACAATTTGCCCTCAGCTCCTCAAAACTTCATTCTCAGATCTGTCCTTATGCCTATTACGTTTTTTTTTTAATGCTCTCTCTCTCTTTTGGGAATTTGTGCCACATGGCATACATGTAACAATTTTCCCGTTTAAACCTTCCGGTCTAAAATTGTCCATGTTCGGTGCAAAATTTAACCTCGGCACAGACCAGAGAATTAATCCTCGTGCAAAAACAAAGATAATGACGCAAACAGATTCTAGGATCTAAAAATAGTAACTCTTTAAATTTTAGGGATGGTGACTCCTGCATTTCTCGAGTTGTTTTGAGCAACTTTTATCATTGCAACCATATCAAAAAATGTAATGTGGCTTGGTTACGGTGACTTTTATTCCGTGAGCATGTATCTTCTATCTTGGCCAAGCTCATTGTCCTGCACCATCTCTAGTGGCTAAGCAAATAGTCCCAAACCACTGGCATTCTATTCTTCAATGCCCATTCAATATGGAACCGGTCCTAAGGCTCAAACAAACCATTAGTCCAATTTGTCCCAATGGCTGCCTCTTCTAGCCATACAAAGATCCCGGCTTAATCCAAGAGACCTCTAGGGGTAAAAAACAATAGCAACTAAAGAAATAAAGAAAAATAAATTTTAAATGAGTAAATAAGGAAAGCAACTGCAAAAAGTATCACCACCCGATGACAATGTGTCATACTCTAACGGATCCTAAAATGCAGCAACCAGCCTCCGAAGGTGTTTAGTAGCAGTAGACGCAGCAGTAGAATGTCAAATCAATGACAAACAGACAACTGGATGTAGAAAACCAGCAAAAGCATGCAGCAATGATGATGTGGCAGCTGTATAAATCGCTCTAGCAGCAAAACGCAGATCTGCAGCAGCAATCAAAACAAGCTGGGCAACGATTTTGAGTAGAGAAGGATATGAGATGGATAATAGGCCTAAGGTATGGATATGGCAAAGGCCTTAAGGTAGGTTCAACTCCTACTATCCATTCATAATAAAACAGGACTAAAGAAGGACTCTACTCTAATGAAGCTAGTCATAGCTCACCATGGCTCTGATACCATGTTGGGAAACAAGGATCTAGAGCTATGCTAGCTATGGCGGATGAAGATTATAAACATAAAACATAATTGATATAAAGAATTATAACTCAAATGAATTAGGTTCCAAGATAGATTAGCTTGGACTCATAAACACAATCTTGAGTAACTCAAACTGAAAAGTACCACTGCAAAAGGTGTGTGGACAGCAGAGATATGCACCTACAAACTACAAAAACAAGATTGAGGCTGGATGGAGGGCAGCATGCCTATATATAGAAGAAAGTTTGGAATCCCCAAACAAGGTTTGTGCTCACAGGAGACAAACACTCTCTAGGGACACATTTCTTTTTAATAAAGAGGTTTAATTCATTAATTAAGCATGTTTTGGAGCTATTTTAAAGAAGCTAATGTAATTTTAGCTCAACACTATGTACTCGATATAGCAGCTGAAAACATTAATTTGCAGCTGATCCAAGGAGTAGCCCATTCTCAAATCAGTATGGCCCACATGTTAAGAGGGTTAAGACTCAATCTAAGCCCGAATTGTTGTACAATCAAGGGCCAAGTTGTGCACCCAAGCAATGCCGGTTATTTATGACAGCCATGTTATTGAAAATTGAAGGAGATCATTGTATATCTTAGTGTACTTCAAACTTATATCAATACAAGATAAAGAAATACCACATGGGGTGCCAATTGTTGGGGCCAATTGACAGTTGTCCAAGATTAAGTGGTAAAGTGTGTAATTCCAGATTTGTATATTTGATGCTTGCTTGCTTGCAGTAATTTGAGGTAAATCATGTTATCACTACCCTTGCCAAGAAGTAAGGCTGGTTTCATCCACTATATACATTTGTATAGCACTGTGTTTTGTGATGCTTGGATGCTGAAAGACCCTGTCAGACAACCTTCCACCGAAAACCCCTACATATGTGATAATATGCATCCCTTTTGCTTCCTCAAGAGAAATTAGTGGGCTTCAATAACTTACTCTTGACACCAAGCAATTATCCCAAGCACAACTGTCGAGCTAAAAAACGCACTACAAACTAATTAGCTATTAATTACAACACCAAAACTCAAACTAGCAAACTTTCATTAAAAAGAAAATGCTTTCGTAGAGAATGTCTATGTCCCATAAGCCAAACCCTAATTTGGGAGGACCAAATTCCAATCCATCTACAAATAGACAAACTGCCCATCAATCAGCTTTAATCCTATTTTGCATATTGTTGGCACCTATTTCCACTGTCCACACTTCGTTTGCAAAGGATATCTCAGTTTGAGCTGCTATCTATTGCTGATCTACCTGCCATCCAGCTCTCTCCACTTGTTGGCGACAGTTCTCAGCCTGTGTACATCAGTTAGTTGGCTGCATTTATTGCTGCATATCATCTATCAGCCTATGTTTGACCTAGATTTGCTACGGCCTAGTGCTGATGTCATCTTCCACTACTGCGTTTACAGTCCAACGTGGTCATACAACCTACTAGCATCATGACTCACCTGTAGAGCTGTGTTTTGCTGCAGCAACTCCCATCTGGTCATTCCGGACTATTTCTCACTCTTCAATTGTCCGTCTAACCTCACACTGCTGCATTTGCTGCTGCCAGTCTTGAGACTGACTACTGCATTTTAGGATCTGTCAGAATACGACACACTTCCAGCTCATACTCTCTACCCCAGTCCTAGAGACATGGGAGTTCGGGGGTCACTATTCACTTTGCATGCATAGTGTGTTTGTTGCATTGAGCATCGTATATATTCCACATGCATTCATTGGCTTATTTTGTGTTCATTGTCTTTGAGTTACCCTAACCCTAATTGTGTTCTTTATCGGTCTATGTTTTGTCATACAATTGTGTTTGTTATCTGTAGATGAGTATTTATTTACATGGTATCCAAGTACTCAAAGAAGAGACCTAGGCTTTTGATCAAAGACCTCGTCATCAAAAACACGTTCATAGAGGGAAGATAACTTTGAACACTTCTACACCACTTTAGTCTCCCAAACCCTCCATGTAGAAACCTGAGCAAGAGTAGGCCTTACAGCTTGCTCCACAAGGATCCGATACAAGTGGAGAGACATCTGACTACCATGGAGTCCATACGAGATTACACAAGTTGAGTACGATCTTATCCTTATGCATCGGGCTTAACAACTATTGGAAGGTAAACCTCTTTTATCCCCTTTAGATTCGGTGCATAGATATGCTGATTTTGTAAGAAGGATGGACAATCTATGTGGAACGTCCATTCGACTAGAGAAACCAACACAGAGTACAAGCCTCTTTTCTCTACCCCTTAATTTACTCCAATGTCATGTGTGCCTATTTAAACTTCATCTTTTGTGGTTCCTACTTCTATGCAAGATTTCGATGATAATCAAGAGAAAGAAGGTATTGTTAAATCAATTCAAAATAGTGTAAGTCCTAAAGAGAAGCCATATCTTTATGTAAACACAAGAAGAGGTAATTACAATAAAAAATTTGTTTTGTAAGTTTCCCTTTTCCTTTTCTTCTAGTATTGTTTCTCAAGGTCGATTTGAAGTTGGTGAAACATCTCATTCTTCATTTCCGCCTTCATCCACCTTTCAATTTCAAAGATTAAATTTAGAAAATCAATTTAATGAATTCACTTCCACATCATCATCTGGAGGGACCAACAAATCGATGAATTTGGAGCATAGTCATGGGAGATCTTGGTCATTTTGATATTCTACTACGAATACCTTGGCATAGAAGAATAGATCCATCCATCGATCGGAATCAAAATAAGTTTAGATTTTCTTTCAAGGGAAAAAATATATCTTTTGATATGAGAGTGGAAGGAAACTCTATTTCCATCTTATCCCATATACAAATTTGTAAAGCGATGAAAAAGTCTATTTCCTCGTACTTCATTTTTGTCAAAGACTCTCACAAAGAGTCTCGAATTGAAGAGTCCATCTCAAACGTGAACAAGAACCGAATGAGGTTCTTAAAGAAATATGAAGATTATTTTGCAGACACTTTACCTAACGAGTTACCATCAAAGAGGCCAAAAGATCATCACATTGATCTCGTTCCTAGGAGCTTACCTCCAAATAGGCCACCCTATCGTGTGAGTCCAACACAACAAGAGGAGATTATGAAGCAAATAAATGAGCCCTTGGAGAAGGGTCTAATAAGATCCAATTGCCTATCTTTTTGCTCTCCAGTCCTCTTAGTGCAGAAGAAAGCTGCATCTTGGCGCATATGTGTGGACTACATGGCCCTTCCCAAAATTACAATTCGGAATAGGTTTCCCATTCCAAGAATTGATCAGATCTTCGATAGATTTGATAGATCCAAAGTATTCACCAGATTGACTTGAAGAGTGGATATCATTAGATAAGGATTGCTCCTCAAGATATTCATAAAACAACATTCACGATAACTTTTGGTTTGTATGAGTTTCTTGTGCTACGATTTGGTCGCACCAATACTCTTGCAATCTTTAATAGAATGATGAAAAGAATATTTAGAGCACATCTGAAGTTTATAAGTACTTTCTTTGATGATATTTTGATTCATTCAAAAGATGAAGAAGAGCATAAGCAACACTTGAAAATAATGTTTCAACAACTCTACAAACACAAACTTTATACGAATGGCAAAAAGAGTTCCGAAAAAAATCAAAGCTACTGTAGAATGGCTAGAATTGACTAGTGTTCATGATGTTCGAAGTTTCTTGGGATTATACTCTTATTACACGAGATTCATTAAATGGTTTGCAGTTGTTACTAAACCATCGTATGATTTAACCAAGAAACCATTGAGATTTCAATGGACCAAACTAGAGAATGAAGCTTTTGAAGCTCTAAAGTTCTATATTAGCAAAGGACATGTTTTGAGTATACTTAATTTATCGAAACCTTTCTTTGTAGAATGTGATGCTTTAGGAGACTGCATTGGTGCAATCTTAAGCCAGGAAGGCCATGCAGTTGCTTATGTGAACAAAAGGTTGCAAAATGCAAAAAAGAATGCTACTATCTATGACAAGGAGTTAATGGCCATCATTTAAGCTTTAAAAGATTGGAGACACTATATTTTAGGTGGAGAATTTCTCATCAAGACGGACCATGACAATATGAGACATTTTCTCAACCAACCAAAGATTTCTAAAAAGCATATTTGATGGGCTAATTATTTAGCTCAATTTAACTTTCAAATATTGCATATTCCTCGGAAGCAAAACAAGGTAGTTGATGACCTACCAAAAAGACATCAAGTTCATGCATATCCATGATTCATAATACAAATTTTACTAGTATGAGTGGCGTGTATGCTTTTGATGAAGATTGTAAAATCATCTAGGAGAGTTTACAACTTAGTAAAAGGGTAAACATCATGCTTATGTTGCCATACATGGGATTAGACATTCCACTTGCATTACCCAGATACATTGGGTGTTGTGAGCCATGCATTGGCTGCTGCATACTATAGGGATTTGTGCCATACATTCCCATATGCGGTGCCTGTCCAATCATAGCATGAAAAATGTACCACCACCAAAGTATCCTTGCTGTCCCATGCTTGCATGTGCATAATTTCCTTGTTGCCCATGTTCCCATGGATTGGCACTACTAAGTTGGCCATGCATTTGCACTTGCTGCCCCACAGATACCAACTGTTTGTGCTCATCAGGCATTTCAGACCCTCATCAAATTCTTCAACCCCTTGCTGGTCATCAGCCTCTTTATGCATTGAAGTGCCAACATTTGGGTCATTTTCCACATTTTCAGCATGCTGTCCATGCTAAGAACCATACCCAACATCAGTCATTGCATTTCCCCCTTCACCACGTGATTGACCAAGGAGTGATACATCCTCTCCACTTGATCCCATATCACCATGTGAAGACATGCTTGCTGTAATTCACTGCTGAGAACAATTTCAGAAATAATGCAATAGTCCCAAGTTGCAATCAAGTACCACAGGCCCACCAATTCAAAGGATTTGATGGTATCCCGACAATGGAACTATGAAGCCAGCCTTTCTTCCGTGGATGGGTGGTAAATCCCTAATTACAACTCAATTACAGTAGAAAATAATTAATGCAAATCTGAAAAATACAAATTTATCTACTGATCTTGGACAATACACACCTAATTGGCCCCAAAATTGGCGCCCCTTTTGATATTTCTCTAGCTTTATTGAAGAAGAACTTGATTTACAATGGGATTCTCCCAATCCCCTTCGCAAACCAAACTCCCCTTGCTGTCCAAAGTGACCAACAAGTCTTCAATCTATTTTGCCCCTTGATTCAAGCACTTAATTAGCCTTCATCCACTTCATAGACAATGGAAATGCCCCAAATTCAATGGCTGGCTAGTCCTCCACCTGAATTTAGCTGAAATTTACCTTCAGCCTTGTTAAATCCAAGTCTTGGAGCTTCCAATTTTTAGCACGCTTTCCAAGGCTACTGCTAAACCCTAATTTCTACTATAAATTAGGGTTTACAGCAAAGAAATTTGCAATTTCTCAGCCTCCAAAGGTCCAAATGCTGAGATCTTCAAAGCAAGGCTGTGAAATGGCTCGGAGATGAGAGAGAAAATTCAGAGTTTTGTCGCGAAAAATGACTAAAAATCAGTCAAATGTAGCTACTGTCCCGCCACAACAGCTTATAGATGCGAAGAACCGAAGAAAATCAGTCATCTACTGCTGCTGCCTTGTCTCAACAGCCTGTAGATGCTGTCACCTGCTGTTAATTGGTCTTCTCCTGCTGTTGATTGCCTCAAAAGGTCCTCTAATGGCTGCAAATCAGACCAGCAACATCTCCTCCGTCTCTCTTGCAGGTTGAATACACTAAAAATACCTCTCTCCAACCTCTAAAGACGTTTTTCAGTCTTGCATGGGCATTTTTGTCAAGTGGCAGTCTTTCCAAATGGTTTTTCCACCATTATCCATAATTAAATATTAATTTCAGCCTTTAAATACTGAAAATTAATCTAATAATTATTTCGGTGCCTTGAAAAATAATCTGACTGGCCAATAATTCCATTCCTGAGTATCTCTGCGCCATCTTTGACCATCAGATTGGCGTTAGCTACCATTAAACGCCACTTCTCTAGTGTCAACAACTAACACATATGGCCAAATGAATGACCTAGGCCAACAACTGGCACCAGATACCACCAAGTACATGTGCGACATAACTTATAACAACTTTTACCTTTGACATCCTGTGATTTCATTGGGTCTCGAGCTCGTAAATTTACTTTAACCCCAGTTGCACCTCACATGTGTAACATTTACTTAATCATGTGATTAAAAATTAATCCACATGCTAAGTGAGGTTTCAAAAATACATGTCCTCGTGACAGGAGCAGTTGGCGAATGAGGGGATAACCACTACAGACCAACTTCGAGTGCATCATATGGGCCCACGAGATCAAATACATCATAGTGGAGACCCCAAGGCCCAACCACAAGGATTAGATGTTTCAAATACAAGAGACCCCACTATCAAAATAGATGCCCCATGGAGGACACAGCCTCATCAGGCAGGTCTAGAGTAACAGCCACTAGTGCATATGGAGGAAAGGAACCACAACCCCCGCACATCCAAGAAATCCCTAGTGGAAGTGATAAAAGCCTAGACCATCCAAGGGTGGGGACAGTCAATGCTCGTCCCCAATGCATAGCGGCCCATGTAGCAACAATCCAACACTTAAAAATCAAGGATAGAGTTAATAAAGGGGATCAAGCCATTATGGTGGACACAGAGGCCACCCACAACTTCATCACACCAGACTGCGCAACCAAACATGGACTAAATTTGTCCAAGGTCCCATAAGGATTAACAATAACTTTTGCACAAGGAGAAGTCAAGGATGTGAAACAAGTCTTTGCAATACAAGTAGAAGCAAGAAAGTGGAAAGCCAAATTCAACTTCTTAGTTATTCCCATGGACGATTTTGAAGTCATATTAGGCCTGGAATTCTATGACAAGTATGTCATCGCATTGTTTGGAAAAGGAGTTAATGAGATGTTGCTGGATATGCAAGGAGAAGGCATTAGAGTACCTTGTGAAAGGATGTAGCTGCCAAGCAAAACATCAATCAAAGTACAAAATGAAGGAAAATAAGCCTAGAGTCTCATGCCAAACAGTGAAACCAAAGTACAAGCCAACTAAGAGCGCCATCCCAAGCACCATCTTGTCAAGTTAACCACATCAAGCATTGCATCATGACCTGCAGTGCCAAGCGAGTGGAGAAGTCAGTAAAGCAAGGAGACATGGCGTATCTATGCATGATTCGACCCATTGAGCAAGAGGTCACCAAGAAGCCCAAACCCCAAGCCAGTAATACAGAAGTGGCACAAATATTTGAGGAGTTTAAGGATGCAATGCCGGCAAAACTACCCAGGGGCCTACCACCCAAAAGAGATATGGATCACAAGATCGAACTCATTCCAGGATCCGCCCCACCGGCTAGAGCCCCTTATCATATGAATCACATAGAACTCATGGACAGGTATCCGTACGTAGTACGGACTGATCCGTACGGTACGGTACGGTACGAAAGGTATCCGTACGATTTAGTACGGAAAAATGGGCACTTTTTGGCCACTCTACTTTAAGTCTACAACTTTCTTTTTTTCTTTCTCCTTTCTTTTTTTTTTCTTCTTTCTTTCTTATTTCTCCCCCAAGCCTCTCTCTTTCTCTCTCTCTCAAGCTTCCTCACGCCCTCTTTTTCTCTCAAGCCTCCTCTCTCTCTCTCTCTCTCTCTCTCTCTCTCTCTCTCTCTAGTTGCACTAGTACCACATACGAAAGGTTTGATACAATACCATACTTTAAATACAGTACCTTACATATTAGTACCATAAGGTACCAACTTAATGGATGCATCTTTCCCATTCGAACTACACTTTGGGACGAGCTAAATGCTCCTTATATTAATATGATTCTCCCATGAGATTAGGTTATTTGAGATTCAAACAATTTCTCTCAACCTTCTCTCTCTCAAGCCCACACTCCTCTTATTTGTATGATCATGCATGTATGATGTATCCGCTCCCATCTATGCAGTTATAAGTTGTAGGAAGCAGTAGCACATGTTACGCATTCCGCATTAGGTTTTGGCATGTTATCCTCAAGTACTCATCTTATATACTCTAATAGCATTGCTATTTAGAGTCGAAATATCTATTCTATTATCTTTTATCTAAACTAATCAAGTTATTTTTTTTGTCGTACTAATATCGTACCGTATCTTGTAAAATCTTAAGGTACCATTTAGTACCGTATTTTATTTTACCGTACCGTATCGTACCTTTTATACCTGACAACTATGCTTATGGAGTTGAAGAACCAGTTGCATGAATTAGAAGAACAAGGTTTCATCTGCCCCAACAAATCCTCCTGCGGTGCCCCGATGTTGTTTGTTAAGAAGAATGATGGGGGACTCAGGCTATGTGTAGATTATATGGCCCTTAATAAGATCACTATAAAAAACAAATATCCCATGCCTCTAGTTGAGGACCTCTTAGATAGGCTACATGGAGCCATATACTTTAGCCGCATAGACCTTAGATCAAGGTACCATTAGATTCGCATAACAGAAGAAGATATCCCCAAAACAGCCATCCATACCCGATATGGCAATTTTGAATGGCTAGTCTTAGGTTTTGGACTGAGTGGGCCAAGCATCTTTTGTGGCCTCATGGATGGAGTCTTTAGACCCGATTTAGATGTTTTCGTCATTATCTACATCGATGATCTCCTAGTATATAGCAAAACTCTAGAGGAATACAAAAGACACTTACGCTTGGACCCGATTTAGATGTTTTCGTCATTATCTCAAAACTCTAGAGGAATACAAAAGACACTTACGCCTGGTTTTTGAGAAGCTAAGACAACATAAACTATATGCCAAGCCACAAAAAAGGAATTATAATTCCTAGGATTCATTGTAGGAGAGACAGGTATCAAAGTGGACTCCAAGAAAGTAGAAGCAATCAAGAATTGGCCAATGTTGAAGACTGTGAGGGAAGTGCGAGAGTTCTTAGGCTTCACGGTATTTTATAGAAGGTTCATCAAGGATTATAGCCTCATCATCGCACCACTATCCCACCTCACCAAAGAAGATAACATATTTGCATGGGGAAGCGAGAAGCAGGCTGCTTTTGAGCCAATGAAGAAATGTATGAGTCAAACCCCTGTCCTAAAAGTACCCAACTTCATCAAGCCCTTTGAGATCTCTACAAATGCATCATATTATAGCATTGGAGGCATGCTAGTGTAAGAAGGCCACCCCATAGCTTACGAATCCAAGAAGTTCACAAATGCCAAAACCAAATGGAGCACACACGAAAAGGAGATGCTAGCAGTAATCCACTGCCTTACAAAATGAAAGCATTATGTCCAGGACAAACACACAGTAGTCTTAACCAACAACATCTCCCTAAAATACTTCCAATCCCAACCGAAGCTATCTACCAAACAAGCTCGATGGCTTAACTTCTTGGCAAATTTTGACTTGGAGATCAAACACAAGCCAAAATCCACCAATAAGATGGCACATGCTCTAAGTCACAAAGCTGATTTGAAAGCCGTTAATGTGGTCAGCATCAACTTCCTTGAGTTAGTGGAGGCTTTGGAACAGGACCAAGACATGCACAAGATTATAAAAGAGGTGAAAGCTGACAAGACACCGCATGGCACGTATAACCTCGAGAAGGGAATTCTGTTTGTAGGAAAGAGATTGTACATCCCCAACAACATGGAACTGAAGAAAGTCATTTTATATGAAGTGCATGATGGAAAACTAGGGAAACATGAAGAACAAAGCAAAATACTTGAAGTACTCAGAAAATAGTTCTTTAGGCCCAACATGAAGGAAAAAGTCATAGACTACATCAAGGCATGCCCTATGTGCCAACTTGAGAAGACACCATGTTCTCAACCAGCAAGCTTACTCCAACCAAAGCCAATACCTAGCGGACCATGGGATGTAATTAGCATGGATTTCATTATGGAGCTCCCCGAATCCCATGGATACACCATCATTTTTGAAGTGATGAACTATTTCTCCAAGCAAGCTCACTTCATACCTGCCAAGCCACCATTGAATGCCAAGGAGATAGCCCACCTCTTCTTCACATATGTTTTCAAGCTACATAGTCTACCCTTAGCCATAGTGTCAGATAGAGATGGAAGATTCATGAGTGACATGTGGAAGGAACTCTTCCAAACCCTGGAAACACAATTGAGATTCTCATTATCCTTCCACCCCGAGACAGATGGGCAAACAAAGCAAATCAACCAAGGCATTGAAGACTATCTCACGAGCTACGCCTGGGTGGACCAAAAGGATTGGACCTTATACCTCAATGTGCTGGAGTTTCACTACAACAACTCAATCCACTCCGCCACCAGCTACACACCCTTTGAATTAGCCACAAAAAAAGAAGTCATCACCCCCCTTGCCTTAGCATCAGGAGAGGCCAACTCTGAAGATCAGGATGCGGAAGAATTCTTGAAGAAATAAAGAGATCGCAATGTTGCAGCTAAGCAGAGCCTAGAACAGAGCAAAATCACCATGACAGAACAAGCCAACAAAAAGAAAAAGGCAGTACTCTTCACCAAGAGAGACATGGTCCTAGTCAGCTCCAAGCATGTGTCACTCCCAAAGAATATGAGCCTCAAATTCAATCGCTGCTACTATGGACCTTACGACATTACTCAAGTGCCGAATGAAGTCGCCTACAAACTTGACCTGCCAAAGTGTATTTGTGTTCATAATGCATTTCATACTCGACTTCTGCGTAGATTCTATCCCCACAACCAATGGGGGCAGCCTGTACCAATGCTTCATTCCAATGGCCCCTTCAAAGTAGAAGCATTCCTTCGACGCCGGAAACACAAAGGGTACCCTGAGTACCTCACCAAGTGAAAAGAGTGCCCTCTCAAGGAAGCCACTTGGATTTCGGAAGCAGAGGCGTGCGAACGTAGCAAAGACACCTTCGCCATCTGACTCAAGGAGAATCCCACCAATTCTTCCAACGTTCCTTGAGTCATCCTAACAGAACTCATCATAGGCCCAATAACGCCTCCACTCCTCAAACGTAATTGAGTCAAGGGTGGAATTGTATGGTAGCCCGAATAAAACAAAAGCCCCCAACAAGCCTAGATGGACAAGCACCGACCAGCTTGCTAGAAAAAGCTGTGTTAAGACCCCCAAGTCCTAGTGTGGCAAACACTAGCAAGCCTGATAGTGAAGGCTACGTTAAGACCGCACAAATGTCCTAGACCGTCAAACACTGGCCAGCTTGTTAGCAGAAGCTGCGTTAAGACCCCAAATGAGTCAAATAACCTCTACCCTTAGATTGCTAAGGATAGCAATCCAGTAAGCGGGGGTGAGTGTAAGGGCTTTGTAGCTATACCATAGTGTTGCTACTGGAAACACCTATATAGGGAGTAGTAGTGACTCTGAGCCCTACTTGGTTTCCATTCTATGTGTGATTCCCTATACCCAGTGGGTGAACCCTCTTATATGCAGCACCACGAGGGTGTAGTCCTGGGACGTGCCTATGTTGTACTATTTCTTTGATTGAATAATACAAGAGTATACCTTGCTCTCACATATCGTGTTACCTTTTTGTGCCATGTTGAGTGAGTGAACGAGTGCAGGTGCATCACAGGGTGGTGGGGTGGAGGGTGGGGGGTGGTGGGGTCGGGTGTGGTTGGTGGTTGTGAGAGACAGAGAATAGACCTGCCTTCAAGTTCCAACGTCCAGATTCTAAGGTTGGTGCTGACTTCAATGTAGATTCTTGACTGTGCACACACACTCTAATTGGCCACCTCATCTCTGCCTGCTGGTCCTGCCAGGCTCCAATGTTTGGTTCAAAGAAAAGTTCTTCCATCCTCATCCAAACCAATTTAATCTGTAGTAATGGTGCACCATGCCATTAAGGGATTCAAAGCTTGAATAGTAGACAGCCATGCAACAGCATATCTCCACAAAGCTCTTGAAGGCTACTAGCCTTATGCTATGATCAGGTTATCTTTTGCAGATACTGCAGCAACTTTTTTGCTAAGATATTGGAAACATTAGGAGGAAAAACTGCACTAATCTCCCTTTCATACTTCTCCTGTAACACGAGAATATACGATTATAACATGAATTACTCTCCAAGGGAAATACCATTACAGAAATATTCAGAAACTCTTTGTGCAATATGACAAGACTTTTGAGACTTCAAACAAAAGGGGATTTTTTAGTAAGCCATTATCAGCATGAGCTAAACCTATATCAAATACACTTCGGCAGAGACTCAAATCAAATTACACACAATGTTAAATAAGACAAGGAGCAACCAAAATATATCACACAAACCTGTTATCAGTCTCAATGTCCATTTGAACTTTTGATGTTCTCATCAAGAACTGTCAAACATACATTATTGGGGAATGTTCTTCCCTTCCTAAAACAATACGCATATTAAAGACTTCCATGCTGAACTGGCCATGTAATCTTTCGATTTTCAAGCATTCTGATCTTGGCCAAAGTATCATTCAGCATCCTCTGCAGGTAATTCTTGCTTAACTCACCATGTATTCGCTCTTGCTCAAGTTGCTGTCGAAGACTGTCCCTTTCTTCTATTGCCATTTTCAATTTCTGTTCTAGTCCTCTTACTTCCTCTTCCATCTCTGCAAGTCGATTTTCTAGGCCACTGTTATTTAGAAAGCTGTTATCTCTAGTGCTCCTTTCTAATTTTGAGCATGTTGCTTCTACCGATACATCATTAGGAATGACGCAAGATTTCTCAGCTGTACTCGTTTCTAGTTTTGAGCATTTTGCTTCCACAGCTCCATTGTTAGGAATGACACAAATAACACCCTGAATTACACCATTGCGAGATTTCTCAGCTTCCACTGCTTGTTTTGCAAACATCCGACCCAAGTTTTCTAAAGACTTCCGTCCAAGTAACAACTTGTTCTGTGTGACACCATTCTTTGAACCTTTGGCAGGGCTTTGCTCATGCATTGCACGAGGAGCAGCATATGCCCCTCTTGCAGTGGCTGCATGGGAATCAATTGATTTGGAAACAGTGGAATGAGATGCCAAAGAAACCCCTTCAGTTGACAGTCCCCGGTCCTTACTTGGTTTGGGCACTGCCAATGCATGTGAATTGATGCATTCCACAGCACATGGAGTAGAAGAACCAGGTCTTGATCTGGTTTCAGTGGCCACCCCAGGAGTATGACTAGGAGAACTTTCACCACTAGAAGCAGCAGTAGTCAGAAGTACATCTGCAGATGACAATACTGTTCTAACCACACCACGAACTCCCTGATAAACATCACCCTCCATTTTCACTTTGCCAGCAACAGTGCCTTGAGTACAAGATGCATGGACTGAAAAACTAGGATTTTCTTGATTTGCCTGCGTAAAAGAGAGAGGTACATCTGCGCTAGTGCCTAATGCAGGGGTACTAAGGACACCTGTTTCAACACAAGAAGCATGAGTCATTGCAGAAATGTGATCATTTGATGATCCCACAATTGAGTTATCTGTTAAAGAGGACAAGCCATGCTGAAGCTGTGTTAATGACTCAGATCGCCTCTCTGATAATACTGACTGCCCACCCACAAGTGACGGTTCAAGGGCAGCTTGTGCTGTAGGTTGTGTGACTATATCCATCGTCTGACCTCGATCATGAGAGGATAACCCCCTTTGAAACAAGGGAGCAGTAGCCTGCAATTGAGCTTGAGACTGCCTTACAACCTGATGCAATTTTCTTTGTTCTAGCTGCCTGATGTAATTTTCTTGAGCTTGTCTTTGCCTGGCCATAAGGTCTGCCTGAGACCTTGGAGCTGCTGCAGACAATGAGGAATTATGTGCAGCAGGACTTAATCCTGCTCGGGAAAGGCAGTGCTCAGGTCTTGAAGTTCTTGGACTTGATAAAGATGGTGGAAATGGTGGTAATGTTATGGAAGAAGGCCCTTTTGAAAAAGCTGCTGCTGATCCCGGACCTTCTGGAGACTTTGAAGGTGGTGGCAACAGCAGGGGATCAGGACCTACTTGTTCTGCTCTCAATGTGGAAGGCCCTTTGTAAGATTGTTTTCCGTCCCTATCTTTGAGAGTGTGGTTGACATAGCCCACTTTGTGACAATTATTTGACCAATACGTCTTCTGCATTTCAAGTAAGCGGGCCTCGAGTCGCGCAAGCACTACAGTCCTTTCAAAACCTTGCTTATCATGGGCAGGCTCCACAAAATTGGCTTCCAATACACCAATAATACCTCGACCACGACTGGCTGCTGAATTCCATATTCTCCAAAATGGTTTAATAAGCCTGTTTTTATGATATACATTGAAGCCTTGAACATCTATATGCTCCTTAGCATCTTTTACAAAGCCTACGGTTACAACAGCCTTCATCTGGCCTGACGCATCTGCTGCCCCCTGTGGCCTGTAAGTGGACACCTGGGTATACATCAAATCATCAATTAAATTGTGATGTTCGACCTCCTTCCCACGCAAGAGCATCCTAAAGCCTGATGGAAGTCTTAGGTACAAAATTGAAGCATAGCTTCTTAAAGAGTGACTGTATGTCAAATAATGCCTCGAATTTGGGAAGCGCTCTGCCATTGAAATACTTTTCTCGTCTCTATTTACTCCTCTGACCTGTATGTCATAAGGATCTGCATTAAAATCCAACTCAAGCTGCCCTTGATCATCCTCCCAAAGATTGTAGACAATAATCTTTGTTCCTTGGCTTTTCATCTCCTTGAATTGATCCAAAAGGTCTGCTTCTGTCACGTATGGGGACCATCGCTTGATTGTCTCCATGTTCCTGTTCCAGTCGTCCACATTGCTTCGAATCAGCTTGCGAAGACCAAAAGCTTGGACCTCATAATCAATCATGGGAACAATAATATCCTCCTGCCCAGTCTCCCGCAGAAAAGTGTATGACAATATACCAATGCTCTCTGTGGGACTACAACCATTCCGCTCTGGACACCGAGAAAACACAATGACATCTGCCCCAAGACGCATGGTACTAGTCTTGAAACCATTTCCATACTGGCCTATTGTATTCGCAATTTTACTCTTTGCAGAATAGCCAAGGGACATGCATTGTCGCATGCTATCAGGATTCATGCCACCCCCATCATCCTCAATCAGTAGCATTGGTTCCCCATTTTTTGGATTTCTGATCATATCCACTTTCACAAACATTGCTCCATTGACAACCTCATCCAGGGAATTGTCGAGCAGCTCAGCAATTGCACCTAGGGCCCATTTGTGACTGGTTGCATTGGAATGCAAAAACTTGGGGTGCACCCGAACATGATCCATCCCACTCCCTTTCATCTTTCGTCCAGCACGGTCACTCTCATAGTCTCCTGCTTTCCAAAACTGCCTAGAGATCCTGTCAGGGACTCCAATAGGAGTGGAAGGCATCGAGGATGCCACCGAAGGAACTGTAGCACTGCTGAACCCAAACACTTGCTGGGGATCCAGAGGTGCAAGAAAATCATCCGGGAGGCCCGGTGTCCCTGGCGTGCCTGGTTGATGAAGGACGTGAGTTAGTGACACCGGTCCAGCTCTATGTAGGGCTTGGGGCAGGGACGCATTGCCTGATGTGCCATCTATTTGGACTCTGGGCCTTTTGGAGGCATTTCCATCTGCGGCATCGTTGCTATCTGAGTTGGGCCTTTTGAACTGAGAATGCCCAGCACGCGAGGGAGAGGTGACTTCCGTGTTGTTGAGAGCAACGGTGCTGATCCCATCATCATTCCTGTCGCTGCTGCTGCTGCTGCTAATTTCCACAAGGGGGATTGCAGAGCGGGTGGCGCACGGAAGGGCAAAGTCAGGAGGCGGCCTGGGCTTGACAGGGGCGGGGAAGTCGTGGCGGAGGGGCCTGTGGGGTGGTTCCTCCTTCAAGATGTTGGTGAAGGCCATGGAATCCAATCAAAAGAGATCCTCTGATTGAAGATCAGGGGACTCTGTAAAGAAGCAGGGAAGGGACCCGCGAGTGCAAGCGCTGTGAATCTGCAGGTGGGCGGATCCGGTATGGAGAGCGGGTACAGACTCCAGAGTTGCAGGAAACCCGACGCTAGAAACGCAAGATTTTGAAGTTGAAGAGATTCGCCAGAACAGAGGAGTGACAGCTTGTAGAGGTTATTAAAGAGGTAAAACTCAATGCTAAGAAGGGGAAGAACCCAACAGAAAAACTCTTAACCGACTGATTTTCCAGAGGGGATTTCCTGGTATTTGTACAGATTCCTGTTCTGCACACGTGTCAATACTGAAATTTATTTTGCTTTTTACTTAAGTTTTTTGGCTTCCTTGACATCCAAGCTTATGGTTATTTAGCTTTTTTAAACTCGCTTTTCTAGCATTAAGCTTTTTTTCATTGTTTTAGTTCCTCATTAGCATGTAAGCTTTTTAGTTGCCCTTTTTCCTCTCACCTCACCTTTTCTTGGGTCAGTGATTGTAAAAGATAAAAAGCTTTTACAATCACCTCCTTTTCTTGGGTCAATGATTGTAAAAGATAAAAAGCTTTTATCAGGTTTTAGAAAATGAAGAACAAAATGTTTTTTTTTTACTAATTTAGATTTGCATCTATTACTAAAATAGAATGTCACGAAATGTTGTCCATGTACAATGATCACATCAATGTAACCCATTCATGGGATGAAGTGTAATTAATGCTTGTCTCTACTTCATCAATAGGATGCTCCAAATGTAGGCCTTAACAACTATTGAAGCACATTAAACTTCCTTAATGTAACTCACCTTTTAAAGCAACAATAAGAAGACTGTGCAAAAAATAGAAGAGATGTAGCAATTTAGTTATGCTTGAGAATGCTACTTTGATTGCAACCCATTTTCTTTCTTTTTGCCCTGCACAAGAAAGACAAAATGCCACTTGTTTAAAGGGAAGAGGGGCTTCAACCACTCAATTGAAGGGAGGAGAAGTATCAAATCAATTTGAAAAAGCTTATTTGGATCTAGGTATCCATAGGAATAAAGAGGATGTTTATGGAAAAGTTAACCTTCATTTTCTTTAAAGCCTTAGGAAAGTATTCTTAAGTAGAAGAGAAGATAGGCAAGCTTCTTTTACTAGACCTCTCCTTAATGAGGAAATTAATGTTAAAATAAACCCTAGGCTATAAAGCTACTAAAAGGCTATGTCATTTATGACCTCTTTATAAGACATATTATTTGTCCATCCTCTAAATTAAGACATCATCTCCAATCCTCTAATAAAACATGACCTATGTTACACTAACTTTGATGGAGATATTAAGCCATCCAATTCAACTTTTAATAATCAATATCAATGGCTACCCTAATGCTAAAATAATTTGTTTTCTCAACCCACAAACATGGGTTCAAATCTTGGTTTTTTGCTCTATCATTAGATGAGGTTGCAAGTGTGGAATTTGAACCAAATACTTGTAAGTCACCATGCATTCAGCTACTAACCGAGTTACAACCATTTGCGCTCTCTCTCTCTCTCTCTCTCTCTCTCTCTCTCTCTCTCTCTCTCTCTCTCTCTCTCTCTCTCTCTCTCTCTCTCTCTCTCTCTCTCTCTCTCTCTCTCTCTCTCTCTCTCTCTCTCTCTCTCTCTCTCTCTCTCTCTCTCTCTCTCTCTCAACAATGGAATATTTTCAAATTAATTTGGCAAAAGAACACTTAGATAATAGTAATTTGACTACATGACACAAAGAAAAAGCTTAGGTTATCATCATAAGCATTACATTCTATTGAGAAAATATCCTATACCTTAAATAAGAGAGAAGGCACCTTCTCTAAAACTCTTATTTGGGGGCTTGAAGAATTTTCGATATCTTATTAAACATATATCGTGAGTTTCACTCACAAACAAAAGTAGGAAATAGAATCAAGTTGAAACTCTAGCACATCTATAGTGTTTTAAATTTGATTACATTCCCTACTCTTTTTTTGCTAAAATATGATGAATATAATTAATTAACAAAGAGATGCATTACCTTAATCCCAAGCAAGGATATGCTTTGGGACTTAGGGACATGGGGAGCTTAGAATATTTGTGATTCTAAGGAGGGGGAGTTAGGTTTTTATGAAGCCAACTTCTAATGTTTCTATACAAGGAGAGGTGCTTTGGGCTTTTTATCCCTAAGCAAAACTCCAACTAATGTATCTTTATCACCAACAAATGCATGTAAAAGAATGGGGTTTTGGAAAAAAATTTGGTCAAGGGTGTTAGGACAAGGTTTTAGTGGAGGAGGGAGGAGGGAGGAGGGAGCATCAAGTCTTTAGTAGGCGGTTAGGGGAGGCTGGATTAAGGGATCTAGCTCCATTTTTTTTTTGTGTTTTTTTTTTTGGCACAAGTGGGGGGGGGGGGGGGGGGGAGGGTCAAAGTGGTAGAGTATTAGGATTCAAGTGGAGAATCAAGTTAAGTAGAATTAGTCCATTCCTAAAATTTGGTAGGGGTAATTTTGATTCCAAATGATAAGACTGTTCATGCATAATGACCATATGAACCACAAAAGGTAGTAGATTCTATATCTTACTTCCCCATCTCTACCTAGGAGCTCATACACGAAGTAAGTCCCTCCTTTTATCTCTATCTCTTTGTAAAGCCTATTTTGACAATCTATTTTGGTTATACTATGCCTCCCTTCTTGTAAATAATAGAGATGCGTGTCCTATCTCCTATTTTGACAAGCTATTTTGGTTATACTATGCCTCCCTTCTTGTAAATAATAGAGGCATGTCCTATCTCCTTTTCTTCTCTACCACATAAATAAAGGAGATGTGGCCTTCTCCTTTTCATGTATCTCATAGAGACGTATCCTCCACAATCGCTTCCTCTGTGTGTCTATAAAAGGAGACTCACTCTCTCCTTCTAATCATCAAGTTTCGAGCAAGTGAGTATTGGGGGTAAAGGTGCATGTGCCTAGCCACCCATGTATTACTACACTGACAGTACCCACACTTGCACACTATACGCTGGCAGACACCAATCACTATCACTTCATTCTTTATTCTTTCAGTGACATTTGAATAAAGGGAAGGTTGGTCGCACATTGTGATTGTTGAAGTTCCCACATCTTGAATCTCTCTCTCTCTTACTCTCTTGCTCCATCCGCCATATCTCACACCTCTCTTACTTCTACTTGCTTGTGCTTTCACTTGGGCTTCTCCCTTCAATTGGCATTAGAGCCTCCTTCTTCATGAGCTCAAGGTCAATCCGGCATTACTTCAGCTCTCATTCGAGTCACCTACAGTAGGGTTTCACGGTTGGTAGCCATAGCTCCACCTCTCGAGGTTCATATTGAGCTCTCATTGCTCTAGGACTTCTCAAGACCTATTGGGGCTATCTCATGGCATTCTTGAGCTTACATTGAGCTTATTTGAGGGAGTATTTAACTCAATATTCAAGGTTGGAAATACAAAAGCGTTTCTTCAGCTATGGCCATTTTCAAGCACTTGTGCTTGCTCAACTACTCCTTGGCTTTGGCATTGTTTACCACTCCTCCCGACATTGACCATTAACATTGAACATTGGTTTTGAGTCATTGAGCTTCAGCTATTAACTGTGCAAAAAGGGCGACATGCTGTCATAAAATAGGGACAGCCATATCTTCAACTGTTGGAGCTTGTATATGCTTCTTGAGATGCCAGTATACCTATGTTTTGTTGCTGGATACTTGGGGGATCATATGTCATTGGTTTGAGATGCTATTGGACTAATTTAAGCCCTCTTTTAGCTCAATTTTCTCATAGCTATCATACCTATCATAACAAGGCTGAATGCTATTTATCTTGGAAATATCATGCTCTTGGCTTATGTGATGCTCCCAAGATGCTCATTTGATGCTGAACACTTGGGGAATGTTCAGTCAATGTATTGGAATGTTTTTGGATTGATTTGAGCCCATATTTGGCTTAATTTACTGTCATTTTTACTACTATAATAAACCAAGCTGGAGTCTATTTTATCATGAAAGCATATATGTCTATTGCTTGTTGATGCTTCCCGATTACTTAGGATGATACATTGATATCTATGGTTGATGCTACATGCTTGGCCATGCTCTTTGAATGCTTTTTGGCTTTGATTGAGCTCACTTTTGCTCAGTCTTGATTGTCATTTTACTATTGTACATACAATGGGAAACAAGCTTTTAACAGGAACAATCTATGTCTAGTGCTCTTTCATGCGATTTGAGCATTCTATCATATGTATTGGTGCATGACATTGAAGCTATATTCTTGGTTATGTTATTGAATGCACTTGAGCTTTGATTTGAGCTTAGGACATTTGACATTGGTTGTCATTACTTCATTGGATGCTTCAGAGGTTTATGATCTTACGGGCTTAAAGCCACTTACACGAGGATTTGAGTTTTGTTTGCTCATTTGGTATCTAACTTTTGCTCTAGTGGGAACCGCTTACTTGACACTTGGATGTTACACTGAGCTTTGGATTTTATTTGCGATTGAGCTTGAGCTACTTCAATTATGCTTGCATGATGCAGCCTGTTGTATTATTTATGAGAGCAATCCCCTCCATTTTATGCTATTTTGGTCATAGTTTGTGGTGGACAACTCATTATTTGGTCCATACCTCTTGTTAGCTTGTTTTGGCAGTTGTTTTGGAGCTATTTATAGGTATTACAACAACCTGTTTGGTTTGTACTGTGTCTCTTTTTCTTGTAGTATGGTTAGTCATTCAAATGACAGTGCCATCTTCATCATTAAAAAGTTGGATGGCAATAATTATGGCTATTGGAAGACCCAAATATAGTAGGTTTTGGTGCAAAAATCTCAGATTAGGCCGATCAAATGCAAGAGCATTAAGCCTAAAGGTCAAGATTAGGATGCATCGAATGACTTAGATAAGCTTTGTAGGTCCGTGATTATCCTGTCCCTCAACAAGCAAGTTTATTATAATATTATCACAGATGGGCAATCTACATGGGATCTTTGGGAGAAAATATGTAATCTCTATAATAAGCAGAGCCTTGCTTCTCAAATGTATTGGCTAAAACAGCTTATGGATCTTTGTATGAAGGAAGGTAATAGTGTTTCTCAACATTTGAGTGAGTTCCATGTTATCATTGGCCAGCTGTCATCACATGGTATTGACTTTAAGGACAATCTTCCACCTTTGTTCTTGTTGGCCACATTGCTTGAGTCTTGGGACATGTTTCGTACTACTATGTGTGCAAGTAAGCCCAAGAATAGACTTAAATTATTTGATGTAGAGGGTGAACTCCTGACAGAGGAGATCAATATGAAGAATGTGGATGCTTCTCATACTTCTCATGCTTTGATTGTTTGGGGTCGCCATGATGGCAAGAGTGGGAATGACTGCGTGGTAGAGACTTGCAAAATTCTCATTCTAAGTCCCATGGATAGTCTCAAAGTAAGTCCATGGGACGTAAGTCCGATTTGACATGCCATTATTGTGGGAAAGTAGGATATATTAGGCCGTAGTGCCATAAAATGTGCGTTGACAAGCACAAGGAAAAGGGCAAATGGAAAGCACAGGACAAGTCAGATGATCGCAACATGATCCTTGCTAAGTCCAGTGTTAAGATCGAAGAGATCAATGTAGTGCAACAACTGACTCTGATGATGATTACATACTTGTAACTTCTTCTTTGGATGAGTCACGACAGTTGACTGATGCCTCACCTATAAACTGAAATCAGCTGTTTTGGCTGCCTTTCAACACTGTCTTGCATTGGTTGAGAACCAATCTCGGTATAAACTAAAATGCCTACAATCTGATAATAGAGGTGAGCATATCTCTAAAGCCTTTGAGCAATTTTGTGATGAGAGGGGCATTAAGCATCTATGGCATTGTACATCCCACCCCATAATGGTATGGTTGAGCGCATGAATAGAACAATATAGGAAAGGGTCCGTGTAGTATGCTTAGCCAAGTAGGCTTACCACAATAATTTTGGGCTGAGGTAGTGACTACTACTGTACACTTGATCAATCGATCTCCTTACAGTACTATTAACTTTCAAGTTGCAAAGAGGAGGTGTGGTCTGAAAAACCTCTATCGTATGTTCATTTGCATGTCTTTGGTTGTGAGGCTTTCTGCCATGTTCCGAAGGACAAGTACACTGTTAACCCCAGTGCAAGATAGAGAAAAATGAAGCAAAAGAAAATTCAAAAATACAAAAAGCCCGATGGATGGAGTAACAAGAGAAAAGGCCAAAATCACAAGAGAAATCTTAAATGTTCAAGTCAAATGCAAAAGGGAAAATGCACATTTTAAAATGGAAAAGCACCCCTAAATTTTTGTAAAAGAGCATGAGGCTCCCTCTTGTGCGATTTGTAATGTGTAGATGAGCATAGGTGAAGGACAATGTAAATAGAAGTGAATAGGAAAAGAGGACCTAGGCAAGACGATTGGTCGTGTAAAAAAGGGGATGGGTGCCCAAAAGGGATTAGGGCATGTATAAAAGTAAAAACGTGAATAGAGAAACTCATTTTTGGTGTGTGGAAAACATGGCTTTCCTCTTCTTCTTCTATTCTTCTCTTCATCTTTTTCTTGCTTGTGCTTAAGAGAGTGAATGAGGGAGTGAGGGTGAGAGACCGTGGTGGAGAAGCTCTCCATCTTCTCCTCTCTTCTTCTTCTTCCCTTCTTCTTCTCATGTCTTGTCTCGTGCAGCTATGGAGCATGGAGCTTGAAGGTGGAGGATTGAGGTTGCTTAAGCTTGCATCTCATATCATGGAGCTACCAGAAGGTTCAAGAGAGAAGGGTACTCGATCGGGCATGGAGGTAAGCTCACTACACTTGTAGGGTAGAGGGTGCATACGGCTATATGAGAGGTATTAGCATTCGACTCAAAATGCTTGAGCCAATAAGTAGTCCATGGGTCTTGGCAGTGAAGCAAAAGCTCCCACATTTTGGTTCCGTTGCCAAGACCAACGGATTCAAGCCTTGAGTGCTTGCATGCCCAAATCGAGTATTAGAGTAGGGTTTTCCTTGAATCAATGCCTTGAGGTAGATAGGTGGGAAGAAAGGGCATTTGATCTTCATTGTTGTAAGTAAGTGTTTTGGATTCTTGAAGCTTAGATAGGTTAGTTTGATTAGCATTGGTATTTGCTTGTGATTTATAGGCATTTGTAGGCTTTTTGCTAGGAAAAATAAGGGAGGAAAAAAGACAAATACAATAGGTTTTTGCTGTAACAGCATGCCTAAATTAGGGTGCAAAAGAGGAAAACGACGTTGGAATTCGAGAAGAAAGAGAAAGGGGCATCAAAGGAGTGTTGGAAAGGGAACTAAGACCCTGAGGAAGGGAGAGAGAGCTTGCAAGGTTAGAGAGAGAGAGAGAGAGAGAGAGAGAGAGAGAGAGAGAGAGAGAGAGAGTTAACAGGTTGTTGTACAAGACCAAGGGAGTGGAGACTGCATTGATTCACATGATTTGAGTGCATATGATGCCTACATGTGAGCTACCTTAATTGTTTATATGTCATAGATTGTGTTTGGAGTTTGCAAGAGACCCTGGGGTTGAGAATTGAGACCAAACGCATCAATTTAGTGCCGCGCTGTGTGTTTGCATAGATGGGATCGGATGGTCCGATTCCCAAAATGGGAAGGTTTGATCCAATTAGGAACATCCAATTTTTAAAATTGGAATTAGACTAGGCCATCTGTCCAATCAAACATCCACACCAAAATTAGAAATAAACAGTTAAAATCGGATCAGATGCTCCAAAATTAGAAATTGGAGTCGAAGTCAAAAATAAAAAAATCTAAAATCTAAAATCGAATGTTTGATTTTAAGAATTGGACAGAAATTGGTAAAATCAGATAGATGAACAAAACACAAAATTTGACCTCCTTTGACCTAACCAAACCTAGATAGGGGCCAAATCTTAGCCATAGGACACCCTAGTGCACTCCTAGGCAAGTAGATACGACAAAGAGCAGATTCTCCCAAAGACTTGGCACCCGACAGTGTAGGAGTAACTGCAACTGCTAACCGCGCCCAATAGAGACCTTGAGCAGACTAAGAGGGTGGCCACAATCCATGCCTTAGAGCCACATTGGACCAAAACTGAACGAAGGGGGAAGTGAGACTTGCATTGAATTTGATGCATTCACATATCATACTAGTTAATCACTTGAAATGCACATGAAAAATTGAAAGCATGATTTTGCACGGTGCATAGTCAAGAGCACTATTCACAAGGAAGTCGCTTTAATTAGAGGGCTGTTTGTATTAACAAGGAACTTATACAAGATAACCTAAACTGAATGAACCCACCACTAGGAGAAGACCCCAAACTTTCAGGTAGGAGACTCGAGGAGCCAAACTACTTGGAGAAAAAGAGGAACAACACCATTAGGGACTCGATGTTGTCTGACTTGATTAACTTGATCGACACCTTAGTGGCTTAATAAACAACCGACAACATGTTTGGCCCTAGCATCAATCATGAAAATGATGAGCTTGATGTGGGAGATTTCCTAGTTGATATCTAGCCAATGGTCAATCAATATGACTTGCAAACCAAGATGGAGCATCATGGTAGGTCGGCTAAGGACATCATAGGTGACCTTGAGGAAAAGAGTGAAATTTGTCAAGGAAAGTGCTGCAAGGCATGGTTGCTTACAATCAAGAACAACAAGCTCAAAGGCTAAGGCAAGAAATAGAAATGTGAAAGGTCCACTGCGTCTTAGTGCTTGCTAACCGAAATAGAATAGGACCTAATGCGGAGAGGGAGAGAGTGCTAGAAGCTGACCTTATGCTGATTGAGCTTCTCACGAAGCAACTCTTAGATAACACGACTACAAAGTGGAGTGGAATGGCCCTAGCAACTTCGTTGCTAACAGGACTAGCAATCACTCTGAATTTGAAGAGCCAAACAAAGATACATGTAGTTGCTAAGCAACTCAACAAGTATTAGCCCAATAATGACCCATATAGCTTTGTAGAGCAATTTGAGTAGGTATGAGAGACAAATGGCCTGACAAACCGTGCTCAACGTGTGCAAGCTTCTGGTGTTTGACTTGGGGATAAAGAACGCATATGGTCCACTAGTCTCTAAACAATGCTAAATGCAACAACTTCAACAATCTCAAGAGTCTCTTCATCAAGAGATTCTCTGAGGCAGGGTACTTGGATAACCTTATTGTTCGATTAATGAATGTTAGTAAAAAAAACAAGAAGGATATTTGAGATTATGTCAATCATGTGCGGAGTCTCTTTAAGAGAATCCCAGTTGTGCAAAGTGACCTAGCAAGCGAGTGGTCTCTATCGTATTTATAAGCGAAATTAGGAATGAAGATATTTACAAGGCCTTGGTGAGAAACTCAAACCTGCAAAGGGATGTGCTAGCTAGGGTCTTCAAAGAAGCCATATGTATGGAGGAAGACTTGCTCAAAGAGAGAGGCTCGAGAGCCACAAGCTGAGATAATGCAGCCTCTAGAACCTCAGAGAGAGCTATGACTATTAGTGAGAGATCTAGCTAGAGTAACCAGGAGAAAGGAAAGAGTGTTGACTTGAGCTAGGAGTTGGAAGATGTAAAACTAAAGCCAGCCAAGCTCCAATAGATGATAAGAAGACCTACTCAATCTCACAACTGCAGTATATTTGGCCATGATGCTACGCATTGCTATTTACCAAGGAGATTACAATACCCACAACCATACAACTAGCCATACTACTTGGGAAATAGACCACAACACTTTGAAAGGGGAGCTCCATTAGCTTTCCCATGGCCTAATGATACCAAGTCAACTGTCCCTAGGATGGACATTAACCCCACGAGCATACCTAGACTACCTGGACTCTTTGTGACCCATCCACTGAGTGGCACTTCGATACATTATGTAGAGGAGCCGAATGAGGACGACACATGCATAAACCCTTATGTCTCTTATGAGGAAGAGGGCAACCCCATTCTGATGGATTTTAGACCAATACTAGTGATGGTGTTAGGTCGGGGAAGGGATAGAGGCCTAGGAGAACAAAACCAGGAACATCTCATCTCATTGTCCTCTTGAACGAGAGCAAGCCAATCGAGAAAAGTTCGACTTGAGATGCCCAGAGTGTGGAATCACTCATTTGTATACTGAATGCCCTAGGCAAAAACCACCCATTAGCTCAACTATCATGCCATCTGTACCTTTGGAACTATTTGGAATTGAAACACTTGATGGCAAGGCCACTCCCATCTCATTGAGTGTCATGACCAAAGCATAAATGAAGCAGGCTGGCATTTCATTGCCAAGACCTAGCAATCTAGATGTAGCCTTAATGGGAAAGAAGACTCGCCAAAGGAAGAAAAAGAGGATTGATGCCAAAGTAACACTAAAAATGGACAGTGCAACCACGCTAGTGAGAGGGAAGCGAGTCACATATGCAGAGGCTCAGACTTCAGCACCCAAGACAACAGAGAAGGGGAGTGCCAAGATTGGAAAATATTCTGATCGAAGGCACCAATTAGAAGTGGTTGACAAGGTCAAGAAGTGGGTGAGAGGAGGCCAAGAGCATCTAAAGGATGCTGAGCCCATCCTAGAAGATGAGATTAACAAGCTCTCTGGTGTGAGCACGCCTGTCTCACCGACAAGAATGGAATCAAGAGATGCATCTACATCTCATGCATCACCATGAATACAAGGCCTAGATGCTATAGGTAGGAAAATTGACCAAGATCAGTGGCAAAAGAGTGCAAGGCGCATGACAAAAAGCAAGCAGCTAATAGTCTGCTTACAACATTGATATCGGCCCCTGTAACTTTGCCAATGGGGGATCTACTTAGGCAAAGTCCCTCATTATTATGGCAAGAATTAAAGCAGTGGTGGGTAGAAGGATCTAATGAGTCGAGAGCAATCAACTTGTATGAACACGACACAGCCACTCAGATACCTAGCCTAACACTAAACTTAGTGCCTAAGTCCTTATATGTAAATGCTTTTTGCATAGAGATGCACATAGTTCTACTAGTGGTAGCATTAGGAGACGTCACAAGAAAGGGCATCATAGACATAGGAGTGGGAGTCAATGTGCTTAGCCATGTAGTCCTATAGGCTTGGGGCAACCCACCCTGTTGGAGACAGTAAGGTTTATCACACTGGCTAATGGGATGAAAGTTAAACCATTCAGAGTATTGAAGGACTGACCCTTGAAAATAGCAAGTGTCCAATTCTCAATGAACTTCATAGTTATGAAGGGATTAGACTACAATATTTTGCTAGGCCGACCCTAGATATGGAATGCACGAGTAATCAAAGTCTGGAGTAACGATCTTATATTCCATGAGGTAACAAATTGGAGGCAATAAGAGTCAAAATGGATACCTAGAAGACCATGCTGGTTGACTTAGATGCCATCTCCTCTATCTTGAAGGGAGACTTACAAGCCAGGAACTCTTACGGACCACTAACGAAGTATATCCCATTCTGTGAGGATGAGCGTGCCAACAAGTATTTAGACACAATGTTTTGGACCATTGGAAGAATATACTAGAGGCAACTAAGGACTATATAGTGGCATCTTTGCATGAGGAGTTTCCAGTACCTACCACGACAGAGAGGCTTTCCACTGGGTGGATGATATAGTGTATGCATGCATACATGTCACATAGATGATCAGATGCACGCAAGGCACTCAAAAGTGGCGCCTCAAAGTCCGAGTGGCTAGATGTAAATGATTGGTAGAGACTGAGGGAGGAGGCTACAGATTCTCCAAGATGATGGCAACAGTAATGAGAGGTAGTGAAGGCATGATTAGAGGCAGGGGCCGTGCATCATATGGCGGCCATAGGAGTTATATGGAGGACTTTGTAAGTTTTATTTTGGTTCTTCTCGCTTGCTAATTAGATGCACGTGCTAGCCACCATCGACCTATCGTTCTCAGATGATGAAGAGGATTATAAGTAGGACCAGTCCAAGGACAGTGCTGGTGAGTCCCATAGAGCCACCACATCTTAGCTGCTGCCAAAGGGAAATACCCTACCATTAGGGCCACTTTGTATGATGGCCAAAAGCCCTAGCAGACAACCAACACCTACTTCTTTCCACATCCTGTCTAATAGACTTTAGCTCCAAGGGATCCTTGAGTATTTGACAAGGGAGCTAGCTGGTCACCCATCTACCAATCTTAAGCCACTCCAAGACCTCATGGACAAATTGAAATGGCGATGGACTAAAGTGCATGACCTAAACTTGATGTACAATTGGGCATTGGTCACAAGGATGAGAATAGAGGCCTAGACAATGACGGGTAGTCAAAATGCAACAATTCAGATGACAAGTATGAAGACTGCTACTCCACGAATGAGGAAAGTGAAGAAGAGGCCGAGATGATAGAGTATGACATAGACGGCCAAGTGATCAAACAAATAAGAGTAGAATCCATCCATAGAAAGTCAACGCCTTTAGAACCAAGAAGGGATTCTTTAGAATAGAATGCGATCACTTGGTGGTTGAATCACTTAGGCATGATAGACTATGAGCAAACAGGATTAGTCCAACCAAGCACTGCACCTCTCCTTAGAATAGAATTAGTCTTAAAGTTGCAACCATTAGGGGAAACTCTTTCCTTTAGTGAGGGTTGTGAGTTTAATGCAGATTAAGAAGTGAGCTCTAAGAGTGACCCAGAGATACCCCGACCACCTAAGACAAGATGCACCAAAGGGGACTCGCCAGTCCATCTATGATGCAGATAATTGAAGGAGGAAAAAGGGAGGACAACCAAAGGGGTTGGAAGTGAAACAACAAAAGAAACCCCAAGACCTACCAAAGTACTTCACTAAATTCAAAAAAGGAGATGGGGTAGTGATCTTGTTGGGAGCGAAGAGACAGGGATAGTTAAGTGAACCAATTGAAGGGCCTGCCAAGGTTAAGGAAGTCAATTTAGCAGGGGAAGGGAAAAAACCTTGACCCACGTTTATGTAGTTGATGACGACTTTACTGAGCAAGAGGAGGCTAATCTCATTGCTCTCTTGCGAGAGTACATAGATGTATTTGCTTAACTCAAGGGAGTTGGTTTGAGAGTTGTAATGTATAACATCCCAATGACTCTTGATGCAACCATAGTGAAACAACGATCTTACCCGAGAAAATGCCATATGAAGAAAGAGATTGATAAACTATTAAAGGCCGAATTCATTTACAAGATTGAGCACACGGGATAGGTGTCACCATTGTGATCATCCTGAAAAAAAACAATAAAATTTGAGTGTACATAGATTATAAGAAAGTCAATGTTGCAACTAAGAGAGACAATTACCCATTGCCCTACATAGAGCACATGTTGGAGAGAGTAGCAAGAAAAGAAGCCTACATTTTCTTGGATGGCTTCTCGAGTTATAACCAAATTCAGGTATACCTTGACGATAGACATAAGACTACCTTTGCCATAGAATGGGGCATATTTTCTTACATAGTCATGCCATTTGGGCTAATGAATATGCCAGCTACCTTTCAATGTCTAATGTGTGCCATTTTAAAGGACATGCTCAAGCGAGAGCTAGAGGTATTCGTTGATGATCTATGAGTACACTCCAGTTGGAAGGAACGCCTAGACAAGCTTCACGCAGTCTTTGAGCGGTGTAAATTGTATAGCCTCTCTTGGAATCCCTTAAAGTGCTAGTCCTGGGATTGTTCACCTACTTTCCACCTTCTTGATCATCCATGGGAAATTATCACCATACTATCCTCAAGCTAATAGTCAGGTGGAATCCACAAACAAGATCCTAGTAAATTGCTGACTAAATTAGTCTCTACCTCGTGCAACGATTTGGGACAATAAGCTCATGGCAGTGTTGTGGGCCTATAGGACAACCTATAAGATGACAGTCGGGAAAACACCCTTCAAGAAATCCACGCGATGAAGCAATCCTATCAGTAGAGTTTTTCATTCCTAGCTTGAGAGTAGCAGTGTAAAAGAGATGGGATGGAAAGGAGGCATGGACGGAATGCCTACTAATAGAGCTAGGATATCTCTTTGAGACACAAATTTTAACTACTCATTCACTAATCTATGAGAAGGCAAGATGCAAGAGTTGGTTTGACAAGCATGTCAAACAACATGACTTCAAGCAAGGTGACATAGTGTTGCTATACTCTGTGAAGGGTCATAGCCAGAAGATGAAATTCAGAGGATTAGGGCCTTTCAAAGTCTGCAATATTAGTTGAACTGGCAACATAAAGCTTGGGACCTTAGAGAGAGAGGGAATGCTTCTTTAATGGTAGTCACCTTAAGAAGTACTACCCTCCAACCCATCCATTGCATGAGCCACCAATGTTGCAACCACCCGTCAATGTGAGAGTAGCCATCATCACAGAAATCGAGGATACGGATGAGGAAGCAATGGAACTTGTTTACTTGCAAATCACAATCACAAAAAATGCACACCTTTGATGTGCTTATCGATGAGGGAGTTGACTTCAACATTCTTACCCATGAGCATTGGACTCTCATTGGTCAGCCTCAATTGCAGCCCATTAATGTGAAGCTCAACCCATTTGGGGGAGAGTCCAACTAGTGCTAGGAAAGTGTAAAGTTTATGCTTGTAAATGAAGAATGTAGTTGATGTAGATTCTGCACACAGTGATGGACTGTCTTCAGCTTATTAAGATCCACATAAATCCCAATTTCAGCATGCTTCAATGTACCATAAGCTCCCAGCTTCATATGGACTCCATTGTTGCTCCATGCTTTAAGAATGGTTGATGAAGGAATAATCTTATTCTATTTGATGAAGAACTTGAAGGAGAGTAATGAACAACTCCAATGTAGTCTAAAAACTCCAATTAAGCTTCCATAGATCAATATGAGCCCAAAGTTGCTTCAATGTTGTCAATGAATTGAAGGCACGTGCATAAGCAAGCTCCAGGAGTGATTTGCCACCAATACTCCCTTCATTTGCTTCAAGAAATCAAAGATTCTCTGTTGATGTCCAAAACTGTCAATAATAGGGTTTCATAAGAGAGAGGAGAGTCCAAAAAATGGAGAGAAATCTTGCCAAAGCTTTAGGAGACCACTTGTCAAGTGCTTTAGAACATTAATTATGAGTGATTTGAGCTCCATAGCTCATCTTTGTCATGTAACATGCCTGAATATGCAGCATGCGCAATTCATGATGTTGCATACTGCTGGATTCCAAGACAAGAATGAGGCATAATGTGCCAAACCACCATTCCATGGGAAGCTCAAGAAATGGAGAACAAGGCTATGAAGTCCATTGGGATGATAGAGATCAAATGAAAGAGATTTGATCAGCCTTTGGCCATGGATTCTTGAGGCTAGCTTGAAAGGAAAGGGAAGAAACCCCTGTTCTTGAAAAAGTTACTCAAGTTTGAACCAAAGTAAGTCTTGTAACCCTCACTTTGTCCAACTTACCCCAAGTTTTGGTCCAAAACTTGGTCATGAGTTACCAAATTGGTTGGAGCCCGCCATTATCTACTGGTTCATGCCAAGAATCTCCATCTTAGTCACGTTTTGTAATAGATCTCCATGTCAGACCATAGTTGTGGAAGATTTAACTCTTGTGACTAAATTTTAATCACAATTTTCACTCCCTAGTCACTGCAACTAAATCTAATTTATGAAAATGACTTATGACAAGATCTAAACTAATGCTCTGATATGGAAATGAACAAAAAATCAAAATATTCTAAGCTACAAATGACAAGAAATGAACCAAACTAAGATTCTAGCATGGCCATGCCATGGAACATCTTCTATTACCATAGCACATTGTAGCCATGAGTTGCAAACCAAGTACAAGAGGAATGAAAGACAAGAAGGATGAAATTATGATGATGCCAAAGAATGATGCTACATTAACACTTCTTGCCTTTTTATACTAAACCCTAAGTCCTCTTTCTCTTGGCTCAAGTATTTACAAAGTTTTATACTTGGAATAGGCTTCAACTGTAATGTTGATAATTTGCTTCATTACACTCAGACTTGAATATTTAAAAAAAATTATCTCCAGAATTTCTCAATGGGATGAAGGATGATTATGTTCAATGCTAGAAAAAGTGCCACTTGCAAATTGGTAAAGTTCCTCATGACTATCATCTTGCTATTTGCAAAGGACCCCTACCCATCCAAGATCACTGGCATTTGTATAGATAATTAAGGGTTTTCCAATATGTAGTTGGAGTGGAGATAGATCTTGGATTAGGCTTTTAAGCACTTGTATAGTAAGTCTTTGAGGCTCACCCAAGCGGAATTTATCCTTCCAGAGCAGAGGATAAAGAAGAAAGTATAATGGAACATGTAAGGCACAAATCTACTAATCATGATTAAACAACCAAGGATTTGTTGGAATTGGGTTATAGAAGATAAGGTACTTGGAAATGGTTTTAAGGCTTTCAGAACATAATCTCCTAGCATAATTTTGCCATTAGTAGGTGAAGAGGGTGAATGTGGAAGGGGAGAGAACCATGTTTGCTTCTTCAAATTGGGAAAGAAAGAGTTGAAGGTGCTTTGATGTGTTGTTCCACAATGTTAGAAAAGACAAAGAAGTCATCAATGTACACAAGGACAAAACGTGAGTTAACAAAAGTAAAACCAATCCATTTCTAAAACTCGGTAGGTGTGATTTCCAAATGATAAGGATGTCCATAATACAAAGATAGTCTATAGGTCAAACTTAATTGAAAATTTGGGCACCTCCAAGTCTCTTAAGAAGGATGTCTTTCAAGGCCAATGGATGGCCATGTTCAACTAGATACTTGTAGTTGATGACAAGCTGCTTTTTGCCCTGTTTTTGTTCATATGTTTATTAACATAAAAATCATGACAAGCCCAAGGAGAGGAAGTTGGTTTAATAAGACCTTTATGTAGTACCTCTAGGATTTCTTGTTGGCATACTGCTAGGTCTTCAATATTCATACCTTGATGGGATGCTTTAGTAGGAAGAGCATCGTCCTTCATAAGGAGTGTAATAGAAAACCAGACACATTTTTATTAAAACAAGGTTGGATCATCAGAATAGAATTTAGATACTTTGTCTTTAAGTTGAAAAATATCTATGTTGTATTTGAGCAATTCTTTTTTGAACCAAATTTGGAGACGAGTAGGCACTCCTTTTGCTTTATCATGAAAGTAGAGTGAGCAATTTGGAAGGAGAGGAAGAGTGATTCTCTTGTTGGCATAGGTCAGATGGAGAACATATGTGTAGAAAGTGAAGGGCACCATATGTTTTAGTATATCGATGCCAATGATAAGATCATAGTGCACATGTCGCGCATTAGTTATATCTCAATATGAAGTTTTATATCCCTAAGGTGAAGCCAAGTCTCAACTTTGGTGGTGATAGGGATTTTTTAATTATTTGAGAGCTCTATTAGGAGAGGAGCTCTTTTTTGCCAGCTTGCATGAGGGAATAATTCTTGTGGGGCAATAGTCATTGTAGAGCATGGATCAATAAGTGTGTTAGCAAATATCTTGAAGTATCTAGAATCTTTGAGGATTGCAAACTAGCTGGGATTGGACCATTGCTATTCAAAGCATTGATTTTGAGAGAGAAAGAGAAGGGATTCTTTACTTTTTTCTTTGCCTTTGATGGTAGTTGGTATTGACTCCTTGGTGTGGATTGTTTCTTACCAAATGGAAGTATATAGGGTAGAAAGATCTTCTTTATACTATTTCAAATTTTGATGTAGTATATATAGTCACTAGGGATTGGAGAGTGACAATGACTTGCCTATACTATTTCAAATTTTGATGTAGTATATATAGTCACTAAGGATTGGAGAGCCACAATGACTTGCCTATACTATTTCAAATTTTGATGTAGTATAGTCACTAAGGATTGGAGAGCAATAGTGACTTTCATGATTTCCAAGGTGACTAGAGATTAGTTTTGATAATCTAGAGCTGTATGTGACTTAGCATCATTGCAAAAGATTGTGGTCTAGTCATCTCATTTAAAATTGAGGAGAGAAGGTGATTTCCTCTTTTGAGAGTATTCCTACTCAATGTTCCAAGACTAATTTGTGGTTTTGGCAAATCATAGGGTGTTTGTAATAATTCTTATTGTAGTCTTTCTCTTTGTTGCCTTCTGTTTTGCCACAGTTTGGAAAGGGATGAAGTATGGTCATAGGATGAAGTGTCAAATTATTCACATGATTGTGGGGGAAAACTAGAAGGTTTAGGATCTTGGGGGCAAATCTTTTCTTAGAGAATGAGGTTGATGCATCTCGATCAAAGAAGGAAGAGGAGAAACCATGACCTCATCAAAGGCAAGAGAAGTGGTGAGGATTGAGATTATATTTGTCAAGCAAAGAAGAAGAAGAAGACTCAAGGTATTCTAATTCATAATCTAAATCATAAGAAGTATCCTTAGAGTGGCTGGCCTCAGTATTAGAAGAGTGAAAAAGAGACCTTTTAGATTTGTGAACTTGATGAGCATTGGGTTTCTTTCGGCGATGAGGGCATTGCTTTGGCTAGATGGTGAGAGCTTTTGCAAATATAGCATTTGAGTTTTCCCTTTTTCTTAGAGCGAGTCTTTTTGTGAGTTGGCTTCTTATTACGTTGAGAAGAATGGGATTTATAATTGGCATAAGAATGTGGACAAGAGCAACGACTATATCTTTGGTAGCCAAAATCTTTTTGAAATTTTAATTTATACTTACAAATGGAATTGGAGATTTGGTGATGCAACTTGGATTCTTTTTGTTGATTGCAAACATCCTTGATCATATTTTCCATAATCTAACTAAGCTGCCCAAAACTATCAATGAAGTTATAACCTTCTTTACTTATCTTGCTTTTGGCCAATGCAGGTAGAGGATCAGGGAATGAATTCAAAAAATGGTCTTTAAGTATGGCATCATGTGCCCCCTGGTATTCATATAATAGGTCTCTCATATAAATTAGGTACTCTTTGTATCTTTTAAGATCACTTAACTGAGCCCTTAGGAATGCTTCTTTAGCTTCAGTTTTATCATCATATACCAACGAATTCCCTAAGGAGAAGGGGAAAACAAATTTAGCACTATTGGCAATTTCTTCATTGAGATATGAGGAAATGCTTCCTAGTAGAGTTGGAGTATACCCACAACCATGAGTGAGAGCATTAATGAGGTCAATTTTGCCCATTGAAAGGTGAGAAGGATCGAAGCTTGCTTGAAAGAGCTATTGCGGGAGAGCAAGAGCAAGAAAGAGAGAGAGCAAATGGGAACTCCAACAGTCATAATGTGTGACCGGGCCTTCCTTTATTAAAACTCACTAAAAGAATAAAGAATAAAGTGACGATGACGGGTGCCCACCATCTGTAGTGTGCAATGGCATGTACTATTAGTGTAGTAATACGTAGGTGGCTAGGAAAAGGCACCTTTACCCCCAACAACATCCCACTTAAAGGCAAATCTACCCTAGTGAGGAGTGAAAAGCAAAAAGAAAAAAGAAAAGATAGTACAACGTACACATGTACGACAGGATGAGGAAAAACATCATCTCATCCAGTGCCCATCAATCTCTTGAGGAAGGAAAAGCGGTCAGTAGTGAGGCTTTTCGTGAGCAAATCTGCAGGATTTTTGTTAGTGGAGATCTTGAAAAGGTCAACAGACTTGTCCTTCACGACCCCACTTATGAAGTGATACCTCACCTCAATGTGTTTTGTCTTCACATGGAAGACTGGATTCTTGGCTAGCAAAATAGCACTATAACATCCCATGGACCATAAAACCCCCCTTTTAAAATTAATTGAAATCCCCTCTGTCATTGTCAATGATAGGTGTGGTAAGGGGGGGAGGGATGGAAGGCAAAAGATGGCGTTGTCAATGACGTGGTGAAGGGGAAGAGGATGATGTTGGCATAGTCGACGAAGCTAGAGTTAACGACGACAATTTTGTAGGTGAAGTCAATGATGATGCCACCTCACTTGGGCATATCAATCCATTCCGCGGCCACCTCACCGAGTACTTGCCGCCATGTGGAATAAACAAGTGGTGGAGACACCACGAACACTCCACTTTCCCCCCTCTAAATAATATCCCTCTTCCCACTATAAACCCCCCCCCCCCCCCCCCCCCCCCCCTTCGCCCCTGTGTAAGAAAAAAAAGGGGGGGGGATGCCACCTTTGCCCCTACTGTCGGGGAGAGAGAGAGAGAGAGAGAGAGAGAGAGAGAGAGAGAGAGAGAGAGAGAGAGAGAGAGAGAGAGAGAGAGAGAGGGGGAGGAGGAGGAGGAGGAGGAGGAGAGAGGGAGAGAGAGAAGAAGAAGAAGAAGAAGAAGAAGAAGAAGAAGAAGAAGAGGGAAGGAGAGAGAGAGAGAGTGAAGAAGAAGAAAAATAGGACAAAGAAAGGGAAGTGAGAAGAGAGAGGAGAAGAAGAAGAAGAAGAAGAAGAGAAGAGAGAGAGAGAGAGAGAGAGGGGGGGGGAGAAAGACTCCTTGAAGTTTCTCCCCTTCTCCTTACAGGTGTCCCACTCATTCCTTCTCTCCCCATTGCCGTGAACCCATACCCTGTTTCCACAATTTTATTCTTCAATCACAAGCTCATTTCGCTCCCCAACTAGCCCTTGCTAATTGAGTACAAGACGTGAAAGTCTTGTGTGAAACACGTCTAAAAGAGGAGAGATCGGGGATGGCACCCAAGCGGACATTGTCGCACCCAAATGGAAATCCCTCCATGGGCAACAAAGCCTCATGCGAAGGCATGAAAGTCTTGTGTGAAACACGTCTAAAAGAGGAGAGATCGGGGATGGCACCCAAGCGGACATTGTCGCACCCAAATGGAAATCCCTCCATGGGCAACAAAGCCTCATGCGAAGGCATCACTGCCAATCCAGCTGCAATACGGATCGTATGTAATGAATTGTCAAATTAATAAGAAGCTTGTTTTGATTTCCGCATAAGGCACGTTAGATGCCGCATGAGAATAGGTCATGGAAAGGGATAGGTTTCATCCAAGATATTCAAAAGATAAAGTTGCAAAGCATGGGTATCAAGGGAAGTTAATTGTATTTAGATGTTCTATGACAAACTTGCACATAGCATAATAGCATTCCAAGGTGTTGTCGACTCTCCTTTTAGATAAGTATTTTACCACACTAGAAGTATGTTGAGCTTGCACGCTTGACAGATCACATGGTAAGTAACTTAACATAGAGGAAGTTCAATCTCAAAACTCTAGTGCGTAGTTAACACAAACAACAATCATAAGGATTAGATCTAAGACATCTTGAGATCCGTCCGATAGCGACTATGTTATCAATCCTATTCGGGGTTGGGCTAGATGCAACAACAACCCTAGGGCAAGCGAAGATCTCAAGGACTAAGAAACCCTAAGTCAAAGAAAAGACTGATGCTTTTGTACTTTTTGGGGAGGGTTGTCAATCAAAGTAAGTGCTCAATAGAATTTACATTCTTACATTGTTGTATGAGACCTTGGCATGCGTCTTCGGGGACCTATTAAGTAAATTTTGCATGGAACTGCTTAGATCCCAAGGGGGAGAGCAAGTATGCAATGAAAGGGTTATCGCGGCTATTCTTGCAATGTTTGGAAAGGAGTACCATTGTTTGTTGGTTGATCAAATAACGTCCTAAATGCCCTTGCATTAAATTGACTATTAGATGTGATCTGGATGATTATTCCAAGTGCTTGTGCTTGATGATAAATGCATGGCAGGGGTCTGTGATGACAAGTTGCCATGGGAAATAAAGGAATGTTTCCTTAGAAGATGATATTAGCCTGATTGCATTGATTGTGCTTGATTCTTAATTGGATTAATTAAGGAAGGATATTTGCACAATTGGATCATCTCCAAGATCGCACCGTAGATTACCTCGAGAGGGCACTACTCAATTCACGGGCCGAAGGTCGAGTGGTAAAAAGGCCAACCACGAAAGTTGTGTCTCAATCCTAGGTCACTTGGGGTCAGTGGAGCTCTGGACACCCCTTGCCTAGACCAGAACGGAGTTGCAAACTGTCGTGAGCCCAATGTCTGGGGCATTGGAAGATCCTATTCTAGATATTGGATGGAAATTATGGTGCCATGTGATTTGGACCAGGAAAAGAAGAATGTAAGTTTAGTAAATAGCTCAATTTGATCTTCTTTAGTATCTTCAATAATCACCCCAAACCACGACCCCAACTTATCACATCTATATCTGATAATACTAAATCCTTGTAAAAGAGTGCCACACTCCCTCTTTTGCAAGTTGTGAATGTAGACGGGCATGGGTGAAGGCACAATTCAAATAGGAAGGGAATAGGAAATGAGGACCTAGGCTAAAATGGCCAGGCATGTAAAAAAGGGATGGGTGCCTAAAGGGGATTAGGGTTTTATATAAAAGGCAAAAAGCAAATGAAGAAGCTCATTCTTGTGTGTGGCTAAAACTAGCTCTCTTCTTCTTGTTCTTGCTTTCTTGAGCTTGTGCTTGAGAGAGGGAGTGCAAGGGAGTGAGGGAGTGAGTGTGTGAGGGTGAGGGACCTTTGTGGAGAAGCTCTCCATCTTCTCCTCTCTTCTTCTTCTTCTCTTCTCCCCTCTTGTTTCACGTGTGACAATGGAGCATGGAGCTTGAGGATTGAGCTTGCTTGAGCTTGCACCTTGGATCGTGGAGCTGTCAGAGTGCTTGAGGGAGAAGGCAACTCGATCAAGCATGGAGGTAAGCTCACTACACTTGTAGGTGTGAGAGTGTATGCAACTATGTGAGTCATAGCCATTGCACTTGGCTTAAAACACTTAAAGCAATAAGCAGTCCATGGGTCTTGGCAGTCAATTGAGAAGCTCCCACATTTTCATTCCATTGCCAAGACCAATTGATTCAAGCTTTGGGTGCTTGCGCGCTCCAAATCAAGCATTGAAGTAGGGTTTTCCCTGAACCAATACTTAAGATAGGTAGGAAGTGAGGGAGTTGAAGAGGTATTTGATCTCCTTTTGCAAGTAAGTTCTTCTAGTTTTTTGGATTTAGGTAAGTAGGTGGGATTAGTGTAAGCGGTTGCTTGTGATTTGGATGCATTAAGGTAAGGAAAAATCAAGAAAAACAGAGAAACAAACATTAGGACTGCTGTAAACAAGGAATAACAAAAATAAAATGGGGCTTCAATGCATTGAGAGAGGAAAGAGAGAAGAAGGGGAGTGGAAGATTGAAGAACAAGGGGTTTTAGAGGTAGAGAGAGCAAAGGGGAGCTCATTTCTACATTCAGAGTTGAGAGAGAGAGAGGGAGTTGGACAAGTTGTTTGCATGGCAATAATCAAGTAGTGAGTGCTTCAAATCATGTGACCGAACACATTTGTGGGCTATTGGTGAGTTGGTTTGATAGCTAACTTCTTGTTATTTGATCTTGGAGCTTGCCATGGAGACTAGAACGAGGCATCGAGAGTGTCGCAATGGATTTTTGATAGGTCTATAACATTAGTTTTCTCTGTTGCATTCGGACCATCCAATTCCTAGAATATCAGACCGTTTGACTTCCCCAAAGTCGTTTGATTTTCAAAATTGAATGCGATTCGGATCATCCGATCGGACAAACCCTAACCATTCCAGAATCGGATGAGCCCAAAAATCGGACAGTTCGACCATCCAATTCAGACAAATCGGACTTTGACAGCCTTGAATTGGATGCTCGATTATTCTGGGAATTGGAAAAAAAACCTACAAATTGGATGGGAAAAACAAACATAAAATTTTGACAAACTTTGATCATACTAGACCTTGTAGAGGCCAAGCTCTAGATGAAGGACACCTCGATAGATCCCTAGGTGAGTGAAAGGGGCAATAGAGCCGTTTGACTTGAGAGTTGAGACCCGACAGTCCAAGAGCGACTATGGTCACTAATCATACCCCAATAGATATCCGAACAGACAATGTGAACCTGTTACCCTTCAAACCATGCTTCATTCACATTCTTGATTGGCATATGAGCCATATCTTGACTCAAGATAACACTATCTCTAGAACCTCGAAAAGGGCTATGACCACTGGTGAAAGATCTAACTAGAGCACCCAAGACAAGGGAAAGAGTGTTGGAGTTGGCAGATGTGAAGCTAGAGTTGGCTAAGCTTCAAGAGATGATGCGAAGTCTTGCACGGCCTCACATCTAGTGCATGCATTGCAGGAGGAAACCACCTTTTGGCTAAGTGCATGGATCCCAGATCTAGACCCTATGTCGATTGTGGTAGGTTTGGCCATGATGCATTGCATTGCTCACTACCAAAGAGGAGGCGATTGCCATACTCACAGTCATACAATCATCCTTACTACCAAGGAATAGATTGTAACCTTTTGAGAGGGGGCTCCAGTAGCTCTCCCATCACCCAATGATTCAAAGCCAGCCGTCCCTAGGATGGACATCAACCCCACAAGGATACCTAGACCACCTGGATCCATCGTGACCCATCCATGGAGTGATGCTCTAATACATTACGTAGAGGAGTTGAACAAGGATGAAGCATATGTAAACCCTTATGTCTTCTTAGACCTCTACCTCTATCACTACCCAGCACCATCACTGGGCACTAGTCCATCAAGATGGGATTGCCCTCTTCATTGGAGATCCTTGAGGGGTTTGAGATTTTTAGCTAGGTTATCTTTTAGCCCTTTTGTCAAGTATTCAAGGGTTCCTTGGAGTTCAAGTTTGTTAGACAGAATGTGGAAAGGGACGGGTGTTGCTAGGGCTCTTAGCCATCATGCAAAGTGGTACCGATTGGCGAGGACCTACCCTTCGACCAGCTAAGATGTTGTGGCTTTATGGGACTCACTAGCTAACCTTGCAACTTGCTTATAATCCTCTTCGACATCTCAGAATGGCAGCTCGATGTGGCTAGCACATGCATCCAATCCCACTCACCCTCAGGGCAAGGAATATACTTCATTAGTGGCCCATAACAATTCCTAACCTGTGAGCCACCTTTCAAGATAGTAGAGATGGCATCTAAGTTAATCGGCATGGTCTTCCAAGTATCCTTCTTGACTCTAACAGCCTCCAATCTGTTTCCTAAGAATATGAGATCATTGCCCCAATCTTCTATCACTCGTGCATTTCGCATCCAAGGTCGGCCTAACAGGATGTCATAGTCCACTCCCTTCATGACTACGAAGCTCACTGAGAACTAGACTCCTGCTATCTTCAAGGGCCAGTCTTTTAACACTCCAAATGATCTGACCTTCATTTTGTCAGCCAGCATGACATTAAACCTTTCAATCTCCACAGGTGGGTTACCCTAAGCCTACAGGACTGCATGGCTAAGGACACTAACTCCAGCTCATGTATCTATAATTTCCTTTCTTGTAGCATCTCCTAATGCATTGATAGGCAAGACTAATACATCTATGTGCCTTTCCAAAAGGCATTCATGTGCAAAGAATTAGGCACTGATTTCAAGATTAAGCTTGATATTTTGTTACTGCATTGTGGTCAAGTGAGTTGGTCACTCCAAGCTCATCATGTCATTCTACCCACTGCTTCAATCCTTGCGGTAGCATCAAGTTCTATCCAAGTAGCTCTCCCAAAGGTAGGGTCACAATGGCCGATGTCAACATCATGAGCAAGTTGCCAACTGCCTAATGAGCTGAAGTGGCAGTGGACCCAAGTGAACCTAATGTACAAGTAGGCACTGATCATGGACAAGAAGGGGGTTGAGGCTAGAAGCCTAAGAGATGATGAGTAGTCAGATGATAATGATTCAGATGATGAGTATGAAGAATACTACTCTACAAATGAGGAAAGTGAGAAAGAGGCCGATACAATAGAGTATGACATGGATGGTCAAGTGATTGAACAGACACGAGTAGACTCCAAGCCATGGAAAGCCAATGTTTTTATGATTGAAAGAGGAGTCTTTAGAATAGAATGCGACTGTACTTGGTTGGACCACCTAGAGTGATAGACCACGAGCAACATGGATTAGTTCAACCAAGTACCGTACCACTCCTTAGAACAGAATTGACCTTAGAGTTGCAATGAACAGGGGAAACTCCTTTTTCTAGCGAAGTGAGTTTGACTCCAAGTTAGAAGTGAGCTCTGAAAGTGACTTGAAAATGCCCCGACCAACTAAGGCTAAATGCACCAAAGGGAACCTTCCAGTCCACCTAAGGTGTAGGTAGTTGAAGGAGGACAAGAGAAAGCAACCAAGGGGATTGGAAGCCGAAGAACAATGTAAGTCTCATGACCTACCTAAGTGCTTCACAAAGTTCAATAAGGGCAACAAGGTAGTAAACTTGTTAGGAGCTAAGAGGCAAGGACAAGCAAATGCACCAATAGAAGGGCTTGTTAAGGTCAAGGAAGACAACTTGGTAGGAAAAGGGAAAAGCCTCAATCTTGTTCATAGCTGATGACTTGACTGAGAAGGAGGAGATTGATCTCATCGTTCTCCTGCAAGAGTTCATAGATGCATTCACTTGGTCCTTAGATGAACTCAAAGGAGTCAATCCGAGGATTGTGACCCATAACATCACGATGACTCTGGATGAAACACCAGTTAAATAGTGGATATTCAATGAATCCAAAGCATACACATGCCATCAACAAGGAGGAGATAGATAAGCTATTGAAGGTCGAATTTATCTATGAAATTGAGCACACGAAATGGGTATCACCCATAGTGATTGTCCTGAGGAAGAATAGAAAAATTCATAGGAAAGTACTCTAGCAAAAGGTTGGAGGTAGAAGCAAGAGGGTTGGAATAAGGCCTTGTATTAGGGGTACTAGATCTAGAGAGACTTGATGTAAGATGGGGAATAGAGGACTCGAGTTTAGATGAACAAGGCTTCTTCTTGGATTTTCTAACAACTAGATAGGGACTAGGAGATGGATGAAGATGAGGATTTTATGAGGGTTGAAGTAAGGTTTGATGAACTCTAAATTTTTTACTACAAGGGCTGAAATTTAGTTCAATAGAAATTAATGGCAGGGAGAGCAATGAATTCAAATTGATGGTGTAATGAAAATCAATAGATGGAGGGGAAATTTTGATGAAGAGGTGGTAGAGATATGGAGGATGCTTATGACAGGTATTGAACAACCTTCTTGTCTTTTCCCTCTTCTATTTCTTCAATTTTGTTATTCTCTCTCTCTCTCTCTCTCTCTCTCTCTCTCTTTGTTAATCAATCAAAATCAACATAAAATGGGGTAGAATAATCAATCTTCATTGCTCAGACCAAGGTGATTTATATAGCCTTCATCATTTGGGTGGTGAGATGAGCTTAAGAGGGCAATTGTTGATAGGATGCATGAGGATAAAACTTTCTCTTCTTCTCATGCTCTTTTTTAGTCCCAGCCTTATGATGATTGGCACCTTCTTCTCCTCTACAGCTCAATGATGATGTCAAACATGTTGTGATTATTATCTTCACCTCTTGGTTTGATACATTAGCATGGACTTGTAATGTGCCGGCCTATTGGTTGTTCAAGTACATTTTAACGGTCCATCAAGAAATGAATCTAAGTGTTGCTGCCTGGCACTCCCATGGAATGTCACAGGGTTTGTCACCTAGGGTTTCCTGAGTCCGCCTTGCAACGGAACATTTGTGGTGGCCGAACCCACTAGGATCGACCTGAAATTTGGGTTCCTAGTGGATAAGGTCTCCTGACAACATCCTGGCGTTGCCTTGACATCCTACTTTATGCAGAGATACCCAAGCCCGAAGTAGATCCAAGGTGCACTTGGTTCAAAGAGAATGGGAAACAAGAGAAATGATCGCTCAACCTCTCTGCCCATAGGGCATAGTTCCATTTCGGCCCCCTAAAATGTCATGAATCGAGTTCTAACCTAGCAATACCTAAGGTTGAACGATGGTAAACCTTGTGAGAAGCTTCCTAGTTCTCTCAGACCACCCTGTCGTATGATAGACCCATTGGGAGTTCGGTCCACCTGCTTTCCTTGATATCTTTAGTTTTCTAATTAGGTCATATCACATTTATGTGTGACATTTAAAATCAGCTTCCTTAATTAAGCCTTTTAGGGAATAGGGTTTGTTCGTGTAACTTATGGCACTGACACGAAAACAAAGCAAGCAATGCTTTGACAACAAGTTCAAACAAATTCCTTAACGTATCTTCATGTTAGTCTTTGTCTCCTGCGCATATAGGAGAAATTATGTATCCCTTCTATCCAACAGAAGTACCTGGTCCAAATCACATGGCACCATAATTTCATCCATTATCTAGAATAGGATCTTCCAATGCCCTAGACGTTGGGCTTACGATAGTCTTCACCTCCATTCCGGACTAGGCAAGGGGTGTCCAAAGGTCCAGCTGACCCCAAGTAGCCTAGGAGTGAAACACAATTTCCATGGTTGGCCTTTTTACCGCTCGACCTTCGGCCCGTGAATCGAGCAGTTTTCTCTTGGGGTAATCTGCGGTGCGATCTTGGAGATGATCCACCCATGCAAAATATCCTTTCTTAATTAATCCATTTAGAACTTAAGCACGAAAAAGGCATTTAGCCTTGATATCATTGCCCAAGAAAACATTCCTTTATTCCCCTGGCAACTTGTCATCATAGATCCCTACCATGCACATACCATCAAGCACAAGCACTTGGAATAAACATCCAAATCACATCCCAACAATCACTTTAATGCAAAAAGCATTTAAGACAATGTTAACTTAGTCAACAAAACAATGATATCCTTTTCCAACATTGCGAGAATAGTTGCGATAATCTTCCATCACATATTCTCTCTCCCCCTTGGGATCATGAGTGGTTCTACGTAAAATTTTCTTAGCACACCCCTCTTTCGGCTAAGGCATGTGTTAAGGTTTTAAACACTGTACAAGTCATAAGTTCTATTAGTCACTTACATTGATCGATAACCCAGCCTTCTTCCCAACAAGTACAAAATCATCCGCCTTTCCTTTGCCTCGGGTTTTCCTAAATCCTTAAGCTCTCTACTTGCCTTTGAGGTCGAAGTTGTTTGTATCTAATCCAATCCCTGAATAGGATGATAAACATAGTCGCTATCAGACGGATCTCAAGGCATCTCAGTTTTTAATCCTTATGGTCGTTGTTTGTGTTAACTATGCACAACATCAAGACTCCCAATCTATCAAACATGAGATATTAATTAGAGCTTGGGCAAAGGTCTAGCACTTTGAAATGATTCTCTTTTAGACTAAGTTGCTTGCCATGCAATCCTTCAGGCATGCAAGTTGCAACATATACCTTCGAAGTGATGAAAACACACCTACTTTGCGAGGATGGGAAGTTGACAATGCTCGAAGACTTATATGTTGTTTATGAATTCATCGCATAGTATCTAAATACAATTGACTTCTCTTGACACAAGTATTTGGAAAATTCAATCCTTTAAACACTTGTGATGCAGTTTATCCTTTTTAATGCCCTATTCTCATATGATATAACACGGGTCTAATGCATCTCATGTGGGAATCAAAGCAAGTATTTATCAATTTGTCAAAGAGTGGACTAGAGAGAGAGAAAGAGGAGAGAGAAGATTGCACAAGAGAGAGAAAGACTGCAGGAAGAGAGAGAAAGAGAGTGACAAGGAGAGAGAATTACTAGAATTGGAAAGAGAAAGACAAGAAATAGATAGAAGCCATAGAAGTTGTGAGCAAGATGGGAGAGAAGGATAGTAATTGTATTAATGTGTCAAAAAGATGTGAAAAATTATAAGTTCTCTGCTTTTATACCAATGTCAGTGTGACATGGCATAACATCAATATTATTTGTACATTAAATCCTTATTCTTCCCAGCTTCTTACAATCCATCCCTTCCCAAAGGTTTTTTCCCTCGAAAACAAACTTGAAAGACTAGAAAAGGATGGATAGAACAGAGTACTACTATGTTTTTATAGCTTTACAAATGGAAAAATGAATGAAAATTAACCAACATATGGACTAAAATGGAAGAACAAGAGTAGACCTCAGCTATATACATGATCTGGAATACTTCAAAAGTATACGGAGCCATAAAATCTTCAACAGATAATCTCAAAATGAAGTAGACAGCTTGCTGTGTAAACAGACCTTCCTGGACCAAATCTACCATAAATTCTAGTAGAAGTGTCCAAATGAGGCATGCCATATATCAAAACATAGCTCTTGAAGAGTACTTTGACCTCATGTAGATAGCTCAATTCTGAAAACTAGGCACAATAGAAACTGTTCTAAAACAGCGTGCTATCTTGACCCTGTCTGCACCAAAACTAGCTCCATAATCAATAGGTTTCAGCCACTAATGTAAAGGAAACTCATCCATTGTAGAATCAGGCCTCCAAGAAGCTTCCTTAGGTGGTAAACCTATCCATTTGATCAAATATTCCTTAATAGAACAAGATCAAAGCTTCTTCTTATGCTGACCTATAACAGCCTCTGGGATGTACTAAATAAGACCTTCTTCATCAATAGGTGGCAGTTCATCAATTATATCAACTGGATCACCATAGAAAGGCTTGAGCTGACTAACATAAAAGACATTGTGAATCTTTGTGGAAGAAGGGAGCTCTAATCTGTATGCCAAGTCTCCAATGCGCTTTAGGATCCGGTGTAGTGGCCATAAAATTAGTGAGCAAGCTTATTACTAGATCCATCTTTTAATGTAGAGTATCTAGACTTGGGCACCTTCACTAAGACCAACTCTCCTTCTTGGAACTCTAAAGGCCGCCTCTTCTCATCAGCATACATCTTCATTTGGTCTTGAGCTTTCCTAAGATTCATCTTACATTTCTGAAGAAGAGTTTGCATTCTTTCCAACTCTTCCTTCCCATGAGGGTTGATCCTTTCATTAAAGATGACTGTGGGTAAGGGCACCTTGTAGCCATACATAGCCTCAAAGGGAGAAACTCCAATACTAGCATGGGTAGAGTTGTTTTAGGCATACTCAGCCAAGTGTAACCAAGAATCCCATGAATTTTGGACATCATAGCAGAAATGGCAAAGATAAGTTTCCAACCGTTTATTTACTCTTTCTATTTGTCCATCAGTTTGTGGATGATAGGCCATAGATGGAGCCAATTTAGTGCACATAGATGTAAATACCACCCGCCAAAAGTTACTCATAAACTTTGAGTCTCTATCATGAACAATCATTTGCGATAATCTGTGTAGTCTAAAAATCTGCTCCATAAATTGACTGGCCACTTGAGAGGCAGTAAATTGGGTCTTGGTTAGAATGAAATGGGCTGCCTTGGTGAGTCTATCTACCACCACATATATACTATTCCATCCCTTCTTGGTAGCAGGCAAGCCAGTTTTAAAGTCCATGGTAATGTGCGTCCATTTGCCTATAGGAATGGGTAATGACTGCAACAAACCACCTGGCTTATGCATGCTATCCTCATTTTGTTGACAAGGCATACACTTCATGACAAAGTCTTTGACATCTTTCCACAGCCCTTTCTGATAAAAACTTTTGCTGATCCTATCATAGGTCTTGAAAACTCCAAGATGTCCAGCTAAAGGCGAAGAATGTAGTTCCTCCATATTTTTTTGTGTACAAGAAGAGGTAGAAAGAATGACAATCTTTCCTTTCAACCAAATAAGGCTATTTTTAAACTGATAATGCAAGTTTTCTTCCATAAGACCTTGCTATAATTTATGAAAAATATGGCTGAATTCTTTATCCAAAAGATAAGCCTCCTGTAGTTCTTCAATCCAATCACTATGTAGTTCAGTCATTGCTGAAACTTTGCAAGCCCACATACGAGAAAGAGAATCAGGCACTATATTATCTTTGCCCCTAGTATGAGTGATGTCAAAATCATAATTTTGTAGAGTAGCTACCCACCTACGTTGCTTAGGAGTAAGATTGGACTGAGTAAGAAAATGCTTAAGAACCCTGTGATCACTTTGGACTCTGAACCGGCGGCTGCCATACAAGTAATGGTGCCATTTCTTTATTGAATGCAAGATATCCAACATCTCATGGTCATAAGCATTCATGGCCATTTCTTTATTTGTAAGCTTACGGCTCGCAAAGGCAATCACTCCATGCTTCTGTAACAAAACAGCCCCAATGCCACGGCCACTGGCATCACACTGTATGGTAAATTCTTTGGAGAAGTCCGGGCATACTAAGATAGGGGCAAAAGTAAGGAGTCCCTTTAACTGGTTGAAGCTACTATCTACAAGAGCATCCCAAAAGAAAGCTTCCTTCTTCAACCTATCAGTCAAAGGAGCTGCAATAGCCGCATAATGCTTTATGAATCAGCAATAGAATGAAGATAGACCAAGGAATCCTCTAAGAGAAGTAGTAGTAGTGGGTGTTGGCTAATCTTTTATACATTGCACCTTCTTGGGATTAGCCTATATCCCTTTTTCACTGACAATATGTCCTAAGTATTCCACTTTAGTTTGCATGAAAGAACATTTCTTCTCCTTAGAAAAAATCCTGTGATGTCTCAATACATCAAAAACCCTCCTCATATGTGCTAAGTGATCTTGTAAAGTCATACTGTAAATCATAATGTCATCAAAGAACACCAAGACAAACTGAAAGAGGAAAGGCTGCAAAATCTTATTCATCATGCTTTGAAAGGTAGTTGGAGCATTTGTAAGCCCAAATGACATCACTAAGAAATGATAGAGCCCTCGATCAGTCCTGAAAGTAGTTTTGACTTCATTACCCTCTCGCATGCAAATCTGATGATACCTTGACCTCAAATCAATCTTCGTAAAGAATCGAGCCCCCTTGAGCTCATCAAGCAAATCATCAATCTTGGGTATCGGATACCTGTTCTTCATTGTGATCTTATTAAGATCCCTGTAGTCAATGCACATTCTGAAAGATCCATCTTTCTTTTTGACTAACAAAACTGGAGATGTATAAGGTGAAGAACTTGGTTTAATGAATCCCATCTCAAGAAGTTCCTTGATTTGCTTACGTACTTCCTCTCGTTCACATTTAGAAGATTTATAAGGTGGCTTATTGATTATCTTTGAGTTGGGCTCCAAATCAATAGGGTGATCTACTGCTCTCTTGGGAGGCAATGAAGTAGGCACCTCAAACAAATCCCTATACTCCTCAAGAAGAGCTGTCAAGGCTGGATGACTTGCTGAATTATTGGGATGATCTTGCATCTCTTTATTCAAATGCAAAACAAATATTTGTGAATGCCTATTGTATTCCCTTTTAAGTTGTTGAATGGGGATAAGCTGAAAATTTGATCTACTAGAAATTCCTTGTAAATGGATGAGCTGTCCATTGAAGATAAACTCCATATAGAACTGTGAGAAATCCATAGTGATTTTGCCTAATGTCATCAACCAATCACAACTGAGAACAAATTCTATAGGCCCCATTTCCAAAGTAATCAGGTTTACTTTTGCTTCAAAATTTTTAGCTAGATGTAAAGAAACCTGTGGGCATATTTATGTGTTGATTTCTTCTTCAACATTGGCCACTTGAACTCTAATGGGCTGCTATAAATCAATGGAAATAAAATTTAGCTTGTCCATAATGGAATTATTCACAGAACTACGAGTATTGCCACTATCTATCAAGATGAACATAGCCTTTCCATGAATGTTACCCTTCATACAGAGTGTATTAGGGCTCTTAGAACCTGTCCAAGCATCCATGGAAATAGAACAACTAGTGGCAGCAAGTGGCTCATGACAAGTCTCACCTGGATCAAAAGGAACACTTCCACCTAGATCAAAAGGAAAAGAATAGACTGGATCACAGAAATACTCTTGCCTAACTTCTTCATCAAGATCTTCATTTTCAGCATTAAGTGCAATTACATCAGCTTCATCAATCTCATCTTCAGGATCCTCAAAGACTAACATACTCTGAAGCTTGGGTTTGACACTTTTTTATACACACTTTTTGGCATGATCAGGTGTATACTTTTTCCCACACTTGAAACATAAGCATCTCTCCTTTCTTTCTTTGTAAAGATCCATAGGAATAGACTTAGGATTCATGTTGGCTAAAATGGATTTAGGCTTGCTATCCCCTTGTTTGAAGTCAACTCTAGGGCTATTTGCTGTCCTGAAATTACTTTGAGGTCTAGAAGCATTGAACGGTGGATAAGTTGGCACCCTTAAGCTCCCATTTCGCACACGATTGCTGCCATAAATGTTACCAACTTGCCCCTGTTTAAAAAACAGTCCTTGGCTGTCCAAAACTAGGTTGAAATGAAGAGAGAAGTTCAATAGCCTTAAAGAGAGAAGTAGGGAAAATCCCTCCAAATACAAAGAAGCAAAATGAAACTTCATGTCATTAGTTTTGGGGAATATGCCAAAGTAAGATTCCATCTTAGAGGTCCACTCCTCTAAATCAGATGGTGAAGATGATTGACCATGAAACTTGGCTAAAATGATATTGTCCTTCAGCTCTCTTTCATGGAATGGTTGTTGTCCCAAAATAGACTGATCATGAGTGCCATGCATTGAACCCCCAAATTGAGATGGAAATCTCCCAATAGGTGGCTGAGAACCACTATGCAATCTTCCCGTTGGTAGAGGACCCCTAGGAAGTTGAGTATTCAACCCAAAAGCTTGAGATTTAGCTCCATTCAAACTACCCAAATAGTCATCATGCCTTTGTGAAGTCTCACCTGCTTCATATTGGCTATTTGGAATGCCTCTTTGTCCAATAATTCCATGACCATGACCATTTTGGTTAGATGGTTGAAGTGGGACTCAAAGCTCATTGTTTGAATAAGCTTTCTCCTTTGCTTCTTTAAATCCCATTTGCATCTATATCCATTTGGAGAATTGAGCCATAATTTGAGCATTGGATTCCACCAACTTGTCAATACAAGCCTTTTTTTGATTCGTTGAATCTACTAACTTCTCAATGGAAGACTTTGTTTGATCAGTAGACAAAACTATTTGCTCCATTCTTGATAATAGGGCCTCATGGCGTTCTCTATGCCTTTGTTCATGTACACACAAGGTATCATTGAGTACACTGATTTCCCCTTGTTGTTGAGGCTCTTTAGGACTCTCTTGAGGTACATTCTCCAACATGGAATCTCTGATTTGTTGGAGCATAATCATCTAGGACCTTATTTTTACCCTTATGCCCTGCCATAATAGTGCAATCTTGCAGTATTCCCTGTCAAAAAAATGGCTATAACTTTGGCTAGGGAACTCCGATTCCAAATTTTTTTAGTTCAAATCAAAGCCAAAAATCCCCTCTTTGAGATGAGCTAGAGCACGCTATAATAGATTTAGGACAAAAAATTATGCAACTCAATCTTTGAGTCTGAAACTGTCTAGGCCTGTACCCTGTTTTGACCTATGAATGCCTTGTTTTTGACCCTGTAAGGTAAACTAGTAATCCCAAATGGTTACCAAACCCTATAGAAGGCTAAGTAGGACTTGTAGGTACCCTGTAGTACCTACACTTGTATTTCAGTAATGAAGGGTGTACTTGTAACAACCAGTAAATGCCCTGCAGTGTCTTGTAAAATCCCTGTTTTAACCTGTTTTGATCCTAAAGATACTTGAGCCTTTGGAAACTCTTCAATATTCAATTCTCCACTTGTTGTACTTGTGTAAGGGATAAAACAACATGACAGGCTCCTTACAAGGGCTTCGAATCACCGGGAGGTGGGCAAAGTTCCCCTCGGGTCGATTGGTTGCACCCCTTCGGGATCTTTGATAGTGAGGGAGGGTCACCTCTCTTTTGTTCCACTATCTCCCTTGGCATCCACCTTTTTCCTCGATGGGTATATCAACATGGCAATGACATTCTATTCTAATCAACCAGCATGTAATGTATTGCTGAAATATTCATTCAGCCCCTTTCATGAGATGCAATTGAATGAAATCTGGAAAATTTGGATAAGGAAAGGGTCTTACCAATGCAATTCAGTGACTCACTGATTACTTTAGTACTTACCCTTTTACAATATTTCAGCTTGGGCAAAAGAATTCAATCAAACAAGTCAAGGTTATGCATCAAACTTGGCAAATGATACCTATGATGAGATTATGATTGAATCAATACTGAAATTCAATGGAATAGGCTAAGATAAATGGAAATAATACTAATCTCTGATCTATTGATCAATTCAGAGAATTAATTGATCAATAATCTCTCATCAACAAGTGGAAAAGCATTAGCAAGTAGATTATTGAGAGATTTCATAGATTAAGTACGAGAAATACATTGATTAACCTTGAAGAGGATGATAGATGTTAGATATGATCAATGCCCCACCCTCATTAGGTACTACCAATGATCCATGGTGCTCAAAGTTGTAAGGCCCCCATTATGAGGAGAAGCCAAGTGTGAGCCCGGACATTGGTGGAGTCCTGACTTGTATATCAGATGAGGTCTATGTGACCGGATGGCAAAAAGGTGACCATTGTGGGTCTAATCTTTGGGTTAGACAGAGTGGTTAAGCTGGTAGCAACTCGAGGCACATTGCATTGAGTTGCGTAGTAAGGGAGTTAAAAGGGGCCCCTATTGTGGGGTCCGGGGGCCGCGGAAGCAGCCCCTGGCTGGGGGGTCCCAGGGGGGCCAGCGGCCCCCCTGGCGGGGGTCTGGGGGCAGCGCCCCTGGCCCGATGGTAAAGGGAATATTCCCTGGAATATTCCCTGGCCGACTAGTGGAGGCTCATATGGTAGGTCGGTCAGCAGGCCGACCTAATGACCTTCGCGGGCTATAAAAGCTAAACCCCTTCGCAGCCATCTTACACTCATCTTTCACCCAGTCAGAGTTGTTGTTCCAGCTAGCCTTAAGCTCTTCACCTATCTTCTGTCTAGATCGCCATCTAAGCTTCATTTAGTGGAAGTGCACGGGTGGACAGAGCCATCTTTGTATCAGTTGTTTGGAGTTAAAGAATTTTACTGATTCTCCTCTTATCTGTTGTGTACTCTCTATCTCTTTCTCAGATTCTGTTTGCTGCGCCGTGTAATATTTTACAATAGATGTTAGCTCCAATCCCATTGATGGAAGAATTCTTCAAAATCCACCACGAATCCACCATGAAGCTTGAAATATCCGTTAAATCAGTCCATATGAGCTCCAATATGATCAAATCCGTGAAAAATCAATGCCCCAGGCTTGCTTGAATACTTGAATACCAAAGATTCAACCCTCTTGAAGAAAAGCTCCAAAATAAACCTTCAATATGAGCTCCAATGTCCTCCATGAGCTGAAATATTTGCAATTTGTTGAAGAATCCTCACTGAGATGATGCCTCGGGCTGAATTGATGAAGAATCCTCAAGAAATTGTTGAAGAATGAAAGCTTGGGCTGAAGCTTTCATGGCTGCCCATGGATTGTTCATTTAGGGTTTCAAGAGAGAGAAAGGATGAGGAATATAGCCCCATTTTGGAGTCTACACATCAGAGAGTTGAAGTAATCAATGTCAAAGATCATTGAGAAGCATTGGTGCTGGAGATTAGTGAAGAACAGGCTGAAAAAAATCAGCGTAAATTTTGGGCTTCTGTCTTGCACATGTGGCTGATCCTCTAGTCAAGAAAATGGTATGCAACCTGTAGCATTTGATGCCTAGAAGGCCATTATGCATGCCATTGTTGAAGGAGAGCAAGGATCAGTGAATAAAGAAAAGATCTCTGTTGAAGAACTCTATGGAAGCTTGGCCAAAGCTTGGAGAAAGAGGAAAGGAAGACCTCTTTTGAAAAGTAACCACAGTTTAACCCCAAACTAAGCTCAATTAACTCTCCTTTACCCTAGTTACCTCCAGTTTTGCATGAAATTTGATGACAACCTGCTACTTTACCCATCCTCCACCATATTTGACCTTGGAGATCTCCAGATGTAGTCTCTTACTAACTGTAGATGGTCTGCAACCCTCCACTAGTCGCTGTCATTACCAAGTACTTGTTTGAAATTGATTTTTGATGGAGAAAATAGGACTGAAAATAGAAGGAAAAATGGATCAAAGACCAATGCTCTGATACCACTTGTCAAAGAGTGGACTAGAAAGAGAGAAAGAGGAGAGAGAAGACTTCAGAAGAGAGAGAAATACTACAAGAAGAGAGAGAAAGAGAGTGACGAGGAGAGAGAAAGATTAGAATTGGAAAGAGAAAGACAAGAAAGAGATAGAAGCCATAGAAGCTGTGAGCAAGATGGGAGAGAAGGACAGTAATTGTATTAATGTGTCAAAAAGATGTGGAAAATTACATGTCCTCTCCTTTTATACCAATGTCAGTGTGACATTGCATAACATCAATATTATTTGCACACTAAATTCTTATTCTTTCTAGCCTCTTACACAATTTGGAAGTATGTTACTTACGATCGATACCGTTGGATGGATAGTGATGTCCTCGCTTGACACCTTCATTGCAGGATTGCCATTCACATGTGGCATTTTCCACTTGGGGGCCATTCCCAATCTTTGTCTTCCCTGGATGTGGAACATACAAGCCTTCTGTGCTTTTTTCCTTGATTAGCAAGCCTAATTAAGAGAAATAAATTGTGGTGGGGGATAATTTTGTGAAAGAGGGGAGTAGGTGCATATGGCCACCTCTAAGGAGGAGAAAGAGAAGGAGATTCTTCTCAAGGGTTCTCTCTCTCTCTCTCTCTCTCTCTCTCTCTCTCTCTCTCTCTCTCTCTCTCTCTCTCTCTCTCTCTCTCTCTCTCTCTCTCTCTCTCTCTCTCTGTGTCGCCACACACACTCTCTCTTCCTTTCTCCCCCTCTCCATGTCTCTCTTTCCCTCTCTATCTCCCTGTCTCTCTCTCTCTCTCCCCCTCCCTCTCTCTCTCTCCCTCTCCCTCTCCCTCTCCCTCTCCCTCTCTATTTTAGTGGCAGCAAAGGGGGCAAGAAGGTGGTATCCTTTTTTTCTTAAGGGGGGTTTTATAAGGGTAAGGGGGTATTATTTGGGGGGGGGGGGGGGGGGGGGGGAGGTAGCACACGTGTGCTCCCCCCCATCGGCTTCATCGACATCGTCCCGTGCTTGTTTGCCATCTTCATTATTAACATCATCATCTTTGACTGCTCCTCCCCGCCATCTTCCCCTTCCGCCATGTCCATTGCCATCTTCTCCTTCCTTTCCATCATGATATTTCCCTTAACCTATGTTGACTATGCGTTCAACTCCCCCTCCCTCCACCAGCTTTGGCGGTTTTGTGACGGGGGGGATATAAAAAATTTCATTTTAATTTGATAAAAAAGGGGGACTCCTATGCATGCGGCGAAATGTTACAGGGCTACACCAATTTTGTAGTTGATTTGAATTGATGCTAATGCTTTTAGCTTGGTGACACTATCTATCATATTCTCCAACTCCATTTCTAGTGTGATGGCATCTCATGGTTGTCTCCAATTATAATGGCAATTTTCTTTTCTATGTTGGTGGTGACAATGGCAATAAGAAGAATCAATTACTAAAAACATTTTCAAAAGTATTAGATTTTTTTTGACTTTTTCTTTAACCTTTGGTTATTTTACCACATATGCTTTGGCTTGTAGATATTAGATCCTCTCCCCCTTAGAGGAATCGAGATGTCCTCATCTCAAGAAAAATGGGGGATATTGTTTACATAAAGTTTCCTCATCAATCTAGGTGGCATCCTCTTTAGGATAGTCTTTCCAATAGATGAGGTGCTTTTTAAGAGTTTTGTTCGCAAGGATTTTCTATTTTACATCAAGTACTTTTACAAGTTGGAGCTTAAGAAATCCTTGGCTCAAGATTACAATTTGTTGTTCATCAAGGATATTGTAAATAAGATTTTAGCAAGATGACATGGAAGACATTATGAACTTTCAAGTTTTTGGAAAGTGGTAACTTGAATGATTTTGTCCTTAAGCATGTGATAACTTTATAGGGTCCACAATATCTTGGGCTTAGCTTCTTGAATTTTCCCAAGAATAGAAAACTCTTCTTGGGAGGGCTAACATAGAGAAACACCATGCCCCTTGTTTAAAGACTCTTTCTTGTCTTCCTAGATCCATATATGCCTTCTTATGGTCCTTAGTAGCTTGGATATCTTGCCTTATTACCTTATTTGTAATGTAGCAATTTTTAGGCATGCCATTTATACTAAGCTAGGAAATTAGGATTTAGTATAAAAGGTGGATGCTTAGCTTTGTGCCAAATCTTTCCACCTTTAGCACATCATTTTATACTCTCATTCTTGAGAATCTTGGACCTCCTAGCCAACATAAAGGTGTGTATTCATATCCACCTAGCATAGCAATGAGTTATCATGCATAAGTGTGGCCCCATCAAGTGTCATCATCTTAATTTTACCATCTTTCTTATTTCAGCCATGGATCCCATATATTGTTAGTATCATTTCAATATCAGACCTTGCTATGATTTCCTTAGTTCATTTCTTGGTAGCCATTAGTACTTGTGTTATTTGGCTTGTAGTCTTGTTATTTCTATGTAGAATCAAGGTTCATTTATAGTTAGAAGGAACTTTCATTTCAATGGTATCAAAGCCTAAGCTTTATATCCATATCTAGTTCCATTTTTAGTAAAAAATTCTATGTCAGACAAGGTATATGTGATCTAGATATATGGATGGGACATTTCTATGACTAGGATATCTTCTACAATTAATGTAGGTTTAATTTAGAGCTATTTATGGCAGCTCTAAATAAAAATACTAGAACAATGATTTAGTTGGGAGCTTGTCTCATTGTTATTACTAGTAAATGTGAAAGGCTACAGTCAACAATAGTAAAAAAAGAAGGTCAAAGGCGATCAAAGCACACGTCTTGGCATTATTTTTGCTAGATTATTATTTTTGGAGTGCTTCAATATATTATTGGCACTTTTGGTACTTCTTGAACATATCATTATCACAATTGTATTATTTTGTGCGAATGGGAGTCATTACACCCATGTACATTGTATCATCTTCCACAATTGCATTTATTGCATCTACAAATATTGTGTGAGTTGCATACATGAACATATAATTGTGATCGCATTGCCTATGTCTAATCAAGCTAAAGTAGAAATGTGCATCACAACCTAAAGCTCATAAAGTGGGTAGGATACCCAAAAGAAGGTGGAAAGAGTTGTAGAAACCCTAAAATGCAAAGTGGGGTGTGACACAAACCCTAAAATGTAAAAGGGGCAATCCTAAAATGCAAATGGAGTGTCATCCTAGAGATAAAACCTAATCCTAACCCTAGTTTTGGTCTATATAAGGGTGGGAGGTCTAAATTTATTTACCGATTCGATGCATTCATGTTACAGAAGATTCATCAATGAAACTCTTGAAGCTTTCCATTCACTTTCTCTATTCTAACATCATGTCTCCCTTGTTGAGAGTGACGGAAAGAGAAAGTGAGAGCTATGTTAATGAGGAACTTGGGATAGAGAAGCTCTACATCTCCTTCTTATTTTTCTTTTTCTTCTTTCCATCCATGGTAAGATATGTCTAAGTTTGGAGTTGTTTGTGAGATTTTAGGATTATGAGAAAGTGAGGAATCTAGTGAGGTAAATCTCTTCTTTGTCCTCTTTCTATCCTTCTTCTATTCTCTTATCATTGGCATACTTGGTGGTGGATAAAAAGGAGTAACAACATCGGATTATTGTGTTGCTTGGATCATGAAACCATCTTTGAGCCTTCAAGCTTTCAAACTACCATGTGGGAAGGTAAGAAAGGTGAGTTCACTACACCTCGAAGTTAGTCTTGTGTTCTTGAAGGATGCAAGGTTAGTTAGAGTGAAGTGTCAAGAAGGTAAGGTGAGAGATTGTTGTAATATTTCTAGGCAATAAAAGCTAGTTGGTTAGTTTAAAAGTTAGTTAGTCAATTAATAAGTTAGTAATGTTACTAACTAATGTAAAAAAATTAACTAACGTTAACAAGGACCGTAGCCACCCTTCACAGAAGTTACAATGTGAACGAGAGTTATGAGCTATATTAATCACTAGTGTTAATGTGTATAGTACAGATGGTCTAAAATAATATTAGTTTTTTAGACAAGACTAGTATATTTTAGAAATTATTTATAGTAAATATCCTAAAGAGATATGAAAATCTCTAGAACTGAATGTCATTTAAAAGAAAAGACAAGTGATGTGTTAGATAGTTTTGAAGATTTTATAAAAAGAAAAAAAAAGATAGAGAGATTGGTGAAATCGTGCGCGCCGCAATTGTAGTCTACAGATAGAAAACAACACTTCGAACAGAGAAAAGAAGGAGTGAATTGAGAGCTTTCTAATCAAGTGTCTTGGAGTTTTACCCCCCTTTCGGAGCCAATGAAACCATTAGATGTATGATTTTAGTATTAGATCATTGATTTTTCCAAGATCCCCTCCACAAAGAGCTCCACTTCTCAGCCATAACTCTTCTTCTCCCATTCACTATAAATAAGAGGCACAGGGAGCAGTTAGGGAGACACAAGGAGACCTCGAGAGGTTGCGAGAGAGAGGTAGAGAAAGAGAGGTAGAAGGATACCCCTTCAAGACGTTTCGAGAAGAAGCTTGAGAGAGAGAGAGAGAGAGAGAGAGAGAGAGAGAGAGAGAGAGAGAGAGAGAGAGAGAGAGAGAGAGAGAGAGAGAGAGAGAGAGAGAGAGAGAGAGCTCAATTCCCTTGTCTCGATCTTCAACTAAGCCATATTCTCTTACGCTCTCTCATCTTGAATCTATTCCACCTTCCCTATCTCTCGAACCACTCGTGGATGATGGCTCCAAAGCGACGAAGTGGAAAGACCATGGCTGGGGACCAATGCAATTGGTCAAGCAACGGATATTGCCAATGATATGGGAGTGCCCGAGGTTTTCGGAGTTGCCACTACCAACAGAACATCAGGTGTGGCTAATGCAAGCACGAGTAAAGATGAAATTCCTAATGTCGTCATGTTGCCAAACTAGGTTATTCATTACTAGATTATTATTTTTCTATATAAAATAATTACATAATATATTAGCTTCCATATTCTTCACTTACACGAATTGATAACTCATCTAGAAAGCATACTAGTACAAGCATAGACAATTAATCATTATGAATTGTAGCTAGATTAATTAAGATTCTAAGTCATAGAATCATGTTAGAATTAATGGCCAAAGGTCATTGTACATATGTCTTTATGCACATTTGATATAGTTATAGTCAAATGTGACAAGGTTAAGAGTTGATTAATGCTTGTTATAGAAACTGATTGTCTATTTAAGAGTCCTATAAGTCATCTCGTTGAGTTATTGGCACAATATATTTCTTTAAGGAAATTTTCTTATGTTGGGTAAGATAGCCCAAACAGGAAATTCATGCCTTGCTTAACATGTTATAAGAGATGTACTCAACACTTCTTTATGGGGAGGAGAATCCTCATTAGAACATAAGGTTACCTTAGGATAAGGTCTACCTTGGCTATGTGAAGTTGTGAATTGCATGATGGTGTGATTGTCATTGCATCATTTGATATAAATTTGAAAGGACTATTTGTGTTTGCTAGAATCTAGATCTCTGATTGAAATTATTATCAAATAGAATAAAAGAAAGGATCGTGCCAAGCTAACCCAAGCTAGCGGCAAGACCCTACTCCAAGGGGGTCATGATTATCGCTATGAGAGGCTTCGTAGGTGAAAGGTCTGTCACAGTTGGATAGTCTCAGGCAGTAGGAAATGTAGGTGCTAGAGGGGGATCTGGCTGTAAATCTTGCATTGTTCCTAGAATCTGACAAGCCCCTTGGTAACCTAGGATGGGATCCTGGAACCCTAAATACTAGTTATGAGGGTGGAATCTTGGTGGAAAGAATACCCTCATGGAATTCTATGTATCTTCCGTTGGGTCAAAAAGATGAAAATTGTAATAAGCTTCCAATATAATAAAGAAGTTTGCTTTACTACTCGAATTGTATGCATGTCGGTGAGATAAACTTGCATTGTTTTAGGGGGCCGGAATGGGATTTTGCCTTATAGGTAGGAGGGTTGATGTAAAATATTACATTCTCTCCCCCTTAGAGGAATCGAGATGTTTTCATCTCGAGAAGAGCTGGGGGTATTGTTTGTTGAAAGTACTTTCATCCATCCAAGTGGCATCCTCTTCGGGATAATCTTTCCACTAGATGAGGTATTCTCTCAAGGTTCTGGATCTCAAATGCCTCTCCCTAACATCTAAGATCTTGTCAGGCCGTAGCTCAAGGACTCCTTGGCTAGGCATTACAACTTGTTGATCATCAAGTACGTGACTAGGGTTAGGCACATACTTTTTCAATAGACTAATATGGAATACATTATGAACTTTTAGGTTTTTGGGGAGTTGCAGTCTGTAAGCATTAGGCCCTAGGCACTTGAGAATCTTGTAGGGTCCACAATACCTTGGACTTAGCTTCTTGCATTCACCTAAGGATAGGGAACTCTTCTTTGGACGTACGCGAATGAAGACCATATCTCCTTCAACGAAGGATCTATCTTGACGTTTCAAATACGTGTATGCCTTCTGTTTGTCCTTGGCGGCTTGGATGTCGTGTCTTATTGACTTGATTTGGTCATCCATATCTTCCAGCATCTGTTTTGAAGCTTCAACCCTTAAGGTTGGGTCCGAGAAGTTTAAAGGACTTCGACAATCGTGCCCATACAATGCTTGAAAAGGGGTCATCTGAAAGCTTTGTTGGTAGGAAGCATTATAGGCAAACTCAACCAATGGCAAATATTGAATCCACTTTTTGGGCTTGCGGCAGCAGTGTGCCCTAAGCATATCCTCAATGACTTGGTTGACTCGGTCCATTTGACCATCAGTTTGGGGATGGTAAGCTGTACTGAAACAGAGTTGAGTCCCAATGACTTCGAAGATAGCCCTCTAGAAATGTGATGTGAAGAGAGAGTCACGATCGCTAATGATTCTTCTGGGCAACCCATGTAGTTTGAATATCTCCTTGATAAATAACCTTGCAATGTCTGAGGCTTTATAGTTTGTCTTAGCAGGGATAAGATGTGCAACCTTGGTAAGCATATCCACCACAACCATAATGGAGTTGTATCCTCCCTGAACTTGGGGTAGGCCAACAACAAAATCCATACAAATGAATTCCCATTTTATTTGGGGAATGTCGAGTGGTTGTAATTTCCTTGGCATTTTGACGTGTTCGACCTTAATGCATTGACAAGACAAACATTCAGTGACATATTTGAGAACATCACCTTTGAGCTTCTCCCAATAATAACTCTTCCTGACTGCATTGAGGGTCTTGGCATAGCCAGGATGTCCTGAAAAAGGGGAGTCATGAGCCTCCGAAAGTATCTTCTGCTTGAGTGATTGGCTTGCCGGTATACATAATCTCGTTCTATAGTAGACAAGTCCACTATTGATAGAGAATTCTTGATACTTTACCTGTAGCTTTGGGTCTTGTTCCTTGATAGGGATCTCCCTCAGCATCTTCTGATAGGTTGGGTCATGGCATGCCTCTTCTCTAGCTAGTTCAAGAATTGGGTTGCTTGGCATGGATACTTTTTTGGCTAGAGATCTGGCTATTGATGGATCTTGCAAAATCAAAGAATTTAGAAATACCTTGCGACTGAGTCCATCGACAACTACATTCTCAATTCCAAGCCCGTATTTGATTTCAAAATCATATTCCTCCATCACTTCAATCCATTGACGTTGCCTCATGTTGAGCTCATTCTGGGTAAAAATCCATTTGAGACTTTTATGATCCGTCACTAGGGTAAACTTGTTACCCAGCAAATAGTGTCTCCAAAGCTTGAGAGCATGGATGATAGCCAACAGCTCCAGATCATGGGTAGCATAGTTCCTTTCATGGCTCTTCATTTTCCTTGAAGAGTATGCTATAGGATGACCTTCTTGCATAAGCACACATCCTAAGGCAAGTGTGCTAGCATCAATTATCACTTTAAACTCCTTGCTAAGGTTTGGAAGTTTCAGGATAGGTGTTGATACCAAGCTTTGCTTTAGTTTGTCAAAGCTGGATTGTTCAACAATTGACCATATAATTGATGTCAGCTTCTTCACTAGATTCGTCAAAGGCGCTGCAATCAAGGCATAGTTTTTGATAAAGACCCTGTACCATCCTGTCAATCCAAGAAAATTACGTATTTCTTTGACAGTTATTGGTGTTGGTCACTCCAGAACATCTGGGTCTACTGAAATTCCTTCCACTGATACAATGAATCCCAGATATTCAATCTGTCGCTTGAAAAATGCACACTTCTTTTTCTTGGCGTAAAGCTTGTGTGCCCTCATTGTTTCAAGAACAATGCAAAGCTGGGGTTCATGATCTTCTTTCTATTTGGAGTAGACTAAGGTATCGTCGAAGAAGACGAGGACGAAGTCATCAAGATAGGGCCTAAAGATATCTTGCATTAGCCTATTGAAGGTAGGAGGTGCATTTGTCAGCCCGAATGACATAACCATGAACTCAAAATGTCCATATCTTGTGCTGAATGCCGTCTTTGGGATATCCTCTTCCTTGATCCTTATCTGATAATATCCAGACCTGAGATCAATCTTGGAGAAGATCTTTGCACCTTGAAGACGATCAAGAAGTTCATCTATTCTTGGAATGGGATATTTGTTCTTAATCATTGATTGATTCAACCCTCTGTAGTCAATACATAGCCGAAGCGCTCCATCTTTCTTCTTTTGGAATAGCACTGGAGCTCCCCATGGTGAACTACTAGGACAGATGTAGCCTTGGTCTAACAGTTGCTTGAGTTGCTTCTTCAGCTCAATTGCTTCCGGAATGGACATTCTAGATGGTCTCTTTGCAATTGGTGCTAGGCACTAGCTTGATTTCATGATCAACTTCCCTTTGAGGTGGAAGTTCTGTCAGCTCTTCAGGAAATACGTTTGCGTACTCCTTTAGCCATGAAGGTTCTTCACTAGACTCCTAATTCTGATCTAGCTTATTTAGCTTAATCAAATAGACAGGTAGCCCCTTTCTAACTCCTTTTATTATCCGAGATGCTTTGGCCAGTTGAATTTTTGGCTTCCCAGCCTCTCCTTGAGTTGTAACCGATTCCCCTTTAGTGTTTTGAAAGGAAACTTGGCCCTTTCCACAGTAAATGTGGGCATCATTAGGTTTAAGCCAATCCATTTCGAGCAAACACTCATGGATACCTAGGTTCATAACCCTGAATTTGACCGAAGTCGAGTTTCCTCCCAGTAGGAATTCCACCTTAGCAGTTTGCCTGGTACAAGTGACCTCACAACCATTTGCTAATTCCACAAGCAAGGTGGGTGCATATTTTGTGGCTATTTCTAATCTTCTTGCACAATGTGGTGAAATAAAGGAATGTGTACAACCACAATCAATCAAGGTTCTGAAGCCTTTATCTTGATAATCTGGAGTTTGAATCACTAAAAATTGGCGATTCGGGCTTTGTTGTGAGGAGCGGCATGGATTGTTTCCCTCTCAAAGTCGGCTTCCATGGTCGAGTCTTCTTCATTACACATCTCCTTGTCGGCAATACTAGCGGTTCTTCCTCTGGCCCGGGTGGCGGCTCCTTGGCCACGGATGGTTCCTTGGGATGGTCATTGACGTTGTCCTCCGCCAAGCTTGGGACATTGCCTTTTAAAATGACCGGGCTCGTCGCAATGGAAGCAACGGAGATTGCGGCTATTACTTTGGATAGGAACAAAATTATTGACAATGTTGGTCCTAGCTTTCTTCCTTTGTCCCAGATTTTGGCATTGCACTCTCTTCGCCTGAGACTTATACACTCCCTTGTTCTGATTTTTGTAAGACCAAGTCTTCTTATTTCTTGGCCTGGGCTGCACCTCCTGTATTATGGGAGCAGCTCGAATGAGTGCATCCTGAAGGTCTATTGGGCGCATTGATTCGAGGGGGTGTTTATAGGTGGGTTTAATCCAGCACAAAACTTTGACACCTGTTATGTCATATCCATTTGTGGCGCATACTTCAAAAGAGAGACGAACTTTGAATAGTATGCGTCAAGAGATAAACCAAGCTGCTTTAGCTCATAGAACTTGTTTCTATATGCGGTAGGCAAGTGTTAGATATCTTCCTCGCACAGCTCTTTTTAGCTTCTCCCAAGTAATTGACCCTTCCGAGATCCCTTGTTCTTTGCACCATTGCTTCCACCAAAGCCTTGCTTCGCCGGTAAGATTCATCTTGGCGAGCATTGCTTGGTTGGCGGGCGCAGTACCTACTGCTTTGAAATAATCCTCCATGGATTCGATCCAGATCTCGGCATCAGTTTGGATTGCCATCAAATTCTAGTGGCTTGATTTGCTTGAGAAGAAACTTCTTCTCCCGAATCACGGCCGTACTTGGTGTAGGGGTCGGACTAGGAATCTGCACTTGAGGTTGTGCTTGGGCATTGAAATTCTTAACGTTTAAAACTTGCTAAGCATTTCTCACATTACATTTCATGCCCAATTTAGCTTTTTGCCAAGTGACCTAATCACTTAACTCCGTTACCAACACTTACAGCCAAGACAATCATTGATAAAAAGTCTATTTCATTCATATGGGCATAGTCCTTTTGAGTACAATTATTCTTGGGATGGTAGAGCAAGCTGATACATTAATTTGGGGAGAATAAGATTGTGTTACATTCAGCTATAGGAACTGAGTAATAATATGGGTTGGGGTCATGGATTTTCAAGAATCGATAGGTCATAGGAAGATTAGGGTATCCTTTCCTTTGATACCCATTCTTCTCATAACGTCCCAACACCTTGATTCTATCGGTAGGGATTACTCAAATCACTTCCTCGTACACATACTTGTTCTGCTTAACCTTTCGACTGCCAACTTATAGGGTTGTGTTTGCGTGAGCCTCAACAAAGATGAACAGCTTCACAATTTAAGTTCATTTCCTTTGTAGTTTGTGGATATGAAGAATAAGGTGTGATAAACCCATGGGAGATTTGTTTTGTGATGTTGCATATAGAATTTATATTCTTAGTGTTCTTTTTCTTCCTATGATCTCTTGAAAGCATAGAGAATTCATGTTCTTAGTGTTCTTTTTCTTCCTATGGTTTCTTGAAAGCATGAAGAAAAAGCTTGTTGATGATATAATATAGCTTGTGATGTTGCGTTGAGATTTCATGTTCTTGGTGCTCTTTTTCTTCCTATGGTTTCTTGAAAGCATGAAGAAAAAGCTTGTTGATGATATAATATAGATTTTCTTTCAATATTTTTCACGTTTCTTTGAAATTTTGTAGAGAGTTCCATGTTTTGGTACCTAGTCGGGGAAAACTGCCATCAATAACAAGTATCCAATAGAGGCTGAAAATGGAAGCAGTGGAGTTATTGAAGAGGAAGAAAATCAATGGAACGGTGTGGAATTCCTACTACCCTTGGAAAATTTCATTACCAAAGCCACTTTTTACAAGTATGTCATCCCTTAATGGTGGAAACACATCACTACCTTGATGCAAATTCTTTGTAACAAACTCTTTCCATTATCTTCTGAAGCTACAAAGAGTTGTATTATTCTAGTCTACTATGTTCTAGGAAATTGAGGAAGTAGAAATATAAAGAATGAAAATTAATGAAAGATTTGATATTAATTGAAGAGTTTCTAGACATTATTAAGTGGGAGATTGTGAAGAAGCTCCAAGAGTCATTGTTAGTGGAGGTCCACAGGAATAAGAAGGAAAAGAGATGGGATTTGTTCATGGAAACACATCAGCAAGATAGGTGGCCGAATGCTTGGTATACTGAAAACCTTATCTTCGTCCAATTGGAAACCCACTAGAAGCTAGTAGACATAGTGTTCTTCACAACCTATACCATTGAAACCCTTTGAAGTTGGTACTACCAAAATGATGATACTATGGTAGTTCTTAGAAGAATGAATTTTGATACCTTTAGAATAAAGTACCTTCTTCTCTATAGTGACATGAAAGCAGAAGTCAAAGACTATAAAAAGAAAGAAGTGAAAGAAATGTTGGCAAGAGAGTCTTCTAGAGACTAAATCCCCTTTGTTTCCTTTCTTTGGAGCACCAACAAACTAGGCAGATCCAACTTTCTAATGAATGACACAATAAAGATGCAAACTAGAATGAATCTAGAGGTATGTGAGAAGATAGAAGGCAAAAGTCTCAGCTTGATTTGCCCTTGGGACTCTTCACAAAGTCCCAAGGGCAAATCAAGGTTCCCTTCCTAGCTACATCCATCCTGGAAATGTTGATGATAGGTCATTGAATGTAGTCCCAGTGCCAATTTTAAAGAAAGAATACAATGAAGATCTTGATATTCAGATAGCTGAGTTCATAGTAGCTTGTGTGGCCAATAATACCAAAACCTCAGAGTATTGGATGGTGATACTCCCTGCTAATTTCAAAGGCATGGAATTTTAGTGCTATAATAGACAAGTAGCAAAAAGTTTCGGCACATAGGACAAACTAAAGGTGGCCTTTCTCACCAAATTCAAGCATGAAGGTTTTGAAGAGCAAATATAAGAGGAGTTCATGAATTTGAGTCAGTCCTATGGAGAATGAGTAGAAGCATATATCTCTAGAATGGAATCCATACTGAAGAGATAAACCAGCCATAACTTGGATGAAGGCATACAGAAGGGACTCTTTCTCAGAGGCCTACAACTAGAGGTTTACAAGTTCATGAAATTGAGAAGATAGCTCATTTGCAAACTACAGTGGAAGATGCAAGACTACATGATAAAGTTGAAGCAAGGTTGTCTATGACCTTTGAAAGAGGAGTTCTACCTCCTTGAATGCTAGGAATGATGTATCCACCAAATACAGTTCTAGGGATTGTTTCCTATTCCTACCCTTAGATGAGTTTATTGCCTTAATATAGTGTATCGAATCTATAGTGGCTATAGTCAATGCCTCAAATGATGATTCAAGCACCATAATAGTGGGCTCAAACAATTCCCCTAATTAGTAAAACAAGAGTAGAACCCTACCAACTAGAATCAATAGCCAATAGTCTAAACATGAGCTTTGAATTAAAATCAGAATAGGGATCCTTCTGCATCATCCCAACTAGTCTATGTCGTGATTTGAAAGACCCTCCAAAAACACAAGGGATATTTGCTCTTTGAAGGAGATGCATGATAGAAGGAAGAAAGATGAAGAAGCAAGGTTTCACCTGCTAGAATCCAAGATGACAACCCAAGACATTGGACCAAAGCTTAGAGAGTTTATTCCTAGTTTTGGATCAAGTAGGTTCCCCTCCGAAAGTTATAGAGAAAGACAGTCTTGTGGTGGACAGAGATCCAAAGTGGAATGCCGTAGATGTGGAAGAAAGGCAATATCTCCCAAAATTGTCCAAAACTTATAAGATCCATGGATTACAAGCCCCTTTGTAGTTGATGCAAAGGAGAAGGCCACATTACTAAATATTGTCCTAGTCCCCATAGCTCATGTCAAGGCTAATACCATAGATAATCAACAAAAGAATCAAGAGCCTATCTCCAATATGGTAGAATTGGAAGTAGCCACAATAATGCAAGCCAAAAAAAAGTGAATCTACAATTCCAAAAGAAAAATTTCCACCTACAAAAGCTGTCAAGTTCAAGCTCCCAACAAAGCCACAAAGTAGTACAATACAAGACACTCCAATACAGAGCACTCTAGTGTCATAGGGGAATACATAGATAGTCCAGGATGAAAAACCAGAGATCCAAGAGATGGAAGATGTGGATGTGCCTCTAACAATAAACGATGTAATAATGCAGCCATCGATCATGAAAAGGGAAAAAATCAAAGTTGACATTACCCCATTCCCTAGTTGGTTGGAAAAGCCAATGGATCTCATAAAAGAGTATGACTTGGTGAAAGACTTCGATATCTTTCATCCCAATTTGACATTCTAACAACTGCTGATGCTATCTCCCAATTGTAGGAAGAGGTTTAAAAGAATTCTCACACAGAGACATGGCCTATAGATTACCCACCCTATAACTACCAAAATCAATAAGGACTTAGAGCGTGTAAAAGAAATGGATGTGGCCAATACCTTCTTAGATCCTTGCACTCCAGAAATAGGCATCTGGGTAGAAAATTTCTTTATTGAAAGTGCATGGATAGATGGAGGCTCTTTTGTGACATCATGATAGATGTGACGATGAAGGATTTGGACCAAAGCAGAATCAAGCCCTTATGCATCCTTCCTTATGTCAAGATCATAGTTGTAAGAAGAGATTACTGGTTGGTATACCTAGTGGTGAAGCTAAACACTTATGGGACCTCTTACCCCTTGTTGTTGGAAAGATCATGGCTATTTGAAGCGCATGAAAGGACTAATTGGTTCAAAGGAAGCCTAGCCCTAGGCAGGGGACCCAACAAAGTTGTGTTGAAGCTTTATGGTATGTAGAGAGGACATGGATAAACCTCCTTAGAAGTCTCATCAAACTCTTCCAACAAAGTAGAAAATGAAACATTAGCCAAGTAAGATGTTGTCAATCAGATTTTTCCAAAGAAACCTATAGTATAGTTTTTAATAAATTGTTGGCCATCTCCCAAAAGGCATAAAGTCATTGTTGATGGGTGAATATTTCCTACTTGAAAAACACAGAATGAAAATGGTGGACAACCCTCATACCATTTTAGTATGCAAAAGGATCAAAAACGGTTGCAACTAAAAGCAAAGAAATATGGTTTAAGCGGAGCATACGAGGAAGATGCTACTCCCTTGAAGGAGTTAGATCTATATCTAGAAGTAGTCCATGGAACCTTCATTGGAGAGGTAGAAGATGACAAGTAATTTACTTTTATTGATGTAGGTGCTATGGATTGACATCTCAAAGTAGCACTAGTTTTCTAGAAGAGGAGCTGTTAACTCTTTATAACTTGATGAAGGAGAACTTGGATATGTTTGCTTGATCTTACAAAGACTTGAAGGGGATTGATCCCATTGTGTGTCAACATCACAGCAAGACCCAAAGCCAGATGCCACACCTGCAAGTAGCATCAGAGGTGTATAAACCCCAATTATTTTTCCCTGATGAAGACAGAGTAGTTGAAGCTCTTAGAGCTGAGTTTATCTACCTAGTGGACAATAGTGAATGGTTTCACCCATTGCGGTCGTACCTAAAAAGAATGGGAAGCTGTGGATATGTGTGGATTTTTGTAAGCTCAATTCCAAAATGAAGAAATATAATTTTCCTATCCCCTTCATCAATCAATTGTTAGACATAGTGGTAGGACATGAACTTTATTACTTACTGGATGGATTCAATGGATACAATCAAGTGTTGATTGTAGAAGAAGACAATTCTAAGACAACCTTCACAATAAAATGGGATACCTATGTCTATATGGTGATACCATTTGGGCTCTGTAATGTTTCTGCCACCTTTTAGTAGTAGTCATAATGGCCACATTCCAAAATCACATGCATGATTACATTGAGGTATATCTAGATGATTTTTGTATCTTCAATCAGCTCTACCAACATTGGGGACACTTGGAGTAGCATTTTGATTGATGTTGAGAGTATTGGATCTCCCTCAACTTTGAAAAATGCATCTTTGGAGTCTCCTCAAGAGTTCTATTGAGCCATATCGCCTCTGCATAAGAGATAGCAACAGATTCTATGAAGATTGAGAAGATTGCAGCCCTAGCCGCACTAACCAATCTAAAGCAGCTGTGAGGTTTTCTTGGCTATGTGGGCTACTACATGAGGTTCATTGCACATTTTGCAACTAAGGCATCCCCCTTGCACAAGCTTCTCAAGAAAGATATAGAGATCATTTAAACAGATGATTGAGAAGAAGCTTTCAAAATCCTAAAGTAGTGCTCAATCAAAGCACCTATCTTGCAAACTCCTGTTTGGATGTAGGAGTTTCATGTGCATACTGATGCATCAATTGAAGGACTAGCTATAGTCCTCTCCTAGAAAGATATCTTGAAGCTAGACCAACCTATTTATTATGCAAGCTAAAAAGTCATTGATAGAGAGAGGAACTATATAGTGATAGAGCTAGAGTGCTTGGGCATTACTTTTTGTCAATGCATTTCAAGTTATATGTGGACCATGAGGCTTCGTCCTTCTTGATGGAAAAGGCCAATGTGAAAGCCAAAATGATGAGATAGCTCCTATTCCAGGAGTTTGATTTTGAAGTGGTTACTAAACTCAGTCATTCCTATGTCATGGCTAATAATCCATGGTGGATCCTTTAGATTTAAGAAGAGATGAAAGATGATCTAGACCTTCTTGATGTTGCTCTATGGAGGGGGGACTTCAAGCTCTACCCCGAGACCTACGGACCACTTATTGCTCAAGTGTTTCGAACCGAGCGGCCATGGCTCTCACATAGCCTACGAGCAATGCCTACCTTATGGGTGTAGTGAGCTTACCTTGTTGCTCGATCGGGTACCCTCCTCTTTCTTGCACACCGGTAGCTCCACGATCCTTGAGGCAAGCTCAAGCAACCTCAATCCCTCTCCCATGAGCTTCATCCTCCATAGCCACACGCGAGAACAAGAGAAGAGAAGAGAGGAGGGGAAGATGAAGAGAGAAGATGGAGAGCTTCTTCTCCAAGATCCCTCACTCCCACACAATCACTCCCTCACTCCCTTACTCTCTCTCAATCCCTCTCTCAAGCACAAGCAAGAAGGCAAGAAACAAGAGAAGAAGAAGAAGAAGCTTTGGCCACACATAAGAATGAGCTTCCCATTCACTTTTCAACTTTATATACATGCCCTACTTTTCATGGGCGGTCATCCCCCTTTTTTACATGGCCGGCCATTAGCCTAGGCCCATTTCTCATTTCCCACCGTTCTAGTCTATCCTATCCCTAACTAATGCATACAATTTGCACAGGAGTGAGCCTGGCGCTCTCTTACAAGGTTTTGGAAGTGTTTTCGCACTTAATCGTGCGCTTTTTACTCTTTTACTCTCCTTGGGCGACTCTAAGACTTCTTGAGGATCGTGCCCGTGCGTTTAATTTTTTCCAGGGTCTAGTTGCCAGTTAAGGCGCCTTTTTCTTCTTTTCTTTTTTCCATTTCCCGCTCCTCTATGCTACGGGCCGCTCCTTTGTGCTGCGGTAAACATTACCCCCCTCCTAGCCAAGTGCCAGTCCCATGGCACGGTGGTGGGAGGTAGTGGGATAGATGATGCTGTCACGAGGTGGAACTGGTGAGTAGATGACGTTGATGCTTGTGAATGAGAAGTGATGGGGTTTGATGACGATGACCAGGAGAGATTCCGGCGTGCTTTAGGCTCCATGAAGATACTTGGCATCTTTCACACTGTTGTGTCGCCCCTTTAGGTAGCCAGTTGTCCTTTGAGTATCTGAAACGCTTGAAGCAATAAGAAATCCCTTAGGAGGATGGTATTGGAGGGATTTATTCTGGAAAAACCCTCCAAACGCTGTTTGCCTTGAAAATCCGTGGTTGTGGTTGAAGATCCTTGTCTTTGAGTAGAAGGTCTTCAGTTTTGAGTTGAAGGTCTTCAGGCTTGTGGAATCAATAAGTGATCCGTAGATCTTGAGGCATTGGGCAGGGATCGTTGGATGATGAGGTTCCAAGATCTATGCTAATGGCAGATCCATCACTGGGGTTTTCTTCTGCTTGATTTGGTTCAATCATGGCAGCCATTAGTAGACGGATGTTTGGCAACATAAAGTGTGTGGAGCCCTTTAGACCTTTGCAGTGAAGCTTCAAAGTTGTGGGAATGGAGTCATGTCCGACTCATGGAAAAATTCCTTGTCATTGGAGGATGTAGTGGATGATCTTCTTCAGCCAAGCAGCCAGTTCTGGAAACACGAACATAACCTACAAGAAAAGTTGTGCACTTTCTAGGGGGTGTGTTTGTCTCACTATGTAGTGCATGGTGCCCGTGCCAGTGGAACTGGGAAATGGGTCTAACCTTGGGCAAGGCCTTGGTAATGTCCCACTCTTGAGGACCCAGTTCGTGCATCATTGGAGGTGTGGTGCAAAACTTAGGGTGACAAGTCTGAAAGTCCTGCCCTTGATGTGCTCTAAGTGTGAAGTGGGGGAGGGGCTAGAGAGAACCCTAGATGCAGTGAGTGTGGTGCACAATAACAGTGAAGGAAGACTGCAAGCACATGTGAAGTGTCCTCCTTGTCAACCTGTTTAGTAGTAAATTCATGTTTCAGCTTTGCTGTTTTTGCTTTTTTTTTTTTTTTTTTGGAGAATGAGAGGGAGAGTACATTTGGTAAGGTATATGACACCTATTTAATCATGGGGCGAATGCAGGCATTGTGATAAGAATGTGCTACTTTGTAGGTATTTTTTAATATCGGCTTTAGCTCTCAGTGGAGTGGTGGACAAGAAGGGGTGATTACACCTTGCGAAGCGGGTGTCACTCATATTTTCTAAGAGCTCTAGACAGAAGGAAGGGAGGAGAGTAGCCCGCATCATCAACCTAGTCATAGCTCTACTATCTATTCCTAGGTTAATATCAAAGAAGAGTGGGGGGAGATGGGTTTCTTCTACTGCAGGTTTCTGGAGTAGCAGGAATTTGATAAGTTGGAGGTAATTACAAGTGGTCAAAAATGCTGGATTAGGGCAGAAAGAAAAGTCTACAAGAAAACGGTTTATAGAGGGAAGTATATCCTCTACCCTAAATACTAAGCACTCCTCAGGGCTCCTAGCATTTACATTATATATTTTCGGGAAGTCATAATCCCCATGTAAATCTCTATCATAGCCCATTCCATGCCTACGGGGATAGGGGATGTATATGGGATCATTGCGCTCTTCGGGGAGTGAACTACAAAATGTGGTCCGTGCATCAAAATTGGTGTCCCAGCTCTTTCCTCCATCCTTTTCCTTTCTTCCTCCAGTTGGCTTGCCAGGGTGGTTACTACCTATTGCTGCTCATTTGATAAAAACCATAACTGGTTTCTTTCTCTTAATTTCTAAGCCAGCTGCTCTTTAGCAATCCCTTTGGCTTGATCGATAATGCTGAGCCTTTGGTGCACCTCGACCAGTATTTTTGATTTTTCCTACACCAGCTGCTCTTGACTTTGGATTTCAGCGAGGAATAGCCTTTTTTGATTGAAAGCCATGGCCATGAGGGCTTCTACATCTTCCTGGGAGGTCTCCAGCGCATCTTGTAATCTTTGCACTTCATCCTGTAGTCGTTTTTCTTCAGCTGCTGCTGAGACTCTTGGCCCTTCACTCTTTAGGAACTTGATTTCGCTTATTAACCTATTCTGTTCTTCTAGCTCCTGCCACGACTAGGGCTCCGTGGCATGTTCTTGTGGAGCAGTGGCTTCGCCTTCCTGAACCCCCTGGTAGAGCATTTCCACTTGAGCGACCCTTTGCTGTAGATCACTGTATTGCTGCATTAGTATCTTTAGGCTCCTTTGTTCTGCCACCAGGCTCTACTCCTTGTCTTCCAGCCTTTGTCTAGGGTGGCTTTCATTGTCTTGGGCTTCCTTCGTTTTTTCTGCTACTTGGTCATGCAGGGCCTTTATTTCTCTCTGTCTGTCGACTCCCTGCCTTGAGACCTCTAGCCTAAGGGCCACTGACGTTTCTTTTTCTTTTTCTAGCTCCAGCAAGGCTAATTTCTTCTCTTCTTTTTCCTTGTCCAGTTGTGTCAGTAGCTCGGCCACATATGCGTCATAGTCAGTATCGACGGTAGGCATGGGAGTACGGGGCGTGGTGGTCGATGCCTCCATCCTTTGTCGTTTAGGGTCTTGCCGTGACTCTGCATCTGTGGGAGTGGGCCTTTTCAATTTGGTTTGTGGCACGATTTCGGCCACTTTGCTCACTAGCATCTGCACCATGTTTATGAGTTGTGCCATGTCGAGGGGAGGTGTGGGTTGTGCGGTGGTTGCAGTAGTGGTTTCAGCCGTTGTCGGCACAAAGGAGGAAGGAAGTGGATGTAGTAGGGACTTGCCCTTGCCTACGACCACTGGAGCTGCTTCCACACTTGCACTGGCTTCGGCTTTATGGCGGGGGCTTACGGGTTCGAGTTCTCCGCCCCCATGGGTCTCTTCCACAGATCTTCGTGTAGCTTCTGCCAATTCGGCCAATTCCTTCAGTCGCTGCTCTTTGGCTTCTTCTCCCGCCCTTCTTTTCTTGTCCTCTTCTGCCTTCTTCGACTCCTCTCTTATCCTTGCAAGCTCCTCCTCCTCTTTCCTCCTCCTTTCTTCCTTAGCCCTCCTAAATTCTCTTTGAGCCCTCTTGATGTCAGCCCCTTCCTCTTTACTTAATTTCTCTTTCTTCTCCTTCTGTCTCCTGTCACTTTTGTTTTGTTCTTCGGATTTGCTTGCTCGTGTAGGCGGCACCTCCTGTTCTCCCTTGTCACTTATTGTTCTTTCGCTTGATTCCCCTCCTTCGTGGTGAGGTGGGCTTTGATGCGCAGCTTGCTCCTCCATGACGTCCATATCCTTTATTGCTTCATCTATGATGGCTGTCAGGATACCACCGTATTTGATTGTAGCTGCCTTTGACGTAGGTTTCTTCCTTGTGGAACGCGCAGTTGAGGCAGGGGATTCTCCTCCTATTGGTGCTTCTGTCGGAGTGAGGAGGACAGTTGAACTTTGAATGGTTTTCTGCACGAACCCATTCCAGTCTACCTCTTCAGGGACTCCTGTTGCGATGCTTTCTAACAGTGGGACCTCGATCCTGTTCATTAATGCATTGTACCGTTGGCCCGAGAAGAGGGTATGGATCATCTTCACTTGTAATTTCACTGCTGGGTCCGAGATGTCAGCCAAGCTGATTCCATCCACGGTGTGCACCTCTTCTTTCTTTACCCCCAGCATGGCGTAAACATCCCGTCTCGGCCGTCTCTCTTTCTTGGGTACGAGCCCCAGGGCCTTTTCTATGATTGTTGCATTGAGGGGCACTTCGATTCTTCTTTCCTGCTCCCCTGTCCTTACTATGACAGTGCCCTTGTCGAAGTTCCTCAGGAGATCCGCACACATGCTGTAATCCATGGCCTGCCCCACCTTTTCCACATACTTGTGGAGGTGGCATCTGTCCACCAAGTCTTTGATCGCAAGTTCCTCCAGGATGGCCTCATCCAGATTCAGTGTGTGCTTGAAAGTGAATTGTCTGAATCCTCGTGTCTCGATGCTGATGCCGAATTTGGTCATCTCTTCTTCAGAGAATGGGAGTTTTCCCCCTTTGTCTTGTCCTGCCATGGTGGTGACCTGTCAACACACCATGCAAACATTAATGCCTAACAATCAGCTTAATTCTAATCAAAACTCAGTTTGAGAGAAAAATGTATGTGCCCAAAATTGGTATACTTGCTTAGAGGCTTGAATTTTAGAGATCGGCCCACAGCAACAATTGCTATTGTTTTCCCTTGCAGTATTCTTCCATAGAAACTTAATTAATTATAACATTCTGCTAGCTAGATAACATAACTCTCATTTTTGCTCTGCTCTTGCTCACATTGCTCCCCCCCTCCGTCGCGGATCTTTCAAGGAATCCTTCCTAGGATTAGCACAGGAAGGACGAGGTAAACGCTGTTTTGCATGGGTTGACTTACCTAGCCAATAACCAATCATAGAAGCTTGGATTGTATTCGAGTTGGGCAAGACAATCAAGAGCAGATGGTTGGATGAAGACTTGGGAAATGTAGATCAAGACATCATGGAAGAGATCTCCAGTATTGAGGCGACTGGCAACATGTAATTCCTCTTCGGTGAGGAATTGGTCAATGTAGGGGTGAGCGAGCACCTGATCTTCTAAATGTTGGTTAGGGCCAATGGCCAAAACCCTAAATGATATAGGTGCCACATAAGTAGGGTCATATTTGAGGGTTTTAATGGCCCTGCGTTGCTCAACATTGGTCATTATCCAACAACCTTTTGTCTCCCATTGGATCCTTAGAGTAAACCACTACTGCAAGAACGTGGAAGGCGAGCTTGCCATCTGCGTGAGCTCTTGCAACTCGTGTTCAGGAGCAGAACGAGGGGGCTTACGATACGAAGTGATGAGTCTTCCGAGGGCAGCTTGTTCCTTTGAGATTTTGTCGTTTGCTATCAGTTCGGCACCAATTTTGGGGAATTTAGTGGTCATAAGTTCGTATTCTTCCCAAGTGCATGGTAATGCACGAACATCCGAAGCAAGCATTTTGTCAAGAAGACCTAGGTCTAGCCTCTCATAAGTTCTAGCGAATGTAGTGAAAGTTTCGTCCAACATCTTAATGCAGGTTATTAAGTCATCCCCAGAAGTCGCGGCAAGGTCCTTAGCCAAGGAGAGGAAAGGTCGTATCGCGTATGAAGGTTTAAGACCTGCTGGTGGGGGTGGTGCAACTAGATTGGATAGTGCTGACTCCCTCATCAGTGCCACGGGTTGGGCCTTGCACTCTGAAGCACTTTGAGGTGCTATAGGAAGCTCCGGGGGCATGGGGGTTGTGCTGGGTTCTGAGTGAGCAGTCATAGGGGTTTTTAAGTTCTCTGGATTAGGTAGGTTTAAGGTCTGTGGCATTTGCTTTGGTCGATAGATGAGCTGAGACTTACTAGCCACAACTGGCAATGGCCTGCTGACTATGTTCTGGGCACCACTTGTGCAAGCCTCCCTCACTAGGGTGAGATTGCTTGTAGATAAGCTTTTTAGCTGGCCATTTTCAGGCACCCAAATCTAGGGATTGCCCTCGTAGTATCCTTGTGCTCGCAAAAGATCTTTGGAGATCCAACGCGGTGTGATTGTGTGTCTACGTTGATATCGTTTATATTGTCTCTTAGGCCATGACGGTTGATGATTTTGGTGTTTAGGATCACACTTGGGTGGTCTACCCGGATGTGGTTTTTGCCGTTTTGGAACCCATAGAAACTTGGACGCTTTGGCCTTGTGAGCGCTCTTGGTGGGTTTGGGCCTGGGGTCGAGAGCTTGGCATGAGGTCGTAGATTTCTTCCGTGTAGACTCGGGCTGAAGCATGGTCATAGGGGTTTCTACCGGTGGCTTCGTAATGGTGGAGGAATCAAGATAGCCCTTGCTGAAAGGCGTCACTATACGCACATTGCCAATAGCAAGATGTATGCGGTTTAGGTTGTAATCCACATTACAGTTTGTTTGCTTCTTGAAAGTGCGAGCCAATAGTGACACATTACCGGCTCCTTTAGTGTCGGGCAACACATGGAAGAAAGCTGGTAAACTTTTAGACTCGATGGAAACGACCACCTTGCACTTCCCTAGGAGTGAATAAGCAGTACCCCCAAACGGGGTGAGTTTGGTGTTAGTGGGCTATAGTTTCGGTTGACCAATGCATGTCCAATGGTCATGCGTCAAGATGTTGTAGTCGGCACCTTCATCAATCAAGGCCTCGAAAGAATACGTCACTCCTACTATGATTGTAATTCACAGGTACGCCGGTGCCACTACTTCTTCATCCTGATCTGTAAGGTCGGTTATAGTAGCCATGCAGACGTTCATTGGGGGTTTTAGCATGGGTGGCGCATGTAATGGATGGGAAGGAGGATAGTACTTCTTCATGCGGTTGCCATTAAAAAAGCCTATTCCTTTGCCTTCAAGCGTCTCCAACTCAACATTCACTGTCCCACAAATCATGCGTACCCTGAAAGGCCCTAGCCCCCGAAACTTCATCTTCTGTTTATGTCCTTTTACAGAGTACAGTAGAACAAGGTCCCCTTGTTCAAAGTCTCGCTGTTTGACATGCTTGTCAAACCACGTCTTTCGTCGAGCCTTCTCACAAATCAGAGAGTGAGTGGCAAGGAGTCAGGTCTCCATTAGGCATTCCAGCTCCACTAAGCGGGTGGTCCATGCCTCTCTTCCCTCCCAACGCTCCTGGACTGCTAGTCTTAAGCTAGGGATGAAAAATTCTAAGGGCAGAATGGCTTCAGTTCCATACGTCAGCCTAAAAGGTGTTTGTCCTACCGCCGTTTTATAAGCTGTGCGATAGGCCCACAAGGCCGCCATTAGCTTGTTGTCCCAGTCACTTCTTGAAGTGGACACGACCTTTGTAAGCACATTGACTAGGATTTTATTTGTGGATTTGGCTTGGCCGTTAGCCTGAGGGTAATAGGGAGAGGACTTCCGATGCATTATTAGGAAGGTAGGGAGCAGGTGGGCGATCACTTCATTAATGAAGTGCGTGCCTTGGTTGCTTACAAGTTCGATTGGACAGCCAAATCATGAAATGACCTGCTCCCACAATAACTTTGCAGTGGTCCTAGCATCATTCTTCCTCGTGGCTCGTGCCTCTGCCTACTTTGTTAGATAGTCAGTTGCCACTATGATGTAGCGAGCTTGGGAATATTGTGCCGCAAGACTGATCAATCCAATAAAATAGATGCCCCATTTTTCAAAGGGTTGTCGGGCTATGACAGGGTTCAACTCCATCTTGTCCTTCCGCACAAGCACTTTGGTCCTTTAGCACTCATCCTAGTGCTTTATGAATTTAGCTGCATCGCGGAAGAGGGTGGGCCACCATAGCTGGGATTGTAGCACTTTTCGGGTTATCGTGTCCTCGCTAAAGTGTCCTCTAGCGATTCCTCCATGTGCTTCGTTCAATGCATGTTGCATCTCGTGCTCACACATGCACTTGCGCAATAAACTGTCTTGTCCCAACTTGTAGAGTTGGCCAACTATCAGTTGGTATGGCTAAATTTTCAAGATAAGTCTTTTCAGCCTGGCCTTCTCAATGGGTCGCTCAGGTAGTCCATTTTCTAGCACTTGCACTATGTCATCAGCCCAATACGGCGTCAGATCAGCTTTAAATAATTCTCTCTCACTAGACACGTTAAAGAGATGAGCATCCGGAAAATCATCAGGCACACCTTGTCCAGCGGCGTCTCCTGTGGGTATGCGGGACATGTGGTCAGCCATGTAGTGCTGCTTTCCTTTGCGTATAACCACAGAGAAGTCAAACTCCAGTAGGAGGAGTAACCATCTAGCTATGCGCCCCGTAGCGCAAGGCTTGTTCACAAGATACAGCAAGGCTTGATGGTCAACAAAGAAGCCAAAGGGAGTGGCCAACAGGCAATGCCTAAATTTCTTTACCGCAAATACCATGGCCAACCCCTCCCTTTTTGTCGTGGAATAGCTTATCTCGGTCTCTGTGAGCTGCCTGCTGGAAAAACTCACCAGGTAATCCAAGTTATGTTCACCAGGCTGGCATAGCACGGCTCCAATAGCGAACTTAGAGGCGTCTATGTGTACATGAAACGTTATGTTCCAGTCCGGGGCTCGTAAGATTGGTGTAGTCGTGAGAGCCTTTTTCAACTCCTCATATGCACGCTGGCATTCCTCTGTCCACTCAAACACTATCAATAGCTTGTACAATGGTCTAGCTATTAGTGCTTAATTTAGTATAAAGCGTCAATAATATCCAGTGCGTCCCAAGAAGCATTGAACTCCCTTGTAGTTATCGGGTGGCGGTAAGTCAACAATGACTCTAACTTTGGAAAAGTCAGTAGCAATGCCGTTCCTTGACACTATGTGCCCTAAGATGTATCTGTGTTTTACCCAGAACTAGCACTTTAAGGGGTTCAATGAGAGGTGGTACAGCCTACACCTTTCAAAGACAGCTCTCAATTTCTCCAAGTGTTCGGCCCAACTAGAGTGTAAACATAGGTTGTCTATGAACACTTCCAATTCGCGCCTAAGCATGTCCTTAAAGATAGTGCACATTAGGTGTTGGAAAGTTGCAGGTGCGTTCATTAGCCCAAAAGGCATGACAATATAGGCGAACACGCCCCATTCTGTGGCAAAGGCAATCTTGTGCGTGTCATCGGGGTGCACTTGCACTTGATTGTAGCCCGAGAAACCATCGAGAAAAATGTAGGATTCCTTTCTTGCTACCCTCTCAAGCATGTGCTCAGTGTAAGGTAAAGGATAGTTATCCCTCTTCGTAGTGGCATTCACTTTTTTCTAGTTCACGCACACTCAGATTTTTCCATTTTTTTTCATGACAATCACGATAGGTGATACCCAGTCCGTGTGCTCGATCTCATATATGAATCCTGCCCTCATGAGTTTATCAATCTCCTCTTTTATTGCATGGGCGTGCTTGGGATTCATGGGGTAAGGTCGTTGTTTCGTTGGCACTACATCTGGGATCATTGGGATATTATGAGTCATGACCCTAGGGTCGACTCCCTTAAGTTCGTCCAATGTCCAGGCAAATACGTCAATGTACTCTTGTAGGAGCGCAATGAGTTTGGTCTCTTCATCCTCCGCCAAGTCATTTGTAACAAACACCGATCTTGGTTTTTCACCTTCCCCAGCCAAGTTAACCTCTTTGACTTTGGTGGGTCCCTCGATCGGTTCACTAGTCTGACCTTGTCTTTTTGTACCTAACAGAATCACCACTTTGTCACCCTTTTTAAATTTTGTAAACCGTTTGGGCAGATCCTGTGGTTTCTTCTGCCTTTTTTCTTCTGAGTCCCTTGCTTGCTTTCTGGCCTCCTCTTTTAGTCTCTTGCGCCTCAGGTGGACTGGCAAGTCTCCCTTGGTGCGTTTGACCTTAGAGGGTTGCGGTATCTTGGGATCACTCTCAGTGCTAACTTCCGACTCTGAGTTAAACTCGCATCCCTCACTTGAGGAAGGTGTTTCCCCAGGGGGTCGTAGTTCCGTAGGTGCATCTGTCTTGAGCACTGGGATTACCCATGGTTGTGCTACTTCGGCTTGCTTGTAATCCATGGCTCCTATGTGCTCTAGCCAAGATCTGTCACACTCCATTCGCATGACTCTTTTTTCGTTCTGACTGGTTCCTCCTTTCCTAGGCCTCGAGTCTGCCCTGATTTGTTCTATCACTTTTCCCTCCGTGTTGTACTCTATTGTGTCTATCTCTTCTTCACTCTCTTCTCCCGTAGAGTGACAGTTCTCATACTCCTCATCATCCGGGCCCTGTCCTTTTGACTGCTCATCATCCCCTAAGCTTCCCTCTTCAATCTCCTTGTCATCAGTAACTAAAGCCCAGTTATATAACAAGTTCGGGTTGTGGACCTTGGTCCATTTCCATTCTAGTTTAGCTAAAAGGTCACGTAGAGGTTTTAAGTTAGCAGCCAAATTACCGTCCAATTTATTGGTTAGATACTCTACGATTTCCTGAAGCTCTAATTTGTTGTTGGGGATGTGGGACGAGGCCAGTTTGCCCGGGTTGAGTGAGCTTCCTGCCATCATGCAAAGTGGCACAACTGGCTCCTCAGTTGGCATGGTTGCAGCTTTAGCAGTCTGCTGATGTGGTTCTTCCTCATCCGAGAATGGTAGGTCAATGGTTGCCAAAACGTGTATCCAATCCCTCTCATCCTCAGGGCAAGGAATATATCTAGCGAGTGATCCATAGGGTTTGGTCGTTTGAGTATCGCCTTTTAGCATAGCCGAGATGGCAGCTAGGTCAACAGGTGTCGTCATCCAAGTGTCCATCTCTACCCTCACTGCACTAGTTCTATTCCCTAGGAAAATCAACCCATTGCCCCAGTTCTCTATGACACGTGCATTCCTCATCCAAGGTCGGCCTAATACTATGTCATAATCCACTCCCTTCATGACAATGAAGTTTACCAAAAATTGCACATCGGCAATCTTTACCGGCCAATTCTTTAAGACCCCAAATGATCTTACCCTCATTCCGTTTGCTAACGTGACATTAAATCTAGCAGTCTCTACAGGAGGGTTTCCCCATGCCTCTAGGACTGCATGGTTTAGCACACTAACACCGCACCTGTGTCTACAATTCCTTTTTGAGTCATGTCTCCTAAGGCTAGGACGGGCAAAACTGCGTGCATTTCAGTGCCTTTCCAAAAAGCATTGATGTGCAAAGACTTAGGATTTGAGTGTAGAGTTAGACTTGGGATCCGTGTAACTACATCATGATCTTGCGGATCAGCACCCGCAAGTCCTGTGTGTCCCTCGATCAAGTCTTTTAACTCCTGCCACAAGGAATGATTTTGCCAAAGCGGATCCTCCAAGCTTAGAGTTATTGGAGTGGACAACAAGGTTGTGAGGAGGTTATTGGACCCTTGTCTTCCTCTGAGGCTAGCAGTTCTAGGCCATGCACTCTGTTTGCCTTGGTAAGTTTCCCCCTGGCTTTGCTGCTGAGTCGCTCCTAGTGGTGTAGGTATGCTCCGAGCCTATGGTTTTGAAGGTGAGACTGGTGTGCCCACACTGGAGAAGTCGTCCATAGGATCTTCCAATATGGGTTCAGCATCCTCGAGGTGCTTTTGGTCGTCCTTGACCCACTCCTTGACCTTGGCTATATCCTCGAGTTGCCGTTTGGGGTGGGGATATTCCACTACCTTGGCACTCCCTAGCTCAGCTATCTTAGGAGCCGAGGTCTCTGCCTCTGCGTCTGTGACCTTCTTTTCCATTACTAGCGTAGTCGTTTCCTTAGTTTTAAGGGTTATCTTTGCATCGGTTCTCTTTTTCCGTCTCCTCCGGCTTTTCTTCCCCATTGAGGTTGCATCAAGGTTACTTGGCCCTAGCAAGGAGATGCCTGCTTGTTTTGTTTGAGCTCGCGTCATAGCATGTAGTGGGATGGGCATCTCCTCACTACCAAAAGTTTCCACTCCAAAGAGCCCCAAAGGCACCGATGGCATGTTGGCAGAGCTGGTTGATGGCTTCTGCCTAGGACAGTTAGGAAACAGATGTGTGATTCCACACTCTGCGCAGCGGAGATCCGCTTTGTCCTTGTTAGCTTGTTATCGCTCTGGGCAGCGTGATGAAATGTGGCCTGGGTGGCTGCAAGTCCAGCATGTGACCGGATCCTGGCTGGGCCCTCCAAAGTCTCTGCCTCTTCCTCTTCCTCTTCCTAAAGCCATCACCAGCACTGGCCGATAGTCCATCAGGACTGGGTTTCCCTCCTCGTCATAGGATATGTATGGATTGACATATGTCTCTTCCTCATTAGGCTCCTCCACAAAGTGAACAGGAGCATCGCTAGATGGGTGAGTCACAAAAGGCCCTGGTGGCCTGGGTATACCAGTTGGGTTCATCTCCAGTCTAGGCACGGCAGGTCTTGAGTTAGTCGGTGCTGGAAGAGCTAACTGGGCTCCCCTGCCAAAGAAATTAGGTGGCCTATTACCTAAGTATGCAGGGTTGTACTGTTGCGTGTATGGGAATCTCCTCGGCATTCTGCAATGCACTGCATCATGCCCGAATCTACCGCAATTTGAGCACGGCCGAGATCTAGGATCTTAGTACTCAACTGGGAGGTGATTGCCGCCGCAGTACACACATTGTACATGCTATCTCATAGGCTTTCTCATGAGCTCTTGCAACCGTGCAATCTCCATTCTCATCTCTGCCATCCCTTGGTCGTGGTCTACACTCTTTCCCTTATCCTGCACGCTAGCAGTTGCTTTCCCCCCCAAAGTGGTTGATCTCTCAGGGTCCCTCTGGCTTGCACTATCTCGGTTGGTAGTCCTCATGCTACGTTCCTTGAGTTGATCATCTACACGTATTGCCTCCTCGAAGACTCGAGCTAGCACGTCTCGTTCTAAGATGGAGTTACTGGCCAAAGCCTTGTAGAGCTCCTCACTTCGAATCCCGTTCATGAACATTGTAGACACTGCCCTCTCGGTAGGTCGCTCTTGTAGAGGCTGCGCACCTGAGTGACGTAATCCCTAACATCCTCCTTCTCCCTTTGACTGATATTCATCAATCTAACAATGAGGTTATATGAATACCCCGTCTCCGAAAACCTCTTGATGAAGAGGCCCTTAAGGCGAGCAAAGTTTGTACTTTCTGCGTCATCCAGACTAGAATACCAGGTCCTCCCCTTGTCGCCTAAGCACAGGCCGAAGGCTTGGGCTCGCTGCGCAGGGTCAGTAAGACCGTTCGCCTCACATACTTGCTTGAACTGCTCCATGAAGTTGTACGGGTCACTGCTAGGTTCGTATCGAGCTAGTTGTTTTGCTACTATGGGGATTCTAGCCTGCCCTTTAGCCCCTTGTGTGACTCCCAATCCTGACAGTAGCATGGTGACTAGGGCAGTAGCAATCTGTTCCACGGATGTATTGTCCATGAGTCACTTTGCCACCAGTTCACTCAATGTCATGCCAGCCTCTGCTGCCCGTTCCCTCTCTACGTTCGGTTCGGATTTGGCTGCCCCAGCTAGGTCTAGTACTCGTCTAGCCTCGTACATATCCACGTCTTGCTGCAGCCTTCTAGCCCTTTGCTCATGGTTGTAGGCAATTATGCCTTCCAGTGCTCTCTTGATAGCTCTTCTCTCTTCTTCCAGGTTAGCTACCACTTCCTCTACAGGTTTGCCTTGGATCACGGTCTTGGTGAGTAGATCGTAGTCGTGGACTAGTTCCTGGACCGAGGTTGGAAATTCTCCTAAGTCTAATTGGTCTTCCCCTTGTTCACCTCTTGATCTCGACATTGTTTCTGCTTCCAGCTCCATGAGGTTGTCAATGAATCCAATCAGCTCCGGTAGCTTCCACTCCTCTATCTTGTTGCTTCCCGTGTCTTCTTGTCTTCTCCAGGTACTGCTAGTAGGGCACTCAGGCACCTGTCTAAGTCTTGGGGTCTTCTCCTACTAGTGGGTTCCTTAATGTTATTAGATATCATGGTGTGTTCCTTGTTATTTGAAAGCAGCTGCGATCCTTATTCACACGTTGTACTTAGTGCTTTTGTGGTGCTTAGTGCAAAAACAGGCTTTTCTCTTTTCTTGCTGTGCAGACTTAGTGGGGCACAAGAGTGAAGTGCTGATGCAGAAAGTGTTTAATGCAAACTCCACCTTGTTTCCACCCACATTCCCAGTCTGATTTGAGTTCTCAACTCGGTTCCCGGCTATTCTACGGTCTTTCTGTGGGTCTGTACTACGTTTTCTATTCTGCCCTAAGTTCGATTAGTCTCTGAGGTTCTAATGGTCAAATTGGATCTTGGGGGTGTTCAGGGTTGCATCCTAGGGTTAGTTTTGTGGCAAGACCAGCAAAAGATCCTTATCTTTTCCTTCTGGTAGGATGGTCAGATTCTGGGAATTAGACAGAGCTGGTCCGACTCTAGGAGTTGGACGATCCAATTCTTGCAATCGGACAGGTCTGGTCTGACTCTAATAGTCGGACGAGGTTGGTCCGATTCTAGGACTCGTCCGACCCTGGTGGTCCAATTCTGGGAATCGGACCAGGAGGGTGGTCCTATTTTCAAAGTGGTCCGACTATGGACTGGTCCAAGTCTGGCTACGATGGTCCGACTCTAATGGTCCGACTCTAATGGGTAGTCTGAGTGCCACATGGCACGTCCGATCGAGGTGCTGATTCTGGGAATCGGATAGGGATGGTCCGACTCCCTCAGTCGGACGGTCCGATTCTGGGAATTGGCCCCAGGACTCGGGTGGTTCAATTCTGGGAATCGGACCATTGCAAGTTGGTCCGACTGCATCGGCGACGGGTGCGATTCCGATGCGTTTGGATCGCTCTTAATGTCTGCTGCACACAATCACTACAGACTTCCCATATCTGATTAGAGTACTATTGAAAAACACAAGACTCACCTCGAGCAACACGAATCGATGGCACCTAGAATTGTGGTAGCATTTCCTCTTCTCGTGAACCAGAAGCTCTCTCTCTCTCTCACACACACACAAGGCTAACCAAAGAAACGAGGTTTGTCTTGGCCTCGCAAGTCTCTTAAGGTCCTTTCCCAGCACTACAAAACCTTACAGCTAGTTCCCTTTCCCTGTTTCACCCAGAAACTTGAATTTGGTCCCCTGTTTCCCTATTTCCAGCAGCGACCAGAACCTCTGTTTTCTCTTTTCTTACCCTAATCTAACCTTAATCTAGTGCAGCCAACATGCAAAACAGAAATGCAGAATGGTAGTCCTACTCTAATGCTTCCAACAAACCCAAATACTTACTTGTTTCATGGATTAAACCCTCCTAAATCTCCTAGTTATCTCGAGTACCAGTTCACGATACAAACCCTACTTCTATGCTTGATTTGATGCGCGCGACGCTCAAGGCTCGATTCTGTCGATCCCGGCAACGGAACCAAAATGGAGGGGGGCTTCAAGCTCTACCCCGAGACCTACGGACCACTTATTGCTCAAGTGTTTCGAACTGAGCGGCCATGGCTACCTCTCACATAGCCGACGCGCAATGCCTACCTTACGGGTGTAGTGAGCTTACCTTGTTGCTCGATCGGGTACCCTCCTCTTTCTTGCACACCAGTAGCTCCACGATTCTTGAGGCAAGCTCAAGCAACCTCAATCCCTCTCCCATGAGCTTCATCCTCCATAGCCACACGTGAGACAAGAGAAGAGAAGAGAGGAGGGGAAGATGAAGAGAGGAGATGGAGAGCTTCTTCTCCAAGATCCCTCACTCCCACACAATCACTCCCTCACTCCCTTACTCTCTCTCAATCCCTCTCTCAAGCACACGCAAGAAGGCAAGAAACAAGAGAAGAAGAAGAAGAAGCTTTGGCCACACACAAGAATGAGCTTCCCATTCACTTTTCAACTTTATATACATGCCCTACTTTTCATGGGCGGTCATCCCCCTTTTTTACATGGCCGGCCATTAGCCTAGGCCCATTTCTCATTTCCCACCGTTCTAGTCTATCCTATCCCTAACTAATGCATACAATTTGCACAGGAGTGAGCCTGGCGCTCTCTTACAAGGTTTTGGAAGTGTTTTCGCACTTAATGGTGCGCTTTTTACTCTTTTACTCTCCTTGGGCGACTCTAAGACTACTTGAGGATCGTGCCCGTGCGTTTAATTTTTTCCAAGGTCTAGTTGCCAGTTAAGGCGCCTTTTTCTTCTTTTCTTTTTTCCATTTCCCGCTCCTCTGTGCTACGGGCCGCTCCTCTGTGCTGCGGTAAACACTCTATTTCCAGTAGAAACTATAATCCTATTGGCCATATAACAACATCCTCTTGATATCTTTAGTAGAGGGAAGAAGAAGAAGCTTCTGTTAGAATTAGTCCCCTACATCCTACTGGGTGGCACTTTGGACAAGAAAGGTAAAGATGAAGTATTGTAGAGATGAGTTGCAATATACAAGATTGCAATCGTCCTGAAGGGATGCCATGATGAGCCATGTGGTGGACACTTTTCGAGAGAAGCCAAAACCAAGAAAGCTCTACTTGTAGGATATTGGTGGCCTACCCTCCACAAGGATGCCTATAATTATTATAAGCAATGTGATACTTGAATGGGGAAGCCCACCAAAACTAGTGCCATGCCATTGCAACCAATCCTTCCCTTGAAGCCATTTGAGAAATGGGGCATTGATTTTGTGGGGCCAATCGACCCTCCAACCAAAAGGAAGTATAACATATATATCCTAATATATACAAACTATGTGACAATGCGGTGCGAAGCCAAATCTCTCAAACGAGATGATGGTTATAGTGTGACATTTTTCCTATATAAGAATATTTCACTTCCTTTGGCAATATCTTAGAGCTAATAAGTGATCATGGCACTGGCTTTCTAAATAAGATTATGAAAGAGCTAGAAAATATCTATAAGATCCATGATTGCAAGTCCACACCCTACTACCCCATAGCCAATGACTAATTTGGTCACCAATTGCATCCTTTGTTTGAACCTAACAAGGACAATTACTGCTCATAATTGTGATTGGAATGATTGACTTATAGAGACCCTCGAGGTGCACAAAACCTCCCATAAGGCCATAATAGCATAGACACCTTTCTAGTTGGTATATGATATAAAAGCTATTTTTCCTCTTGAAATACAATTTTCCTATTTGTGAGTGTCCATCACAAAATGATTAGGAGATGCCAATTCCCTATAGCACCATCTCCTATATTTGGAATATCTTATACATTAGGGCAAAAAATGCTTCAAAAGATTCACTTTTGTTAATCATGGGATTAAGGAAAGGGCCAAAGAGAGTTTGCCATGTGTGCAAGAATATGGTATTCTTGTCTCCTCCTTTTTGGAGATAGTAGAGTCCACTTCGTGATTCTCTCCTCTCTTTTAGCCAACATCTCCAAACTCTGACATGTTTTGATGGTCCCAAAGTTCTTATTTACTTATAAAATTTGAAAAAATCAGTTATGATAAAGATGTTGTGAGTTTAATAATAACTTTTTTGAAAGTCGAGAGCTTTTGGCATCCCCACTATATTTTCATTAGTCTTTTCAGTATTTCTTCTTTGTTCATTCGTCTTTCTCAATGACCTTCTTTCTTTGCTCATTTACCTTTCTCAGTGATTGAGCACTTTTCTCTGCAAATTCAATCTAAGTATGGCATCCAAAAGGCACCCATCTTGTATAAGAAACTCTTGCACTATCTATAGCCAAGGAGTAGACAAAATTTGGGAGCCCAAAACCTTTTGCATAAACAATTGGGTGGCCATGTTTCCCTCTTGCAAAGGCTCTCACAAGGTCAAAAGAAGAAAAAGAGAGGATATAAAATATCATTGGAAAGGGTGCATCATTACTTTTAAAATTACACATGAAGGGTGGTTAGTCAAAGTGCAACATGTTTACATGGCCAAGGATATGCACTTGTCTCCCTAACGAATGTGTTTGCCAGAGCAGACACATTGTAAGTCTTAAGTATATGATATTTTTTTTCATTTAACCAAGTATTAATATTGAATTCTTGGTTGTAGATATATTTTCATCAACAAGTACTGAATGGCAACCTATGGAGAGTTTGAGTGGAGCTTTCAATGTGATTCATAAGGCATTTGCAGACATTATATATGTTGATGAGACCGTCGGTTCTTTCAATGAGAGAAGAATTTTTATATATTACACACAATATGTGGTTCTGTCTAAAGAGGGTACATATGGACATATTGAGGATTTGCCATTGCTAAGTCTCTCATCTCTTATTTGGAAGGTTCTTGATAAGGCAACCATGCATAGGTTTAAATTCAAAATATGTCAAGATATTCAAAAGTCCATGACAGTTGGAAGGATCTCAAGAAGAGTGACGCCTATCATGATTTATCCCCTTACATATCTTTATGGGCTGCTTCAAAATAGCAAACTTACAGAGAACAAAAGTATCTTGGCTAAGTAGAAATTTTGCAGAAGCAGAACTAGATAACATTGTAGGGAAGCTTTGAAAATCTAGAGAGGTTGACCATAAGGGTGACACCATGAGGTGTATTGTATGCCCCCAATCCTTGTCTCTGTGTTATAGTATAACACGACAAACTCTTGCTTTGGTTTTGATTATAGGAGATACAAACTTAACTAGGCATATGGATTTCCTTGGATTCAGATATAGATTGCACGCCCTTCAATCTTAAGGTGTACGTTATAAAAAAGGAGGTAAATATCACTTCCAATTGGAATCTTAAAGATGTAAGGGATACCTTGGAGATGCTAGACTATACATCCCCAGCATATAAGTTCAAAGTAAATGATAAAATAGTTGGAAAAAGAGCTGAACACTCTTTCTCTTGTATGAGTTGCTTGCCTCCTTCAATTGTAAGCTTCGAGCCATAAATACGAAAACATTGATGACATTACATTTGACAAAAAGCTTTTCATTGAATGAAGAGTTACAAAATTGAAGTGTAGATATACCAAGATCTTGCCATTTGCATCTATTTGTCTTCTTTCAGCTTTGTAACTTCTTCATCATTTTCTGAAAAGATATCTAATCTCCTTGCAATGGATTTTTTCATTGGTTGGTTGAAGAATTTGACTTAGATAGGGGGCCTCTTCTCTTCAGGGGGCTTATGAGAAGATGGATGAGAAAGTGTTGGCAATTCTGTCTTTTTAGAGCTTACCTTACTTGTCTTTCCAGATGACTTGCCTTTTGCCTTACTTTTACTCTTAGTTAAGGATTTAAGTGGTGTAACGTGCCCATTTAAGCATGTTTTAGTGGTCCATCGAGAAACGATTCTAGGCGTTGTCGCTTGGCACTCCCATGGAATGTTTCGAGATTTGTCGCCTAGGGTTTCTTGAGTCCGCCTCGCAATGGAACATCCACAACCGAACCCACTAGGATCGACCTGAAATTTAGGTTTCTAGTAGACAAAGTCTCCTGACAACATCCTAGCATCGAGTTTTGGACATCCTACTTTACGTAGAGATACCCAATCCGAAGTAGATCCATACCGCACTTGGTTCAAAGAGAATGGGAAACGAGAGGGATGTGCTACCCAACCTCTCTGTTTGTAGGGTATAGTCCCATTCCGGTCCCCTAAAACGAGAGGCTTCTCACAAGGTTTACTGACCATGACTTTAGGTATTGTTAAGTTAGAACCCGATTTATGCCGTTTTAGGGGACCGGAATGGGAATATGCCCTACGGGCAGAGAGGTTGAGTGGTGCATTCCTCTTGTTTCCCATTCTCTTTGAACCAAGTGTGATATGGATCTGCTAAAAGGGAGCGACGGATTGAAGGTTGGACTCGAGAGCTATGGCGGGAGAGCAAGAGCAAGAAAGGGAGAGACTAGAAATGGGAACTCCAATAGTCACAATGTGTGACTGGGCCTTCCTTTATTCAAACTGTCACTAAAAGAATAAAGAATAAAGTGACGGTGATGGGTGCCTATCACCTGCAGTGTTCAGTGGCGGTGAGACTGTCAGTGTAGTAATACACGGGCGGCTAGGCAGAGGCGCCTTTATCCCCAACAACCTCCCACTTAAATGCGAATCTGGCCCAGTGAAGAGTGAAAATAAAAAGAAAAAAGACAATACAACATGTACACATGCACAATAGGATGAGGAAAGACATCATCTCATCCCACTCCCATCAACCTTTTGAGGAAGGCAAAGCGCTCTGTAGAGAGGCTTTTTGTGAGCAGATCTGCAGGATTTTGGTCAGTCGAGATCTTGATAAGATCAACAGACTTGTCCTCAACGACCCCATGTATGAAGTGATACCTCACCTCAATGTGCATGGAAGACTGGATTCTTGGCTAACTGAATTAGCACTCATAGAATTCGAATGCAGTGTAGGGATAACATCAATACCAAGGCCAGCAACTAAACCACCCAACCAAATGGCCTCCTTGCAAGCCTTAGTGGCTGCAACATACTCGACCTCTGTAGTAGAAAGAGCCGTGCATTTCTGCACCATGGACATCCAAGAAATAGCACCTCCAGCAAAGGTAAATACATAGCTGGAAGTGGACTTCCTATTATCTGGATATCTTGCATAATTAGAGTCAGTGTATGCCACGACTCCTGTATCCTGGCTGCCATAACATATGCACATATCTGCAATGCCCTTCAGGTACCTCATGATACCCTTCACGGCATCCCAATGCTTCTTGCCAGGTGTAGCTATATAGCATGCCACAACACCAACTACAAAGGTAATATCTGGACGAGTGGCTATCACGGTATATATAAGACTGCCCACTACGGGTGCATAGGGAATCCTGGCCACCTCGGCCCTCTACTCATCTGTCTGTAGACAATAAGCTTGTGATACCTTCACATAAGAGGGCAATGGACAGCCAATAGGCTTTACATCCTGCATGTGGAAGCACTCAAGGACTTTATGAATGTACTCCCTCTGTGACAAGTAGAGGAGTCCTTGATGCCTGTCACGTCTAATGTGCATACCAAGTATGTGAGCGGCCTGTCCCAGATCTTTCATCTCAAAGCTCTTCTTGAGTTGAGCCTTAAGAGCATCTAACTCATCATGAGCTTTCCTTGCTATCAACATATCATCCACATAGAGTACCAAAATCAATAAAGAACCATCACGGGCTTTCTTCATGTAAAGACACGGATCCATAGCACTCTGGCTGTAGCCCTGTGACTGCATAAAGGCATCAAACTTATGATACCACTCCCTAGGTGCATGTTTCAAGCCATAAAGACTTTTCTTCAATTTGCACACTAGGTGCTGCCTGCCAGGTTCTGCAAAGCTCTTAGACCGCTCCATATAAATCTCATCATGCAAGTCCCCATGTAAGAAAGCTGTCTTAACATCCATCTGGTATAAATCCAAGTCAAGCTGAGCAACCAAAGCCAAGACTAAGTGCATGGTGGTCATCTTAACCATAGGAGAAGATTGGGGCATCCACCATTGAAGCTCCCTTGCTTCATATCTCACTTGCCTTTGAACAAGACTTGTTGGAGCTTGTTTGAGGCCTTCCTTGGTTGTAACCGGACCCCTCCGAAGCTTGGCCACCATTTTTTGCAGCCCCAGGACCACCATCTATAGTTGGCGGAATCACGCAGCCCTTCCATATGTGTCTTCAGCATTGACAGTCACAACAGTAGCTCTCCCCCTCCATTGGCACTTGGAAAGGCTCCATTTCGGGCATATATGTTGGCATAGCATTTTGACTGATTTAACACTATTTTGGGACTATCATAATAGTCCACATGCAGTTTATGACAGTGTTACATTGACATTTGATGCTACAGCTTGTTTGGCATTGTCATTTGATGCCCGGTTGGTCCCGTTTGATGCTCGGATGTTAGGGGAATGTATGCCTATTGTTTGGAAACCATTTGGAGCTGATTTTGGTGCTGAAATTCTCAGTTTTGAATAGTAAATCACTGCTATACACAATTGGGCTGAAGTCATTTTACTCATGTATACTTATGCCTATGCTTTTCGGGCTATGTTTCAGACATATATGGTGATGTATTAACACTTGGGGCTCGACATAGAGCTTGGTTTTGATTTGGGATCATTGGTTGAGCTTGAGCTCGCTTTGCAAAGAATTTGGATGCTCTATCTTGGATGTACTTATGGCATGTATGTTGCTTATGTCTGACCAGTCTTGACATGCTTAGCTTATGCCATTACTACATGATGCTAGTTACATTGTTTGGAGCCTATTGCTACTGGAGCTTGACCTTGGATTCTCGAAGCTTACTTGAGCCATTTATTGGCTTGCCAGAGTTGTATCTTGGGATGTACTTGATGTCTTACATGCTTATGGATGCTACATATGGATGCTCTACCGTCCACATGTTTGGGATGTACTAGTGATGTATTGTCTTGGACTTATGTCATTGGCACTGTGTCTTGCCTTGGCTTGAGCTCTTGAGCTCGTACATACAGCTTTTGTGCCAGTGGGAGCATTCTTGAATGCTTATCAGACATTGAGCAGGTGGTACTTTTATGCATTGAGCCGTTACATGCTATTGAGCAGTTATTACAGACACTTGAGACTTTGGGACTTCTTACCTTTTGGGATGATACATTATATGTCTTGGTTCATTGTATGCTTATGAGCTAAGTCTCAGTTTTGGATCCGTATCTTTGTGAACTGACATCTACTTGTGTCAAGTTTTGGTAGTGACAGGAACACTTTGCCCTATTGCCTAGGGGGTGTGCCTACTCATTGCAAATGTTTGTATGACATACTTGGGTGATGGATTCATGCTTATCGACTATCATATGCTTATCCTATGCCCGCATGATGCCAGCTTTGGTCTTGGCAGTATCTGATTGCCTTGGGATCCGATTTTGGTATTGTTAGCTCTCTTTTACTGAAATTTGAAATTTATTACAGCAAGCATATATGTGTGGAGACTGACATGGATTTTTCATGGTGAAACACTCTGAAATCATGTACTTTCACTAGTACTTGGTGGGCAACAGCTTTGGTTCCACTTTCTTCGCCATTTTTTCTCAATTTTTGGTGATTTTTTGGTCATTTTCTGCAGTAAGTAGCAAGCAGTTTTGAACAGTCTATAGTCTTCCAGCCTGCATTATGGCGAGTTTGTCCACTGATCATGCTATTTTCAACATCACTAAGCTTGATGGTACGAATTACTCTTATTGGAAGAGCCAGATTTGGCAGGTGTTGGTGCAGAAATCGCAGATCAAACCTTTCAGGTTAAGCGGGCATCCGCTTGCAACTATGCCAGATGAGGAATGGCTTGAGCTTGATGAGTTATGTAAGTCCACTATTGTATTGTCTCTCATAGAACATGTTCACTATAATGTCTTTGAGGAAGAATAGAGTGCATGGCAATTGTGGGAAAAGATAAAAAATCTCTATGACAAGAAAAGTCTAGCAAGTCAGATGTATTGGCTGAAGCAGCTTATGGATCTACGCATGAAGGAGAATGTGACTATGTCTGCTCATTTGAGCCAGTTCCATGCTATACTCAATAACTTAACTTCACAGGACATCACTTTTGTAGAGGATTTCACTCCTCTTTTCTTGCTTGGTACTCTTAATGAGTCATGGGATGTATTCTGCACTGCATTATGTGCCTCTATTGCTACCTTGAAATTATTTGATGTTCAGAGTGCTCTTCTGCAGGAAGAGGTTAACCGTAAGAATTTGGATGCCTCTCATGTGTCTCATGCTATGACAGTTAGAGGCAGGAATGATGGATATGGAAAGCATGGCAATGGTAGTGGCCGTGGATGGGATTCTCAGAAATCTCAGTCCAAGTCTCGTGGGAAGTCATGTAGCAAATCCCGTGGCAGAAATGCAGATGTTACTTGCCACCGTTGTGGGAAAAAGGGCCACATTAGGCCTCAATGCCATGAATTGCGCAATGAAAGGCGCAAAGATAAGGGGAAAGACAAAGTGCAGGATAAGTCTTCTGATCGATCATAGTACCTGCAAAGTCCAGTGTTAAAATTGAAGAGATCAATGTTATGCAGCCTGAGAATGTTGATGATGATGATTATATCCCAGCAGCTTCTTCTAGTGCTTCGCAGATGACAGAGATACACTCTATGTATGTACAGTGTTGGCTCTTGGACTCAAGTGCGTCCTTTCATGTGACACCTTGCAGAGAGTGGTTTCATTCATACCATACTGTTTCGGGTTCTGTGCGCTTGGGTGATGACAGCTCTCTTGATATTGTGGGCATTGGTGATGTTAGGTTGCAGTTTCCTTCTGGAAGCAGTTTTGTTATGCAGGATGTACGTCATGTACCTGCTTTGACACGTAGTCTCATGTCAGTTGGACAGCTTGATGACGCAGGATATCATGTATGTTTTGGAGACTCTTCATGGAAGATCACTCGTGGCAGACTTGTGATTGCAAGAGGTGCCAAGGCTGGTAGTCTCTACCCCTTGATTGTATCAGCTTCTTCCCTTGATCATGTTTTGTCTGTGGATTCTATCCCACATGTATCTCTTTGGCATGCCCGTTTGGGCCATATGTCTTTGTAGGGAATGAAAATGCTTTCTGGTGCAAACTACCAGCTAGAAAAAAGGAGACGAATGACCATAATAACCAGGGAAGTGATGACATTAAAAGAGGGCTTACTGCCCCTTGATTATGCATGTTTTGATTCATGTGAGCATTGTCTTTATGGCAAGTAGACTAGGTCTACGCATAAGAAGTCTGGTAGGCCACGCATGAGTGAGCCCTTGGCATTGGTACATTCAGATGCCTGTGGGCCCATGCCTTGTCAATCTATGGATGGTGCAAAGTATTTTGTTACGTTCATAGATGATTTTTCACAGAAAGTTTGAGCTTATCCCATTAAGCTGAAAATCGATGTATGTTTTAGAGATAGCTTGCATTAGTTGAGAACCAGTCTGTGTATAGGCTAAAATGCCTAAGGACAGATAATGGGGGTGAGTATGTCTCACGTGCTTTTGAGCAGTTGTGTGATGAGAGGGGTATTAAGCGTCAGTTGACCGCCCCCTATACCCCCCCTAGAATGGTTTGGCTGAGTGGATGAATAGAACCATCCAGGAGTGTGTATGCACTATGCATAGCCATGGAGGCCTACCACTGATCTTTTGGGCTGAGGCAGTTAGTACAACTGTGTATGTCATAAACATATCACCCTCTAGTGGTTTGGATTTCCAGGTTGTAGAGGAGGTATGGATTGGAAAACCTCCCTCTTATGCGCATCTCAGTGTCTTTGGATGTGAGGCATTTTGCCATGTGCCCAAGGATAAGAGAAGTAAGCTAGATCCCAAGAGTGTCAAATGCATTTTCCTTGGTTATGGGGATGTAGGCGAGATCGGTTACCATCTCTGGGATCCACAGGCGCGGAAAGTCATCTGCAGTCATGATGTAGTCTTCTATGAAGACAAAACACATAGGCAGCCTGAGAAAGTTGTTGAGATCCACATGGTCATATTTCAGGAGGAGCCGAGAGCTCCCGCACAGCTAGTTGGATAGACTACATCTGCAGAAGATGCTCATGGTCAAGGTGTTGGATAGGTAGTTGGGCAGGCAGCAAAGCCTGCTGTGAGACGGTCTACTGGAGACAAACATCCACTTGATAGATTTCAGCCCTTGATGCATTATGTCTTGGTTACAGATGCAGGAGAGTCTTTCACCTATGATGAGGCTATGCGCAAGGGTGACAGTCACTCCTGCGAGAGAGCTATCCAGTCTGAGATAGACTCCCTACATAAGAATGACACTTGGGATTTGGTTTCCTTACCTACGGGAGCAAGAAGGCTTTGCCATGCAAGTGGGTGTACAAGCTAAAAAGTACCCTTGGACACCCCAAGCGAGACTTGAGAACTGAAGTAAACCCTAAAGAAAATGATGAAATACCTCTTATGTAATGCCTTGAACGTGCCCAACAATGTCGAGAAGGTGCTCGGGAAGCCGGGGAGTGATGGGAGCTCAAAGGATTCGGATATGGCTGCCGAGAAGGAGACCAATGCAAGTAGGGAGTCGATGGGATACTGAGAATGCCATGAACCAAGCTCAAGAGTCAGAAAGAAAAGCTCTGATACCAGTTGAAAGGGAGCAACAGATCGAAGGTTAGACTCGAGAGCTATGGCGGGAGAGAGAGAGCAAGAAAGGGAGAGATTAGAAATGGGAACTCCAACAGTCACAGTGTGTGACCGGGCCTTCCTTTATTCAAATTGTCACCAAAAGAATAGAGAATAAAGTGATAGTGATGGGCGCTCGCGCCACCTGCAGTGTGCAGTGGCGGTGACTGTCAGTGTAGTAATACATGGGAGGCTAGGCAGAGGCGCCTTTACCCCCAACATTTGCTTCGGATCAGATATCTCTACTTAAAGTAGGATGTCCAAAACCCAATGCTAGGATGCTATCATGAGACTTTGTCTACTAGGAACCCAAATTTCAAGCACCTCCTGCACCCACGAATGCTGACATGCAAGAGAATAAATTCCTTCTCAAGCAAATTAAGGCACCCGAGTTTGATGGAGAAGTCGATGGATGATTATTTCTCTACTTCAGGAACTGCCTCCATGAATCAAGCAATGATTGGCATACTGAAGCTAGTTGGCCAGGCTCGATTATGGTGGAAGAAATGGTGCAAAGATCAAGGTATTTCTGAAGCCGCTGTCACTTGGGCTCAACTAAAAGATGTTGTACAAGGACGATAACTTCTGCCAACCTACCAGACTTTGAAGATGAATGAATTCTTCAAGCTCAAGTAGCTAGAATTAACCTTGGAAGCTTACTACTCAAAGTTTGTAACCCTATTAAAATATGCGCCACCTATGGATATTGCACAGCAAGTATCCAAGTTTTGCCATGGCTTGAACACTTCTTTGAACCATCATCTTGAAGCAATGCGTCCAACAGACTTGCAAGATGCATTACTTCGAGCGAATCCAATTGTCCAAGAACTTAAAGCGGGCAATTGTAGCAAAGATGACTCCCGAGATCAGGGTAAGAGATGCCATATGTGCGGAGAGATAGGGCACATCCGTAGGAGATGTCCCTACTGTCAATGCTTCCATTGTAATGAGCTAGGACACATCCAAGTAGACTACCCTGATCTAAGTTCAGAAGACATTGAGCCACCAAGAAAACGAAGCTACATAGGTGCAGTCTATGGATATATAGAGGAATTAGATGAAGACGAAGACCTAGAACTTACAACACCTCTTCAGGATGACTAAAAATCCTAGAAGCTTAATCAACATATAACACAATTGAGAATAAATCCTACTCTTGTACCTATGGTTAATTGGTAGTAATATGAGTTGCACTACCCAAAACATTAAGAGTAGCACAATGAATGCATGGTGGGTCCTAACCCATAGGCCCTAGGTCCCATTAATGCTTGTCTTCCCCAGTTTCTCTGGAGATGAGGATATCTCGATTTCTCTAAGGGGAGGAGGATGTAATATTTCCACGCAATAAAATTTAGTTAGTTAGTGATTTAATAAGTTAGTAAGATTACTAACTAAAGACTAAATAAGGTAAAAACTAACTAACGTTAGTAGCTAATAATTTTTATTTAATAAAAAATATATTTAAAAAAATCGAGAGTTGTAAATCTGATATTTTTCTCGGATTGACAAGTGTAGCCACCCTTCACGAAAGTTACAACGTGAATGGGACTTATAAGCCTTATTAATCACTAGTATTAATGTGTATAGTTTGATGGTCCAAAAATATTATATTTTTGGGAAAAAACTAGTATATTTTAGATATTATCCTAAAAAGATAGAACTGAAAGTCATTTAAAAGAAAAGACAAGTGATGTTTTAGTTAGTTTTGGAGATTTTATAAAAAGAAAAAAATAAAGAAAAGTGACTAACAAAATTGCACGCGTTGCGAACGCAGTCTACCGGTAGTAGACATCACTTTGAACAGAGAAAAGGAGTGAATTGAGAGCTTTCTAAACAAGTGTCTTGGCGTTTTACCCCCCTTATGGAGCCAATGAAACCATCAGATTTATGATCTGACCATCAGATCAGTGAGTCTTCTAAGAGCCCCTCCACTCTTGTTCTTAGCCTTATCCCCTCCTCTCTAATTCATTATAAATATGAGGCATGCGGATGCACAAGGGAGCATAAGGAGACCCTGAGAGGTTGCGAGTGAGAGGTAGAGAGAAGGATACCCCTCCGAGAGAGAGAGAGAGAGAGAGAGAGAGAGAGAGAGAGAGAGAGAGAGAGAGAGAGAGAGAGAGAGAGAGAGAGAGAGAGAGAGAGAGAGAGAGAGAGAGCTCAATTCTCTCTATCTCGTTCCTTAACTTAGCCATCTACTCTTATGCTCTCTCATCTCAAATATATTCTGCCTTCTTAATCTCTTGAGTCTACTTGTGAACGATGGCCTCCAAGTGAAGAATGTCACTTGCGGATGGCAATCCTACAACTAGCAACGAAGATTCGGGTGAAGGTGTCAATCCAATTACGGTACCGGTCGTAAGTAATGTATTTCTAAATTGATAGATGCTTGCTTTGATTCTTGCATGAGATACATTAGGCTTCATGCTATGATGTACGAGAATAGGTCATGGGAAGGGATGAGCCTTTTCTCACATATTTGAAAGATGGAGTTTGCAAAGTGCATGTATTAAGGAAAGTTAATTGCACTTAGTTATGTATGACTTATTCCTTTTGATAGAGCAATCGTTTAGGGGTTATGAATAGCATAATCGTAAAAAGAATAACATTAGAATTGTGCATACAAGTATTAAGTAAATTTTGCTTAGAATCGCTCTTTGATCCCAAGGGGGAGAGCGAATATGCAAGGGAATTATTATCATGTCTATTCTTGTATTGTTTGGAAAAAATACAATTAGTTTTGTTAGTTGATTGAACAACACCCTAAATTTTTTTCTTTAAATCAATTGATTGTTGCATTGTGATTTGGATAAGTATTCCAAGGCTTGTGTTGATGGAAAATGCATGGCAGAGGTCTATAATGACAAGTTTCCATGGGAATAAATGAATGTTTTCCTAAAATATGATATTAGGGTTGATTGCCTTGATCGTGCTTGACTCTTAATTGGATTAATTAAGGAATGATATTTTACACGCATGGATCATCTTCAAGATCGCACCATGGATTACCCCGAGAGGGAACTGCTCGATTCACAGGCCGATGGTTGAGTGGTGAAAAGGCCAACCACGAAAATGACATCTCACTCCTAGACCTCTTGTGGGTCAAGTGGAGCTCTAGACACCCCTTGCTTGTCCAGAATGGAGTTGGAGATCCCCGTGAGCCCAACGTCTAAGGGGTTGGAAGATCCTATTCTAGATAAAGGATGGAAATTCAATTGCATGTGATTTGAACTAGGTACTTCTATTGGACAGAAGGGATACATAATTCTCGTGTATGGGAAAGAGACAAAGAGTAACTTGAAGATAAATTAAGAAACTTGTTTGTCAAAAGATCTACTTGCTCTGTTTTCGGTCTATGCTGTAAATTATGCAAACGAACCCTGTTCCCTAAAAGGCTAAATTAATGAAGTTGATTTTAAATGTTACACATAAATGTGGTAGGACCTAATTAAAAAAATAAAGCTATCAGGGAAAGTGGATGGGCGGGATCCCCGACGGGTCTATCCTACGGATGGGTGGTCCCAGACAACTGGGAGGCTTCTCACAAGGTTTACCGACGATGACTTTAGGTATTGTTAAGTTAGAACTCGATTCATGCCGTTTTAGGGGACCGAAATGGGACTATGTCCTACGGGCAGAGAGGTTGAGCGGCGCATCCCTCTCATTTCTGATTCTCTTTGAACCAAGTGCGGTATGGATTTACTTTGGATTGGGTATCTCTGCGTAACGTAGGATGTCCAAAACCCGACACTAGGATGCTATCAAGATACTTTATCTACTAGGAACCTAAATTTCATTGATCCTAGTGGGTTCGGCCGTGGATGTTCCATTGCGAGGTGGACTTATGAAACCCTAGGCAAAAAACCCCGAAATATTCCATGGGAGTTCCAGGCGGCGACACCTAGAATCATTTCTTGATGGACGGCTAAAACGTGCTTAGATAGCCGATAGGCAGGCATGTTACAAGTGGAGGAGAGTCGAGGTCGATTGGCATGATTACCTTGTCCAAAATTAACTCCATACATCTCTTTCTTATCCACCATGTGTATGAATCAGGGTAATCTTGGCATTGCAAGGAAAGTTGTAATAAGTTGTTAGGGCAATGATAGTTCGTACTTGTAGGGAGTAAAAACAAAGAAATGGAATGCTTATAAAATTTAATAACAATCTTGCTAAAAAAACTAATAGACATGTTGCTAAAAAAAAAAGAGCTTCTCATTCACTTTTCAACTTTATATACAAAACCCTAAATCCCTTTTGGGCGGTCCCCTTATCCCCTTTTTTACATGGCCGGCCGTGGCCTAGGCCCTTTTTCCCATTGTCCTTCTATCTTCCCAGCTTCCTTTCCACCACCCGTCTACATTTACAAATTGCACGGGTGGCACTCCTTAAATTAAATCATGATGCACTTGCGCTCTTTTACAAAAGTATTGACTTGCGCTTTTCCTTGTGCATCTTTTTCCCTTATTTAGGACTTTTCTGCGCTTCTTGTATTTCTAGATTTTTCTTGGCGCACCTTTGTCTTCCATTTCACTTTGCCTTGGCCTTTGTCTTCTACTTTAGCTTTTCCAGTTTTTCCACCTTGTTCATCTAACGGTTAACATTACCCCCCTCCTAGACGAGTGCCAGTCCCATGACACTCACCGTTGTAGGTAGCAGGCTTTGGCATGCACTGAAAGCGTGGGTTGAAGGGACATCGGTGGTTGCCATGGAGTATTGTTGGTGGTGGTGTGGAGGAAGGTCTTTGGGGGCACATTGATGGCCTAGGTGGCTGGTAGTAGGGTTATTGGAGTTGGTGGTAGGGCTGTTCTTTATTGGGGATTGCACTGATGGCCAGCACAAGTGTTGGTTTGTTGGGGATTTTGCACATGACGATTCTTAGCGGGCTTGGAGGATGATAAAGGATAAGAATTCAGAGTTGGGTGTCAATGAAGAGCGAACGACACTTTCGTTGGAGTCTTCAATACCTACAATTGAAAACCTCTCATAGGTGGTCTCTCCCTAGGGGTAGTGCTAGTCTTCTCTAATTTCTCTAGTGAGAATATCAATATATATTAAGCTCCAATGTCCTCTGCAAAGTTAAATGTTAGTAAGAAACACATACTATAAAAAGAAGTATACATTAAGTCCTTTGCAAAATTGCATACCTTTTGACATAAGGAAAAAAAATATGGTAGTTTATAATTGGATTGAAGGTTTTGAAAAATAATTCTATGTTTGAACGAGATCTTGAAAACAATTCCATTGATAATAATGGATCAATGACAAATATAGTGTTAGAGATTTCTTGACTAAGAGAAGCAATCAATATCCTAAAACCAATATAAAAAACAAAGGAATGTCAATTGTTATGAACAAGACTATCATTCCATTAAAAAAAGAGAGAGTAAAAAAGCCTTACCTTATGCAACAAAAGACTACTGAATCTGTCAATTGAATATCTTTCTTAACAAGCATGGATTTTCCCTCAGGGAAAATACTAAGATAGTCTTCTGAAGAAGTGCAAGAGACATTCATAACCATTTCCCCATATATCTTCCCCATTCTCTTCAGATTGACAAGACCAAGGACAATGCTTTTCCTCTTGCAAACTTCATCCTCTGACTCTATAGTCTCTTGTGGTCATTCTTGATGGGCATCAGGGGGGGCGGTCTTTGTAGGGTATAAATGTGTCACCTCCTCAATCACTGGCCGTTTCTCTCTCTTAGACAATTTTGGAGGAATGTTAAGGATCTCAAATTCTTTTTTATAAGTAGTGGGCAAGGGCCTCAATACCTTGTTGACGAACCTATACCTGATTCTGCTGACCATACTAAAGTCTTTGTTCATCAAAGCCACTCTATGAGTGTGGGCAACATCAATGTAAGCATCGTTCATAAAATCAATAACGAAGTCTTCAGCAGCCTCATGAAGGCAAAGAATGGCTGCAAGCTGCCACTTTTTTTGCATGCCAACTTCAATGGACACCCTTGATAATCTATAAGAAATGTCTTTGACAACTTTGATAAATGCTGTCTTTGGAATCACATGCTATGTAGCTCTTTGTGCCTTCCTTATCTCACTAAAACATTTTTGAACATAATAAAATATAGACTTTCTCTTTCTCTTGGACTTGGAAGGGTCTTCTTTTGTGCCTTCCTTATCTCACTAAAACATTTTTGAACATAATAAAATATAGACTTTCTCTTTCTCTTGGACTTGGAAGGATCTTCTTCTCCATGGGCATAAGAGGGTCTAGGTTGCTCTATTTGTTGAATAGGGGCTCTAAAAGGGAGGTTGGAAACTTGGCAGTTGTAGGGGAGGACTGTACATGATGAAGCTTACTCTAGGTAGGTGAAGACAGTCTCTCTACACTAGATTACTTAGATTCCATGGCAGGAGATTGAGGGCAACTTGGGGTAGGTGGGATCTCAAGAGGAAAAGATTGAGGAGCTGATGGCCTTGTCTCCTCCTCACTCTCTTTGCTATCTATATACACCTTCCTTGTAGTATGCTTTGTCTTAGCCATGAACCTGTTGAAAAATGAGACTAGTAGAACATTTTAAAACCATGAGTAAGAAACCTTAAACCCCAAACAGGAACAACAAATACATCGCGATAGGAGAAAAACATGGGTTTGAAGTGAAACTCCTCACATTGTATTTGTGGATGACTGATATGGCACGATAGGAGTAAAGCTCTTGTTGGAAATGAAGCACTCACACTGTATTTACTGATGACATATAGATGAACGATATGGTGCAATAGGAGCAAAGCATGAGTTAGAAATGAGATACTCGCACTGTATTTGTTGATGACATATGGATGACCAATACGGTGCAATAGTAGAAAAGCGCGGGTCTAAAATGTTACTCCTCACGCTGTATTTTGCTGATGACATACAGATGACTGATATTGTGCGATAGGAGAAAAGCACGGGTCTGAAATGAAGCTCCTCGTGCCATATTTGTGGATGACATACGAATGAGCGATACGACACAATAGGAGTAAAGCGCGGTTTGAAAATGAAGTTTCTCATGTCATATTTGCGCATGACTGATACAATGCAAATACAATGAAGCACATGTTTCAAAATCACCTACTTGCGTCGTATTTGTGGATGACCGGTACAAGGTGATGCGACAATCATTGATCTCGATGTTGCTGTGCATTCGCAGTTGTGGATTCAAAAAGTGAGCCACGTAAGCTAGCATCGATCTTTACCTGCGGGCTAGGTGACACATGGCACTGTTTATTTGGCTAGGGTTTGCATAGGCCATTCACGTGGCTGTCTACGTGGCTTTCCGCATGGCAAATATTTCTCGGTCTATATAAACAAGTGGTTAGGCATTTATGATTTTTTTTTTGCAAATTATCAAGCCTAGCTAGAGTTGAGGTCCACTTTTAGTGTTTCTTATGTCAATTTGCACCATTTCGTGTATCCCTTGATACGAAGCAAGGAGATATTGTTCTTGAGGTCGCTTGCCCATTTTCACATCGTATCGTAGATCCGCAAATACGAAGCGAGGAGGCATTGTTCATGAGGTTAGGTAGTATACACTTTTGCACCGTATCATAGATCTACAAATACGAAGCGAGGAGGCATTGTTCGTGAGGTCAAGTGCACACTTTCACGTCGCATAATAGATTTACAAATATGAAGCAAGGAGACATTGTTCGTGAGGTCGGGTGCACTACACTTTCACGCCATATCGTGCTTTCACTCATGTTTGAACCCAAGGATATTGCAAGCTTCCAAGGGCAGGTAATTCCTACTAAAAAAAGAAGAAGGTCAACAAGGGCTTTTGGTTGTACTACCTTCTCCCTTGAAATTCCTACAGCTTCCTCCCCTTGTTTAGTAGCAAGTGTGGAAATGCCTAGGAAGTCTCCAATCAAAGGAAAGTCACCATTGAGGGTTTTTGGATTGTCTCAAATTGTAACGTGCATACCTATCGGCTGTCCAAGCACGTTTTAGCGGTCCATCAAGAAATGATTCTAGGCGTCGTTGCCCGGTACTCCCATGGACTGTTTTGAGGTTAGTCGTTGCCTAGGGTTTCTCGAGTCTGCCTCGCAACAGAATGTCCATGGCCAAACCCACTAGGATTGACTTGAAATTTGGGTTCCTAGTAGAGAAAGTCTCCTGACAGCATCCTAGCATCGGGTTTTGGACATCCTACTTTACATAGAGATATCCAATCCGAAGTAGATCTATACTGCACTTGTTTCGAAGAGAATGGGAAATGAGAGGGATGCATCGCTCAACCTCTCTGCTCGTAGGGCATAGTCCCATTCCAATCCCCTAAAATGGCATGAATCGGGTTCTAACTTAACAATACCTAAATTCATCTTTGGTAAAACCTTGTGAGAAGCCTCCCAATTCTCTGGGACCTTCCAACCGTAGAATGGACCTGTCGGGGATTCCGCCCACCTACTTCCCTTGATAGATTTAATTTTTTAATTAGGTCCTACCACATTTATGTGTGACATTTAAAATCAACCTTATTAATTAAGCCTTTTAGGGAATAGGGTTCGTTCACGTAATTTACAGCGTAGACACGAAAACAGAGCAAGCAGACCTTTTGATAAACAAGTTCCTTAATTGATCTTCAAGTTAATCTTTGTCTCCTGCCCATAGAGGAAAATTATGTATCCCTTATGTCCAACAGAAGTACCTGGTTCAAATCACATGGCACCAAAATTTCCATTCTTTATCTAGAATAGGATCTTCCAACGCCCTAGACGTTGGGCTCACGGGGATCTCCAACTCCATTTTGAACAAGCAAGGGGTGTCCACTCCACCTGACCCACAAGCGGTCTAGGAGTGAGATGCCATTTTCATGGTTAGCCTTTTCACCACTCGACCATCGACCTGTGAATCGAGCAATGCCCCCTCGAGGTAATTCACGGTGCGATCTTGGAGATGATCCAGACATGCAAAATATCCTTCCTTAATTCATCCAATTAAGAATCGAGCATAATCAAGGCAATCATCCCTAATATCATCTTCTAGGAAAACATTTATTTATTCCTCATGGCTACTTGTCACTACTGACCGTTGCCATGCTTTTGTCATTAGACATAAGCACTTGGAATATTTATCCAAATCACAATACAACAATTAGTTGATTGTAAAAAGCATTTAGGGTGTTGTTCAATCAATCCAACATACTAATTGTATTTTTTCCCAAATAATACAAGAATGGACACGATAATAATTCCATCGCATATTTGCTCTCCCCCTTGGGGTCAAAGAGCGATTCTATGCAAAATTTACTTAATACTTGCATGCACAATTCTTAATGTTATTCTTTTTACGATTATACTATTCATAATCCCTGATTGATTGCCCTATCAATGAATAAGCCATACACAATGGTTTTGATGGTGGTGGTGGTGGTGGTGGTGGTGGTGGTGGTGGTTGGTGGTGGTGGCGGTGGTGGTGGCGTCGTCGTAGTAGTAGTAGTAGTAGTAGTAGTATGGTGATGTAGTAGTAGTATGGTGGTGGTGGTGGTGGTGGTGGTTGGTGGTGGTGGTGGGGGGGGGGGGGGGGGGTGCTGTTGCCTGTGCTTGGTTCGGTTGGTCTTGCTTTTGTTGCCAGTTGTAGGATTGCCATCCGCACGTGACATTCTTCACTTGGAGGCCATCGTTCGCAAATAGACTCAAGAGATTAAGAAGACAAAATAGATTCGAGATGGGAGAGCATAAGAGATGATGGCTAAGTCGAGGATCGAGATAGAGGGAACTGTGCAGCCTCTTGGGGTAACTCTTCTCTCTCTCTCTCTCACACACAATCTCTTGGAGGGGTATCCTTCTCTCTACCTCTCGCAACCTCTCGGGGTTTCCTTATGCTTCCTTGTGCCTCCCCATGCCTCATATTTATAATGAATTAGAGAGGAGGGGATAAGGCTGAGAACAAGAGTGGAGGGGCTCTTGGAAGACTCGGTGATATGATGCTTAGATCATAAATTTGATGGTTGCATTGGCTCCAAAAGGGGAGTAAAACTCCAAGATACTTGATTAGAAAGCTCTTAGTTCACTCATTATTTTCTTTGTTGTTCGAAGTGATATCTACTGCATGTAGACTCCGATCGCGGTGCGCACGATTTCGTTAATGACTTTCTTTATTTTTTTCTTTTTATAAAAACTCCAAAACTAACTAAAACATCACTTGTCTTTTATTTTAAATGACTTTCAGTTCTATCTGTTTAGGATAATATCTAAAATATACTAGTTTTTTTGCCCAAAAATCTAATATTCTTGGACCATCCAAACTATACACATTAATACTAGTGATTAATATGGCTCATAAGTCTCGTTCACATTGTAACTTTTGTGAAGGGTGGCTACAGTCCTTGTCAATCCGAGAAAAATGTCAGATTATGACTCTTAGTTTATTTTAAAATATATTTTAATTAAATAAACATTATTAGTTATTAATGCTAGTTAGTTTTTACCTTATTTAGTCGTTAGTTAGTAATCTTACTAACTTATTAATTGACCAACTAACTTTCGAACTAACCGACTAACTTTTATTGCATGGAAATATTACACAAATCATAGAGGTTTTTCCATTAGAATGGCTCCTAGACTTTCTTATTCAGAATGGCATGGAGTTATCTTATTATGGAACTGCAAATGATATTTTCAACCTTGACTTGGATATTGACCATGTATTGAACTCATGTAAGAAGTTTTTCTTGGAGGAGTATGTTGAGTTTGAAAGGCTTGCATTTCCGATAGTTGAAAAGGATGCAAAGGAATATGTTCACATACCTATTGGGAGCTCACCTTCAGAGAAGGCTTTGTTTTCAAGAAAGTGTACATCTCATTCTCTTGACCAATTTTGTACCTCTGATTTGTTTTGTTCTACTCATTCTAGGAAATGTAGGCTAATGTCCAAAACGGTTGCATTCATTGCATTTACTCTTGTTAAATATCCGATTAAATATGATGAACAACAATTAGAGGGTCCAAAATGTTCCAACTTCTGCCTTTTGGACGAGGTAGCAAATGACAAGGATGTAGAAAAATGTTTGGACCCTGAGCAAGAAGCATATATTGCTGGCAAACTAGATGTTGCCCAATTCAAAGCTGAGACCATTACTGAAGAAAACCATGCAAATGCAGATCTTGTATGTGACTCTTCTTTTTATACTGTTGCTTCACTTCCAACTTTCCCTATCAAGGACAAGGAATACATATTGCTAACAGAATTCCAAAGGCTCTTCAATCTTAGGGAGGATTATTGTTTAGCCATCATTGCGGAGGCTTTTGATGCTGCAAATGGCATTGTTGACATCGAAAATGAATCAAAAGAAGAGTTACTTAAACTTGACACCGAAATTACGACGACAAGTTTATTGAAGTAGGGGATGCCCTTTCTCTTTGTTTTCATAAGGCAAAGAATGTCGAGGAAGAGTATGGGATTACTGAAGAGGAGTTCCACGGCCTTCAAGATCGACTTGGAATTTCCCATTTTGGAAGATAAGAGTTGCAATATGTTAAAGAATTGGAAGATATACCAATGAGGCACAATAATCAATTAACATATGGAATCCAACTAAGCTAGAGAATGATGAAAATCAATTGGTAGTATTATCTCAAATTCTGCAAGATATACATTAATATGTTTGATTTCAACATTCATTTGACATTTATCTTTTTTTACAATTGGAGATTGAAGATTTCGTTAACTTGTTGGGATGGGGTAAAGGGACAAGAGTTGATATTAGTTCACTGAAAGATGTTGCACTTGGCCATTACTTAGCAAGGATTGATTGGCATGTTTTCTTGGTATTTCATAACATATTCTCATAGGAAGAAACATGGCCTATACTGTGTATCAAGGTACTTACAAGGCTACTTGGTTTCTCTTGGTTACAGTACAATGCACACAAGGTGATGTTTTTGGAGAAGACTACGACAATTAGGATTTTTGGTTATGGTCCTAGTTTCTCTACTTCTAGAGCAGGATACTTTCTAGCCCTCTCATCTTATGCTTTGGCAGAGCAAATCGAACTTATATAAAATCAATAGTTGGCTATAAGAGAAGAAAATTTTTGCATTATAGAGGAGATATCCCGGAGGGGGAGAATGATGTAAAGGCTCCTAAGAGCTAGCTTTTGTACTTTTCTTTCTTGAAAAATACTATGAATTCTCAAATTGTAGTATTCAAATATGTTTGAATTGTCATCGAAAAAACCAATTGAATAGCTCCTCAAGAGCATTGCTTTTTGTAACTCCTCCTCCATGTCTTGTGCTTCGAAAAAAACTTGTACATGCTTGATAGTGAGATTTTTTCATGCCTTGGCCGCTATAAGTTGCTAGGGGGCCTTGCTTCTCCACAAAATAAGGCCCATGGATATGAAGGATATGCTACAAATTTATAAGAGTAATGATCATTTTATGCCAATGGAAATTTTATCAAAGAAATCTTGGATTAAATATTCTCTCTTACCAAATAAAATGTGATATCGTTTTCTCCCCATGCCTCCTTTATTGCTTGAAAAAGATTTGTAATCAAACATTTGAACTCTTCTGGATACGTGCAAGTTTTCGTTTGTTGCTTGAGGAGCTTTAGGAAGACATCGAGATGTCTCCAAACCTCCATCCTTAGAAATGCAAGTCTTGATGTGGTTTCAACATTTGTCGTTATCCCACATAGCTCTCTCTAATGCTCCCAAGTAATGCTCATCTATTTTTCTGTATGGTTACTTAAAAAACGTCTAGCTTTTGAGCCTCCCATTGAGACATCAGCCAAGACATCTCTTGTTTTTCTTGAAAGTGTTGGATTTTTTCTGAACTAAACTTGACCTCCATGAAAACCCATTTTGGAGAGTAATGCCTCACATTTGTCAATACACTCATCGGATAAAGACAAAGGCTTAATTGAGTATGCATAATCGAGATGCAACCTGAGAAGTTTATCAATAATTCTAACCTCTACATGCAAAGTACATATATGAACATTTGTAAGAGGAATTGAAAGAATTGGATCCGATATATCTTCCTTGTTTTTTTTAAAACTTAGATCTATAGAGTCTCTAGTTGGGGCTCTTCTTACAGGGGCACAAGTTGCTCCAATCTTTAGACCCAACACTTTCCATGCAATAAATATAAGGATATTTTGCATTTGCCCCATTACATATTCCAAGCATACATTTGATAGTTTTCAAGTCAGCGCTCATGTGCCATTCCACATTAAAATTACCAACCCCATCAACAACCAACATTTCTCCTTCACTTTGAGACTTAATCATGTTTGGAATACCTATACGAGTAAACAACCATTTCAGTGTTTGATGATTCTCAATTGGTACTACCTGAGCTACACCAACCCACCAAATCTCCATCTCAGACTGGAACTTATGCATTGGTGCTCGACTCCTCTAATGTGAGTCTATACATGTGAACCATTGCAATTTGCACTCTTCTTTGATCAACCCATATATGGTTAAATACATTGTATTCAAAACTAGTTTTTTTTTGTCTTTTCATATGGCATAGATGCTTCAATATGAATGTATTTCCCGAAAACTTGTGGAATCTTAGATTCATGGCAGTCCTCGCAACCAATACTCTTAGGGCTTGAGGTAACCCAAATGCAGTTATTCTATTACATTTTAGATTTTTAAATCATAATCTTGAGATAGCCCAATAACCTTTTTGACTAATGCCCACAGTATCACATGTCTCTACAATTTCGTTTGGTTTTACTGTGTCCTTTAAGTCCTTCACCAATTCTTTGAGAGTTGGGCCTCTCAAATCCATATTTTGAGGTGACCTAAGAATCCTCAAACTATCATTCTTATTCATGGTCTCTTTTAAAAAACAGATTCTCTCCTCACTCTCTCGAATATTAATACCCGACATGTTAGAGACATATTTCTTTGCAAGATTAAATATTCTTTTCTTTACTCTCTCACATAAGCTAGTTATATTTTTTAATGGTCTCTTTCTCTCTCTTAATCCTACTGGAGTTTTCTTTAAGTGTGCTAGCTTGTCTTGTAATGACTTATTAGCATTTTCCAAAATGTCAATCTTATTTGCAAGCTCAGAAATGCTTGTCTATACAATAAATAATGATTTTTTCATTTCATTCATTTGAGCCATGTATGTGTAAGATGTAGAGTATAACCTTTTACAATACCCAAGCATCCCATTATAACCTTTCCCAACATATTTGACATAGTCATGAATACTAAAAAAATTAGGAGGTTTACGTGTTGAAGGATCCTTGGGATAAATATTTCCATCTACCCACAAATCTATATGTTTCTTTCCTTGAGTTCGCAATTTGTTGGCCTCCATCTCATCTGTTAGTACTCGACGATGTATACTTCTCCAAGATGAATAAATTGGATCTAGTTGGATGGTAAGTTTGTATTTGCATGTGCTCGCATCTATATTACTTGCAGAGGTGTTGCTAAACATTTTAGCATATCAACAATCACAATGATAAGAAAGTAAGCACAATGAAAAGAATGATGAAAGAGAATGGAGAAAGAGCGTGTGAAAAGAAGACGTGGGAGTAGAAAAACCGCAATATAGGTGGACATTTCTCGAAAATACGAATTCTCCCAAGTTCCAAGACAAAAAACGATCGAAAAATGAATTCAATATTCTCTCATTAATTACATTTGAGCAACCAAATTTGGCATTTTCATTCTTCCAAAATCTCAACTAATTAGCAACTTAATCATTTTCTTACAAGTGCCTTTTTTGAAGCGTTTTTGGCCCTAATGCGAAGGATGGCCTTATAATGCATTGAAGCTGCACAAGCTTGATACAATGTCTATCATGACAGCTTCATCAAGTAGAAAGAATTCAAGGAAGTTGATCTTCTCCTGGCACATGTTTTACACTTTAACAAGTTTTGTGGAAAGCTCCAATAGTGTTGGATGGGCCCCAATAAGGTACTTGTTATCAATCCTACATGACTCTATGTAGATACAAGTCGTAGATGCCTCTGATGATGATCAGATCTTGATTAATGGTTATTTGAAGAAGTATTTCCCTTCCTAGGGATCCTGACAATCATAGACAATAGCTCCTATCTTCCTTTGACATCAGTGAAGGGTGGGACTTTTACATCCTCAACTGTTCAAAGGAAAAGCATAGGGCCCAAAGATGCTACAAGATGCATGGGTGAATTGTGTGTTTGTTGGCTCATATATGATTGAGGGGCTACTATTATAAAGAGGTTGATGGAAAGGATGATATCTACCACATTCTAGTTGTCTAGCCATGCATTATTCTAGCATCACACTTGGTAAGATCCATTAAGTTTTAAATGGAGCCCATGCTTGAAAATGCAAATTGGTTCAAATTGTCTTTCTAAGGTGTATGAGCACATCCATAATAGATGCCCTTTGAAATCTAGTAGGTAAGTTTAGATTTGATTGCGTATTCCATGGTAGAATTTGCTAGTTTAAGGTGTCAAAGGAATGGCTTTGAATTCTGAAAATGAAAGTGTTGGAATTGTCATATTTGGTAGTGATACTGCCATTAAAGAAGGAGATATGGTTAAGCATAGATCTTGTTATTATTTGACGATTTTGTATAATGGCTTTCTCGGTCCCAATCATTAGGAGAATTTGTAAATAGTGACTTGGGATCATTACAATGGAAAACAACTACTGTGGACTATGGTTTGCTATACTTATCACATCACCCTTCAACACTATTGAACTTATTTTCCTTAAGTTAACGATGACTAGCTTGATAGATCTACCTTTTTTTATATCCAGATAATTTGAGATCCCTATTTATAAAACATTCCATCACTCTTAAAGAAAGGTTAGGTGCAATAATCTAATGTGTTAAATGTGATTTTCAGTAAAGCCTAAGCTTCATGTCAACTTGCAAGAACTTGATTTCTTCAAATTGTGTGTAACCTACTCTATGAGTACCTTTAATACAAAATTTAAAACTGGCTGGACTTCACACTTGTGAACTAACCACAAAGGTGCTATAAAAGTATCTACAGCCTTTAGTATTTAAGCATTCATTTGCAACTATCATATTTACAAAAGTACCTATGTCCATAACATATTTATGTTTAGAAAATTATTAGAGACTTCATGGAGTGTACAAACTTACCATTATTTGACTAGTGATTTGCAATTATCATATTAAGAGAAGTACCTATGTTCACAGAGTACCTGTCATGGATACTTTTCATATATCTATCACAATATTTAACAAGTTAGATAGCTTAGAAAGGACATATCATATTTACAAAAGTATCTATGTTCATAACATACCTATGTATATAAAATTACTAGAGACTTCTTGGAGTGTATAAACTTGCCATTATTCATCTCCATCTATCATATTTACAAAAGAATGTATGTTTACAAAGGTCCTATCATAGGTATGTGCCTATCATAGTATTTAACTTGTCAAATACCTTACAAAAGACCTATCATTTAACTTTAAAAAGTATTTTGTAAGTTCAAAATGTGTGTAACATACTCTATGAGTACCTTTAATAGAAAATTTAAAATTGGTTGGACTTCGTGCTTGTGAACTGACTACAAAGGTGCTACAGTATCTATAGCCTTTAGTATTTAAGCATTCATTTGCAACTATCATATTTACAAAAGTACTTATGTCCATAATATACTTATGTTTACAAAATTATTAGAGACTTCATGGAGTGTACAAACTTACCATTATTTGACTAGTGAGCTATAGTTATCATATTAAGAGAAGTACCTATGTTCACAGAGTACCTATCATAGATACTTTCCATATATCTATCACAATATTTAACAAGTTAGATAGCTTAAGTACATATCATATTTACAAAAGTACCTATGTTCATAACATACCTATGTCTACAAAATTACTAGAGTCTTCTTAGAGTGTATAAACTTGCCATTATTCATCTCCATCTATCATATTTACAAAAGTGTGTATGTTTACAAAGGTCCTATCATAGGTATGTGCCTATCATATTATTTAACTTGTCTTTTCTCAACTATTGGGTACTTCCATCACATTTGGCTCAGTCCACATTGCGATAACCTATCTTTTAAGTCTGTTCACATTGAGACACATCTAACACACTAATCTAGACCCTCTTTCTATGGGAAGACCATACAGAGGGAAATGAGAAGACCATACAGAGGGAAATGGGAAGACTAAATGACATGGAAAGGAGCTATAAAAATTCAAGCATATGAATGTATCCTTGCTTTGCCTAGATTGGTGTTTAAAGGTAGTTTCCTTCCATGCATGCAAAACGAGTTCCAAGGGCTAGTTCATATGGCCCTTGAGTAACATAGAGGGATGGTCTTGGGGAGGGGGGTTGGGTCACCTAAAAAAATGTCAGTGTACCACATGCGATAAATAGAAGGTTATTTTATTTAGTAAAACTTACAAGATTATATTTACAAAAGGGGTTTTTAAATTAAAATTTAGAAAATATATGTTTCTTAAAGAAAAATGAGTCATTTTATTACCTTAAAACATGTAAGGAATGATATTTTTAAATTAACTTTGAATGCATGTGATATAGAGGGTTTACATATAGTGATCCCATTGAGGATATAGTGCATGTAAAGGACTTGGAAGATTTAATAGTTTGAGAAAATTAAAATACCAGCCACACTAGTTAGGTATGAGATGTAAGAGGCTTCTATTTTTTTTCATCATTCACTTACAATCAAGAAAGTCTCTTTCACATGATATTCTCTTGCACCTTCATGGCTTCTCTCTCTATTTTTAGTCTTTCTCTCTCTTATACACTCTTTCCTCTACTCTTAGATCTCCTTCCTAACAATTGGTTGCTAAGGAGACTAAATGTTCTTTCTTGCAGAGACAAAGGTGGAATACTTAAGTCATATTGTTTTAGTGTGAAGGGAATCAAGGTTGATCCTAAAATGGTGCACTGCATTAGAGATTGGCCAACTCCTATATAAAAACTAGTTCCCTTTGTGGATTTCTTATTTTCTCATCATTCTATCACAAATTTACTAAGCATAATGGGACTATTATAGGTCCTTTGATTGATAGACTTAAGCAAAAGACTTTCTTTTGGGATATCATTATTGATTGGAGCTTCAATCAAGTGAAGGAATTACTCACTTTTGCTCCTATTTGGTTTTCCCAAACTCTCTAAGGAGTTTACCATTTAGTGTGATGCTAGTGGAAGAGACATAGGTATAGTCTTGTTACATGAGCATAGAGTTATTGAATTCGAAAGTGGCAAGCTTACAGAAAAAGAGATGGCAATGAATGTTTATGACCAAGAAATGTTGGCTATGGGGGAAGGTCAGGAGAGGTGGAGAAGGAGAAAGAGGGGTGTGGATGTCAATGGAGGATGGGGGTGCAGGCGATGATGAAGGTGAAGGGGAAGGGGAGAAACTTGACGGCTAGGGTTTCCCTAGGTAAACGTTTTTTCTTTCTTTCTTTCTTTTTTGCTCTTATTCATCTCCGCCTCCTAGACTTGTCTTCTTTTCTTACTTCCTTCTTCTTCTTTTTTCTTACTTGACAGCTAGGGTTTCCCCAAGTAAAGGTTTTTTCTTTCTTTCTTTCTTGCTCTTATTCATCTCCTCCTTCTTCTCTCTTCTTTTCTTACTTTCTTCTTTTTCTTCTTCTCCTTCTCTCCTTCTTTTTCTTCTTTTTCTTATTCTTTTCTCTCTTTTACTTCTTTCTTCCTCTTTCTTTTTTCTTTATTTCTTTATTTCTTCCTTTCTTCTTGTTCTTTTTCTTGTTCTTCTTCTTCAATCTCCTAATAATGAATAATGCTATAAAATGTCAACGACACAAGACTAACCAATTAAGCATGATTTACAAATTTTTTGGGGAATAAATAAATGATTTTAAAAATAAAACAAATAAGTCAATGGTAAAACCTAGTCATTAACTTGTTAATATCACTATTTAAAAAAATAAATAAATTTCAATCATGTACCAACAAAATGAAATATAACTAATCATGGGCATTTAAAAGTGGGTGTTCCTACACCCCTACTATTCCACGGCATGTGACATGCAAGTAACTTTGTGGTTGATGTGTCCTTGGTCTTGTAAAATGGATCCAAAATATTGGTTTCATTGTGCAGTGCCCCTCAAACCTAAACAAGCCTACCGGTAGGGAGGGGATCCTCAAGATTTTGGAAAATAACCCCCCTCCCCCCCCCCCCCCCCTGTGATGTAAACAACACCCAAGGGGGAGGTTGTCAATATTTTGGATCCCCCTTGACTCGTGTTGTGTGGGTTATCTCCTCATAAGGAAACCACACAATGTGATAGGAGGGGGCACCAAACTATGTGATGATTGTAACAAATGGGATACACACCGACTAGGGTTTAGACACCCAGTCACATTGACTGGGGTATATAAGGTGTAAGAGCCCCAAATTAGGGCAACCAGTTATTATCAAGAACACACTCTTCACCTTCGTCTCCAGCTTCCATGGCTTCCTCTCTCTTTCTCTCCTCTTTTCTATCTTTCTCTCTCCTATTCTAGTCTTCCTTCTTCTTCTTCTTCTTGCTCTTTCTCTCTCTTCAACTCTTCTCCTCTCCAGAGCTTCAGGATTTGGTCCTTTTCCCTTTTCCCTTTCCCCTTTCTTCCTTTTCAAATCCCAAAAACCCTAGGTACTCAGCTTACATGTACATATATAGCAAGAAGGACTGCAGTTAACTTCAGGTTTTTGGAGCAAGTAGGAGCTATGGCTAGAGACTTAGACATATCTAGAGGTAAAATGGTTAAAATAGTAGGTTGTCACTTCTTTTCATGGAAATTTTAAGGGTTCCAAGCCAAGTTTGGAGTCTCAAGGGTTGGAGGAGGACAAAAACTCAGCTACTTTTTGCTTTAGCCCCTTTCTCTCTCCTCCTAGGCAAGCTGCCATAGCCACACATAAGAGAGAACTCCTCTTTTCCCTTGGAGCAGCCATGGGAGTGCAAACTTGAAGTCCCAGGAACCTCACTTTCCCCTGACCCCAAGGGTAATACCCTTGAGAAGGGCCACAGGCTAGGAGAGAGCCCAAGGAACATATTGTGGGCTGTTCCGTGCTCTGCATGCTTCTCCCCTTTGCTCTAGCCTTTCTTTCCTACTGCCCTTTGCCCTTCCAGGCACTTGATCAATACTCTTACCTCCTCCTTCTTGATAATCCTGACCTGGGAATCAACCTTCATGGTGGACAACATAGCTGGACAGTTTGGGACAGTTTGGACACCCATGGATTCTTCAATTGAAGCTATCTCTGACCTTGAGAGCCCAACCCTCACAAGCCCTTCAGCCTGTGAATGACTTCTCTTACCCGGATTGAAGACATGGAGTTCAGCATGCATGGGAGCTTTGTGGGCAGCCATGAAAGCTTCACTTGAAGCTTTCCCTCTCTGAAGCTCAAGCTTGGGGACAAGCATGGGAGCCATCCTTATCAGTAGGAGCATTCGAATGCTGAAGTCTTCTTCCACAGATACCCCAATCAACTAGACTTGATCGATAGAACAATCAGGCATTATGATGAGTTATGCTTCAATGGTCTTCCCAAGCATTTGAGCATAATCCCTTGTTGGAGAGATTCAAGATTGCACATGTTCAATAGCTCAATCCTCTTTGTGTGCATGCATCATATCTCTTCTTGAAATTCATTGTATTGGTTGACATTAACTGCCATTTTGTCTTATGATTTTGGATAATCCCCAAAATGAATGATAGCCATTGTAAATTGGATAAGTAGCAACCAGTGAGTCACTAGACTGCCAAGGTAACCCCTACCCCAACCTTTGTTCATTCCTTGTATCTCATGAAAAGGCCCAATGTCTCCTTTTTCCAATGCATCTCATGCTAATTGCTTAATGAAAATGTCTACCATGTATACTCCATCTAAGGAAAAAGGCCGATGCTAGGTGAGGTGGTAAGACAAAAGAGAGGTGACCCTCCCTTACCACTTAAGACCTTGAAGGGGTACACAACCTGGCCCAAGGGAAACTTTGCCCACTTCTCGGTGATCCAAAGCCTGATACTTGTATGTAGGTGCATGTACTTTCCATGGCCTCCACTCTCCCTGATGCAATGATCCCCCTTGGACACTCCCACAATGCTAATGGCACCCATGTATGACACTTGAAGTGATGTAGTCAAAAGAGATATATGGTAGTGAATTTACTTATGCATTGATGACAGAGAAGATGGGTATGCAATGATGCTTGGGATAATGCTTAGTATGCTCAGGATGCTATTTATTGCTGATCAAGCCTCTCTAACTATGCTCCATCCATATAAGGCTTTTGCAATAAGAGCCAGGTAGTGTTTTTTGTCACAATCCTACAAGATAGTCAAGAAGATCCTATTGTAGAAATTTTTGTTCTAAATTTGGGAGTGAACCCTATAGCTCATCTCAAAGAGGGATCTGGTTTGAATCAAAAACCTCCCCAATCGGAGCTACGGTTCGGAAGTTATGCCCATTTTTGTGCTCTAGGGTCACTGTGGATAGGGTGCAAAGACCATGCATAGTAATCCCATTACAGAAAATTCTGATAATTTTCTGTCATCACAAAGTTTAATAGCTCATTGCAAAGAGGACATTCTCCTCTCTGACTTGAGCCAAAAATCTCATCAATCGGAGTTTCCTACAAAAAGTTATGCCCCTTTTATGACAGCGAGTTTGATGGATTGCATCCAGATGGCTGGCCAGAAAGGCAAAAGCAAGGCCCAAGAGGAACTACAGAGGGAGATTAGAGACTCCAGGACCTCCATGAATGAGGAACCAAGCTCGGCACAGGATTACCATGGTGACATACAGGAGAAAATGCTCGAATGGACCCATACACCCTACTTAGTCACATCCTCTGTCAGCATGAGCTTTATCATATATGGAACAGCATAATGACATGGTCACTAATGACCGCCAAATGATGTCCAAGTTTGATGAATCGGTTGAGCACATGGCTCTCTCAAACTCAAAGACTCAATAGACCTTGGAGTAGCTCACTACCCTTGTTGCTCAATTGATGACTGCTTCATCCCAAGAGAAGGCCAATGACTCTATGCATAAGTCTAGACGTCCTCCACATCAGGAACCATTGCATGGTCCATAGGGTATACTTGGTGCTAAGGGAATTTTCCCTTCTACCTACGAGATTGGTGAACCCTCTCATGCGCATGATGAGCCCTTGTTGAACTCCCTCGTCCACCATGTAGCCAACATCTCATTGAGGCCTTCTCCCACCCTTGGTCAAATTTCCCCCGCTCTCCCTAGGAGCCCCCATGCACCCCATATGAATCAGCCCCATCAAAGACAATATGGTACAAATTGCCAGCATGGCAATCATGGACAGGATGGTTATAATGGACAACATGGACTTAATGCATCACATAGGATGTATGGACAACAAGGCATGTATGGCCACCACGGGATGTATGGACAACAAGGGTTTCATGGGCAGCATAGCCCTAATGAATTGTGTGACAAGATCATCCTCACAAAGTACAATGGGCAATCCCCCTCTCCATCTGACTTAGAGGAATGGACGTCCAAGTTGGAGTCCTACTTCAATATATACCCTCACTTTTTGCTTCTCACGGTGAAGAGCAAATACCCCATCCCACGGATTGCTGACTTGCTCGATGAGTTGAAAGGGGCATGCTTTTTCACTAAGATTGACTTGCGCTCTGGCTACCATTAGATTTGTATGAGGGAGGGAGATGAGGTTAAAATGGCCTTCGAGACTGATTGTGGACTTTATCATTTTCTAGTGATGCCTTTTGGGTTGACTAATGCCCCCGCCACATTTCAAAGCCTCATGAACAAAATCCTACAACCCTTTTTGCTCAAATTTGTGCTTGTTTTCCTTAATGACATTCTCATTTACAACAAGTCATCCAAGGAGCACTTGACACATGTCAAAAGGGTGTTTGATATATTTAGAGAGCATTGACTCTTTGCTAAGGAGATCAAATGCACCTTCATGTAGACATCTGTGGAGTACTTGGGACACATTGTGAGTAAAAATGGCATATAGGCTGACTCGAAGAAGGTGCAATGTGTTAGAGACTGGCTCACTCCTTCACCACCACTTCTTTGTGTGGCTTCCTTGGTCATTCTTCATTCTATAGATGCTTCATTAAGCACTATGCCACCATTGCAGCACCTTTGACTGATCGCTTAAAAAAGAAGTCATTCTTTTGGGATGCCACTACTGATCATAGCTTCAAATAGTTAAAGGACATGCTTACTTCAGCCCTCATCCTTGTCTACCCTAACTTCTCTAAGCTGTTTACCATTCATTGTGATGCCAGTGACCGGGGTATTGGTGCAGTATTGTTGCAAGAGCATGGTGTGATTGCATTTGAGAGCCGTAATTACTTGATTAGAAGGATATGCAAATGAATGTATATGACTAGGAGATGTTGGGCATCCTCCATGCTATCAAGAAATGGCACCACTATTTGTATGGCAACCGCTTCCAAGTGAAAAGCGACCACCGAGTTCTCCAGTACTTCTTGACTCAGTCCACTTTGACTCCTAAGAAACGACAATGGGTAGCAACCTTACAAAACTATGAATTTGACATTTTGCACACTTGGGGCAAGGATAATATTGTGGTTGATTCACTCTCTCGAATGTGGGCATGCAGAGTATCCTCTATCTTTGAATTACACAGTGATTGGGTTGAAGAGCTTCAAGAGGCTTACTTGTTAGATTATCATTTCAGCCACATATTCCAAAAATTACAGCATGGGGTCATGGCTGAAAACTCCCAATATCAGCTCAAGCATGGCCTTCTTTGGTCCCATGGCAAGATTGTCATCCCTCACACTTCCCCCTTCACGCAGAAGATCATGGAAGAGATGCATTCTTGCCCCACTGCTGGTCACTTGGGTATTTTCAAAACATATGACAGGATTGCCAAGAGCTTTCATTGGAAATGCTTATGAAGGGATGTCAAGGACTTTGTGACCAAATGTGTTCCATGCCAACAGAACAAGGACAATACACTCAGGCCCGCTAGCCTCTTGCAACCTCTCCCTATCCCTAAAGGGAAATGGACTCACATCACAATGGACTTTATCAGTGGCCTTCTTGCCACCAAGAAAGGGTGGAACAGTATCTATGCGGTAGTTGATCGCCTTACCAAATCTTCCCACTTTATCCCCACTAAGACCCAATACACTGCCTCTCATGTGGCCATTCAGTTTATGGAAAATGTCTTTTAGGTGCATGGCTTGCCACAAGTCATAGTACATGATTGGGATGCAAAGTTTATGAACAACTTCTGGTAGGTAGTTTTCACCTCTATGGGGACCAAGCTTGCTCCATCTAGTGCATACCACCCTCAGACTGATGGCCAAACTGAAAGAGTAAACAAATGGCTTGAGTCATATTTGAGGCACTTTTGCCATGATGTACAACACAGTTGGGATACATGGCTCCACTTGGCTAAGTTTGCATATAATAACTCCACACACTCTAGCATTGGAGTTTTCCCTTTTAAGACCTTATATGGGCACAAGGTTCCCCTTCCCACAATCTTATTTAATGATAAGATCAATCCTCAGAGTCAAGCGAGTTGGATCGCATGCAAGCCTTACTTCAGTAATGTAAAATGAACCTTCAAAAGGCCCAAACACACATGAAACTCTATGCTGATGAGAAAAGAAGGCATTTGAAATTCCAGGAAGGGAAATTGGTCCTTTTGAAAGTGCCTAAGTCCCACTACTTGACTCTCAAAGATGGAAACAATAACAAACTGGCCCACTGCTTCTATGGCCCATACTAGATTTTGAAGAGAGTTGGTGACTTGGCCTACTAGTTAGAACTCCCCCCTACCACCAAAATCCACAATGTGTTTCATGTCAGCCAGTTGAAACCCTTCATGGGCTCCTCATTGGACTATGTGGAAGAACTTCCCCCCATAGATGACATTAGGGGAGTTTTGAGGTCTCGAAAATGCCTTTTAGGAGATAGAAAGAGAGCGCTCTAGACCAATAGGAGCAAAGCCTCCATAATGCAACTTCTATTTTAAAAAAGGCAAAAAAATATTTTACAAAAAGATACATATATAATAATATTACTACTTTGTATTATCAATATCTATTTTTAGCCTCTTATATTTGTGATTATGACATTCTTTGTAATAATGATATACAGTCCCGACCTCTTTTATACAATGATATGTCTGAATTAATGATAATGACATGTTTACTCTAAATTCAAATTAGTAAAAATCTTGGCACGTATTTTTTCCCTCCTTTCTTTTGTTCCTCTCGTGGTAGCCTAGTTCTCTATGTGTGTGTGTGTGTGTGTGTGTGTGTGTGTGTGTGTGTGTGTGTGTGTGTGTGCATGCTATGGATATAGAAATTTGACCTTCAACAAGGTGTCAAAGCTCCCAAATAACATCCATATTAGTATTTAACTCATTCCAAAAACATGGAAGATGGATTCCTCCAATCATTAGCAAAGGCATTTGGATCACCATGTAAGATGCAAAACGTGGGAAAAGGAGAAGATATGAGAGCTTGTTCATCTCTACTTGGAAGGGTAGAATCCGAGATTTCAAGCTTGGAGTAAATAAGAATAGCATAAAAGAGGTTTTGATGCAACATGTGTTTATACATAGAGAGCTATATTTGGAACCTGGAAGTTCAAATATTCCAATGCATAAACCAAATTGTAAGGATTTAATTCTTAAAGTCTTTCTATTCTTGAACTTGGTTTAAAATTTTCCATTCTAACATTTGTTCATTTGTCTTGTAGATGTCTATCCCTCTAATCTTGAGGAATGACAACTGATCGAGTCTATTGTTGATGTGATTGATGTGATGCATGGCTTGATTGGAGAAGAGATGTACAAAGGTAGAAAGAAGACAGAGCTTGCAGAGAATGGAATATTCTTCTATGACCCTTCTTATATTGTCCCCATGCAACGTAGCCAATGGGGATCAATATCCCCCCTTCCTTTGCCAGATTTTTCAAGCTTTGAGTGGCCTTTGCCAAGTCCAGCTACTAATGAGGGCTATAGGTGTAAAATATTATTTGAGATACAGAGAGCATTAAAACCTAGTATCTCAAGTAGGCTAAGCAAAGTTACTTTGTTCATGCCTATTAATATAATTGTTGACTTCTTTTCTAATGCTGAGATAAGAAAATCAAAGGCTATGCTTTTAGTGAAGAGACTAACACATGATCATGTTATACGATTTGTTGATGAGGGATGGGAAACTGCAACAGAAGGGAAAATTATATGTAAGATAGATTAAGACTCTATAGCTTGCAAATATATGATTGCTACTCAAAATTTCATCCTTAGCTTTTATTATAGTAGATGGCATCATGTTGGCGGTAGTCTGGTTGCTTTAGACCAAAACCTTGATAATTTTAGCAAAGATCCTATAATGGATCTTGATGTTTGGTACAATGAGGACATTATTGCAATCCTAAAGGTTAGATCATCATGTACGCTACATAAAGTGAGGATCGATTTACAAAATGAAGATATTGAACTACCATTCTCATTTGTGTTCCAACTTAATAACAAACAAGTATGTTTTTATTTCATATTATATTCATTTAGGTGTATATCTGATTTCACTTCCTAATTAATAAACATTTGTAACATATTTTTTTAAATAGATATCAACGAGGAGAGAGAAGAATATACAATGCAAAGATATTGAAGAAAAGATCTCTTTACTATCAATATAAAATACATGTACAAATTTTTGTTAGCCATCTCCATGACTTATACACAAGGGCTTACAATCTGAGGCAAAGCTACTTTTTTTGAGAAGAAACATCCTTTCTAGGAGTCCTTTTGCCTATCTTTGATGCTTTGGTTGTTGAAGGCATAGCTTTACCTACTGTATGTACATGCACCTCCTCTCCTTCAATGTCCAAGCCTCCACTTCTTGTCGGTTGTATACAATTGGTCATTATGTACTTCAAGAGCTTTGCTCTTATATACCAATCGTGCTTACTTGTATAACAATCCCTTGTAAACTGTTATACATTTGTAAAAAAATATTTTTAGTTCATTCTTATTTTTTACAATGGACTATTTTGCAATAAAACTCTATCTTAAAGTTTAGTATGTTTCACATTACCTTTATAAGTTTATCATCATTGAGATAAATAAACTGAACCAATCTTCTGGCATTTACAATTACTCTCCAGCCACAAGAGTAACTATCATCCTGATAAGGACATTGCAATCAACAAGAGTAAATTGTTTATGGTAGTTTTTAGAATAAATTTTCTTAGTATGTTCCAACCATATTAATCAAGAACTTACCGCAACTTGTCTATATTGCATTGTTGCAAGTAAGTCAGAAGGCATGGGAGACCTTTTCTCTAGCACTTCAATCAATCTTTTGCAAACTCTGTACCAAAAAGGCAATAAAATTTAGAGTTATTACAAAAAGAAAGATCAAAATATTTAGAATACCTGCAACAAAAAGATCAAAATATCAAGGAGACCCTAGATTATATAACTTACAACTTGACATTTCCATGGCCTTCTTTTATAGAATTGATGAGGAAATATTACCTCTCCACACAGTCTATTCCAATTAGGCTCCAATGAGAACTGAAAACAAAAATATTTCAATAATCTAGCAAAAAAGATCTCATAAATTCTTAAAAAATATTAAATTACTTACTTTTCATTGTATGGAATTAGAAGAAGCTCCAAAAATTCAAAGTCAATTGAATTGAACCAATGGTCAAAAGCATTTGCATCAAGCTCACTCCTCATATAGTATGAGATGGATGGATCAAGAACCTCAACCTTTTGTTGTATATCGAAGGGGAGCTCATGCATTACACACCTAGCAAAGGAATGGAGATAGTAAGCATCAACATGAAAGTCTATTACTAGAAAAATAGGGTGAGTTTAATCAAATTTTGGTAAACTATACCTCATCCCAACAAGAAGAATCAAGTCATTTACATCTCTCACTTTATTTTGGAGAATTTGAATACAATTAGAGTCCAAAATTATCATATCAGATCTCTTGTTAATATCACAGGTAAAAAGCAAGAAATACTGAAGCCCTTAGGGTCAACCCTTTCAAGAAGGGTAGATAACTCCTCTTCAAAAGATGGGAGTTTTTTTGCTTCATTTTCTTCTTCCTTCTTTCTTTTAAACTCACTCCATTTATCTCCCTACTCTACTATGGCCTTTTCCTATTTCTCATGCTGTCTTGTGTCCTTTTCATGCGTAACATCTTAAACCTTCATACCAGTATCATTTTTCTTCTTTCTATATGGAGACACATTTAAAATATTGAAAGCCTTAACATCAGAAAGAGAGACTGGCTCAAGGACCTTTGAAAACTTGTATCTCAATCTCCTGAGAATAATCATGTCTTTATCCATAAGCATAAGCCTATGTGCATGAGCCGCACAGATATAAGAATCTTGGAAAAACTCAATCAAAAAATCCTCTGTAGCCTCCTGAATATAGTTAAGACCTACCCTAGTCTATCTAAAACTCTATAGACTATGCTTATCACAGATTTCTCTAACAAGCATATAAAAAGACAACGCTGGAATTGCATTATTCAAAGCCTTCATTGCACTTCTAATCTCCTTAAGGCACCTCATCTGCTGTGAGAACCTTCTTCTTGGCTTTGATTTCCTTGAAAGTTTGGAAGGCTTGGATGACTGATGTATCTTTGAAGCAAGATCTCTAGGATCAACTTTCTGCTTCCTTGCAGTGGACTTAGTTCTAGCCATCTGGAACATCCAAAAAGCCAAATAATACTAGTAAATTAGGAAAGATCTCCTAATCTCTCATATCAATATATCTACAATCACGAAGCAGTAGGCAAACAGTAATCACAAAGTCTAAATACAATTTCAATAAAACAGTACGAAGACGTATGACACGCGAGTAGGCCTTGAAGACAGAGGGAACTCAACATCATATCGCGTTTCATACGACACAAGGGCATATGAAATGCGAGTAGGCCTTGAAGACATAGGGAACTCAACATCATATCGTGTTCCATATGGCACACGGGAAATAATGCATGCTCAAGTCGAATGGAACGTGATAACACCGTTCGCATTTGATACGTCACATGACAAACATGGCAATGCTAGTCGTGTTCAACTCATCTATTCTACGAGATATCTTTACCTTTAACCTTCTAGGAGAATCAACTCATCCTTTAGACTACTTTTTGGGCAAAATTATTTACCCTAACGTCTTGATCTTTCTTGATTGATAATTTTTTTAAATTTTGACTTTGTAGTATATGTTTTTCCAATAGACACACATGCATTTGAAAGATTAAAAGAGATTCTTTCATTTTAACTTAGTTATTTACTTGAAGCTTGAAGTTCTATAATTTATGAAACTTAAAAGAGATTCAAAGTTCTATAACTTCCATCCACATTACAATAGAAACTTGTAGGCCTTAGTCATATGAAATGCGAGGAGGCCTCATGTGGACAAGAGAAACCTAGCACCCATCGCATTTCATACGTTTGGCATTTTTAGGAATGATTTAGTAGGAGTTTTCAAGTGATTCGGAACTTACTCATATTCTAGAAAAAAACTTACATTCTTGAGTGTTGAGTGCATATGCTGTCAATGAAACCTGCTTTGGTGCCCTTGCGTGGAAGAATAATTTTAATTGCGATCAAATTAGCGTTGTGTTGGTGTGGTTGAGCATAGAGAGGGTTTTGTCTTTGAAAAAACTCTTTTGCGGTTCAAAAATCAGGTTTATAACGATGTTGGTTTACACATGTGGCTGTTGTAATGCATAGTTAATTTCACACGTGCGACTGAAGATTGTTTTGCCTAGGAAATGTGCCACGTGTCGCTTAATTTTTTGGCATGATAGCACTTTTATAGCTTCGATTTTCAAGTTTTTTCCTTTTTTTTTTGCATTTTAAGTTCATGTCCTCTGAATTAGTGCAGCGTACTTTTTGATCAAAGGTGTGGTGACTGTCGGCATATATATATATGAGCACTCAAGCTCGGGTCTTGGTTACTATTTCTTTCACGTATCTCATCTTGTCTTCGACCAGCTTTTTATCTTATAAGCATCATGAGCCAAACCAAGCATATTCTTACAAGAAACCATTTATTCTTAGGAGCAAGACCTGCAAATTTTAGGTATCACACTTTTCTTAATATTTTTCTCTACAATCTTGAATTTTAAGGCATTGAAGATGTTAGTTGTTTTAAAAGGAGAAAGATACATCGTGGACTAAGAAATTCTGTATTGGGTGTACTTTGTTTTTCTAGCAATATTGGTCTAGTAAACATGTAAAACGATGGGGTTTTGATGTTCTTGAGGCATTACTTTGTTCAAATTTTCTGAATGTGTGAAACACGAATTCATTCAGTTTTTTTTATAAGTGACATGTGAAACATGATTTTGTGAACCGTGAGGCGGTCTGAATCATTGTTTTCGCGTTTCACTAGTCGAAAATGTTAAACAAAGTTTGATCGATGAGACTTGGAATTTAATGCTTTCTCTGTTGCATAAAGTTTTAATTCATTTCTTTCATCTTGTATTTCCTTAATTTTCTTAGCAATCTTTCTTTAGTATTCTACATATGAGCAAATGTGGATTTGTATATTATGACCCTTATTTTTGTTTTCTGGATTTTCTTTTGTGAGTAATTAGGATGACTAAAAGGAAGTTTTCATTAGATGGAATGGAGGAGGAGGATCCGGAGGTCACTTGTGATGCAAAGTTGTTTGATTTTCTTTATGCAACTAGAAATTCATCTAGATTTATTTACATTAGAGATATGCTCAATGTTCCCTTTGATTTGCAAGAGCTTTTGAGGACCAACATTTCCCAGTTATCTCATCAACAAAAAGAGACGTATTGCTAAATGATATCCAACACCTTTTTTATCTTAGACAAGATTACTGCTTGGCAATCCTTGTTACATGGGGTCAAAATGATAAGAATTTTATAGGTTATGAAGAGGAATTGCTAGCAACTCTTGATGTTGATGGAGAGAATTTTCAAGATAGTTCTGTAGCCTTGTATTCTTGTATTAATCGGATTGTGGAATATGAAAAGGGGGGGATACCTTTAGAGGAAGAGTATTTACAAATTCAACAGAGACTTGGTATTGATAACATGGGGTATGAAGAGAAACTCAAGTCTCCATTAGAGGAGAAACCAAAAAATTCAATAAATCTATATGATGATAGTCTTCTTGAAGAAGATGAAAGCCCTAAGGTATGAAATATAATTCTAAGATATCCATTGTGATTTATATTAGAGTATGTTATGTATTATACACAAATATTTTTGGTTATTTATCTACCGACATATTATACTATTGTGGCTTATTGTGCAGATAGAAATTGAAGATGCAGACAACTTTCTTGGAAGAGCCAAGGGCTTAAGGCCATTGAAGCTTGGCAAAAGTCAAGGCCTTGGTCATTATATTGGAAACTTAAATAATTAAACAGTTGCAATTTATCATAGTAGGTTGTCAAGCTCTCCACGCTTACCAATAATGGCTTTGAAAGCTATCTCCAAGGTGATTAGATCCCAAGCTTTCAATAGAGGTTCACACAATATAATTTTGGTGGAGAAGGAGGAAGTTGTAAGAGGTTTTGGCTTCATACATGGATACAGTGGATCTAGGGCAGGATACTTTGGAGTTCTTGCCTCTTATTTGCTCTCCCATGTAGGAGATGCCAAGAATTTGAAGCTCCTTCCAAGCTATAGGAAACAAGAGTTCCTGAAATGTAGAGGTCTCATCGAGTGGGATGAAACAAAAGATTCCCTTAGAGGACCCAGTGAATTCCCTGAAACCAAAGAATCTTTTGCAACATAGTCAAACTAAAAGATGTTAAGGGTTTCTTGAAACCCATTTTTTTCCATCTCTTTTTCCAATTTGTAACCATTTAGAATATCTTTGCTTTTTGCACAAGCGTTCAAATATCCCTCTTTTCTTCTTTGGGTAATAATGGATATAGTCCTTGACAAAGATGATGTATTACATGATGCGATTGTGTCTTTGAGCTTGAATTTGTGCCAAATTTGTATGTAGAACCATTGAAAGACCTCTAATAAACTGTTTGCTTTGTATCTTCCACCTCCATGTTTTGTGTGTCTAAAGTATTTTGTTCTTGCTTGATAATGTGATTTTTCCATATCTTGGGTTGACCAAATAGATAGAGATCCATATTTCTTGATAAAATACGGAGCATGGTTGTATAAAATATGCTGCATAGTTAACAAATAGATAAATTCAAATAGAAAACCCTATATGAGTTAGACAATAAAGAGACATACATATGCAAAATTGTTACCATATAGTCAATGAAGTGTTGATTACCCCAAGCTTATGTCATTACCTTTTTAAAAAGGTTTAATTGGTTTTTGAAGTCTTTGAGATCATCATCATTCCACTCTTTTTTATCACAATAAAAGAATACTTTGTCTAGTGTTTCCCAAACATTGGCTTTTCTATTCCGAGCTTGTCAATTATCAGCATGATCCTTAACTGCATTATGTAGGCACTTCCATTGATTGTATCTAATAGTTGAGCCACCATTCCTAGAGTTTATCTTACCAAGTCTCCCATGAAAGTCTAGGAACCTTCTAGCCTTCACTCCACTAATAGATGACTTTTTGGGGACACAATTGCCATCCTTAGACTTTTGAAGATTTGGTTCAATAACAACATTACCACCATGCAAACCAATTGCAAATAAGACTTTTTCAATCTTTGTTATAGCATATGTTCTAGTTGATAATGGCTTCAGCTTCCATGCAAATCCTATATAAAGATGAACAAGCTTTTCAATTATCCTACAAAGTGCATGAAGTGTATAGATATGCGCATTCACTAAATGAATATCTAGGATTGGCTTAAACTGTGGATCCTTGTTGTGCCTAGAGGGAGCTCTATTCCAATTGCTTGAGTTCAACTCTCTGGTTGGGGACATGCAATATAGGCAAGGAGATCTAGAGTTGGCTCTCTTTGATACATTGTACATACATTTAAGTGTCTTTAAGTCACCAGCTATGTGCCACTCAATCTTATAGTTTCCAAATTCTTCAACAAATAGCTCTTCTCCTGCTTATTGTCTCTTAATAACATCAGGTATTGGTGTTCGATGAAAAACCCAATACAATATATCAAAATCCTCTGTATCTACTTCGAATGCTCCTAGCCACCAGATGATGTGTTTCGATTGAACACCGAATGACATTGAGTGATTGTAATGATATGATGAAAGTGCTCTATTCATCAAGGTAATAGAGACCCTCTCTAATTTTGTATATTTTAGAATCTCACTTTCATCAAGTTTAACCACAAATCTAGCAACTCCTTATGCCTCTTCTAGTGACAAGTCATAGAATCTAATCATTAAGCATTGTAGGGTGGGCAAGTCAAGGAAAATATTATTAAATTCATTGAATAAAACTTCCTTTTTCTTGCCCTTGAAGCTAGCCTTGATATGGAAAGGCTCACCCAGAATCTCCATTACCTTGTTATTCACTCTCTTTCTAATAGTTCTAATCATAGATGGCCTTGGAAGTATGCAATTACGTACTCGTCATTGCTTCATGTTTGACTATAAAATCTAGAAAAGTTGTATATAAGCATCTCAATTGATACCAATATTATCTAGTGTCTTCTGCACTAACTCAGTATCCAGAGAGAGATCCTTTATAAATGACTCCAACCAATGTTTCTTTTCCTTTTTAAAAATTTTCTTCTCCAAAATATCTTTTGAAACTACGATAATAAAATTGAGATGCTTTGAAAGAAAAAGTACTTGCATTCAGTTGAAGAAGAGACCTAAACAAAATCAACATTATAAATCAATACAATTAATTATAAACAAAGTCATATTTCATATTTTTAAAGTGGAACAAAAATGTACCTTGCTGCTTAGATTTTTTTACTACAACCACCTCCTCCTTGTCTAAGACTCTCAATATTTCTAAGAGCCTTTTGTCAATTTTGAAGTTCTAAAGAGTTTGCTTTCATCGATAAGATTTGATGCATTTCTCCAACAAATGAATCCTCTGTTGATAGCCTTCTAGCTTCTGCAGTAACTCGTTGTTATGTTTTGATAAAAGATGGTTTTCCAATTTGAGGACATCCTTTTCTACAACCAAGTTAAGTGTATAGCCTAGAAACCCATTATAACCATCACCGATGAACCTCAACAATGAAGAGCTATTATAGAACGGTAGAGTGCTATTTTTGCTAGGATCTTTGGAATATAGCCTGCCATCTAACCAAAGATCAAGATTCTTCTTTCCTTCAAACCCGAGTATATGTTTCGTAGACTTTGTAATGGTAATGGGTTTTGTTCTCTTCCTTATTGGTTCATACTCACTATCCAAATCAATATGAAGATGATAGAGAGGCCTTTTACTAGAGCTACACAGAGATCATTGGATGACTGATCCATGGCTAAGGATGTGATTAGAAGATTGGACTGAAAAAGTATGCGAATCAGAAACAAGAAGAAAAACGAAGAAGAAACTAGTAAGGATGGGAAAGAAAGAAGAGAGTGAGAATGGAGGGAAGTAATCAAACGTAAAAAAAAATCAAATTGAATATTAGTTTTCACTTTAATGAGGATGAGTAAGATCTTGATTATGACAATCTTTGTCACCTTTATGGCAACCTAGATTTCTAGGTTTGATGTGACCACCACGAGAATATTGTGACAATGACCTATTAACAATTTTTGATATATTTACTTACCAAAATATAAAATTTTTAAAAAATCAATTTTTTTTTCTAAAATATTTTCTCTCTCTAGGATCGCTTTATAGGTCATTTTTGAGACCTCAAAACTCCCCTAATGAGAAGGCATCACTCAATATATCCTTGAAGCAATCATTGGGCAGCGAGATAAGCACTTACGGTCTTGATCCATTAAAGAATACATCATTAAATGGCAAGGCTTACCCTCGGAAGAAGCATCTTGGTGCCTAGCAACCATTGTCCATGACTTCCCCTACCTCCAAGAGGCCCCACGACTAGAAGACTAGCCGGTCATGCCCCATTTGATCACCCTCTACCTACAGACTGCACACTGTTTTAGAACAGTTTTGTACTTATTCAAATCTCAAGCATGTGCATCCTACATAGGTTGAAAGTAATCGCCATAAATTTCGTTTCGATATGTGGTACACCCTATTTGGAGCAGCCTATCAAAAGTTATGACTTGTTTACTTTAGCAGGCCGATCCTGGACATCATGATGTCCCTAGTCTTTACCCACCCAATTTTCATTGTCAAAGGGCTTAGAGTAGTACTTTGCAACCCTCCCTTAGCCCATCCACATCACTCCCCTCTACTTCTTGTTTTTTAGGGCAAAAACTGTCAGGGTGGGAATGGATTATAAGAAGCGGGATACACAACGACTAGGGTTTAGACACCCAGTCACACTGACTAGGGTATGTAAGGTGTAAGAGTCCCAGATTAGGGCAACCAATTATTATCAAGAACACACTCTTCACCTTCATCTCCACCTTCCATGGCTTCCTCCCTTCTTCTCTCCTATTTTCTGTCTTTCTCTCTCCTCTTCTAGTCTTCCTTCTTCTTCTTCTTCTTGCTCTCCTTCTCTCTCTTCAGCTCTTCTCCTCTCTCCTCTCAACTTCATTCATTACAATGATGGGGGTGGTTGAGATTTTTGATCCTTGCCCCTTCGCATTCTATAGGGCCTAGACTGGCACAATATGAGGAGAGGGTGCTCTTTGAGCTTCTATGGGTGTTATCGCATTGTGGGAGCATTGTAGGTGGAAAATACTTATTGTGCCAGAGCATCAAGAATTGTTGAGATGAGAAAGCTTCAAAAGAAGTTCCAAGAGTCATGCAACATGTGAAATGAGAATGTTAATTTAAAATTTGAGCTATATAAGGCAATTACATTTGATGACATCACTTACTGCCACATCTAAAAAATGTGGACTAACACATATAAAAAGATATAATTACGCATGTACGTGCCATGTCTCCAATACCAAATCCTATAAATGGATGAGCTAGCAGCACATCCACTTGCCCTTTTCACAATCTCTCTCTCTCTCTCTCTCTCTCTCTCCCCATTTTCATGATCTCTCTCCTCTCTCTACCCATTTTTGCAATCTCTTTGTCTCTCTCTCTCTCTCTCTCTCTCTCTCTCTCTCTCTCTCTCTCTCTCTCTCTCTCTCTCTCTCTCTCCCCCAACTCATGGTGTGTGTGTGTCTCCTAAGGTACGTCCCTTCTTCTAATAACTTTCTTGTCAATTTTTGTTATATTTTTGGAAAACACAGTCTCAATGTATTGGGACCATTGGACACCTATTATTTCAAGAGCTTCGACACACAAAATCATTGGACTAGCTCTCACCCAACCACTTCCACATAGATCAAGGTTTATTGTATCGAACATTGAAACGTATACCTCCAACCATGAAGGTTGCATATGCAAACTCTACTACTCAAGCAAGTACTCCTTCGCTCCTCAACCCTCCATGGCCTTCATCATGTAAGTAGAAAGCATGGGCAAGGCATAAGAGAGTACTTGAGAGGAGGAAAGAGGATTTACTCCCTTGGTCCCTCACCTCACACTCTCACTCTCTTTCCCTGAATCTCACACTCTCCCCCACCCTCTCTCTTACAAAGATAAACGCAAGAGATCAAGTACTAGAAATTTGCACACATATGAATAACTTGTTCTATTGATTCTCATCATTTTTAAATAATTTTTTAGGGTTAAAGTTTTCTCATCCCTCTTGGGCATCCAAGCCACTTTTTGGGCATAAAGACTGGTCATCTCTTCTTGTATGCTTTTCCTATGGTGAGAATGAAATAGAACCTTTGCAAATTTTCCCTCATAAGTTTACTCTAATATTACAAATTTCATGGAATCAAGCCTAGCTTGCCGATTTACATGATAAGTTAATACAATTGTTGCAACCTTTTGGTAATTCAAATATACAAGGGCTTCATGTACATTATGATGTGCCTAATAATTCAAAAACTAGGCTCCTTCTTTGTGCTTGCTTGCACATTGTACACTACCTACTTCTTGCAATTAACAAGTAATGTAATGGAGGGATGCTCAAGATTTTTTGCATCCCCTCTCTCATGTTATTTGGGTCCTTATGGTGAACTGCACAATGTGAGAGGGGAGCCTCTAGATTTTTACATCAGGAAGTCCACCTTATAGAACATGTAAGATACCACATGAGTTCAAAAGAAAGGGTATTATATTTAGTAAAATTTACAAGATTATATTTACAAAAGGAGTTGTTAATTATAATTTGAAAAAATTAGTAAGTTTAGTAAAGTAAAATGGGTCATCTTAAGGCCTTATAGTATGTAAAGAAAGGGTATTTCTTAATATCCTTTGACTCATGTATATAGATGATTTCTTATAAGTGGACCCCACAAGATTTTTACATCCCCCTTCTTCATGTTGTGCTGGTCTAAGGGGGGTTTGATCCACACAACATGAGGGGAGGGATTTGAGATTTTTGCACCTGCTCTCTTCACATTATGCAGGTCTTGAGGGGTGACTTGTACAACACGGGGAGGGGGGGTTTGAGATTTTTGCACTCCTCTTTGCACCCCCTATTCGGGTTGTGCGGGTCTTGAGGGTGGCGAGTCTTGGGGGGTTGACCCACACAACACGGGGGAGGGCTTTGAGATTCTTGCACCTTCTCTCTTCACATTATGTGGGTTTGGGGGGCAATGACTCATGCAACACGGCCCGAGGGGGGGGTGGAGGGGGGGACTTGAGATTTTTGCACTCCTCTTTGTGCCCCCTATTCACGTTGTGCATGTCCTAAGGGTGGCCTACACAATGCAGAGAGAGAGAGAGAGAGAGAGAGAGAGAGAGAGAGAGAGAGAGAGAGAGAGAGAGAGAGAGAGAGAGAGAGAGAGAGAGAGAGAGAGAGAGAGAGAGAGAGAGAGAGAGAGAGAGAGAGAGAGAGAGAGAGAGAGAGAGAGAGAGAGAGAGAGAGAGAGAGGCCTCGAGATTTTTGCACCTTCCCTTCCCACTCGCATTGTGCAGGTCCCTTAAGGGGTTGGCCTACACAATGTGAGGGGGAGCCTTGAGATTTTTGCATCCCACCCCTTTGCATTATGCAAGGCTCATGACTTGCATAACACAAGGGGGAGCCTTGATATTTTTGCACTGCCTCCCCTCATGTGGTGTGGGCCTCTGCACATTATACAGGTCCACCTTCAAACTTGATACCCATTAGGGTTTCTTATGCAATTATGTGTTTGTAGATGGATGCTAGTAAGTTGTAGCATATGGAGGAGGCTCAAGAGCCTATGAGGAGTGAAGGCACTCCTAATGCTCCTCTAGAAGAGCCTAAGAGGACTGAAGGCACCCCTAGTGACATGCTTTTAGGTTTCCTTTCTCGAGTGGGACAAGAACATCTATTACCACATGTGTCCCAAGTGTCCTCCATTCCTATCTTTGTGGAGGAATGGATCAAGGTCTCATGAGTGTATGTGGAGGAGCAAGAGGCCACTTTTGTGGAGTAGACATTTGTTGGAGAGGCTTATATTGAGGGCCTTTGATATGTTCATATAAATTATGTCTTTTTCAAAAATTCCTTAAGGAGAAGGTCCAACACGGCTCTTTTGAGGGTTCCCTAGGGCATGAAGAAGGTAGATTTACAATGCCCTATATACAATCAGAAGTGCCATGTCATGGAACACTTTTACAAGTTTGTTTGCTTTCTACATGTGTTATTGGGGTATAAAGGAAAAGACCATGTCCAAGTCCTAGAAGATACACCACAATCTATCAAAGTGGAGATTGATAAGGTGCAAGATGTTTCATAGCCAGTAGATGTGGCAAGTGAGAGAAAGCAAAGTCATCAATTGAGTATTGAAGCTTTGAGAAGGTAGAACACAAATGTGGGTTCGGTTAATTAATGGAGAAAGAAGAGGTTGACAAGATCGATGGTGACATTTCTACGGCTTTACTGCCCTATGTTTCCTATTGGTGAAAGGGAAGATTCACTCTTGTTTAATATCCAGACCCTTTTTAACATTAGGGAGCACTATTTCCCACCTATCATTGCACAATATCTTAAAATAGATTCTTACTTTACTATCCTAGACTAAGATAAGTATCTTCTTGTTGATTCAAATGCCAATGATAAAAAATACTACTCTACATCAGAGACTTTGACCATAATCTATAAGGATACTCTTTGATACCAGTCAACCCTTCCTTCAGAGGAAGAGTTCGGAGCAATACATGAAAAGTTGGATTATAATTTATCATTTTTAATCATTTTTGAAGTACCTCTCTCTCTATGTTGAGGTGGATTTTCTTACAATGTCCAAATTTGAGTCCAAATCTCCCCTAATGTGCTTGTCATAGAATTTTGTTGTGAGAGTGGTGCATTTTGATGAAGATGCTATCTCTAATGTCTTTCACAAATATCTATCGGCCATAATCAACAAGCCATTTGATGGTGGAACCTATTATGATAGCATGCTTCTAGCTTTGTTCGAAAGTATGCAAGTGATGATTGAGGTAGATGTGACTCTTTCATTAGGGTACCCTTTTTCAGAGGATGAAATCTTTCATGTGGCTAAAACTATGAACAAGGGTTAAGCCCTAGGTCTGAATGGATTCCCAATAGAGTTTTACTTGTTAATATGGGAGACATGTGCATACATCAATGGCAAAGTCTAGATATTTGATAACTTTACCTTTTGGAATTTTGTTGAAGCTTAAATCTAAGACCCAATCAGGACTACCATTCCAAGATAGGTACAACAACTCAGACTTAGCCTTGCTAATTTTGGAGCGAGATAAGAGAGCAAAATGGTCATATATTTGAAGTAAATTCTAAGCAGAATTTGGATCAACTCGTACCACATTGGTGTTGTCATCAGGCAAGAGCTAAGAGCATATAAGTATTGACCATCGCGGGGAGGACCAAGGGCTTGATTGTAACCCTTTTGACAACAACATCTATGTTGTAGAGTAAATGATGGATTACAAGGGAAAAAAGTAGTAGCCATTGATTGAAATATAAGATTTTGCATTAGAGAACAATGTTGTGATCATCTTATTGAATATTTATCTAAATCCCATTCTCTCTACAACTATTAATACAAATTGCCAACATACCCAATCGTCGTAAAATTTCTCAAGCTCCATATTGAGCAAAATATGGTCCTACTTGGAAGCCATCACATAATCAATAGCAAAAATAACATTTAATATAGCATCATGGATGTTCCTAGTTGTGGCACAAAGCCATACTTCCTTCTGTGCACTAACTTAGGTATTATCCATTTGATCTTGGTGTCCAAAGCATTTGCCATAATTTTATAAGGGGTATTTAACATTGTTAATTATCTCCACTAACCATGTCTTCTTCCTTAGATTCCATTGGGAACCAACTTGATAACCCCTTTGTTTACAAAATGAGACATAGTGCCCATCAATCTAAAGTGGTTGAGAAGCCGACACACATTGAAGCAATGTTATGAGTGGTTTTTGGAAATAATGATTGACAATATTAGAAATAGACTAGGGAGTGCTCAAGGTGATCCTTTCCCCTATAATAGTATTTGCTAGCATGATCATGCCCTTCAGCACACTCAATAATGGGCTAAAGTGGAAAGATTACTAAGAGATTATCTTTGGAGATATGGTGATACTAGAACTTGGTGGCTATTGCTTGGGAGCAAGTTGCCTCCCCTTGTAGTGAAGGAGGGTCAGGATTGGAGTCCCTGAGAGAAAAGGTGGTATGACTAGAATTTCTAAGCCTAAAAAGAATGCTCGATGAGCATCCATGGTCTATGATTTTGGTTTCTTGGATTGGTCAAATGAAGACCTTGGGCAAAGTGTAGCAAGGTTGTAAATGGCAAGATCTCATCTTTAGGGGCGCAACAATTCTCAAAACCAAGGAGTCCTAAGCTACACAATAGTTGATCAGAGCATGGAAAGAGGATACGACAAACCTAGCATGGGAAGGGGGAAAAAGGGGCAAGAGCAACCCATGCTTTATCTCAGTAGTGGCCTAATGGTGATGCCTATCAAGGAGGACTTATCATAGCTGCTAATAATCCTTAAATGTCAAATAGAATGTATCATGGTACGTGCATTGCTTATTGGATTGATGTCTAGGATGCTACTTCAAATAGTGTTAAGCCAATGTATGTAATTAGTAATCAGTTCAATTTGTTTGAAGAGGGATCTAGATGGCTCCAACAAACTCTATTAAGAAAGAAGATTGAGTGGTCATCATCCCATAAATCTGCATTGATGGCCTCAATTAAGTATTGGAAAAATAGTGCAAGGAAATCGGGTCTACACATGAAGAAAAGACACGATTTCAAGATCCCCAATGCAAGATGGTTTTTGGATGTAGGAGCTTCTTGATAGCATGAAGATCCTTGGGCCACTATGTTTACCTCGAAAAGAAGATTGAAGAATGCACCGAGAGCTACTCCCCCATTCAAGTTGGACGTGATGATGGGAGAGTAGTCACCAAGAAGCTTGCTACAAAAGACCATATTTGTAAATTCAAGAATGTATTGCGATTGTGTGTGCTACGTGGCAAGGAGAAAGAGGATTTGAAACACCTGTTTTGGGGCTGTGTTGAGGTGAAGTGCCCATGGGACATAGTCAAGAGTAGAATGAAACAAATTAACCTGCATTATTAGGTTAATTGGAAGCAGATGTTGCTAGGTGACAGAAGCAACTTGAATGATGTTCCTCTGAAGGTATGGGCAATGACAAGAGCTGTTGTGATCTAGACTATTTGGTCATGGAAAAATGAAGCAGCTCTGGGTAGAATAAAGTACATTAGGGGGAGGTTAGTACTAAAATGTTTCCCAAAGGCGAGGCACTCAGCCTGTTTGTAAGCTTTTGTCGAAGCTAGTATGAGGTGCATTTGATGGAGTGTCTTACCTGTTGAAGGGATCTTGATGTAAATGCGTTATGACAATTACAACTTTTTGCATTACAAGAAAAAAAGTCCTGGAAAAAGAAGTCAAGAAGGAGAGTTTATCTTCGGGAGAATGCATAGATTTAGTGATAACTTTCGAACACCATGAATTATTTTAAGAAAAATTAAAAGCCTCTTCAAAGTTCAATGTATGATAATTGATAAGGACATAAAAGAATGGATGAGTGGAGAGGGACGGATTTGTAAGTGGGCGTGTAAAAAGGACACAAGCTCGTGCGGGTGGAGAGACGTACTTTGGCTGGCCCTTTCTCTCAAATGGCCGCGACCTGGACGTACTTCTGCCCTGCCCCGCCCCGCCCCGCCCCGCCCCGCTCTCGTTTTCTCAGCCTCTCCCGACTCCCGACTCCCGAGTCCCTCCTCTCTTTTATTTTCTCTCTCATGAGTCATGAGCCATCCATCCAGCGCTCTCTTCTTGCTAGCCTCCCACTAGGGCCTTTCTAGGCCAGCAGGTCATTCACGAACGACAACGTCAGAATCTGCAAGGGGGGGGGGGGGGGGGGGTGGGTACGCCCTACATAAATAGGGGTATCGGCAAATTATTAATACCTAAATTTATCGCGCGATGATGGCTACCTCCTTTTTGTGTGTGTCTCTCTCTCCCCTCTTTTTACTGCGTGCTATATTCTGTTCCTACCTTGTCACAACCTCCAAAATAAATAAAAAACAAAAAACAAAATTACAACACAGATATCATCATCATCATCATCATCACTATTTATTTACTTCTCCGCTTCTTCCTGTGTGCGCTCTTGCGTTCTGCCAAAAGCCTTTGCAGCTTCAACTAACTCGACAGGTGCCCTCCAACCCCCTTTCCCCCTCTCTTTCTTCATCAGACTTACAGATACAGTATTATGTCTCTCTCCATGCCTCCGATCTTAAGTCTTGTCGATGGATGCGACCCAGGATGATGATGTGCTTCAATCCAAAGCTCAAAAGGTACAGCAGTTCTCCCTTTTTCACCTCTAATTCTCGAGATGGAATTTGTCACATTCTTCTGTCGCTAAGAAGAACAATATGGTATTGAATTTGTCACATACTCCTGCAGTTAAGCACAGTCTGGGAGTCCATTCGATTCCAGCTGACTTTGTCGACCGCCATGGACTTGGAGCATGGACAATCCAAATCAGACAGGGATTCTGGCTCTGGCAGAAGCTCTGAGCCCGATCTTCCTCTGCAGCTCCTTGGGAACTATCAAAGCATGTTCCCTCACTCTCATCATCATCATCATCATCATCATCATAGCACACACTTCAATGGAGCTGCTATAGCTGAAGCTATGGCGGCCCTCGGTGGCGGCTCCCATAGCCTCAGCCCCTCCTCGCATGTGGATGCCTCGCTCGCCATGAACTCTGCCCCGTCATTGAGCTTCGGGCAGAAGCGTAAATTTCCTGAATCGGAGCAACCACCAGCCTTGTCAGTGCTTGTGCAGAGATCCAATATTATGGATGATATGGCTTTAGTCCGGGCGCCTTCGCTGGATGCCGCAGGACAGCAGCTCGCCCCCAAGAAGCTGCCTCCAAAGAGGTCTTCGTCCAAGGACCGGCACACAAAGGTAGACGGCAGAGGAAGGCGTATCCGCATGCCAGCAGCATGCGCAGCCAGGATATTTCAGCTTACGCGTGAATTGGGGCACAAATCGGATGGTGAGACTCTTGAATGGTTGCTACGTCATGCTGAACCTGCCATCATCGCAGCGACAGGCACAGGAAGCATCCCTGCATCTTTCCAGACATCCAGTGGCTCAATGCGATCCATGCATGCGTCCAGCATCGCTGCTTCTCTGCACATGCAACCTTCCTTTAATGATGTAGATGCCTTAGGTCTCCATCAAAGATCGAACCCTGCATCCGATCGAAGGTTGGAGCAAGCTAGCAAATCTGAGTGGGATCGGCCTCTGGATGAGAGGGCAGGTATGCAGGCCGATGCACGGATGGGATTGAACTTAGGCCAAGCAAATGTGACATCAGAGCTGGGCCAGGACATGCTTTCAGGATTCCATTACCATAGCTTGATGGTCGGTCATCCTACATCAGAGGTTAGTGAGAGCATGGCCAATATGCCTCCCGACTCTGTCAGCTCCAGTCCCAACATGAACAAAAGGTCAAGAGAAGGACCTCTTTTGCATCTCAAGGAAGGATCGCAGCCGATGGTGTCGATGGCCTCGACGTTGCCGACATCAATCCACCTCAACGCTGGTGCATTGTCAGAGACTGGGGCATCAAATATGATGCATATGTGGGCTGTGGCACCTGCACCAGCAATGAACACAGCAAGCACTGCAATACCAGGCGCATTCTTGATGCTTCCTGTGTCAACTGCGCCAGCTGCCTCCCACAATTCTGGACCCATGGCTGGTCCTTCACATGAGCAGTCATGGGCATTGCCACATGGGCCAGCCACAAGTGGAGGAGCCTTCCACAGGACACCGGGGTCAGCATATGTTGATGTACCAGGAGCTGCTGCAGGTGGAGGCACTGTGTTCTCCTCATCAATGTATCCAAGTTTTGCACCTAGGCTAAATCTACCGGGCCGAGTGGGCCTTGACATGATGCACGGAGGGCAATATGGGCACATGCCCAATGGGTCAGTGGTCATCCAACCGGACCTGAGTTTGGGAGGTGCCCAACAACAATATATTATGGGAATGAGATCGACCTCGTCTCTCAAACCACATCCGACTTGGCCCGACGATGAGGTTTCCATGGACTCCTCTCAAGACAGTGAAGAAGAAGAAGACGATGATGATGATCAAACCAGCTCTCAGTAGGTGGTAGCATCCAGCCAGCCAGCCAGCAAGCAAGCAAAGCCCAAGCTTGCAAGTGGATGCTCTTGTGTGTGTGGCTATGAATGACATACCTAGCTACCTAGAGGCACATTTGGGGGACCGGCCATGCATTTTTTGCAACAAGAAGTGGGCAAAGGCAATTTAGAAAAACAGGAGCAATGCTGGGTGGAGAAGAGGCCACAAATGTAATACTAAGCAACGACCCGCCCCGCCAAGCAGCCTGGGCCGGCTGCAGATCCCAGGAGAAAGGCGAATGTGTGTAGGCCTTTTACTCATTTGAGTTTGCACTCAACAACTTTTGCTTGATACGGCCATTAAAAGTGTGGCGAAATTTTCAAGGCAAAAAAATTTGTATCGGTTGAAACTTGAGAGAGACGCAGGGACTAGGAATGTAGGCGACGCTGAGCAGTGAGCTCATCGCTCATTGCTATCATTATGTGTTTGTTATATATTCTGTTTTGAAATTTAAATCAACGGATGGCGACGCGTCAAACTTGGGATCGCAGTGCGCACGCACGGCTTTCGCTTGAAAACTTGAAGCTCCAATCAATCAAGCAATCATCGATGGATGGTTGGGAATCTTGGAGTAGGCAGCGTGACGCTCACGGGTCACAAACCATCGCAGTTACGAAAACACGTCGCTTTCTCCACACACACGTCACACACACACACACATTGTGCTTTCTAGAAGGGAAGGATACTCTGGAAGCGGTAGAGAGGTATCCCACAGACCTTTTCAAGCATGAAAATTTCAAACACACGTGTAACATGCCAACGGGTTCTTAGCCCGGTTGGATCCAAGTATAGGTTGGGTAGTCCAGTCCACTTGAATTGTATCCCTAGGTTGTGCCTCCCAGTGGCACCAATCTATTCGCATCTACACGTAAGAGTGTAACATTACAAAGTATGGAAGCACCTTCCCATAGTACCATTAACACATGTGCAACGCCATATGTATATCTAGAGAAGGCAGCTAAAAAGAAGCCAATGACTTGTTGTTATAGGTCATGCAAGAGAAATTATCATGCTTGTTGCTTAAATTTTGTTTTTAAGTAGCCGTTTTACAAACGAATCAAATTCATTCAACTGAAATACACCATGAAAATTGAAACGTTTCGAAAAACCTTGCACTTTTACCTCACAAACACACCATAGGAAAGCCATCATACAACTATACTTGTGATCACAAAAAATGTTTGTTGAGCTGGGATTAGGGTACGTCTTCTTGCTTATCTATAAACTAAAGGGAATATTTCAATTAAATTTATCAAGAACAATGGAATTTGAGCTAGGATAATTAAACATTATAGCCATTACGGATGCATTCAAGGAAAGTTTTCTTGAATGTGCATCCTATTGACTTTTCCATTTGAGCTAGGATCAGTCAAAATTATAGTCCTTGTTAAACATACATTAAAGAAAGGTTTTCTTGAATATGCATCCTATTGACTTGTCCATAGATGATAATGGAACTACCTTGCCATGCCTCCTAATATGGCATGCACTTGTCATTTTTAGGTACCTATTCTTTTGATTTACCAACAGCTACCAAATTTCCTCTAGGGGTAGGCCTAACCATGAAACAAAGGGTTGAGTGGATGGAATCAAAGGTCAAGGTCAAAGTTGAGGCATGGAGAGGAAGGCAACTCTCCTTTCTTGGGAAGCTACTCGTGATTAAGACAATGTTGGCGTCCACAATCACCTTTTTGGCCATGGTCCTCCATTTTGGCAAAGCTACATGGATGAGAATTGAGAGGCTTTTCTTTGTAGCCTTGTGGTACAAGGAGATTGGCCAATGTGGTTGGAGAGCTATTGCTTGGCCTTTGATTACAGCTAGAGAATCTGAAGGTGGGTTCGTCATTCCTTAGCTCTTAAAGCGCGATCCCTTCTCTTCAATCTCGCCAAGAGGATGGAAGGGAGTCAACCATGTGTTCTTCAAGCACTGGTTGGCACTAAATGGAAGCGAGAGCCTTGGGCTCCCCAACCTTTCTTGGACTAACATCCTGCTAGCAGAAAAGAAGGTAACCATCCCATAGTCACAAGTTGCACAAGCTTTAGCACATGCATGGCAATAGGTGCTCAGTACAGCCAGTTGGATAGGGGCACAAGATCGAAGGGGTGACTCTTCTCTTAAGTAGGTAATCTAGACATTCAAGGAGGCACTTATTCCTCCACACAGACCTCTCCAAGAAAGGCCCAGCTCTCTTGATGACAACTTGCCAACAGAGGTATGAACAAATGGGAGGATCTATGGGATCCAAGTAGAACGAAATTCATGAGCATTGCTAATGTGGCAGAGAGGTTTGCCCTCTCCAGTGTTGAAAGAGGCTTTGTTGTAGGCATAATGGGTTGTCTGGGCTACCTCTAAGGTGGCGTTAGAGGGTAACATTACCAAGTTTATGGCTAGCCCAACAAGTAAGGTACTGTGGAAATGCAAGAGCAATAAGGATTTTGTCCAGAAGGATCCTCTTCCCACATGCTCCGTATTGTAGAGTACTGGAAGAAATGGCATCCGTGTGCTAAGAAAAGGACTTGGGTCCGCCGCATCCTAAGAACAAGGTAGGCCGCACCTTCAAAGAGGCTGAATTTTCTCCTTTGGAATATTGTAATGAACAAGCTCCCCCCCACTAGGGAGAGGCTAAGCAAGTCTATGGATGTCTTGCCCCTTTGTGGGATGTGCAAGCATGAGAAAGAAACAATAAGATATCCTTTTTGGGAATGCATGGAGGTGCGGGGAGTTTGGAGACAATTGCAGACTTGGATTAGAAGAGTGGGCTTTGCTAAGCAAATTGATACCAAGACGGTGTTGTTTGGTGACTGGGGCAACAAAGATGACCAGACGATGAAAATGTGGAATGTAGTTAGAGCTGTGACTTTCCAAGAGATATGGAGAATTAGAAATGAGAAAGTTTTTGGTAGAAATAGAAATACTTTAGACCCCAATGACCTTTGGGCTAAACTCAAGGAGAAGTTTTGATAGCACTTAAAGGTTGTAGGACTAGAAATAAGGTTTTTAGAGTATTCTATAGAGCCTTGTCAAGGACTTAGGACTACTGTCTTGAAATTGGCTTAATTATAGGCTTTGTACATAGCTTTTTCTCCATGCTGATAATATCATTCTGCAAGCGCATTATAAAAACAATTACCGAATTACATTCACATGTGCACCATAGAAGCACATAGCACAATGGTTACAACTCAATTGTGGGTTCAAATCCCAATTGTTCCCACCTATGGGAGAGAGGTGGAGGGGAAAAGCAGGCACATCCTGCTAGAGTGCATGATCCCATCTATCTCCAAAATGGGGAGTATACATCTCAGATTACAATGCAAAAGCTTACTCTTGGCCATAAACCTTTAACGCAAGTATTGGATTGTATGTGAAGTGGAAATGGGCCATATGGCATATTAGCATTAAATGCCTTTTTTTATTAAGTTTAATTTTGCAATAATCATGAAATTCCTTGTTATGTATGTGGGCACCACCCACATATATATGCTCATACACCAAGTAGGCTATCGAACAAGCGAAAACAAATGACATGATCACGGGTGTGAGCATAAGAAGGATCATGAAAGCATGCATGAGAAGAACCATTTGAGAGGTGAGGTGTGCAAGCAATTTTGAGTAGGTTGATGTTTTGTGTAGGTTGTGGGTAGTGAGATCATGCATTCAATGTTCTATACAAAGACATCAAATTGTTGGTGTCATGGCATATTATTTTAAACCTTTTACAATTAAAGTGTGATGCAACACTTCTTTATGGTCAGTTGAAATAAATAGGAAAAAGCTACAATTTTTTTTTGAGTTGATTGGTGTTAGTTGTGTGATCTTCCGCATAGCATAAAATGGGTTTATGACAACTTGAGGAGACATGCTTTTTGAGCTGCAATGGCTGGGATGTTGAACTTAACTCTTATTTTGTTCAAGTGCTTCAACCAAATTAGATATGCCTCCCTTTAATATAACCTTTGCATTCTCTTTCTCATTGATTTGCTCTCCCCTCCTCCATCCTCGAAAGCAAGAAAGCACGACTGATGAGACGGGTGTAATGAGCTTATCGACTTATCTTTGTGTTGTAGCCAAACTTTGAAAACTTGCCAATAGCTCCATGATCCAAGTGCAACTCCTTCAAAGGCGCCTTCACTCCATAGCTTCCATGTTGATCCATGTGAGCTCCATGAAGAGGCATGGAGGAGGAGGAGGAGGAGGAGTTTCCAAATCAGGGCTTCCTCTAAATGTTGGGGACTCCACCTTTTTTTCACATCCAGCCCTTTATGTATCCAACTTAGATTAATTGGACCATTCCAAACTCAAAGTGAATAGACGTAATGTATCCATAACCTTAAGACTATTGTTGGTCACCATTCTAAATTAAAATTAATTTTACAAATTGCATGGGAGTGAGCCCCAACTCTCATAATAGATAGACATTCTGTATTATTGGTCACCATTTAGAATTAAAATTAATTTTACAAATTGCATGGGAGTGAGCCTTGACTCTTGTAGATACATTGAAACAATGATCAAACATTACAAGTGCATGAATTTGTCTCCTAATACGCTTCAAAAATTGTGTTGCCATAGTTATATTCGCCTTTTCTACCTTTAGGGGTACTTGAAGCTTGGGACTTGAATGGTAGTTAACATTACTCCCTTCTTGGACAAGTGCCTATCCCATGGCACTCCACGTCATGGTTGGTAGCATTGCACAAGAAGGGACAACACCATTGGGGTTGTTAAGAAGAGTGGTAATGGAGGCTGGTGTCAAGGTCTCATCTATCTTCATTATAGTTAGGAGATGAGATTGTGCTTCTTCAGAGCATTGGCTCGTAGCAAAAGAAGAGAAGGGAGTAGAAGGATGTAAGGCAATCAATATTATTGGGGATCTTCATAGTATACACCTACAATAGAGAAACATGCATTCCCTAGGGGTATGTTTGTCTTATTATACCATGATAATCCATGCTAGTGAGTGTGACTTGGAGATGGGTCAATCTTGAAGTATTGTCCCATACTTGAGGATCCAATTGGTGTGAAAGGAGGTGTAGTGTATGCTTAGGGTGACAAGTCTACTAGGAAAACTCGAGATGTCCTCCCTTTGATGTGCCTCAAGACTATGATGTGGGAATGGGATAGGGGGTTAAGAATGGAGCTTGTTGACCAAGAACATAGGACATGCTTGATTTGGGGACCCTTAGGTGATGTGTCTTGTACGTGCACCTATACTATACTGAAAATTTTGCTTTCTTTTATTTCCTCTTTTTTTCAAAATAAATACCACTCTTTCTCTCTTTCTATGGCATAGTTGCTCAGAGAATAAGTCTCACTATGGGCATATTTGTTGATCTTTGTTTTCACATTAAATAAGGATGTGTCCAAGCCTTCTTCTTTTGTTGCTCCTTTTTTATTTAACAAATTAAGGAGTAGTTGCAGGTAATTACACGTGGTAATGAAGATAGGGTTTGTGGCAATGTGAGAAGTCAATTTTTCTCTATTTGCCACGGGAGTGGGTTCATTTTGTGTGCTTTTACAATGGGTGTTGGATCATGTGGTGTTGGCTTTGGTGGTATCTAACATATCCCATCCTTTTGCTTTGAAGGATGGTGATGATGCTAAGAGCTCTTCAACCACAATATACAATCATTCCTAGTCACTTCATACTCTGGTTGAGGTATGTTTGCTTTCAAGCTCTCCTTGAGTGCTTTGCTAATGAGTTGTAGCTTCTTCTTAGGCTTGTCAATTGAGTTGCCTTCACATGGTTTCAATGATTCAAGTATTGTGTTGGAAAAGTTATACTATTGCATTTGCATTACATCCTCAATCATTCTAGCTCTCTCCTTTATGCTTAATTCACATTTCGATCGGGCTAGCCTTGTGTCAAAGTTGAGGATGGTGTTTATATTCTTTTCTTCTAGTTAGCCGATCTTATCCTTGGTATGCTCCAATCCCCATTTTTTCACTTAGTCAAAATTTCTAAGGTTACTCATTGTTCCTTCTAGGATTGGGTTAATGCCTTCCTTTGTTGAAATTTATAGGCTATCTATTTCGGAGTTGTCCATACTTATATGCTACTTTCACCACTTCATTCACCAGTTCCATGAGCTTGTCATTTCCATCTTCTACTTCTTCTTTGGCCTTTCTTTTTTCTTCTAGCTCTGCCTTAAGCTATTCTTATAGTTGTGTACATGTGTTCAGCTCCCCTTCTCTAGGCAAGCTTTATACTTGTTTGCATTGACATATCGGCTTTCTAATTTCTCTTGTCCCTTTTTGATTTGATTTGCTCTTGCATCTTCTTGTATTTCATTTTAGTGTCCTCCTTTACTTTCAGTACTGCTACCTCCCTCTTTAGGTTGTACATATCTCTAATCACTTTCTATCTATAGGCAATGAAGGTTTAGTTTTCTTTTTAGAGTGTAGCCAAGGCTACTTTTGTTCTTCATCCTAGTATTGGGCCTCGTTGTTCTTTGAATTCCTTTGGTAGGTCTTCAAAATCTAGGGGGGACCTTGTGTGAGGAGTGGTATTGAGGTAGATGATTCTTCGACTCTTGGCACCTTCAATACTTTCTGGTCCGACTTCACTTCTATAGTTATTTCTCTTTTGGTATCTATGATTGTGAGGTCCTTTGATCTTCCTTGAGATAAGACTCTAATTTGTGCTTCTAAGTTAGAGCTAATTTATGCACCTATCTTCTAGTTTGCTTCTAGCACTATCTCATGTTGTGGTTGTTGGAATGGGGGAAGTTATGATTGGTGATAGTGGACCTCCTAGTGGTGCTTTGCCTTTGCTAGTTTATTGTTGGATGCATCCATGTGCCTACTATAGTTGAGCATGTTTCTATTGAGGTTTTGAGGTTTGGCTCCATGAGTGCTAATTCTTTAGCTCTAGTTGGCTATTCCACTAATCTCCTAATAGCCAAGGCCACATCTTCCATTTATTTCCATCTAAGGGCCTCCTCTTTCTCTTGTTGCCTTTAATTTCTTCTCTCCTTCTCTCCTTAGGACTCATCTTTAGCTCTTTCCACATCTTTTGTGTCTTTAAATGTAGTCTTTTCCTTTCTTGTTTCCTTCTTGGTAGTGCTCTTCATTTTTCCACCTTTGGTAGGAGGCCTTTGTGTTCTATTATTCTAGTTGGATTATCCTCTATTGCTATAGGGCTTCAATATCAACTCTTTAAACTTCTTCATCTCATTTCCTCCTCTCTTTAGCTAGCTCTTCTTGTGATTCTAATTATAGAGCCCCCCTTATTTTGGGCATTAGTTGATTCGCTTTGTTATTTGTGGTGGGTGAGCTTTGTCTAAAAGCTTGGCTTGATGCTTTTCTTCTTACCTCATGACATGCCTTAATCTTTCTTTGTGTCTTTGCTAGCCTCCTTATTCCTTAATAGGCTCTTGCCTTTTCATTCCCTCCTATATTGATGATACTTTTTGCATTGGTACACTAATATCTCTTCATTGTGTTGGTTCTCTTCTTGCTTTGGGCTATTGATGGCTTCCTCTATAATATTGGATGTTAGGGCACCCCCAAATCCTACAAACATGGCTTTTATAGTATCTTTCTTTCTATTTATGTCTTTGCTCATTGTTTGTTGGTATATGTATAGACTCTTTGAGTCCATGTGCTCTTGCACCTAGAGTCTTGGGTACTACACAGATATTCTCCCTAGCATACGTATTAAAATTTTGTTTATCCATGTTTATTGCTATCCTCTTGCTACCAAATCTTCTACCATCCCTACATGGAATCTATTCATCATTAAACTATACCTAGTGCTAGAGAAAAGTGTATAAAGTAGATTTGCTTGGATTTTCAAAGTGGGCTCTAGAATTGCCTTTATTCTCACCCTTATTATGTCCAACTTTACCATCCCTAACGAAATGAAGACATTTTTAAATTTTTTTTGACACATTTTACTTCTTTGGTAGATTTAAAGCTTTGCGCACCACATCATGTTGCAATTGTACCACCTCTATCTAATGCCAACCAGTTGTGTCCTCTATGATGACTACTCCACTTTGTTTGTTGAGATCATAGGATCTAAGAAATTCAGTGCATTTATTGTAATGAACTATGCTTTCAAACTTTTCCAAATATTTCTATATGGCACATTTTTCCACAAGCTTCTTCACTTTTGGATCCATAGGTGCCACTTTGGTGAGGTTTTGAATTTGCCAGTATCTCAGATGGGGGTGCTTCCAGGTCTCCATATTGATGTTGTATTTTACCTAATCTTCTTTTGTGAAGGGTACCTAGGGCATGCTTAATCTCTTCTTCTATGAAGGGTAGATGGGGGCTTTCTTCTCTCTCTTTAACAACTTTTTGTCATACTGTCATTTCAATGACCTAAACATAATACAAGTTAGTAAAAATATTTCAACACATTTAAGAAAAAAATTGCTTAATACTTAAGAGGTTTAGAAAATGTGTATACATTATGTTTTCCCTAATGGATAATGAATTTAGTGGACCCCTCCCCTCACCTAGATGAGTGCAATTAGGATTATGAGGGATGGATGGTGGCCTGGTTGGTTCAAAGTGTGTATTTTGTGAATAAGATGTGCTTATGTACTTATTTAGATACAAGGTAATGTAGTGGTATGATAGACAACTACCTTTATAATACACTTGTCTCATAAAAGTGAGGGTTGTACTCAAGTCTTGTGTAATGATGCATGTCATATGGGCATATGTTGATATGAGTGATATAGGTCAAGGTATCGGTCAGGAGGTCTCTTGAACCAATTCTTTTGGCTATGTGAAGCTCTTTCTCACTTTAATATCATGTCAGAGATGGGTGGAGCATTATGTTCTCTTGTAGTGGTTGATCCTAAGTCAAAGTGAGTGCCTGAAATGGCATTACTGTGATGTAGGTAGGATCATATTCATTTAACTTGATGGCACAATGTTGTTCTACAATGTGTCATATTCGACAAATAACCCTTTTTATAATGTGTGCATAGGCTGAACCATTTTTGTAAGAATATGGATTCGAATTTTGCTAGTTGATTGAGGTGTTGTAGGTCCTTTGATATTGTTTCTATACAACTGCATTAGAAGGAGGTAATTAAGCATCCCTTGAGAGTTTTTTCTCATGAAAATTGAGTCACAATAATCTCTTCAGAAATTAAGGGTTGCTTAATGAATATGCATTCAAATTCCCATGAGTAGGGATCGTACTCTGATGTAGGAGACCTAGATCCAACATTTCATAGTTGCAAGCGAATATGTTGAAGGTATTATCAAGATGCTTAATACATGTGATGATTTAGCAGCCATGTCAACTTTCTACTTCCAATATGGAGGGTCTCTTATAAGAGGGTCTTAGGCTTGGAGGTCACTTTGATTTTGTAGGACATGTCTAGTTGATATGTTTAGCTATTTTGGGTGGGGAGACTTGCTTGAGTTTAGTTTGTGGCTCCTACGGAGTAGATGAGGTCTTGGTTTATGAAAATTGTTATTGGTCATGTGTAGCTATTGCCTTGGTTCCGTAGGTGTAACTTGACTCTAGGATGAGGTTTTGGTTTATGACAATAGCTGTTATTGGTCATGAGTAGCTACTGTGGGACAAACAATACCTTTGGTGCCCCAGGTGTAACTTGACTCTAGGATAGTGTGGCTTTTGATGGTTGAAGGGTTTTTTGATTATTGGAAGCTATTGAGAGTTTTTTTGTGTTCCTTCCCACTATTCTTAACCTTGGCTATGCTGATAATTGTCGAAGCTTTGAGTCTTGGGCTATGGTTAAAGGCTTAGGCAAGTGCTCATGCATACTTTTCTCTATCTCATTGTTAATCCTCATCTCATAATGGAGCAAGCACAAAGAAGTTGAAACATCCTCATATAATGTGCAATAAAATTTTCAATTATGTGACACAAAGTAATTATCTTTTTAAGGATACTGTCAACCCTCAACATGAAATTGATGGTTGGGCTCACTCCCATGCAAGGTGCAGCTATTATTATTTTCTCAATAAGTTGAATGAGCCTCACCATGCATGCAATGTGTGGGCAGCCAAGAGGCCAAAGGTGTAGGTTGAATGCCCAAAAAGGATAGGAAATCATAGACCTATTGTACAAAAGAGATAAGAGATCATGGAAAAAGGCTATTCATGTGTGTGCAAACTTGTGTTCTTTTTTTTTTTTTTTGCTTATCTTTGCATAGAGTGGAGAAGAGGGAGGGAGTGAGTGCGGGAGTGATGGAATTTTAGAGAGAAGCCCTTGCCATTCCTCTTCTTCCACTCTTTCCTTTCATGGTGAGAGGCAATACCCATGGAGTGTGTGCAAGGTAGAGTTGAGGGAGAGTGAGGTATACACATGATGCTTGCTTGCCCTATTTTGACCCTTCTCCCTCATACCTTATTCTTACATCACATGTGAAGTGAACATCAAAATGTGGAGCAACCAAGGAATGATGTGTGGTTCATGGAGTGTGCTTGCCAAGGCATCGTGAGTAAAATGAGATAATTTGGTAAGTATGTTTACTGCACTTGAACTTTGAGTCATTGTATTCAATGTGTGATACATAGATTTGTCATAAAATATTGTGCATGTGAGTAGGCTAGGTGAGAGGTAGCCATAGACTTCATAGTTGTTGTCCATGGTCCCGAGGTTGGGCTTGTGAGTGTCACATATTTTTGGTTTTGTTGCCCAGGACTAAGGACATGTCAGCCATGAAGTTGCTCACTCATGTCACATATAGATTAGGAGTGAGTATACACGTGCCAACTTTGAAATGCATGTGAATAGTTGGTTTTCATCTTCATTGGTAGACATTAAGTGCTTGTACTTCATTTTTTTCACTATCAATCATGAAAATTTGGCCGTAACTTGTTTTCTTTAAATTCCTAACATAAGTAGGAGTATACTAGATATTATAAAAGAAAATAGACTTGGTTGTATGAGTTTTAATGAAGAAAAGATGTATCTCTTGCAAGCTCTTCTTTACAACGTGCTACGATAAGTTTCTTGCATGTTAATGGAGGGGGGGATAACATAACAATAGAGACAAAGAGTGAGATAGAGGAAAAAGTCATGGGTGCATGAGAGCAGGGGCTACCCCATGTATAGAAAAATTGAGTGAGATGCACTCTTTGTAGAAAAGAGGGGCTTTGAGTTGTGTTTGGAAGGAGAGAATGCTTAGATGAAGGGGAGGCCTCTAGTCACATTTTAGAGGGAGAAAAAGTAATCGAGAGAGGAATGGATGCAAATAGAGAGAGAGAGAGAGAGAGAGAGAGAGAGAGAGAGAGAGAGAGAGAGAGAGAGAGAGAGAGAGAGAGAGAGAGAGAGAGAGAGAGAGAGAGAGAGAGAGAGAGAGAGAGAGAGAGAGAGAGAGAGAGAGAGAGAGAGCCTAAGGTTTGTGATCTTCCCCTCTCCCCCTTTGTTGTCACCTTTCCCCATCATTGCTATTGCTAGCCATCATGCCTAGAAACACCTCCCTACATATATTGCCATTGCTACCAGCCCATTGGTGCCCAATACCACTACCCTATGAATATCCCAACCACCGCCACGCTGCAAGCTTCATGGCCCTAGCTCTAACCTTGCTCTAACACATTGACCTTGAATGGTCACATTTGCAATTGCTTGCATCCTCCATCCACTTGCCATGCAAGTGGCACTTGAAGGGGATGCAATGGTAGTGGAGAAGGAGAAGAGGAAGATGCAGGAGAGAAGAGCACACACAATGTAGGTGTTGTCAAGAATGATATGACAGCCTTATTGCACTATCTCGTATATATGAATAAAGAATATGGACGGTCACTATACAGGGGTAGGCCCAAGTGCCTTTTACCCCAACAACCTCCCACTAAAAGGCCAATGGGCCAGGGAGTGAAAAAACAGAGAAAAAGAAAAAGAGACAAGGTGAGGAATCATGACATCTCACCCAATGCCCAATCGAAAAGCGAGCTATGCAATAAGCAAGAACCTCTGCAAAAGAAGAGTCAAGCATCCCCGTGAGTCCATGACATATAGGAGACAAGCGATCTCACAGCTCCATACAATGGAGCAATCCAAGAATGTTTCTCATGAAGCAAGCACAACTCATGAGTGCAATGTTGTAATGCATAAGCATCAAAGTAGTGCATATCATCAACGTGGCACATAGGAGACAACTGAGAGCACATAGACTATCCAAAGTCAATCATAGAAGAAGGGCCACGAGGTCTCAAGTTAGTATGTGGCCTCAGCAAAGCGGAAGATTGACATAGGGTTGTAGCATCAACCATAAAGTGCATCGAACGCACATCAAGGGGCTTGAGAGATGTCTATGTCTCATAAGAGACATCATGACGGCTATGTATAACCTGTTGAGCATCCAAATCCCATAACTTGTAAGCCTGAAAGGCGCCATCTCCATAACCAAGGAGGATACATCTGTGAGACCTAGGCATATCTAGCATATATAAAAATACATGGTAGCCAAACATCCTCAAGTAATCATAGGAGGGTCTCATGCCACTCCATGCCTTGTGTGGTGTAATACCATCCAAATTCAGACACGTCACCCTATTAAGCAAGTAGACTACCGTCATAAGGGCCTCACCCAAAAGCCATAAGATAACCCAGTTGCAGTAAGCATAGAAGCAACCTTTGCCTATAGATTCAGGCATATGCCATGAGCAATCCTGTAATATTGTGGGCATAGGAAATCAATGCCAGACTGCTAACAATAGGAGTGAAACTTGGGAGAGATAGCATGACTCTCATAATCCATCTACAAGCACCTAGGCCTGCAACCAGCAGAATCCATAAACATGTCAAGCATAATTGCGGCATCCTCAATCTGTACCAAGCGAAAAGCCCAAACACGGTGGGTAGCATGATCCATGAAGGTCATAAAGCATGATGCTCCACCAAGTGACGGAATGCATAGATCCATATATTGCACAATGGACAAGATCTAGAGGATCATACCTCTCATGATCGCCATGAGCCAAAGGGGCTCTGCAAGGACCATAAGTACAATCAGGGCAAGCATCAAGATCTGCATGTGACAAAGGAGACAGCATGCAGTCTAGAGGAGACAAGATCTCCATCAGATTCTTTGTGATGCATATGGCCTAGGCGATAATGCCATAACAATGCATGTGGTATCGGATAACTGCAACCATAGAATCTCCCACATGAGAGATATGCACTGGGTAATGAGAACCAACTTTAGAACCCCTGGCCAAAACCAAGCAACCACGACATATCTTCCATGACCTATCTCGAAGAGAAATAGAGTAATTTGCATCATGCAACTTGCAGATAGACATTAAGCTCTTACTAAGCATAGGAACATGTAATACATCATGGAGCACAAGAGAAATCCCATCAGGCAAAGCTAGATGTATGTCCCCTATACCAACTATAGCATAAGTCTGCTCAAGGCACAAATCAATACATCTGTCAACCTCCTTGTAAGAAGAGAACCATGCTCTATGAGGGGTAACGTGACAAGAGGCTAAAGAATCCAACAACCAATCAAAGATATAGGCCTGATCATTGAGCAAGTAAGATGTAGGGAAACTAGATGGCAGGAGGACATGCTCAACTGCATCATCATGGGTAATTGCATGTACCTCACCACTAGAAATATTGGTAACACCTACTACATCATTGACTCTTTGGTCATGTCACGTCTGTCTCTATCTTTGATGCCGCTCTCTAATCCGACTAAAACATTTTCTTTTAACATGCCCAAGCTTTCCACAATGGAAGCATACAACATCTGTAACTGTGAAGAACTTGATGAAGACGACAAGGAATCCAAGTAATCATGAATAGGCCTATCCACATCCAAGGAACTCAAAGAGTCTAAGGTTGGCCCAACATAGGGAACCTTCTCATCAAGACAACTGTCAGTAGAAGCACAAGTGGTAGAAGCATGCTGCAGCAAGTACTCTTCCATCCTCACTAGAGAGGGAAGCACAGAAGTGGTAGAAGCATGCTGCAGCAAGTACTCTTCCATCCTCACTGGAGAGGGAAGCACAAGTGGTAGAAGCATCCTGCAGCAAGTACTCTTCCATCCTCACTGGAGAGGGAAGCACAGAAGTGGTAGAAGCATGCTGCAACAAGTACTCTTCCATCCTCACTGGAGAGGGAAGCACAAGTGGTAGAAGCATGCTGCAACAAGTACTCTTCCATCCTCACTGGAGAGGGAAGCACAGAAGCATCAACCAGGGATGCAGAAGCTCCCACATGAAAAATACTTGTAGCTAAGTGCATGACATAACCAACCACAATAGTGTAAAATACAAGACATCTATCAAAAGAGCATACGGTATTCAACCATGAAATTAGCCCATAACCATAATGGCAAACATGACTCTGCAGTATATGAGACCACATAGTAGCATCCAAGTCAATGCAAGATCGGTAAGTGGCATAAGATATTGCAATGGTCAAGCTACAAGAGAAGCCCAAATACCTGTACAACATCATCCATACAAGTGGCTTTGTAAGGTATACAATAGTAGACCATGTGCATAGACGGGGTAAGCATACATAGCATCTGCTCTCTAACATGGACGGGGCAATAGTAGCCCAACAACTAGCATAAAGGCTAGACAAAAAAGGAGCAAGAAAACCATAATTGTTTGCTAATCCCAAGCATTGTAAAGTCCACTGATCAACCAAATAACCCACAATAAATCCAAGTATCAATGAGCAATCACTGCTCAATTACCAACTACCAAGACAAGGAAGCAATACTGCTCAATACATGTCTGCATAAACCAAACATCCAGGGATCCAATCCATCAGAGCATAAGGCCAAGTAGCATCCAAGGTTATAAAAGAAAAAAAATCCAAATCAGTGTCCAATTGCTCCACAAAAGTCCTCAAATGCAAGTCTTTTCAAGCCCAAACATCTACCATACATCAACCGAACCCAAAAGCATCCACCGAGACATAAACCCATATGGGTAGCCTAGACATAAGCAGTCCTAAGTGGAATGCCAGCTACAAATAAAAAATGATAATGAACCATAAAATTGAGCTCTACTTCTTGCTCAAAAGCATTCCGGGAGCAAAAAAGAATCATGTGGCATCACCCAAATACATCAATACATAACCCCAAATAGCTGGGAATGAATAACCCAACTGTAGCATAAATAGCTTCAGCCCTGAATATTCTAGCAGCAAATAACCTATGTAAATTGAGAAGGTCAATGCTCAAACCAAGCTCAAGTCGATAGACAAACATAGGCATACATTCCCATATGTATAGGAACCAACCGGGCATAATCGGGCATCAAATGACCATGTAGCATAAGCATAAAATGTAATGATAGGGGGCTGCCCTATTTTAGGCTACTTATGGACTATGTAAAATAGTCAATGACTGAGAAAATTCAGCCCCAAAAGCATCTCACATCATAGGCATCCATTCCCTGACGTATAGGCATCATTCGAGGATAATCGGGCATCAAATGACCATCACATGTACTTGTAAAGATCAATGACAGGGTGCTACCTTATTTATTATTCAAACAGTCCATGGCTAAGCTAAATAAGATCCAAGCTCAATGCCAACCATAAATATTAGTGCCCAAAACCAAAGCCAAGTGTCGGGAGGCTTCAACAAGTCATAACCAAGTGCCAGATAAAGTAAATGAGCTAGGGACTGTTGTAAATGTTTGGCATAGGCTGAAATCATGCCTATTGCTATTTATACAGCCAAGAGGAGCTCAAGATCAAAGCCCCAAGTTAAAAGCAAGTGCCCAAGCTCAATACCAATTGTTGGGGGGTCTCAATAGACCATAAACAAGTGCCAAGTGGGTGAGGAGCTGCTGTAGATCTCTGTCATGTTGAAAAGACATATGTCAACATGGCATGATTGCGCCAGCTATAGGTATGGGGCTGGGGGATTGCTATGAAGGTTGCAAGTGGTGAGGGGTCCCCAAGGGGCCAAGGAAGGCCACTAATCAAGCCAAAGGTGGAGGGGATGCTTCAAGCTTCACGAGCAAGCTCAACAATGGTTGCCCCCTTCATAACCCTATTGTCCATGAAAACGATTGAAGTCAAGATCTCATACCTTCTGTGGGAAAGGTCAAGAAGAGGCCGGGAAGCACTCGCAAAGGATCTGATCTGATACCATAGGTCTATCTAAGCTAAGGAATAAGCATGCTTCATAGCCTAGAGGCACAAAGTAGGTAGATATCCAAAAGAGGGAGCAAACCCTAATTCACGGTTGTGGATATCCTAAAAGACAAATGGGGTGCCATCCTACAGAAATGACCTAACCCTTGTCCTAGTCTTGGTTTGTATAAGGATGTGAGGTCTTAGTTATGTTTACTCTTTTGGTGCATCCATGCTGCAGAAGCTCTATTAGTGCAGCTATTGAAGTTTTCTATTCTCTTCTTCTATTCCATAATCTTGCCTCCATTGTTAAAAGTGGCAAAGAGAGAGTATGCGAGAGGTGTGTTGAGCAAGGGATTAAGGAAAGGTGAGACTCTACATCGACATCTTGCTTTTTTACTTCTTTTCTATTAGCTTATGGACTCATTGATGTTCTTGGTGGTGGATGTGAAGGAGTGACAACATCAGATTGTTTTTTTTGGGTCATGAAACCATCTACAAGCCTTCAAACTTTTGAACTACATGCAAGAGGGTAAGTCTGTGAGTTTACTAAGCCTCAAAGCTAGTATTGTATTCTTGCTTTCTTATGTTGGAGAGAGGAATGCATGGTTAGTCAAAGTAGAGTACCAAGAGAGAAGATGAGAGATTGTCGCTACAGTGAGTTGCAACTTCTGAATAGAAGTCTGTCAAATGTCCTGATTGTTGTGCATTTAGCCCAATATATATGCATACCTAGTTGATCAAATTTACCTTCCCGTTATATCCTTCAATGTCTACCCCCCACTTCTTTTAGCATAGTAAGTGAAATATCATGAATAATCAATAGCTCAAGATCCTTAAGAGGACATTTCTTGCAACTTTCACTTCTTGCAAAGCAAAGGAATTGTGGCATTAAACTATTTTGTGAGAACCAATTTTTAATAGTCTTAGTCCTTGTTGGATCCATTTCTTTAATATTATAAGAAATTATCTTTATGTTGTTCATCATTAATGTTTTTCATGCATTTTCCCCTTTGGACCTTAGCATTTGAATTGTTCTCACTGGGGTCATTGCAAATTTATTTTTTGAATGAGTTTTGGGTTTCATCTATGAAATTCCTCTTTAGGAGGGGAGTTTAGATCATAGTCCTTTTCAAAGTGTGATTTGAGGTCTTTAACGAATTGATAATTGTCAATGAATTCTTCTTCTTCTTCATCAGAGGATATGTCCACCTTGTTATAGGGAGGGGTCATCATCCAGATTTTCCATTTTCCTTTGAATAGGATTGACATTCTTAAACCCATCACGCGATTCCTTCATTTAGCGCTTTGAGATCATGACAGTCTTTGATACAATGTCCCTAATTATGGAATTTGGAGCAAGAGTTAGGAAGGCTCTTATACATGCCAAGTTGATTCATAACATGTACCCAATATTCATCAATAATCAAGAGGAATTTTGGGAGCTCTTCAAGTAAATCAACTTCTACCAGAACTTGCAACAAGTGCCATTAGGGGTTAAAGAAATTAATAAGTCGTTATCATAGAGTCCTACCTAAGGGTGTAACTATAACTTTGAGATAGGGGTGTAGGCACATCGAAAGATTTGGTAATTTTACCAAATAGAAGTCTTTGTCAACTTGGGGCCATTGGGACTGAATTTAGGTGTCCACTTGAAAAGAAAGATTGGGGATTTTTTTACAACCCATTACGATGACTAATAATTTTCATTGCTAGAACTTCACATGAAGCAATTATAAGCAAGGTACTAATGTGCAGTAGAATCCTCCCACCTAGAGCATACCAATTGCATTGAGTCCATGTCTTGAAGTACTCTATTGGTGGCTGAGGTCCATGGCATAATCCTATTAGAGAACGACTAACAAATTCCTCCTTCCAATGACTAATACCACTACGGGGGGTAGAATGGTAGAGGGATTACCTTTCTTTTTCGCTAGAGAGGAGCGTTCGGAGATGTTTTGATCATGCTCTCTAGTTGGTTGCACTTCCACATGTGTTCCATGGCCAGGTCCAACCATGCCTTTGCCTTGCCCCCTTGAAGCAATCATATAAGTAGTTCTTTCACCATTATTGATGTGAACTCTATCAATATCATGAGGAGGTGATCAATGAGTTTATAAGCTAAGCCATAGTGCAAGTGGTCAATGCCTTCGAAGGAAGCGATCTACTTCTCTCCTCGTTGCATTTGCCATAGGTGCTACTCTAAAGATGTTCAAGGAGAAGATATTGGAATGTAGAGTTTATGAGAATAGCTGAGTAGGAAGCACGAAGAATTTCCCCATTCCTCTAGCCTGTGAGGTTATGTAGAATCGGCCACGACCAATCATCATCATTGAGAACAGAATGCATCCAAAGTTGAGCATTGGACGAGGGCCTTCATGCAATGGAGAAATTACTTATCCTTCTTACAAATAATATTGAGGCATTCCATTTAAGGCCACACGTGCACCTTTTCCTATGGCACTAATGGTCTCCATGCTAGCCAAGTGTGATAAATATCTAGTTTCATCAAGTTGAATGGTTAGTTTCATTAATGGAACCAAGAAAGAGTTCCCTTGGGAAAAGTTTCATTCATTGATCTTGAGTTTCTATCTAGTTCCATTCAATTTCAAATTTCCATCACTTTATGAGAGAATTCCAAGAGCCCCTTGAAGACTTTTTGAGACTCAATAAATGTGAGAACTAAAGTTTTTTTTTCCTAGTTTTACTTATTACTAGATTGATACTAGCTTACTCTTTTTTTTTGGGCACGTTATCCTCTTTTGTTTTTTAATTTTTTATCCTTGCCTTAAAATCAACATGTGATCAATAAATATTTGATTGATCGGAAAGCTCTTCTAAGATCCTCGTTTGTCTATGTTTGAATACTTTCTAGGATTGAAGAAATATGTGAATAGAAGTCTGTTGAGATGGCAAGCTCAACACGTGTAGACATTGATGATGGACCACCTGGCTAAATGGGTGTGCATGTCTACACTTAGTACATTAGTGGTCATTATGATCCACACATGGCCACTGACTTATTATATTTAGTTCGGTGCATCTATGTATAGCTGGCATAGTTATAGCACTAATCAATCAGTATAGTCAATTATGCATTATTTGACTTAGTAGGCCACTTTTCTTTATGTTGTATCTTATTTACACTTTGTGTACATTGTATTTTGTGTGAAAGAAGAAGAAGAAAACCAATAAAAAAATGTTTTGGCATCCATCTCTTTTCTTGTGTTCTTGAGTGAGCTTCCTCTTATGTGTATGGTATATGTTTGGTGCAGTAACTCAAGTAAATTCCCCCACCACATGATTCATGACATGGTATCAAAGTGACACCACTGAGAGAGGCTAGTTTTGAAGGCTGAAGTGAAGAAGAAGAAGCAAGGACTCAAGCAAGCAAGCAATATGTAAGAATATCTCCCATTCTTCCACTCTTTCTCTTGGATAGTGCTTAGGAGGCATCGAAAGCAAGACGATAGTGTGAAAATCTTAGATTATTGTGAGATTTGATATGCAAGTAGAGCATTGTATATTCTGTAAATAATTCTTTTAGGGTTTCCTATAGGTTTTTTTGGCCATCTAAGCTATTTCGAGCTCTGTTTTAAAGCCTAGGGTTGCGGACAATAGCTTTAGGGTAAACTACAATTTCAATTATGTTGATCAAGAGTGAGTGTACATGTCATATATTTCACATCTATAAGTTTTGAGGCAAGTTTTATCTAGAAACAAGTTGCAAATTATATCTATTGTTGAGCAGTAAGTGAAAAAGGCTACTTAATATATTGATATGCTTTTGTTGTGAAAGGTTACAAAGGACTAGCCCGCTATTTTATATCATTTCACTAGGAAGCTAGATAAGAACAACTACCCATCATTGATATTCTATGTGACGAACTTCTTTATTGGAAAAGGCCTTTATGAGTTCATTTCAGGTGGTGAAGAAAAGGAGCTAGAGCTAAGTAATCCTACAATTGAGAATGAATTAAAGGCATGGAAAGAATGGAATGCAAAGGGAAAAAAGGTGATGTATCAGCTATTTTCAATCATTGATAATGCTATACTTGGACATATCAGGAATGTCAAAAGTTTATGTGCAACTTGGATCATTTTTAGAACATATTTTCAGTAAATGCAAAGGCACGAAAGATTCAACTCAAGCAAGAGTTGAACACTTTGAAGAAAGGGAAAAATATCTATCAATGAGTATGTTTTGAAGGTGAGCATTGTAGATGCTTTGACAGCAATTGATGCAATGCCTAATGATAATGATTTGGTTTCATCTACGTTGGGTGGCCTTAATAATAAGAAGGCTTAGAAATCATTTGTCACTTCTATACATGTATGGAATCCATTTCTAAATTTTGATAAGTTGGTCTCTCTCATGATTACTGAAGAGATTAATATACATGGTGACTCATTTGAAATAAATAGTGAACATGTCTAAGAATTTTACTCAAGTTCAGGAAGGGGATGTGCTAGATCTTCTTAGAGAGATTGTGGTATGGGACGTGCTAGTGATAACTAGCAAAACAAGTTAAATAAACAATTCAATGAAATGCAGATTTCAAAAGGCCAATGAAACTTTAGAGGTAGGGAGAGCTCTAGGAAAAGAGGTGGATATCAGAATAGAGAGAGGTTCTTCTAATTTTGGTATTATTTTCCATTATGGTTGGAAAAAAGAGTCATATTGCAACCAATGTTATGCTAAGAAGGATGATATATGTAATGGTAAATTGTAGCAAGGAAACTATGCATCTTCTTCATGATAGAATAAAGAAAAAAATGAGTGTCTTCTTACTATGTAGCATATTATGAATGTTGTTACAAGAAAGAGAACACATGAATGTATGGTATGTTGATTTATGTGCATCTAATCATATGACTAGTTATATTGAATGGTTTGGAGAGATGTAGGATTTACATAATCAAGGTTATGTGCAAATGGGTGATGATTCATACCACCCAATTTCACACATTGAAAAGGTTCCCTTTCAATCACAAAGGGCACGAAAGAATTTAGTGTATATTGGCCAAATGATAGAGCAAGGATTGCAGGTTTGATTTAATACAAAAGGTCATTTTGTAGAAAACTTTAATTATAAAAGTGCAGGTTGGTCACAAAAGGAAGTAGAGTTGGCCGCATATTCACTTTAGATGTTGGAATTCCTACTATGAATGTTGCTACGTATGCTAAAGGCAAATGAGTAGTTATAGACATTGAAATATAGTATAAATGTATTAGACATGTAAATGTGCAAAGGATGAAACTAATGTAGTCCAAAGGATTAATTACAGGGTTGCGTGGTTTTAGAGTTGCAAAATTTCATAAAGTTTGTAAAGCACGTCAATTTGCTAGGCAAGTTAGACAACCTTTTTGCATGACAGAATTGTGAGCAAAAACATACTTGATATTGTACATACAAATGTTTGGGGGTCTACATAGAATATATCTCTTGGTGTGGCAACAAATATTTTGTAACATTTATTGATGATTATTCAAGGAATCTGTGGGTATATTTCATGAAGAAAAAGAGTGATATATTATAGCACTTCAAAACTTTCAAGGTTGCGGTCAACTAGAAACATGCTTGAAAGTTAACTGCTTGAGATCAGATGGAGGGGAAGAGTATCTCTAATGAGTTTAGTGCCTTCTTGAGGTCTTATGGGATAAATAAATAGTTTACTTGCAAGTGTATCCCACAGCAAAATGGGGTTACAAAAAGAAAAATCAAACATATTGCAGAAGTTGCAAGGGCATTGATAGTTGAAAAGAATATGCCAAAATATTTTTGGTCTAAATTTGTTCATATTGCTATCTATATTATGAACAAAAGTCCCACATCTACAGTTAATGAAATGACCCCCGAAGAATGCTTTATAGGCAAGAAACCCACTATGTCACACTTGAGAGTGTTTGGGTGTATTGCATATATTCATGTTTGTGCTAGCTGAGCTATGTAAGAAGCTTGATCCAAAGGCTAAAAAATGTATTTTTATTGGATACTCTTTAAATTAGAAAGGGTATCATTGTTATAACCCTGTCACAAGTGAGTTCAGAGTAAACAAGGATGTTATTTTTTATGAGATGAGCAGTTAGTATGCATCTAGTGGTGATGCATTGGATGATGATGATCATCATGATAGTTATGTGCAAAAAGAAAAGCAAGAATCATAGTCTTAGTGGACCATAAACATCATTGTTAGCCATTGGTTTGGGAGACTAATCGACATCTTCAAGTGTATTTACAAGTATTGTTGGTAAAGACAAAGGAAAGAAGAAAGTGTTGGATGGTAATGATGCATCTACTAGCATTTGGGATTTGATGGAGATTCTAGTGGTTCAGAGAGTTTGGATGATGAGCTTAGTATTTCTTCAATCAGGACACTAGGAATATAGAGAGCACATGGTAATGTAAAGGCTCCACTAAGTGATCCTGTCGTACGCAGGTCTAGCAAGGTCATGTGCCCTATTAAAAATTTTGGTTTTGAAGGTTATGTAACTCACCATTATGCTTATATGGTAAAGGTGGTTGAGGATATTGAGCCCATTTGCTTTGATAATAATGTTGGTTACGCTCATTGGGATTTGACAATGGATGATGAGATGGGTGCATTAGAAGCCAATAAGACCTCAAATCTAGTACCATTTCCTAAAGGCAAAAAGAAAATGATCAGCTATAAGTCAGTATTTATTCTATGCATCTATTGATGCTTGTATGGACATAGTTTGTTGTTGGGATGTTTTGCCACTATAAATGGTTTAGTTAGTAGGTATAAGGCTAGGCTAGTTAGGATGTGTGATTGCTTTGGCAATCACACATTGGTAAATAGGTATAAGGCTAGGCTAGTTAGGATGTGTGAGCCAACCAAAGGTTGGAATTTGCATCAAATGGATGTCAAGAATACTTTCTTGCATGGTGAATTACAAGAAGAGGTGTATATGGCGCAACCAATAGGTTATGAGGATTTAGAGCATTCCACATATGTGTGCAAGTTAAAGAAAGCTGTCTATGGGCTAAAGCAAGCACCTAGAGCATGGTCTCACAAGATCAGAGAGTATCTTGTCAACCTTGGCTTTTATGTTTTTGATGTTGATCACTCACTTTATGCGAGAAAGGGAGATGCAGGTTTGGTCATCATAGGCATCTATGTGAATGACTTGATTATTACAAGTGACAATTTGACAGTGGGATTATTGAGGTTTATGACTTTTTGAAGACGAAGTTTGAGATGAAGGATTTGGGTGAGCTGAGGTACTTTCTTGTTATTGAGGTGATCAAATGTGATAATGGTATATGGCTATTCCAAAGGCAATATGGCTTGGATATGTTATCCAAGTATGGTATGACAGCATGTAAACCTCTTTCAGTACCATTGGAGCAAAATGTGAAGTTGAGTGTTGATGCTGGGGATGAGATAGTAGACCCTACTATGTTCAGGAGGATAGTGGGAAGTCTGATTTACATGACTATCACAAGGCCAACAAACTTGAGTTATGCTATTGGCCTTATCAATCAGTTTATACATATGCTTAAAAAGCATCACTTGGATGTAGTTAGATGCATATTGAGGTATGTGAAGTTCACTTTGTATTATTAACTTTTTTATGAGGTAAGTAAGGATATACAAGTGTTTGGATATACAGATGCAGATTAGACTGATAGCATGTCTAATAGAAGATCTACCTAGTAGATTCATGTTTTCCCCCAATAGTGCAGCAGTTATGTGGAGCAGCAAAAAGCAACCTACATTTGCTTTATCGAGTATAGAGGAGGCTGAGTATAGAGGTGCTACTATGGCAGCATGTGAGGTGGTATGGCTACAAAAGTTATTGGGTGATTTGGATGTGTAGGGAGATGGTCCAGTTGTCATTCACTGTGATAACATGAGCAGCATACAGCTAGCTAGGAGCCCAATGTTCCATGCTAGGACAAAACACATTGAGGTGCATTACCATTTTGTGAGAGAGAAGAAGGTACTTGCAGAAGAGATTGACTTGGTATATATCAACACATAGGCATTGGATGGTGCAAAGAAGCTTCAAAATTTTCGAACCTTACTTGGAGTTGCAAATATATAATTGAGCTCAAGGGGGAGTGTTGAGATGGCAAGCTCAACACGTGCAAACATTGATCATGGACCACTTGACTAGATGGGCCCACACATCTACACTTAGTACGTCAATGGTCATTATGATCCTCACATGGTCACTAACTTATCACTTATTATATTTAGTTTGTTGCACCTACCTAACAACTAGCATAGTTATACTGCCAATCAAGCAAATAGTATCGTCACTTATGCAATGTTTAACTTAGTAGGCCACTCTCCTTTATATTATAGCTTATCTATACTTTGTGTACATGATATTGTGTGTGGAAGAAGAAGGAAAAAACCAGCAAGAAAACGTTTCGGCCTCCATCTCTCTTCTTGTGTTCTTGACTGAGCTTCCTCCTATGTGTATAGTATGTGTTTAGTGCAGTAACTCAAGTAAGTCCCCCCGCCATGCGATTCATGACAAAGTCTTTTTTCCGGTTCTATTGATTTTTGGATTGATACTTGCTTCCTCTTGAATAATTTTTCACTTAAGTTCTCGTGGTGATGGGCACATCTGGGGAAAAGTCGGAAACAAAGTAAGGGAAAGCCCTTAAAGCTCGATTCAATCCATCTTTAGTTCCCACGCTTTTTCAATCTTAGGAAGCCCTTCAATATGGTAAAAATACTTTTGTATTATTGGCTCCATCTGTTGTTCTTGGATTATTCTCCTATTCTATCTTACTACTTTGTGTTCCTACCTCAAAACCAACATATCGAGCATTTTTTAGTTTGAACTATTGCTTTAATATATAGACAAAGGACACATGGAATAGTTAAGTGCATATAAATTATGCTACAAAACAACAACATACCTACTAAATTGCACATGAATCAGTGGTTATACTTATGAGAAACACATAAGTATAGGACTAAATACCCTAAACAACACCTCGCATTACCCTAAATTGAGTTGATGAATTGGATGAATCTAAGAGGAAGAAGCTCTGAATTGATTAATATTAGATGAAGATAGTAGTAGACCTTAGGAACCCTAAACATGTTTATACAGGTGTTTACAATGCATTTACGAGTGCATATAAGCAGCCATAATTTCTATACTAGCATAGAATTATACTAGAAGATGGAGACTAGTTTGCACTACACATTTCTTGTAGACCAAAGAGAAAGGTAAAGAAGTAGTATATTGAGATAAGCATAAGTAAGAGGGAGAGAGAGATGAAAAACAAAGAGATTGAGAGGTGGAGATGAAAAATTTTAAATTTATTTATTTATTTATTTTGATAATGTAAGAAGCTAGGAATAAGGATTTAGTGTAAATAATATTGATATTATGCCATGTCACTCTGACATTGGTATAAAAGGAGAGGACATGTAATTTTTCATATATTTTTGACACATTAATACAATTATAGTCCTCTCCCATCTTGCTCACAGCTTCTATGGCTTCTCCCTCTTTCATGTCTTTCTCTCTCCAAATCTAGTCTTTCTCTCTCCTCTTCACTCTTCTTCTCTCTCTTCTACAGTATTCTCTCTCCTCTTTCTCTCTCCCTAGTTCACTCTCTGACAAGTGGTATCAGAGCATTGGTCTTTGATCCATTCTTTTTCTTCTATTTTCAGTCCTATTTTCCTCTATCAAAATCAATTTCAAACAAAAATTGTACAAGACAGTGACTAATGGAGTGCTGTTGACCATCTACAATTAGTAAGAGACTACATCTGGAGATATCCAAGGTCAGATATGGCGGAGGATGGCTTAAGTGACAAGTCGTCATCAAATTTCATGAAAAATTGGAGGTAATTAGAGTAAAGGAGAGTTAACCAGGCTTTGTTTGGGAACAAACGGTGGTTGCTTTTCAAAAGAGGTCTTCCTTTCCTCTTTCTCCAAGCTTTGGCTAAGCTTCCATGGAGTTTTTCAGTTGAGATCTCTTCCTTATTCACTGATCATTGCTCTCCTTCAACAATGGCTTGCATAATGGCACTCTAAGCATCAAATGCAACAGGTTGCATACCATTTTATGGTCTGGAGGATCAGCCACGTGGACAGAACAACAGCCCAAAATTTACCTTGATTTTTCCAGCACTTTTCTTCATCAATCTTCAACCAATCTTCAGCTATAGTACTTCTAAATTATATTTGGCAATGATTTCTTCAACTTCCTGGTGTGTAGACTCCAAAATGGGGCTATATTCTTCATCTTTTCACTCTCTTGAAACCCTACATGAACAGTCCATGGGCAGCCATGAAAGCTTCAGCCCAAGCTTTCATTTCTCAATAATTTCTTGAATATTCTTCATCTTTTTAGCCCGTGTGATTATTTCAACAAGGATTCTTCAACAAATTGCAAGGATTAAGCACGAATGGTCAAAGATTGAAGCTCAAGAGCTTCCATGGAGCCAAAATTTGGAAAAAACGGGTTTAATGCCTCAATTTCAAGCATTTGAAGCTTCAAGATTGCTCTTAAGTACTAAATACACAAGCCTTGGGGATTATTTTGGCAACATTGGACCACCGAAGGCTTTATCAAGCATATGAAAATTGATCAAGTCATCATCAACCATGTCAAAGGTATTCTTCTTCAATTCTTAATCTCTCTCATTAATCCAATTGCTGAGCTTAATCCATTTGACTGAGAGATTAAAGAATTGAATAATATCCATCAAATTTCAACCAACCTTTGCTTGAATCAATCCATTCATGTAATGCAATGCTTGTTCTATGCATACTAGTTCTAATCAGTGAATTAGAGGCTTCAATCTGAAATTTCCAGCATAACACTTGAATCCCATTGATTGAATCTATTGATTGATGAATTTGTTCACTCTAATCCATTGATTGGCTGAAATCTTTTACCCAAGCTGAAATATTGTAAAAGGATAAGTACTAGCAATCAGTGAGTCACTGAATTGCATTGGTAAGACCCTTCCCCTATCCAAACTTTCAAGATTCCATTCAATTGCATCTCATGAAAGGCTGAATGAATATTTTAGAAATGCATCTCATGATGATTGATTAGATTACTAGCTACTGCTATGTCGATATACCCAATGAGGAAAAAGGTGGATGCCAAGGGAGATAGTGGGACAAAAGAGAGGTGACACTCCCTCACTATCAAAGATCCTGAAGGGGTGCAACCAACCGACCCGGGGGGAACTTTGCCCACCTCCTGGTGATTTGGAGCCCGTGTAGGGAGCCTATCATGCTGTTTTATCCCTCACACAGGAACAACAAGTGGAGAATTGAAGATTGAAGAATTTCCAACTTGCTCAAGTACGTACAAGTTTAAAACAGGGTAAAACATGGAATTTACATAGCACTTACAGGGTATTTACAGGTGGTTACAGGTACACCCTTCATTACTGAAGTATAGGTGCAGGTACTGCAGGGTATCCACAAGTCCTATCTAGCCTTCTATAGGGTTTGGTAACCATTTTGGGTTACTATCTTGCATTACAGGGTCAAAACAGGACACATATAGGGTTAGACAAGGTACAAGCCTGGACAGTTTAAACTCACAAATCCAGCTATAGAATTTTCTATCCTAAATTTGTTATAGTATGCTATAGCTCATCTCGAAGAGGGCATTCTTCGCTTCGATTTTAACTAAAAAATTTTGAAATAGGAGTTCCCTAGCAAAAGTTATAGCCGTTTTTCTGACAGGGGATACTGCAGGACTGCACTATTATGGCAGGACATAAGGATAAAAATAAGGTCCATGAAGATTATACTCAGCAAATCAGGGATTCCATGTTGGATAATACACCTCAAGAGAGCATTGAAGAGCCTCAACAACAAGGGGAAGTCAGTATACTCAATAATACCTTGTGCGTCCCATGAACAAAGACATAGGGAATGACATGAGGCCATATTATCAAGAATGGAGCAAATGGTTTTGTCTACTAATCAAATGAATTCTTCCATTGAGAAGTTGGTGAATTCAACGACTCAAAAAAAGGCTTCTATTGATAAGTTGGTGGAATCTAATGCTCAACTTATGGCACAATTCTCCCAATGGATGCAAATGCAAATGGGATCGAAAGAAGCTAAGGAGAAAGCTTATTCAAACAGTGAGACTTCAGTCCCACTTCAACCATCTAACCAAAATGGTCATGGACATGGGATTATTGGAAGAAGAGGCATCCCAAATAGCCAGTATGAAGTAGGAGAGGCTTCAAAACGACATGATGACTATTTGGGCAGTTTGAATGGAGCTAATTCTCAAGCTTTTGGGCTAAATACTCAATTTTATAGGGGTTCTCTACCAACAGGAAGATTACATAGTGGTTCTCAGCCACCTGTTGGGAGATTTTTGTCTCAATTTGGGGGTTCCATACATAGTATTCATGATCAGCCTATTTTGGGACAGCAACCATTTCATGAAAGAGAGCTAAAGGACAAGATTGTTCTAGCTAAATTTAAAGGTCAGTCATCTTCACCATCTGATTTAGAGGAGTGGACCTCTAAGATGGAATCCTACTTTGGCATATTCCCTAAAACTGATGGCATGAAGATTCATTTTGCTTCCTTGCATTTGGAGGGATTTGCCCATACTTGATGGAGGTATATAAAAAAAGAAAACATACTTGTAGAGAATTGGGAAGCTTTCAAGGCACTTATGGCTGAAGTATTTGTCTCCCCTCTTGAAAAATAGAAATTAGCATGGAGATAGTATGGTTTGGAACAAAGGGGCCTAATGTAAGAGAGTACACTAACCAATTCCTCAACCTAACCATATATGTGGAAAGCATTAGTGATGAGGCTAAGCTACATAAGTATATATATGGTTTAGAGCCATCTTTATCCAACTGATGTCATGGCACAAAATCCTACTTCCCTCTTTAAGGCTATTGAGCTTGCGGAGCGCTATGGAAGAAAGTATAGAAGAGAATCTTCATTTCATCTTGGTTTTGGACAGCCAAGGACTGTTTTTAAGTAAGAACAAGTTGGTAACACTTATGGCAGCAATCATGTGCCAAATGGGAGCTTACGAGTACCAACTTATCCTCCATTCAATGCTTCTAGACCTCAAAGTAATTTCAGGACAGCAAAAACAATCCAAGAGTTGACTTCAAACAAGGGGATAGCAAGCCTAAATCCATTTCAGCTAATACGAATCCTAAATCTATTCCTATGGATCTTTATAAAGAAAGAAAGGAGAAAGGCTTATGTTTCAAGTGTGGGAAAAAGTATACACCTGATCATGTCTCAAAGTGTGTATACAAAAATGTCAAACCCAAGCTTCAGAGTATGTTAGTTTTTGAGGATTTTGAAGATGACATGGATGAAGCTAACGCAATTGTACTTAATGCTGAAAATGAAGATCTTGAGGAAGAAGTTAGGCAAGAGTATTTCTATGATCCAGTCGACTCGTTTCCTTTTGATCCAGGTGGAAGTGTTCCGTTTGATCCAGGTGGGACTTGTTATGAGCCGCTTGCTACCACTAATTGTTCTATTTCTATGGATGCTTGGATAGGATCTAAGAGCCCTAATACACTCCGTATGAAGGGAAGCATATGTGGAAAGCTAGTGTTCATTCTGATAGACAGTGGCAGTACTCATAGTTTTATGAATAAGTCCATCATGGACAAGCTGAATTGTATTCCCACAGATTTACAGCAGCCCATTAGAGTTCAAGTGGCCAATGGTGAAGAGGAAATTAGCACATAGATATGCCCACATGTTTCTTTACAGTTGGCTAATAATTTTGAAGCAAAAGTAAACCTGATCACTTTGGAAATGGGACCTATAGACATTGTACTCGGTTGATGACATTAGGCAGGATCATTATAAAATTTTCACAGTTGTATATGGAGTTTATCTTCAATGGATAGCTTATCCATTTATAGGGAATTCCTAGTAGATCAAATTTTCAGCTTATTACCATTCAATAACTCAAAGGGGAGTACAAGAGGCGCTCACAAATATTTATCTTGCATTTGAATAAAGAAATGCAGGATCAGCCCAATAATTCAGTAAACCATCCAGCCTTGACAGCTCTTCTTGAAAAGTATAGAGATTTGTTTGAGGTACCTACTTCATTGCCTCCTAAGAGAGAGGTAGATCACCCCATTGATTTAGAGCCCAACTCAAAGACAATCAATAATCCATCTTACAACTTATCAAAGTGTGAATGGGAGGAAGTAGCCAAGCAAATCAAGGAACTTCTTGAGATGGCATTCATTGAACCAAGTTCTTCACCTTATGCATCTCTAGTCCTATTAGTCAAAAAGAAAGATGGATCTTTCAGAATGTGCATTGACTACAGGGATCTTAATAAGATCACAGTGAAGAACAGGTATCCAATACCCAGGATTGATGATTTTCTTGATGAGCTTAAGGGGGCTCGATTTTTTACAAAGATTGACTTGAGGTCAGGGTATCATCAGATTCGCATATGAGAGGGTGACGAAGTCAAGACTGCTTTCAGGACTGATCGTGGGCTCTATCGTTTCTTAGTGATGCCATTTGGGCTTACAAATGCTCCAGCTACCTTCCAAAGCCTGATGAATAAGATTTTACAACCTTTACTCATTCAGTTTGTCTTGGTATTCTTTGATGACATTCTGATCTACAGCAAGACTTTATAGGATCACTTCACACATATGAGGAGGGTTTTTTATGTATTGAGACATCATAGGCTTTTTGCTAAGGAGAAGAAGTGTTCTTTCATGCAGACTAAAGTAGAATACTTGGGACATATTGTTAGTGAAAAAGGAATACAGGCTGATCACAAGAAGATGTAATGTATAAAAGATTGGCCAATACCTACTACTACTATCTCTCTTAGAGGATTCCTTGGTTTATCTTCATTCTATCGCCGATTCATTAAGCATTATGCGGCCATTGCAGCTCCTTTGACTGATAAGTCGAAGAAGGAGGCTTTCTTTTGGGATGCTCTTGCAGATAATAGCTTCAACCAGTTAAAGAAACTCCTTAATTCTGCTCCTATCTTAGTATGCCCGGACTTTTCCAAAGAATTTACTATACAATGTGATGCTAGTGGCCATGGCATTGGGGTTGTTTTGCTACAGGAGCATGGAGTGATTGCCTTTGAGAGCCATAAGCTCACAGATAAAGAAATGGCCATGAATGTTTATGACCAGGAGATGTTGGCTCTCTTGCATGCAATTAAGAAGTGGCACCATTACTTGTATGGCAGCCGATTCAGAGTACACAGTGATCACAGGGTACTTAAGTATTTCCTTACTCAGTCCAATCTTACTCCAAAGCAATGTCATTGGGTAGCTACATTACAGAATTATGATTTTGACATCACTTATACGAGGGGCAAAGATAATATAGTAGCTAATTCTCTTTCTCGTATGTGGGCTCAGCTATGACAGAATTGCATAATGATTAGATTAAAGAATTACAGGAGGCTTCTCTTCTGGATGAAGAATTCAGCCATATTTTTCAGAAATTACAGCAAGGTCTTATGGAAGAAAATTCGCATTACCAGTTTTAAAATGGCCTTATTTGGTTGAAAGGCAAGATTGTCATTCCTTCTACCTCTTCTTTTACGCGAAAAATTATGGAGGAACTACATCACACTAACATTGGTATAAAAGGAAAGGACACGTAAATTTTCATATCTTTTTGACACATTAATACAATTACAGCCCTTCTCTCCCATCTTGCTCACAGCTTCTATGGCTTCTCCCTCTTTCCTGTCTTTCTCTCTCCAAATCTAGTCTTTCTCTCTCCTCTTCACTCTTCTTCTCTCTCTTTCTGCAGTCTTTCTCTCTCTTCTACAATCTTCTCTCTTCTCTTCACTCTTCTCTCTCTTTCTGCAGTCTTTCTCTCTCTTCTACAATCTTCTCTCTCCCCTTTCTCTCTGCCTAGTTCACTCTGTGACAAATAATAGAAAGAAGAAATAATTCCTTATCACTCATTCCTAATTACATTTGCATTTCATATTTGATTGAAGTAAATGTAAGTATATCCATTTTCTTGTTACAAGAGTACTATGAGGAGCTGCTATGTGAGAATGAGATCTTTGGTTATAGATCATGTCATAGTGTTTAAGATTTCTTATTTACATACTTTTCTTCATGTACATTTGTATAAAAATTTGCATTGCGTCTATTTTATTTATAATAGTGTACTTGTTACCCATTTTGTTATACAGGATCCATGTACTTTATGTTTACTTGCAATTGTTACAATTAGCATTTTTATTTGCACATTATCATTCAATTTAATACAAATTCAAATATCATTCCATATGTGAGAGGATAGTAGATATGAACAATAGGGATCTAGCACTATAAAGGGCTAGATCCTTGCTCTTTCTTTTTTTTTTCCCACTATAACTATTGGTATTATCATCAATATGATTTCTCTGTATTCATCAAGATACGGGTGACCGATAAGCATCAATACTATGACTTAATTTTTTATGCTTATACCAATGAGTATTTCCAACACACATACCAACATAAAGAGACTAAAGAAAATACCAATTATTATTCTAAAGGTAGAGTCCAACATTGTTTAGCCTATTTGCATATTGTAGTTTTCATCAATATTGCTATGAATTGTTGTAGTAATGGCTAATTGTTGGGGCAATTGATGAAAATATGGGGTAATATTTCTTTTCTTTTTTTTGCACCTCTCCAACACGTCCCTAAACCAATTCGAAACCTTCTTGCTTTCTCATGAGTCCATATGTCTTTATAGAGTATGAACCATTATGGTTGACCTTGGAGCCAGATGCCAAGCAAAAGGTGTCCAAGGATTCCCAAAATGTGGTAATAGATCCTTGTCGTTATTCAGGGAAGCATTCATTGGGGGACATTTTGAACTAAAAAGGGCCTTCTAAGGATTTGCATTAATTTTTTAATTATATCTCAACTAGATTAAAATAATGAAGGAAGTATACAAAATTAATTACTTGTCTAATTTTAAAGATTAAACTTGTATAAAATCACAGTAGCATCTACCTCTTTTTTTATCTTCCATATATTCTTTTGTTTTATTGTTTTATTGTTTACTTTTTTTCTTCTTCCTTCTCTTTCCTTCTCAAAATCTCTATTTCTCTATATCCCATCCACACATCATCATGACAAGAAGCATTCTAAACATTTCTCTTTCTTTGTCTTGCCATTGCGCCATTAGAAGAAGCTCGAAGCTTCTATTACAAGAGGTAACAAAATTGCCAATGTATTATTTTCATCAAGAGCACACATTTCTTTGTATTTACATTTGAAATGATTTTTTAAAGTTTTTTCATTGCTATAGGCTATTTGTTTGTCTCTTATCTTTCTTACACATTGCTCTTATTCTTGTTATGTATTTGTATGCCTTATTGAAGAGAGCTTGGATTTTAGTTGGATTGAAGGCAAAAATCTTGTTAAGATAATCGAAATGGAAACTCAGAAATTTTTACTTGTGTTTGCACCTACATTTGTTTCAACGATGAAATTGCTTTTGAATGCTTTGTCTCCTTTCTTTCTAAATATCACATTTCCTCCTTTTGTGTATGAATTTGCACAATTTAAAGTAGCTTAACATGTTAATTAGATTCTTATATACAAGAATTGTGTTTCATTTCCATAGGATTTTTATTTGTCTTTTATATTTCTTAAACATTACTCTTATTCTTGTTCCGTATTTGTATGCCTTATTGAAGAGAGCTTGGATTTTAGTTAGATTAAAGGCAAGAATCTTGTCAAGATAATTGAAATGGCAACTTAGAAATTTTCAATTGTGTTTGCACCTGAATTAATTTCAACCATGAAAGTGCTTTTGGATGCTTTCTCTCCTTTATCTTTAACTATCACATTTCCTCCTTTTGTGTATCAGTTTGTGCAATTTAAAGTATCTCGGCATGTCAATTGGATTCTTATAGGCAATAAATGTGTTATCTCCATTGTGTTTACACTGTATTGTCTAGAAGCCACTCAAAAACATATAGAAATCAAATGAAGCTTCAATAAATAAAAAGAGTCATATCTATATACTAATGGAAGAGCCATGCTCTACGTGGAGAGAAAATAACCACAAGATTCTTAGCGATCTAGTTGATTTCCTCTAATTGTAAGATTAAATTTATATATAATTAGGGTGGCATTTCTCTCATTTTTCTCTCTTTCCTTTACTTTAGTGATTAATGAGGCACAATCCCAAAGATTTTGATCAGGACCTCAAACACAATGTAATGTTCTCTCAAAAAAGTTTGATCATGGCCACTAGATGTCGACTTAAAATCTAATCACTTTTTGTTTTCTGACTTAACTTTCTCAAATCTCTCTTTTATACCTTCCATATTGTTCATTTGTGTCTCCTCTTCCTTCTCTTTCCTTCTCAAAATCTATCTTTCTCTATGTTCCATCTAGGCATCAACATTAGAAAAACCATTCTCAACATTTCTCTTACTTTGTATTACCATCATGCCATTGAATGAAGCTTGATGCACCATTTCTATTGCAAGAGGTAACAAAATTACAAAGATATTATTTTCATCAAGAGCACACATTTCTTTGTATTTACATTTGAAATGATTTTTTTTAAATCATTGTTATAGGCTTTTTGTTTGTCTCTTATCTTTTTTACACATTACTCTTAATCTTGTTACGTATTTGTATGTGTTATTGAAAAGAGCTTGGATTTCAATTGGATTGAAATGGCAATGCAAAATTTTTTACTTGTATTTGCACCTACATTAGTTTGAACCATGAAAGTGCTTTTGAATGCTTTGTCTCATTTCTTTCTAATTATTATCTTTTCTCCTTTTTTGTATTAGTTGGTGCAATTAAAAGCTGCTTTGTTGATATGTCAATTGGATTCTTAGAGGCAATAAATGTGCTATCTCCATTGTGTTTACACTGTATTGTTTAGAAGCCATTCAAAAACATATAATTGAATGTTACAATTCTCTCTTTGTTTCTCTTTTCATTTTAAAAACATGGATGAAGCTCCAACAAATAAAAAGAGTCATATACATATACCAATCAAGGAGCCATGCTCCACATGGGGAGAAAATAACCATAAGCTTCTTAGTGAGCTAGTTGATTTTCTCTAGCTTTAAGGTTAAACTTGTATTAAATCAAGGTGACATCTCCCTCTTTTCTATCTTTTTCCTTTACTTATGTGTTTAATGAGACACATTCCCAAATATTTTGATTAGGAATTTGAAAACATTGTCTCATCTATCAAAGAAATTTGATTATGACTACTAGATGCTGACTTAAAATCTAATCACTTTTTGTTTTTCAACTTAACTTTCTCAATTCTCTCTTTTTTACCTTTCATATATTCTTTTGTTGTATTGTTTACTGTTTTCTCTTCTTCCTTCTATTTCCTTCTCAAAGTCTCTCTTTCTCTATGTCACATCCATGCATCAACATTAAAAAAGCATTCTCAAAGTTTCTCTTTCTTTGTATTACCATCGCACCATTGGAAGAAGCTTGAGGTGTCATTTCCATTGTAAGAGGTAACAAAATTACCAACGTATTATTTTCATCAAGAGCACACTTTTTTTTTGTATTTCCATTTGATAGGGTTTTTTTTAAAAATTTCATTGCTCTAAGCTTTTTGTTTGTCACTTGTCTTTCTTACACATTACTCTTATTCTTGTTACAAATTTATATGGCTTGTTGAAAAGAGCTTGGATTTCAGTTGGCTTGAAAGAAATAATATTGTTAAGGTCATTGAAATGGCAATTTATAAATTTTTTATTTTGTTTGCACTAGCATTAGTTTCAACCATGCAAGTGTGTTTGATTCTTCGTCTCTTTTTTTCTAATTATCACATTTCCTACTTTTGTGTATTAGAATTGGATTCTTAAGGCAAGAAATATGTTTTCTCCATTGTGTTTACAATGTATTGTTTAGAAGCCACTCAAACATGTATACTTGAATGTTGCAACTTTCTCTTTGTTTCTACTTTCATTTCAAGAAACATAGATGAATCTCCAACAAATAAAAATAGTCATGTCCATATACTATTGGAGGAGCCATGCTCCACACTCGAGGAGGTGACTCATGAATATATGTGTACATCACATGCATTCAAAAGAATGTATTTTTAAAATACATTTTTTACATATAGAAGTGTGTAATATAAAGGGGTTATTTAAAAATTGAATAGAAAAGGGTTGTGTTCTATTTAGGAAAAATGTATAGATAAGGATATTTATAAATAGGCCTTGAATGCACGTGATGTAGAGGATATACATATAGTAAACCCCCCAAGGCTCCACATGGAGAGAAAATAACCATAAGTTTCTTAGTGATCTAGCTAAAGCCAAAGGGTCAAGAGATGAAGGTAGGAAGCACATTGATTTGTGATTTAATGGAGGGTTATATCAAGCAAACCCAACAATAGGTCAACCACCCAAATTTTGAACACTCCATGATACAATCAGGTTTATTGGAAATAACAAAAATGGGTTCTCAACACACTATAATCATTTGCATTCTTATCATTAAGACTATATTCATAATTTGAGGCAAATGTTATATCACAATCACTATTCATGGGAAGCAAAATATGGTCTACTTGTAGGTACATTAGCTAAGATAAATTACAATTGAAATTAGTGAAGATGGATTTGAGAAGCTCCAGGAGAATAAATTTGAAAAATAAATAAGTAGGCAATTGAAAGCATCATTCACATTAGCTGATTTTAGGTTTAGATAAAGACAAATTAAAAACCTAGATAATTTAATACCAAAGAATGGAGTCTTCAAGTGACAAACAAAAAAGAAAAAAGTTGAATTTGACTTTAAAAACTTTTACTTCAAGAGTTGCATAGCATGTAAAAATACAGAGGACATTATTAAGTTGTTGAAGGATTCGGCTTCAAGGTCTCCATGCAAATATATGTGAAAAGAAGTAAGGAAGGAGTATCAAAATATAGTTCATCCCCATCAAGTTTTAGAGGCATATGATAATGCTTCAATTATTCAAGAAGGGTATACAAAAATAAGCAAGGTAATGGTGATGAACCTTCATCAACATCATCAAAGTGCACTTATGCTTTCAAGACCATACATCCTTGCAAAAGAGAGACACAAGAAAAATTCAGAAATCACGAAGCTTCTGGGTGAGTACAAGCACATTATAGATTCAATGCCTTTTTTACAAAGGCAAAGAAAAAAGATATGCTAACTTTTCAATATACAAATTCAACAATGTATGGGTGGATCTTAGGAGGGTGCAAGCTACGATGGTACATATTTATAATATGACTATAGAGGATACCAAGGGAAAATTTATCTTTGTATTAAAAATAAATGAGGCACAAATTTTAAAGCACTAATAAATGGAATGTATCAGTGTTGCACTTATAAATAGAGCTTTAAAACACGCAAGGGATTTGACATCCTAGGACAAGGCTCCAAGTATCCAATCTGAGAATGATTTGTGATGGATAGGAGTAGCACAAATGCTAAATAAGGGCAATGAGACTTTGAAATGGCTTTTCAATAACATTGACATCCCAAGCATAATTGGATCACAAGAAAATGAAGAGCGGCTTGAGATAGAAGGCGTAGGATGCTTCATAGTGGAATGGTATTTGAGTGTGGACTTGAAGGCTTTAAAATGCATGCTCAAGATCTTGCATGGAGCAACAATAGCACATTCATGATTGTTTTGTATGGCTGGGATAAATTGCTCACATTGGTCTAACATAAGAAGCCTAAAAGCCACACTATCAAGAGACAAAACAAAAATTTGAGTTATGACCTTGAACAATGGAGGAAGGCAAACATAGAGAGATGCATTGCAAACATTGTGGGATGCCATTCTACAAATCCCATTGGAAAGAGTACAAATCTATACATTACATGTAGATATTAGGATTTTTGATAAATATTTAAGTTGTGTTTGGATTATTCCTACTCCATTGTGTGTCACTTTCAAACACTTGCATCAAGAAATGTGAAGGACGTCTTTCAAGAATGGGCTTTCATGGATGTGTAACTCTAAAATAATACTCAATAATTTGGAAAATTGGGTGCTATAGTGGGTGCTATATGAATGGGAGAGGAAAAGGCTATAAGATTTCTCTCTAGCTTTGATAAGGTCCCGGTCAGATGCAATCTAGAAGTGTTGGAAATAATTGTATGAATGTATAACAAATGTGGCTAGTGATCCCATGAAACTAAATGATCATATGAAGTTCTCAATAGAGCTAGATAGTCTGATTTGTTGAAATTCACAGTATGGAGCATACAAGGAATGGAGAAATCCTATTACAAAGCAAGAATATTATACTTTGGAACTACAAGACATGGTGGTTGGGCAAAGAAAAGTAAGATCACTTTATGAAATGCTCAACACCTTTCATAGGAAACAATTGCAATATTTAAACTTATCAAACAATAGATAAGGGTCAAATAAGCAATAGACAAAAATACACAATATGCAAATCGAGCTCAGAATGAGTGTTGAGAAATAGGTAAATGATGTATGCTATAGGAAAAGGTGCTATGTATCCCATAAGCACAGTGAGGAGAGTGGAACAACTAGAAAGCTATATAATCTTGTACTTGGTCCTTATTTCAATAAAAAAAATTTCATGACACCTTTCTCTTTTAGTTTAGTGTCTTTGTCAGGCATCATTGTCCATTACACAAGATTGTGTTTATGAGTCCAAGCTTCCATCTTGGAACCTAATTCACTTCTGTAACAATTAGTCTAATCATTGTCTATATCATCATGAATCTAGTCTTCATCTTCCAACCTCCATAACTGCCATGCTCTAGATCCATGTTTTTCACATGGTATCAGACCTCAACTAAGCATGGTTTAGCGTCCTTCTCCAATTTTTGGCCCCTCTTCATCTCTTCATAGCTCAAGTTGAGTGGTTGAGCTCATCTCTTACCTCTATCTCCACTTTACCTTGTTGTTTGCCATAGCCAAGAAGACTTGCAGCACTTGGAGTACTTATATCTTTTCATAGAGAGCATATCCTTTAGAGATTCCTTTTGTGGACCTCTTTTGCACTACAAGTGCTCCATCCCATCACCTAAATTTTCTGATTAATGCACGGATTTGTAAGCGTTATCAAAATTCTTCCTCATTGTTCTGAACTATGCCCTTGTTGGTTGTATGGCTGCCATCATCTACCTGTTGCATGATTTCCTTTGTGACCATAGAGCTTTTCTAGCCTACCATATAAGCTACCTAATCACTAAAGGGTTCCCCAAAATACTCTCTTTGTTGATCAATCTAAGAAACCCTAACTATCATCTCTATGGGCAACCATAGCTATGGACCTTCAAGGTCATAAAACCTTTCATTTTCTTACTCCTCTCAGTCCATTGAAGGCTCTATCACTTTGACCTTACTAAGCACTTAATTTCTAGCAAAACATCACAATAAATTGGCAAGCAAGAAGAAGATCAAGCATCAACATCCGACACTGAGCTCCAAGATAGTATTTTTTTAATACTCATGCAGTGTTGTTAAACACTAATCATCTTGTGTCTCTTGACACATTGAGGCACAACTCTTCTGCTGGCTGATTTGTTGCTGATCAAAAATGGCATAGCTCGAAAAAATAGCAAAGTTCAATGGAGAAGGCTTCCATGCCTGGAAGGAAAAGACCATGTACCACCTCATGAGGAAAGACCTCTAGGATCTCTTTGAAGATGATGAAGGTGATGCAGATGGCGGGAAAGAAGATTCAGAAAGTGGGATCCTTGCAGTAGCTCCACCAAAAACCAAAGAATGGAAGAAGATGAATAACAAGGTGCTAAGCATCATTGCTTGGGAACTAAGTGATGATGTGCTACATCATATCTCTGGCATCAGAGATGCTAGAACTGCTTGGGAGGAACTTGACAGGATCTTTGGTACCCAAGCAAAGAATTCAAAGGTAAAACTACTCATGCATATTTATAAACTGGATATAAAAGATCGTGCTTCCATGACCATACACATTAACAAGTTTAAGAGCCTAAAACCCAACTTGCAACTCTTAAGAAGAATATTGATGAAGATGAAGCAATAGTCGTACTCCTTGTAAGTGTAAATAAGGATCCATATGATAATATTGTGTTCACCCTAAGTAATGCACTTCAAGTCTCTCACTTAAAGATATTGGGCACTCACTAATTGATGGAGAAAGAAAAGTTAAAAGCAAGGATGCAAGGGAACACACCACCAAAGACAGTCTCTTATACACCAAGGGCACTTATGGAGAAAAAAGGTAGTGGTCGAGGACTCAACACCAACAACAATAAGGATTAGACTATATGTCATTACTGTGGCAAGACTGGCCATACAACCATTGAATATTTCCACAAGAAAAGAGCACAACAGATGCGGAATGATCACCACCAAAACTGGTTCATGAATGAAAAAGAAGAAGATGCTTCCGCTACCATCAAAAACTTTGATAGATTGTTCTAAAGAATTTTTATTGTATCTTTCATATGTTTTTCCCATAGTGGATCTCTATTTTTTCCCTTAGTGGATTTGCTTTGTAAAAACCCTTACTAAAGATGTAAAGTTTCAAGCTTTAACTTAACTAGGCTGCCTATGAGCTAGTCTCCTAGGCCATGTCAACATGTAAGGGGGGCAAAAGCCAACAACAAGTGTAGGGAATCATCATTTTAGGGGGGTGTTGAGAAATAGGCAAATGATGTATGTTGTAGGAAAAGGTGCTCTATATCCCATAAGCACAGTGAGGAGAGTGGAACAGCTGGAAAGCTATATAAGCTTGTACTTGGTCCTTATTTCAATAAAAAAATGTCATGATGCCATTCTCTTTCAGTTTAGTGTCTTTGTCAAGTGTCATTGTCCATTACACAAGATTTTGTTTATGATTCCAAGCTTCCATCTTGGAACCTAATTCACTTATGTAACAATCAATCTAATCCTTGTCTACGTCATCATGAATCTAGTCTTCATCTTCCAACCTCCATAGCTGCCATGCTCTAAATCTGTGTTTTTCACAATGAGGATTATCACTAGTATAATGAGAGAGTATGTATAAGACATGTGATTTTCATCACATTATTTCAAGGAGCTACTCATGTAACCTTCTGTGCAAAGGATTAAGGTTATCTATTATAGCTTTTCAAAGGTCAATCAAAAAGCCTTCTTCTTTTTCTTCTCTTTGCTTCCTCATCTTTCTCTTTGTCCTCTAGCAAGCATGCACTCCTTTTGTTATGGAAGGGGGTTTGCCTCCTATAGCCCTTTAATGGGGGTTCCTTCTCAAGATTAGCTGCTAAGGCATAAGCATTGTAACACAAGATGTATGACTTTGTCTCCACTTGCAAGTCTATAGAAATACCCTAATATTTTACAAGGACTTGAGATCAAATATTTGCATGGTTGGCTACTTTGCATGAAAGATATTTAATCTTTAGATTAAACTGGGGAAGGCAATGTGAAGTGGTGAATCTTGACCAAATTTTGTCCTTGTCCCATCAGAACAAGCTAGAAATCCATCATCATCCTACATTAATACCTAAAGAACAACTGAAATGTTAAATAAACAAAATTTAACTATTAAAACACTTCAAAAAATAATACAAAACAAACAAACAAGAAAATAATATTTCTAGGATTCTCTTTTGTTTCAACTTTTTATAGATCCATAGATCAATTGAACCTTGGTGAGATTTACACTAACAATTTCCTCCATCTTCTTTCCTACGAACTCAATATCCATCTTCTTTGCATCTCCATAAATTCCTCTTAATTGGGAAGTTTCTATGAGTAGTCTAGTGCTTTTTGCAAGCAAAGCCCAAGGACTTCCACAAAATTAGTCATGTTGGCTATGTCTTTCCTGGCAAAAATCTACAATGAGTTTGATGAAAAAGTCTTCCGTGAGCCCCATGGATTTCTGGATATCATTAAGTATTTGGAATTCCTTCCCCAAATCGGGATGGAAGGGAGATTTTCCAAAGTGAGGGACTTAATAGCCATTAGAATTTCTTCCTACTCCTCATGTTCATCCAGATTACCCACATTTAAGATTTCAATGTCAAGCTCCTTTAGCATTGCCTCCTCCTCCTCAATAGCCCGAATCTCCTCTATGTCCAAGTCAACTTGTAATACTTCCACGCAATTAAAAGTTAGTTGGTTAGTTTGAAAGTTAGTTAGTCAATTAATAAGTTAGTAAGGTTACTAACTAAAGACTAACTAACGTTAATAACTAACACTTTTTATTCAATTAATAATATAAAAAACCAAGAATTGTAACCCAACATTTTTTTCTGATTGACAAGGACTGTAGCCACCTATCATGAAAGTTACAACATGAACGAGAGTTATGAGCCATATTAGTCATTAGTGTCAATGTGTATAGTATGGATGGTCCAAAAATATTAGATTTTTGGACAAAAACTAGCATATTTTTTTATATTTTAGATATTATTTGTCATAAATATCCTAAAACAAGTGACTTTTTTCAGCTAGTTTTGGAGATTTAATGAAAAAAAGAAGGATAGGCAAAATTGTGCGCATCGTAATCTCACAATCATAGTTTATAGGCAACAAACAACACTTTGAACAGGGAGAAGAAGAAGAGTGATTGAGAAGATTTCTAACCAAGTGTCCTCAAGTTTTACCCTCCGTTCAGAGCCAACAGAACCATCAGATTTGTGATTTGAGCATCAGATTGCTAATTTGGAAAGATCCCCTCCATAAAGAGCTCTTCTTCTCAACCACAATCCTTCTTCTCTAATTCAACTACTATAAATAAAAGGCATGGGAAGCACTTTAGAGAAGCACAAGGAGACCTTGAGAGGCTGCGAGAGGAAGGTAGAGAGAGGGAGGTAGAAGGATACCCCTCTAAGAGGCTAGGAGACGGAGCTAGAGAGAGAGAGAGAGAGAGAGAGAGAGAGAGAGAGGTTACCTCGAGAGGCTGCAAGGGAGAGAGTTAGCTTAATCCCCCCTATCTCGATCTTCGACTAAGCCATATTCTCTTACGCTCTCCCATCTCAAATTCATTCCTCCTTCATCTCTCGAATCCACTTGCGAATGATGGCTTCAAATTGACGAGGTGGAAAGACCATGGGAACCACCATGCTGGTCAAGGAACAGGTATTGCCAAAGATACGGGAGTGCATCGGATGTGGCGAACACAAGCGGATGAAACATCGGATGTGGCGAACACAAGCGTAAGCAAAGATGAAATTTCAAATGTTATCATGTCAAACCATGTTATTCACTACTAGGCTATTATTTTGCCATATAAAATAATAAGGTTTATGCCAAATTTTTACAAAAAATAAATGTTAGTCTTTGCATCAAATGGTACCAGAGCTACTTGTTAGATTTCACGGACAGCATCCGTATAAGAATTACTTACGTAAAATATTAGCTCTATATTTTACACTTACATGAATTGACAGTTTCATCTAGAAAGCATATTACTACACACATAAACAATTAATGGCTATGATTTGTAGTTAGACTAATTGAGATTCTAAATCGTGAAATCGTGATGAAAATAGTTGCAAGAGGTTATTGCACATATGAATTTATGTGCACTTGAGATTAGTAAAATAACTTGATATAATTATTGTCAAAACACGACAAGGTTAAGTGTTGACTAACGCTTAAAAAGTGAAACTCTATTTAAAGGATTTGTAAGTCATCTCATTAAGTTATTGGCACAATATATTTATTTAACTAATTTTGCTTATGTTGGGTAAGATAGCCCAAACCGAAAACGCATGCCTTGCTTAACATCTTGTAAGAGATGTACTCAACACTTCTTTATGGGCAAGAGGTTGTCGTACCGCACTCCCCTCCGTCTCCCACTCTCTTTGAACCAAGTGCAATAGCAAGTCCACTTTAGTTTGAGTAATCCTATAGAAGTGGGAACTCAAAATTACTGATGCTATAGCTAACTGTAAGGAGACCCATCTGATTTTAGAAACTCGAAAATTTAGGTTGATCCTAGTGGGTTTGGCCGAAACACTTCCGTTGCAAATGTAGACTCAGTGGAGTCTAAGTGACAAACCCCGTAATGTTTCAAGGGAGCACCAAGCGGCATCGTTTGGAAAACCTACTTATGGACTACAAAAAGGTGCGCCTTGGAATGAGCCTAGTGGATACCTCATAGTTGGTATCAAAGCACACGTTAGTATAGAATACAACGTAATCTTAAGAAATAATTTGAGTATCAAACTCTAATATTAACACTATATAAATTTTGCAAAATTTAACCTGAAAATCATTGAAATTTTTCCAAAACTTCGCATCCACAATAATTCCCAATGAAACCCAAGAGACAAGGAATCTTTTGAAGCAAATTAAACCTCTAGAATTCGATGGGAAAGGCTCTTATGTGGAAGCCAATGCAGAAATTTGGATCAAATTCATGGAAGATTATTTTACTGCTGCTGAAACTATCCCAGCCAACCAAGTCATGATAGTTAAGCTAAAATTAATTGGCAAAGCTCGACTCTGGTGGAAGCAGTGGTGCCGAGATCAAGGTGTCCCTGAAAATACCATTACTTGGGATTTGATGAAAGAAGCTATAATATGAAGATATTTACCTCCATCTTATTGTACCCAGAAGATGAATGAGTTCTTTAATTTGAAGCAAATGGGACTGTCCTTGGAGCATATTACTCTAAGTTTGTTTCACTTCTTAAATATACACCCTTCATGGATACTGCTCATGTCCAAGTTCTACAACGGGCTAAATTCTCCTTTAAACACTCGTTTGGAATCAATGTACCCAATAGACCTCCAAGATGATTTGATTCGAGCTGCTCCTATTATATGAAAAGTATAATCAAAGCCTAACAATAATAAGTTCTGGAGCTACAATAACCAGAACAAAGGAGGATTCAAAGGTCAAGCAAAAAGAACCCAAGGCCAATTTTACCTAGGACAAAAGAAAAGAGAAAAATCCAATGTAATTGGAAATTTTGTTCCTACTTAGGAAAACAAGGACGAACTTAGAAGCTTATGAATGTTTACTAGGAATAGATTGGTTGATTCCCAATGATGCTCACATCCTTTGTGGAAAAGGTCAAGTCACATTTCAGGATTTGAATGGTGAAATAGAACCTACACAAGGTGAAATAGGGAAACCTAAAGCAAAAGCTTCTCGAATTGTGAAAGGCTTGAAGAAGGGATTACATGTTTACTTGATCAAGCTTAACAAGGTAAATCAAGATGGTCAGATAGAAGAAGAACCATCTTGGTTAAAAGAGTATGCCGACATATTTCCTAAAGAGCTAACTGAGTTACCTCCGGAAAGAGAAGTCGATCAAACTTATTCCAGAAGCCACTCCAATGGCAAAGAGACCTTACAAAATGTCCATTCCTGAAGCCATCAAACTAAAAGAGCAACTCAAATAACTACTAGAACAAGGGTATATTCGGCCAAGTATTCACCATGGAGAGCCACAATATTATTCCAAAAGAAGAAAGATGAAACTCTCCATCTTTGTATCAAGATGAGGACATCTCAATTTCTCTAAGGGGAGGAGGATATAATACTTCCATGCAATTAAAAGTTGGTTGGTTAGTTCGAAAGTTAGTTAGTCAATTAATAAGTTAGTAAGGTTACTAACCAAAGTAAAAACTAACTAACGTTAATAACAAATAATTTTTATTTAATTAAAAATATTAAAAATCGAGAATCGTAACCCGACGTATTTTTCGAATTGACAAGGATTGTAGCCACCCATCGTGGAAGTTACAATGTGAACAAGTGGTACACATATCGATTGTTATATGCGTGCATAGTGAATGCCAGAAGGTCGCCAAGAACAAAGAACCCTACAAACCTTCATAAAAGCCAAAATAAAATTTGCCATAAGATAAAAAGACAAATTGGGTGCAATCTCCCCCATACCTTGTATGAGTGCTTCACAAGGCATGTATTTATAGATTTATTTATCTTTAAGCTAAAAAATAGCCCACTTTACAAAGAACCCTACAAACCTTCATAAAGCCAAAAGGAAATTTGTACGACATAAGATAAAAAGATAAATTGGGTGCAGTCTCTCCCAATGCCTTGTGTGAGCGCTTCACAAGGCATGTATTTATAGATTTATTTATCTTTAAGCTAAAAAATAACCGACTTTACAAACAGCATGCTTTTGCTTTTGCATTTGCTTTTACCTAAATATAGAGTAAGGCGTTTGGGCATCCAAAAGTGGGGCTGTATTCAAATACAAATATCAAATAATAAAATATTTAATCAAGCACCTATGCATATACAAGATAATAAATATTTTGTCAAGTGCTTTAATAAATAAGCATGCTTGAATAAATATTAGCGCCACGACTTTAGTGATAAGGAGCACGCCCATCAAAAATAGTAATTCTTCTAGGCATTTGGATTCACTTCATCACCTAATACTACCCAATGCCACCGCCGCCTACTCTACACATCAGCTGAAGTTTTCACAATTGTTAGAAAATAATTAGATAAAGCCCAATAAAAGTGAATACCTAGCAGTCTTCATCTAGAAAATAATTAGATAAAGCCCAATAAAAGTGAATACTTAGCAGTCTTCAGCTACAAAATGATTAAATAGATTGGAACTCTGTCCTAATCTTAATTTAATTCAAGTGTTCACTCTAAACTCGTAAACGTCCATTAATTTAATATGTATTTTTACAAAATCACTCGCTATGGAATCACCCATGTGCACATTAAATTAATATGACGCTAAAAAAGAATAGGCATACATGTCAACTTCTCACACAAGGAATCCACCTTGTGTACGATCCCCGACAAATAAATATAATCACGAAATCCACCTTGAAATATGCCTCCTAGCATCATACCCCCGGGGTGGGATAGGAATTGTCCTCAATTGCTATTAGCTCAACAAGGAGTAAGCACTTAGGTCACGGGCGTGCATCCATTGGGTCTCTTCAACACATGATGATTTCTAAACTTAATCAAATATCTAGAATATCTCTGGCTAGTTCTAGTGGTAAAGTTAGTGTCTAGAACAGTTTCAGGTTCAAGGATTTCAGTTTCTTCTTCTAACAAATGAGGATTTTCATAGACAGAGTGGACATGTAATTGGTCTCTAAAAGGTCATAGCAAACTGATATGAAAAGTAATATTAATTTTTTAATATTTTGACAGTTCTAATTTAAATGCATTGTCATTGATCTTGTAAATTATTTTGAAATGTCTATAAAACTTAGGTGCTAATTTAACATCAAGATGTTTCTCAACACTTTGCAATCTTCTCCTTTCAATGTGTAACCAAACATAATTACCAACATTGAAACTCATGGCTTGTCTTTTCTTATTAGCTTGTTTAGTGTATGATTGCTGGGCATTCGCAATCATGTCTTTAACTTGAGCAAAAATAGTAGTATGCATATTGGCAATATCATCAGTAGCTTTAACTTTATTCGACAATGATGTGGCAAGCAAGTGTAGGCAATCTATGTCCATAATTGATTTCAAAAGGTGCTTTATGAGTAGCTACGTGCGATGTATTATTGTATGAAAATTAAAATAGATGTAAATGTGTATTCCATGTTTGTGGTTTTGAAATTGTGTATGCACACAAAAGATCCGAAATTGTACTATTAGTAGCTTCTATTTGCCCATTGGTTTCAAGATGGAATGCATATGAGGAATCAATCTTAGTGCCCAAATTAGCAAACAAAGTAGTCCAAAAATTATTACAAAATCTAGAATCACAATCAAAAATAATAACTATTAACAAACCATAATTAGTGAAAACAGTCTTCAAAAACAATTGTGCAACTTGAGTTGCAGTTAATGTTTTCTTGCATAGTAGAAAATATAATCGATCTACTATCATATCATGATTAGCTTGTGTATTAGGCAAACCAGTTATAAAGTCCATTGAAATATATTCTCATGGATGGTCAAGAATTGGTAAAGGCATTAACAAACCACATTGCTTATTATGGTGTCACTTGACTCTTTGGCAAATTAAACACTCAGAAACAAAGTTAGAAATATGAGATTCCATTTGCGACCAATAAAAATATTCAACCAATGTTCTTGAAGTGGAAATAATACCTCTATGACCTTGATATGGAGAATTATAAATTTCATGTAACACAAATGATCTAAATTGAACAGTCACACACAATCTTTTCTCATAAAACATAAATCCATCAAAATAAAACAAAGAATCAATTGGAATCTAGTTATTAGCAACTAATTTGTTCCAACCAGCTTGAAAACTGGGGTCATGGTCATATGTATCCTTCATAGGAGTAAGAATCAAAAGATAGAACGAAAATATTATGGATACTTGGTCTTCTACTCAAGACATCGGTAATAACATTTTCTCTTCCTGGTTAATATTGGATAAGTGGATGAAAACTTTGAATGAAAGCAGCCCATTTAATGAGGTGGTTAGAAATTTGTGGCTCACTAAGGAGATATTTGATACTTTGCTGATCAATTTTAATCGTGAATTTGGATCCCATCAAATAGTTTTTCCATTGATATAAGGCTTGAACTACAACTAACAATTCATTATCATAGGTATAATACTTCAATTTAGAATGTTTAAATTTGCAACTAGAATAGGCAATGGGATGTAAATCTTGCATGAGGAAAGCTCATATTCCTGATCCACTAGTATCACTAACTACTAGGAAGAATGGTCAATTAAAATCATGTAAATGCAAGACTTGTGCATGTGTTAAAGCATGTTTCAACAAATCAAAAGACTTTTGCTAGTTGTCAGACCAACGATACACAACACCTTTCTTTAACAATTTCGTCAAAGGCAATGCAAGTAATGAAAATTTTTTCACAATTTTTTTATAAAAGTTGGCAAGGCCTAAGAAAGAATGTCACTCATGCACATTTTTAGGAATTTGTAAATTCAAAATTGCCTCTATCTTTTTAGCATCAACACAGATACCATCAGAAGAAACAATGTGACCTAAATATTCAAATCTGGGTTTGAAAATTTTCACTCTTGTCAAGGTTAGCATATAATTAATTCTCTTTCAACAATTTGAAAACTAAAAATAGATGTTCACAATGCTTATTCTCATCCTTACTGAAAACCAATATATCATCAAAGAAAATAATCACACAATTTTGATACTTCAAAAATATACAATTCATCATACGATTGAATGTAGCTGGTGCATTGGTCAAACCGAAAAGCATAACAAGAAATTCATACGATTGATTCAACTTGTGCTTGGATTTCTTTTTGTTCAATCTGATTGTGTCTATAAGGTGCTTTATATGGTGGTTGAGAACCTAAGATTAAATCTATTTTATGGTCTTCAGGATGTGTAGGTGGTAAATCAATGGCAAAACAATCTTTAAATTGTGACAGAAATTGTGCATGCTTAGGATGCATCTGATTTTTCTTAGCTTCAATTTCATTCGCCCATAGTAAATATAATTTACTACATTTTCTCAATGCATGTTTAGCATGTGTGTGACTAAGTAGTGAAAATTTATCAAATGTGTACAATCCATGTAATGTGATTTGGTTTCCGTTAAAATGAATTTTTATGGAATGTGTGGAATAATCTATGCCAAGATTATATTTGTGACACCAAGGCATTCCTAAAATAATATCACTAGCTTGCAAAGGCACAACCAAGAAATTTATGCGCTCAACATAATCACCGATTTTAATCTTTAAATCATGTACTTCTTGTGTACCATTATATCTAGTGCTTAAGAATGTAGCCTTTATGCGATAATGAGTTGGAATAGTAGATAAATTCAATTCTTTTATCAACTTTGCGAAAATAAAATCATGTGTGCTTCCACTTCATAATGAAAAACAATCTTTTCTTGACCATGTATAGAATATTTCATTGTTAATAAAAAATGAGGATTTGGCATATCTGATAAAGTATCTGAAGCATCGACGATATCATCATCATCTTCGGTGAAGTCTGGCATATCTTCATGGTCCTTGTCATCAGTTGCTCCCAAATGATCAATTTGTAAGTGTCCACACTGATGACACTTACAGCAAACTATAGGCTTTGCTTTGGAGACATTATTGGTAAGTGCTAGAAGTTTGGGTATATTGGAATTTGGTTGGAATGAAGGCTTAAGGTAAAGCAGGAGGTCAAGTTCAGTGTTTACAAAAAAAAGAAGAAGTAAAGAAATTTTGATTGAATCTTTGGAAGTTAGAATTGAATTTCTTTGTACCAAAGTTACCATTAACCTAAAATTGTTACGATCACTTTTCTGGTCCATAAATTTTATCCTCTACACCATGCGCTAAAGAAATCTCATCCTTCAAAGTCTTTGGCTTGAACATATTCACTTCCGCATAGAAGTAACCAAGCAAACCGGACATATACTTACACTTGTGGGTTGCCCTCAAGAACATCTTCAAACATTCGAAGTTAAAGTAAGGCACTCCAGAAACACTCAGTGTATTGCGGGATGTATTCACGATCTCTTTGTTGCAAGAGATCCCACTATTTGATAGCTTTCTCATGGAATTAAGGTGGAAGGAAATTTTGCAAAAATTTCTTTTGAAAGGATTCCCAAGTAGAGAGACAATCAATACTCTTGCGGACAACAGTCCACCATAATGATGTTCTATCTACTAGATGGTTAGTGACGCATTTGAGTTTATCTTTTTCAACATATTGCTCTTTATGAAAATAGTCATCAAAATGACTAATAAAAACAAGAACAATTTTGCTATCATGTTACCCATTAAAAGTGTGAAATTTAATTTTTATTTTACTTATATTGGCCTCTTTTCTAGAGCATGTGCATCGAGTGTCGCATCAGTAGTACGTTGAATAATATCTTCAGGTTGCGCTCTGTCTTGATCGACAGTGGATTGTTGAAGTCTAACCAATTGTGCTTGTAAGTTTTAATTTACCCTTCGCTCTTCTTGAAGCTACATCATAATTAGATCCAATTTCTACTCCATAGTCGGCTCTGTCAAATTGCCTTCGCCCATACAATTGTCTATATTATGATCCAACATCCTGGATTTGATTGAAGATATGTCGCTCGTCTTCTAGTCATGTGTGAAGAAGCCCACCATGAACTTGCTTTGTTGATTAGTATACCTTTGATTTTTACGATCTTGCTTTTCTCGAGCACGGCAATTGAAAACGGTCTTCTTCCAAGCAAAATAGTCTTCCGCATAGATTGCGTGTGACAGCCTATTTGCTGTAAATCCACTCAGCCAAGTTACAGGTGGGAACAGGGGATTGCTGAAACTTCAAAACCTATTCGAGAGTACCATAGTATGAACACCTGCTAGGTAAGAGATTGATAATTGAACTTTAAGCTTTAGTTAAGCTTAATAACTTAAAGCTTTAAACAAAAATCTTAAGTAATTCATGGGATTAGCGCAAAATGGTGGCACGTTTTTTATGGAATCGATGGTGATGAGTTCATGCCGAATTACTGATTTGAGAGATTAGAGATTAAACTCTCTCTAAGTTTAAGCATTAAGCTTAACATTACACTAATCATGAATTGCTTCCTTTGTGATAAAAACGTCTTGAAGAGGAGACTTTCCAAGTTGTCCTCTATCTACTCTGTGAGAGCTCATTTGCGATCATAGGGTATAGCATGGGATTTTTCACTGTGAGGAACACGCCTATGTTGTCAATTCATCGCGAGACAGCTTGTAGAGCCCATTCGTTCCAGGAGCTTCGCCTTCGCACGAGATGGTAAGCGATTGGAAGCTCTTGATCTCAACTTCGCTCTAATACCACTGCTGCGTAGGATCAGTTATTGTATGCGTGCGTAGTGAATGCCGGAACGTCCCAAGAACAAAGAACTCTACAAACCTTCATAAAAGCCAAAAGAAAATTTGCACGACATAAGACAAAAAGACAAATTAGGTGCAATCTTTTCCCATGTCTTATGTGAGCACTTCATAAGACATGTATTTATAGATTTATTTATCTTTAAGCTCAAAAATAGGCCACTTTACAAATAGCATACTTTTGCTTTTGCATTTGCTTTTGCCCAAATATAGAGTAAGACGTTTGGGTATCCAATGAAAGGTGAGAAGGATTGAAGCTTGCACGCGAGCTGTGGCAGGAGAGCAAGAGCAAGAAAGAGAGAGACAAGAAATGGGAACTCCAACAGTCACAATGTGTGACCGGGCCTTCCTTTATTTACTAGTCACTAAAATTAATGTAAAGAATAAAGTGACGTGACGGGCGCCCGCCACCTGCAGTGTGCAATGGCGGGTACTGTCAGTGTAGTAATACACAGGGCGGCACTGCAGAGGCGCCTTTACCCCAACAACCTCCCACTTAAAGGCGAATCTGCCCCAGTGAGAGAGAAAAGAAAAGAAAAAGACAGTACAATTGTACATAGGTACAAGGGATGAGGAAAGGCAACATCTCATCCAATGCCCATCAATCTCCTGAGGAAGGCAAAGCGCTCAGTAGTGAGGCTTTGCGTGAGCAGATCTGTAGGATTCTCGTCAGTGGAGATCTTGACAAGGTCAACAAACTTGTCCTCCACGACACCATGTATGAAGTGATACCTCACCTCAATGTGTTTCGTCTTCGCATGGAAGACCGGATTCTTAGCCAACTGAATGGCACTCATAGAATCCGAATGCAGTGTAGGTATAGCATCAATCCCAAGGTCAGCAACTAGACGGCCTAGCCATATGGCCTCCTTGCAAGCCTCAGTGGCTGCAACATACTCAGACTCAGTGGTAGACAAAGCCGTACACTTCTGAACCCTGGATATCCAAGAGACAACACCTCCAACATAGGTGAATACATAGCCAAAAGTGGACTTCCTACTATCTGCATATCCTACATAATCGGAGTCAGTGTACCCCACAAACCCTGTATCCTGGCTGCCATAGCAAATACACATATCTGTTATGCCCTTCAGGTGCCTCATGATACCCTTCACGGCATCCCAATGTTTCCTACCAGGTATAGCCATATAGCGTGCCACAACACCAACTGCAAAGGCAATATCTGGACGAGTGGCTATCATGGCATACATCAAACTTCCCACGGCTGAAGCATAATGGACCTGGGCCATCTCGGCCCTCTACTCATCTGTCTGCGGACAATCGGCCTGTGATACCTTCACATAAGAAGACAATCGACAGCCAATAGGCTTTACGTCCTGCATGCGGAAGCGCTCAAGGACTTTATGAATATACTCCCTCTGTGACAAGTAGAGGAGTCCCTGATACCTGTCGCGTCTAATGCACATACCAAGTATGTGAGAGGCCTGTCCCAAATCCTATCTCAAAGCTCTTCTTTAGCTGAGATTTAAGAGCATCTAGCTCATCATGAGCTTTCCGTGCTATCAGCATATCATCCACATAGAGTACCAAAATAAGCGATGAACCATCACGGGCTTTCTTCGTGTAAAGACACGGATCCATAGCACTCCTGCTGTAGCCCTGTGACTGCATAAAGGCATCAAACTTATGATACCATTCCCTAGGTGCCTGCTTCAAGCCATAAAGACTTTTCTTCAACTTGCACACTAGGTGCTCCCTGTCAAGTTCTGCAAAGCCCTTAGGCTGCTCCATATAGATCTCATCATGCAAGTCCCCATGTAAGAAAGCCGTCTTGACATCCATCTGATATAGATCTAAGTCAAGCTGAGCAACCAAAGCCAAGACCAAGCACAAGGTGGTCATCTTAACCACAGGAGAAAAGACCTCATCAAAGTCTACACCATGCTCATGCTTAAAACCCTTTGCTACCAATCTAGCCTTGTATGCCAGCTTGGGATGTCCAGGGGTACTTTTCAGCTTGTACACCCACTTACATGGCAAAGCCTTCTTGCCCTTAGGCAAGGCAACCAAATCCCAAGTCTCATTTTTATGTAAGGAGTCAATCTCAGATTGCATAGCCCTCTCCCAGGAGTGACTGTCACCCCTGTGCATAGCCTCATCATAAGTGAAAGGCTCTCCTGCATCTGTAACCAAAACATAATGCATAGAGGGCTGAAATCTATCAGGTGGACGTCTGTCTCTAGTAGACCGTCTCACTGCAGGCTCTGATGCCTGCCTAGCTGCCTATCCAACACCCTGACCATGAGCATCTGCTGCAACTATAAACTATCCAACTGGCTGTGCAGGAGCTCTAGGCTCCTCCTGAAAGATCACTCTGCGGATCTCAACCACCTTCTCAAGCTGCTTGTGCATCTTGTCTTCATGGAAGACTACATCATGGCTGCATACTATTTTCCGCACCTACGGATCCCATAGGAGATAGCCCATCTCTCCTGAATCACCATAACCAAGAAAGATGCATTTAATGCTCTTTGGATCCAACTTACTCCTCTTGTCCTTGGGCACATGGCAGAATGCCTCACATCCAAAGACACGGAGATGCGCATAAGAGGGTGGCTTACCAGCCCAAACTTCCTCTGCAACCTAGAAATCCAATCCACTAGAAGCAGATCGATTTATGACATGCACTGACGTACTAACTGCCTTAGCCCAAAAGCTCTGTGGTAGGCCTACATGGCTAAGCATAGAACGGACACGCTCCTGAATAGTCATGTTCATGCGCTCAGTCAAACTATTCTGGGCAGGGGTGTAAGGGGCAGTCAACTGATGCTTAATACCCCTGTCATCACAAAACTGCTCAAAAGCACGTGAGACATATTCTCCCCCATTGTCAGTCCTAAGGCATTTCAGCCTATACCCAGTCTGGTTCTCAACAAGAGCAAGCCAACGCTGAAAGACTGCTAAGACATCCGACTTTTGCTTTATGGGATAAGCCCACACTTTCCTAGAAAAATCATCAATGAAGGTAACAAAGTACTTTGCGCCACCCATAGACATACACAGCATGGGCCCACAAACATCTGAATGCACCAAAGCCAAGGGCTCACTCATGCATGGCCTACCCGATTTATTATGCGTAGACCTATTCTGCTTACCATAAAGACAATGATCACACGAGTCAAAACGTGCATAGTCCAAAGGCGGAAGATACTACAAACCAGATAACATTTTCATTACCTTCAAAGACATATGTCCCAAACGAGCATGCCAAAGTGATACATGTGGGATAGAGCCCATTGCCAAAACATGGTCTACAGAAGACCCAGATACAACAAGAGGATAGAGGCTGCCAGCCTTGGCGCCTCTAGCAAGCACAAGTTTGCCTCTGGTAATCTTCCAGGCAGAATCCCCAAAACAGACATGAAACCCTACATCATCCAACTGTCCTGCTGACATAAGACTGCGCATAAGCGCAGGTACATGATGTACATCCCTGAGCAAAAAGGAATTGCCAGTGGAAAACTGCAACTGAATATCTCCACAGCCCACAATATCAAGAGACATGTCATCTCCAAGTCTGACTGATCCAGATACAATACGTTAAGAGTGAAACCACTCATGGTAAGGCATCACATGGAAGGACGCACCTGAATCCAATAACCGGCACTGTGCATATATACTAAGTGTCTCAGTCAAGTGTGAGGCATCAGAAGAACTAGCTGCAAGTATGAACTCATCACCACCATCGAAATCCTCGGTCTGCGTGACATTAATTTCCTCAATCTTGACGCTGGACTTCGCAGGTACTATGCTGCAATCAGAGGACTTCTCCTGCACTTTCTTTTTCCCCTTATCCTTGCACTTCTCATTGCGCAACTCATGACACTGTGGTCTGATATGGCCCTTTTTCCCACAATGATGACAAGTGACATTAGCGTTGCGCCCACGCGACTTACTACGTGACTTTCCACGAGATTTAGACCGACCCTTCTGAGTCACGGCCACGGCCATTCCCACGTTCATTCCTGTCATTCCTGCCTCTAATTGTCAAAGCATGTGAAACACGAGAGGCATCCAAGTTTTTGCGATTAACCTCTTCCTGCAGAAGAGCACTCTCAACATCATTCAATTTCAGAGTAGCACTAGAGGCACAAAGGGCAGTGCAGAATACATCCCATGACTCATTCAGAGTCCCAAGCAAGAAAATAGGAGTTGCTTCCTCTCCAAAGGTGATATCCTGTGAAGTCAAGTTCTTCAGTATAGCATGGAACTGGCTCAAGTGAGCAGACATAGTCGCATTATCCTTCATGCGCAGATCCATAAGCTGCTTCAACCAGTACATCTGACTCGCCCGACTTTTCTTATTATAAAGATTCTTGATCTTATTCCATAGATCCCTTGCACTCTATGCTTCCTCAAATACATTATAATGTACCTGTTCAGTGAGAGACAATACAATCATGGACTTGCATAGCTCATCAAGTTCAAGCCAGTCGTCATTGTCCATAGTTTCAGGCTGCTCCCCGCTCAACCAAAGTGGCTTAATCTGAGATTTCTGCACCAAGACCTGTCAAATTTGACTCTTCCAATAAGAGTAGTTGGTACCATCCAACTTTGTGATGTTAAATATGGCATTATCAGTCGAAGAGAACACCATAATGCAGGCTGGAAATGCACAGACAATGTAAAACTGATGGCTGTTTTACTGCAGAAAATGCCCAAAATCCACTGAAATGAACTCCAAATGGCGAGAAAAGTGTGCCAAAAGATACTGCCCACTTAGTACTAGGTGTGGTACACCAAATCAGGAAATTTCAGCATAAAAAATACTGCTCAATCCACCAATAAATGCTTGCTGTAATAAATTTCAGAATTGCAATAATGAGAGCAAACTGTCCCAAAACTGGATCTAATGTCAACTAAACAATGCTAGGTCCAAAGCCGACATAAAGAGGTCAAAGCAAAGCCAAATGATAGTGAAAATACATGAGCATAACACCGAGAGATATCAAATAGCATCTACCAGTAAGAGGCACACCCCTAGACAATCCAGGCAAAATGTACCTGCAACTGCCAAAACCTGATATAAATAGGTGTCTGCTCAAAGGAAAGCGGATCCAAAACTGAGACTCAGCTCATAAGCATCTTGTGAACCAAGACATATACTCAATGCAACATCCAATTGTCGAAGTATAATCCCAAAGTCTCAATACATCTGTAATTGCTCAATGACATAGACTACTCCAATACATGTAATTGCTCCAATAGCATGTAATCCCTGCTCAAGGTCAAGTAAGCATGCAAGATGCTCCCACTGGCACAAAAGGTGTACAAACGAGCTCAAGGGCTTAAGCAACCCAAGACAAAGTACCAGTGACAAGTGACCAAGTCAATGCGTCATACGCATCCCAAGAGCATGACATACATGAAGCACCTGATGGAAGCAACCAAGTAAATGATCAAACTGAGTCAGAAATGCTCAAATACATCCAAGGCAAAGCTCCCAATGTCGGTAAAGCATAGACGAACCAAGCGGCATATATCACGAACCAAAGCATGTAATGTATGAAGCCTAACTGTCAAGCATAGACATGAGGCAGAAGCGGTCCAAGAGCATGCCAAGTTGGTCCAAATGCCACTAAATACCAACCAAGACGGAGCTTATGCATAGCTCAAATACATTCCATAGATTCAAACATGAGCTCAAAGTCATCCCCAAATGTCAGATACATGATGGAAAATCCCAAAGCATACATCCGGTACCAATAGGTAAGTGACAAAGCATCCAAAGTACCTTCAGCCCACTGTTATTACAGCCAAGTTTGAATGTCAAAACTGAGAAATTTCAGCCAATATTTCAGGCCAAAATCATGGCATAATCATGTGCATACATTCCCAAGGCAGTAGGCCGCATACGGGCATCAAACAAGCTAACCGGAGTAGAGTATAAGCATCAAATGCCAATGCCAAGTGTGGCTGCCCTATTTTCAGCCTGTTATGACAGTTTATGATAGTCCCAAATCTGAAGAAATCAGTCCTGAATGATCAAGACCAATGCCCAAAGCTTGAATGACATCAAACATGAAGTCTAATAGCCCTCTTGATCAAGGTAGAGAGCAAGAAGCAATGGCCAAGTGTGGAGCTGAAGTAGAAGAGTGCTAACAGCCTGGAAAAAATGGTGCAATCTACCCTGTTAGTGCTGAACTTGTTGTTGATCCACATGGGCTGAAAGGGGGTAATGGGGGGCTCAAGAAGGGTCTATCAAAGGCCTATGACAAGACTCTTTGAGCCTTAATAAGTGTAAGGCACAATATGAGGGGAATAAGCTTCAAGGGTTTGAAGCCATGGCTGCCCTTGCTGTTTGCAACCTGTAGACTGAAATAAAACCCTGAAAGAATGATCAAATACATCAGTATCAATGCCTTGAAGGTGCCTCAATAGGCCGGGAAGGTGCTCGGGAAGCCGGGGAGCGACAGGAGCTCGGGGAGATCGGATATGGCTGCCGGGATGGAGATCCAATGCGTGAAGGGAGTCAATGTGAAGGTAGAGAAGCACCGAGTCGAGCTCGAGCAAGAGGAAGCCAAGCTCTGATACCAGTTGAAAGGTGAGAAGGATCGAAGCTTGCACGCGAGCTATGGCGGGAGAGCAAGAGCAAGAAAGAGAGAGACAAGAAATGGGAACTCCAACAGTCACAATGTGTGACCGGGCCTTCCTTTATTTACTAGTCACTAAAATGAATGTAAAGAATAAAGTGATGTGACGGGCGCCCGCCACCTGCAGTGTGCAATGGCGGGTACTGTCAGTGTAGTAATACACGGGGCGGCACTGCGGAGGCGCCTTTACCCCAACATCCAAAAGTCCGGGGGCTGTGTCTAAATATAAATATCAAATAATAAAATATTTAATCGAGTGCCTATACGTATACAAGATAATAAATATTTTACCAAGTGCTTTAATAAATAAGTGTTCTTAAATAAATATTGATGCCACACATTTAATGATAAGGCACACGCCCATTAAAAATAGTAATTCTTCTAGGAATTTGGATTCACGTCATCACTCGGTGCTATCCAACGCCACCGTCGCCTACTCTACATATCAACTGAAGCATTCACAATTGTTAGAAAATAATTAGATAAAATCCAACAAAAGTGAATACCTAGCAGTCTTCAGTTACAAAATAATTAAATAGGTTGAAACTCTGTCCTAACCTTAATTTAATTCGAGTGTGCACTCTAAACTTGTAAATGTTCATTAATTTAATATGTATTTTTATGGAATCACCTGCTATGGAATCACCCACATACACATAAAATTAATTTGACCCCCGAAAAGAACAAGCATCCCTGTCAACTTCTTGCACAAGGAATCCACCTTGTGTGCGAGCCTCGAAAAATAAATATAATCATAAAATCCACTGTGAAATATGCCTCCTGGCATCAACAAGAGTTATGAGCCATAGTAGTCATTAGTGTCAATGTGTATAGTATGGATGGTCCAAAAATATTAGATTTTTGAACAAAAACTACCATATTTTGATATTTTAGATATTATTTATTATAAATATTCTTAAAAACTATGAAAAATTCTAGGACATGATATCATGTAAAAAAATTTACCTTTTTTCATCTAGTTTTGGAGATTTAATGAAAAAAAGAAGGATTGGCAAAATCCCTGTGTCGCGATCTTAGTTTACAGGTAGTAAACACTTCGAATAGGGAGAAGAAGAATGAGTGATCTGAAAGTTTCCTAAGCAAGTATCTTGGAGTTTTATCCCTTTTTCGAAGTCAACAAAATCATCTGATTTGTGATTCTTGAGCATCAGATTACTGATTTTTTCAAGTTCCCCTCCATAAAGAGCTCTTCTTCTCAACCACAACTCTTTTTCTCTAATTCATCTATAAATAAGAGGTATGGGGAGCAGTTTAGAGAAGCACAAGGAGACCCCAAGAGGCTACGAGAGGAAGGTAGAGAGAGGGAGGTAGAAGAATACCCCTCCAAGAGGCTGTGATACGGAGCTATCGAGAGAGAGAGAGAGAGAGAGGAGTTACCTTGAGAGGCTGCGAGGAAGAGACTTAGCTCAATTCCCATTGTCTCGATCTTTGACTATACCATCTTCTCTGACGCTCTCCCATTTCAAATTCATTCCTCCTTCTTTATCTCTCGAATCCACTTGCGAACGATGGCTCCAAATCGACGAGGTGGAAAGACCATAGGGACCACCACAACCGAGGTATTGCCAGAGATACGGAAGTGCCCGAGGTTGCCGGAGTTGCCACTACCAATGAAACATCTGGTGTGGCGAACGCAAGCGCGAGCAAAGATTAAATTCCCAATGTCATTGTGCCAAACCAAGTTATTCACTACTAGGCTATTATTTTGCCACATAAAATAATAAGATTTATGCCGAATTTCTACAAAAAAAATAAATGTTAAACTTTGCATCAAATGGTACAAGAGCTACTTATTAGATTGCACAGACAGCATCCGTATAAGAATTAATTACGTTAAATATTTGCTTTATATTTTACACTTACACAATTTGACAGTTTCATCTAGAAAGCATACTAGTACATGCATAAATAATTAATCGCTATGATTTCTAGTTAGATTAATTAAGATTCTAAATCATGGAATCATGATGAAAATAGTTACAAGAGGTTATTGCACATATGACTTTATGCACACTCAAGATTAGTAAAATAACTCGATATAATTATTGTCAAACGCGACAACGTTAAGTATTGACTAACAGTTAAAAAGTGAAACTCTATTTAAAGGATCTGTAAGTCATCTCGTTAAGTTATTGATACAATATATTTCTTTAAGAAATTTTGATTATGTTGGGTAAGATAGCCCAAACAGAAAATTCATGCCTTGCATAACATGTTACAAGAGATGTACTTAACACTTCTTTATGGGGAAGAGAATCCTCATTAGAATGTAATATTACCTTAGGATAAGGTCTACCTTAGCTATGGAAGCTGTGAACTGCATGATGGTGTGATTATCATTGTTGAAATGACTATTTGTATTTGCCAAAATCTAGATCTCTAATTTAAAACATTGGTAAACTGGATAAAAGGAAAGGTCGCTCTAGGCTACCCCCAAGCAAGCTACAAGACCCTACTCTAATGGGATCGTGGTTATCACTTCGAGAGGCTTAGACCGGCTCTGTAGTAGCGAAAGGTCTATCTATAGGGATAGTCTTGAGCAGTAGAAAATGTGGGTGCCAATGGAGACTCTGGTCATAAATCTTGTATTGTTCCTAGAATCTGATGAGCCCCTTCGTAACCCAGGATGAGATCCTGGAACCCTAAATACTAGTTACAAGGGTGGAATCTTAGTGGGCAGAATATCCTCATGAAATTCTGTATATCTTCCGCAGGGTCGAAAAGATGAAAATTGTAATAAGCTTCTAATATAGTAAGGAAATTTGTTTTATTCAAGGATTGATTGAATTGTATGCGTGTCTGTGAAATAAATTATGTGAAAGAACATGTGATTTGATAGTCTAATTAAGAAAGTTGATTGTACATGTTCCAATAAATGTGATGTAGGTAATTTAAAAAACTAAAGATGATTCTGTCATCAAAGGAAAGCGGATGGGTATAACCCTCGACAGGTCAATGATAGGGTGGTCCCAATTAGCTAGGAGTTTTTCTAAATCTGCGATAGAAATAGGAATACGATAAATTGACCAACTAGTCATTAGGTAGAACCGACTTGCATTGTTTAAGGGGATCAGAATGGGATTTTTCCTTATGGACAGGAGGGTTAATGTACCACACTCCCCTCTGTCTCCCACTCTCTTTGGACCAAGTGCAATGGCAAGTCCACTTCAATTTGAGTAATCATGTAGAAGTGGGAACTCGAAATTACTAATGCTACCTGGCTATTAGAAAACCCGTCTGATTTTAGGAACCCGAAAATTCAGGTCAATCCTAGTGAGTTTGGTCGGTGCACTTCCATTACGAATGTAGACTCAGTGGGGTCTAAGTGACAAATCTTGTGATATTCCAAGGGAGTATTGAGCAGTGTCATTTGGAAAACCTACTGATGGACTACAAAAAGGTGCACCTTGGAATGAGCCTAGCGAATACCTCACACAACTTCCTCAACATCTATCAATTTTTTGAAAGTACAAGCATTGTATTGAAGTTTTGTTGGATCTGAGGGCTCCTCTTGATAAGCCAAAATACTAAGAAATCCAAAGTAGAATTCATAAAGATCGCACCTTTTTTTGTGATATGGGAAAAATCCAAAGTCCTCTCTTGCAATCATCAAAAAGTTGTTGTAGCCTTTTTTTTGGCAATCCTCCTTTGGTCGGGTATCCTCTCTTGCAAAGGATAATGGATGAATGTATTTGAATCTTCAATAAGCACTTTTGACTCCACAAGGACTTTGAAGGCTTTGAATACATCTTTAATAAAAGTCATGTTTGACAAAATTACCTATATGTATTGAATGGAGCATTAAAAATCCTTTTGGCATTATTGAAGTGTATACTTTGCCCAAACCTATATAGAAAAGTAAAAAGCCTTTCAATTAGGGACTCGTCTACTATAAAAAACTTCTTCTCATATTCAAATGTCCTCAATGTCTTGATCTTTTAGCTTAGCAATTGCTACAAGGCTCTAATTTTCCTCTACAACACTTACAATAGTCTCCTTCCCTTTGCAATAGAAATATTGGGCTCCTCTACTAAAGAAATCTCACCTTCAAGGTCAGCTAGTATCTCCTCACCAATGTCAATATCTTCAGACTCAAGAAAGACAAGGCTACTATCCTACTTGCCCTCCATTAGGACTATAGCAAAGAAGAGGAGAGAAAACTATAAAAACCTTACACAAGGAACTGCTATCCCACCAAGACCCTACAACGTGCAAAAATGGCCTTCCCATCGCATTAGATCCTGGCCCAAAACCGTGCAAGGATAGGGGATTAAGTGTCCTTGGGTTGTAAGAAGCACCATCAAATTGGCATTAGAATTTGGACGAATCCAACATTAAGGAAATTACTCAACATAAACTAGACACATAGTTGGCTTTTTACCACCATATGCATTGTTACAAAAAATGAATGCCGATCACAAACAAATGCATTTTTGGCCAAGTAGGTAGAACCTCAAACAATGAGAAAACACACGCTAAAATTGCTTAAGGGAGGCCATCGAACACATTAGCCTAAAAACATACCAAGAAAATTTAGGTGGGGATTGCCTACGAGTGGACCCCATGGTACGGACTCAAGACCTCAGATGTCAATGGATTGGCTTTTTGCATGCATTTAGGTCCATTGGTCATTTTCTCTAATACTGGACTACAATGACAAAAATGGTTGGACTAGACTTTGGGGTGGACTAAGATAAGATGTCACAGGACAGGGGCACCGTCCTACAATTTGATTAATGCTCCATTACTAGGCCCTAGACATTCCATTAATCAAAACATTCTTAATCAACAAAGCTCCCTTACCATGCCCTACCTACTAGGGAGCAGAAAAGATTGTATGCTAGACTTCGTGGGACGTAGGATGGGAGATAGAAAATACATCATCAACTATAAGGGAGAGTACGATTCATTGATGACGTGACAAGCAGCAGGAGATTTCTTGCATAGATGCACCATTCAACGGGTGGCACGTGTCCAATGGCTCCCGCCGTCCTTGCAATGCCACAGGGCTCGTTTGCGCTGCTTGGGGGCCGTTAGAGTGTGAGGCCTTGGTTGGTTGTGGCGCCGGCGTCGTCCCTTGGGGCTGCTTACCTTCCGGCACTTGTCCGCATCATCTTGACTACACCCCTACCTCGCAATCGCAATCGCAATCGCAATATTCTGACAATCATGTTGATTGACTACAATTTTCTCCTTTGCTTTTCGGCCTCACCCCTACCTCGCACGAATCTAGCCTAATCGAACCCCACCACGTTAAGTTCAAAAGGTCGATATTCCAAGAAAAGGAAACACATCTACACATTGAAGATATTATTGGCAAGGTGTAAGCTACAACTAAAGTTGACGGGGAGAACTTAGAAGAAGGAATCTAAGAAGCCACAAAAGCCAAACTACAAGGAAAGGAAAAAGAACGTGTGATGCGGAGACAAAGGAGACAAATAATTATAAAGGAAGCAAAAGCAGGGAGGACTTGAAGCTGGGCAGAAAAGCCAAAGGAGATAGATTTGTTACATAAGCTTAAACACCTAGGGAAGGACAACATTGTGAGGCTTAATCTAATTCTTGGGTAGGTGATGGCGGATGTTGGTGCAAATGGCTCATCACATTACCTCACCATTTCTTCGAAAGACACCACACAACTATTCTAGCTCTCCTAGGGTATGCCCGAACTCTTTATTCCTTTGGATAGCGTTGAACTCATTTGAGATCTTATGACCTTTTTCTTTTAGCTCTTGCATTACCAAAGCCAATATATACAAGAAAGGCACAAAAATTTTCACTTCTTCAACCAAAACCTACATTGCAAAAATAGGCATTTTGACAATGTCAAAAAACCTGTGTTGCACGCTATAGGGTCCTAATTATTGTTTAGTATGTTTTAATCACTATTTGGCATGAATCCTTGTGACAATTGTCTTGTAGTAGGCATCTTTTGATTCCATTGCCACCAAACAAACTAAACAAGATCCATGTTGTGGATCCTTTTATCTCTGCAAAAATAAATTGTTTAGATATAGGCTTTTTCTTGGAGGGGATAAGCCTTGATCAGTTGCAATATGTGATCATTCCATATCATGATGGGTAAGTACAATTTCCTTATTTTCTTATATATAGGTTAGAATGTCAAATGTTTGGGAAATTTTGAACTTGCCATGAATGTTGTTTGTATGCAAATCAGCAGACTAGAGTAGTGCCAACCTTGACTTAGAATTCATGAAAATTTGCTTCATGTGACTTTGCAAGTTAACTTCAATTCTGAGACATTTAGTCTCAAGCAAAGTTGAAGGGTCTAGAGCTCATAGTGAACTATGCGGCGCTTATTAGTGGTTAGTGAGGCAACAATGGTGGCAAGGTAGAGGTTTCCAAGTGTTTCGCATAAGAGAGAGTTTGGTTGGGTGAGGGGATCTCCCTATGTCACTTACTGGATCTAGAAGGCCCCTTTAGAGCTCTCAAATAACTATGTGCCGTGTTGGGAACTTTTATTGAGAGGTTGGTCAGAAGTGGACGTTACTCTTGGTTAGCAATTTCTAAGTGGAAAAGAGCTCTTGATAAGCGACACAAATCACACATTCAAATAATGGTTTTACTGTTATATGTAACTAATACGAGTGCACTTCTCCCCTTTTGCATTGTGAACACCTCATGTGGTTTATTGGGATGTTGAACCCTACTCCACACATCTTATGGTACATATGAATATCCAATAAGCATCTTAGGATGCAATGACAATATTGCTTATTTGTGCATGTCAACGAAGGGGATTTGGTTCTTGGAGACAATCATACAATGACTCAATCAAGTGTACTTGATCAATGGAAACTTTCTAATATACCAAGGTTGCAAGGTTGTAAGGCCATTGTGTTGGCCCGAGGAGATAGTGGCATGGCTGAGACTATAGTACACCCCACAGTGTGGAGGTGGGGAGGGGGGGTTATGAGGACAAATTGACTTGTGTTCCATGAGGTTATATGAGGAGTGCGTGGATGGAGCCAAGGCATCCACGAGGTTGCTTCAAGAGAGCTTTAAGAAAGTATTCCTACTCTTTTTTATAAGACTCTTTATATTATTAACATTCCATACATACATGCATATGTGTGTCTATGTATGTATGGTGTGTACTTGAATTTCTTATTCTCGTTATGATTATTATTATTCTTAAACTCATGGTGGTGAGCCACCTGTGGGTGACCTATGTTGCTTGCAGGGGCCACATGGTTTGTGTGGGCTAAGTCAATGGGTAGAGATGGTTGAACATGCATGTCGACTAGGGGCCAAGATCCTAGGAGCTCTGTCTAATACACCCCACCTCTATGAGCCCCTGCATGCATGATACCTCAAGTAGTGCATGTGATGCTACCTTAAAATTATATGTGGGATAGAAAGAAAAAGGAAAACATTAAACTAATTTGTTTAGTTAGTCAATTAGAGAGTAGGGTTAAATAAGTTAGTATAGACTAGTGATTAGTAGTTAGTAAGTAAGGACTAGGGTAATATGGTACTTAGTTAACTAAGTAACTAGTTTGCTTATTTTATTTTCAAAAACTAACTAAGGGTAATAGGGATACATATGGAATAAAATGGGAGTTTGGCAGTTAAGACCACTATCATGATGACCTCCCCTCATTAAGACCCCCCTCTTAATCATTGGGTGATGAAGCACCCCCTTCTTCATAAGTGGGCTAAAATAGCTCTTTTTCCCTTCTCTTGACATAATTAATTCTCCTCTTGCCGTGATACATTGACCCCCTCCCCCTGATAAATGGTAAAATCATACCCCCATCCAAGCATTTGGCAATTGATACCTTCCCACCTCCCCTAGTTAAGCAAAATGCCAATAATATCATCAGCATCTTCTTACCCTCTTCCCCCCAACACATTCCTAAAAATACCCCGCATGGGGGCTGAAGAAAGAACATGAAAGGTAGAACCAAGGTGGAAGCACATAAGAGGAAGCACGAGAAAAGCAAGAGCTATGGCGAATGGAGCAAGAAGCAAGAGAGACACCATGTGTGGGACATATCCAAAGAGAGACATCTCTGGCAAAACTGAAGACATACACAAATCTACTATCTACATGTCTTGTAGAGTCAAAGTTAGTATAACCCATGATTGTAGTATCCTAACCACCATAACAAGTGCTCATATCCATAGTGCCTTTTAGGTACCTCATGATACCCTTTACTATTGTGAAGATGGCAAGCTTAGCATGTGCAAACATTGATGATGGACATTGGTGATTTGCAAGAATAGGTGTATATGGAGCAACCAACAGGTTATAAGGATTTAGAGCATCCCACATATGTGTACAGGTTGAAGAAAGTGCTCTATGGGGCTAAAGCAAGCACCTAGATCATGGTCTAACAAGATCAGAGAGTATCTTGTCAACATTGGCTTTTATGTTTCTAATGTTGATCACTCACTTTATGTGAGAAAGGGAGATGCAGGTTTGGTCATCATAGTCATCTATGTGAATGACTTGATTATTACGAGTGACAATTTGACAGTGGAATTATTGAGGTTAAGGACTTTTTGAAGAAGTTTGAGATAAAGGATTTGGTTGAGTTGAGGTACTTTCTTGGTATTAAGGTGATCAGATGCAATGATGGTATATTGTTGTCCCAAAGGCAATATGGTTTGGATATGTTATCCAAGTATGGTATGATAGCATGTAAGCCTCTTTTAGTACCATTGGAGCAAAATGTAAAGTTGAATGCTAATATTGGGGATCGGACAGAAGACCCTACTATGTTCAAGAGGACAATAGGGAGTCTGATTTATATGGCTATCACACAGCTAGACTTGAGTTATGCTATTGGCCTTATCAATCAATTTATACAAATTCTTAGAAAGCCTCACTTGGATGCAATTAGATACATATTGAGGTATGTGAAGTCCACTTTACATTATTGACTTTTTTATGAGGTAGGTAAGGATATACAAGTGTTTGGATATGAAAGATGAGAAGGATCAAAGCTTTCTTGGAAGAGCATTGGCAGGAGAGCAAGAGCAAGAAAAGAGAGAGAGACCAAAAGGGAACTCCAATAGTCACAATGTGTGATCAGGCCTTCCTTTATTCAAACTATCACTAAAAGAATAAAAAATAAAGTGACAGTGACAAGCGCCCGCCACCTGCAATGTGTAGTAGTGGGTATTGGCAGTGTAGTAATACACGAGCAGCTAGGTGGAGGCGCCTTACCCCCAACAACCTCCCACTTAAAGGCGAATCTTACTCGGCCTCAATGGTAGAGAGCGCAGTACACTTCTGAACCCTGGACATCCAAGAGACAACACCTCCAGCATAGGTGAATATATAGCCAGAAGTGGACTTCCTACCATCTACATGTCCTGCATAATCGGAACCAGTATACCCCACAACTCCTGTATCTTGGCTACCATAGCAAATACACGTATCTACTGTGCCCTTCAGGTGTCTCATGATACCCTTCACGACATCCCAATGCTTCTTGCCAAGTGTAGCCATATAACGTGCCACAACACCAACTACAAATGCAATATTCGGACGAGTGACTATCATGGCATACATCAAACTAATCATAGTTGAAGCATAAGGAATCTTGGCCATCTTGGACCTTTGCTCATCTGTGTTAGGACAATCGGCATGTGAGACCTTCACATAGAAAGGTAATGGACAGTTAATAGGCTTCACGTCCTGCATGTGGAAACACTCAAGGATTTTATGAATGTACTCCCTCTATGAAAGGTAGAGGAGTCCCTGATACCTATCGCGCTTAATGTGCATACCAAGAATGTGAGAGGACTATCCCAAATCCTTCATCTCAAATCTCTTCTTCAGCTAAGATTTAAGAGCATCCAGCTCGTCATGATCTTTCCCTGCTATCAACATATCATCCACATAAAGTACCAAAATAAGTAATGAGCCATCACTAGCTTTCTTCGTGCAAAGACACGGATCCATAGCACTCCTACTATAGTCCTGTGACTGCATAAAGGCATCAAACTTATGATACCACTCCCTAGGTGCCTGCTTCAAGCCATAAAAACTTTTCTTCAACTTGCACACTAGGTGCTCCCTGCCAGGTTCTGCAAAACCCTTAGGTTGCTCCATGTATATCTCATCATGCAAATCCCCATGCAAGAATGCAGTCTTGACATCCATCTAATACATGTCCAAGTCAAGCTGTGCGACTAAGGCCAAAACCAGGTATAGGGTGGTCATCTTGACCACAGGAGAAAAAAACTTCATCAAAGTCAACTCCATACTCCTGTTTAAAACCCTTAGTGACAAGTCTTGCATTATAAGCCAGCTTGGGGTTTCCAAGGGTACTTTTTAACTTGTACACCCATTTGCACGACAAAGCCTTCTTGCCTGTAGGCAATGCAACCAAATCCCAAGTCATATTCTTATGCACAGAGTCCATCTCAGACTGCATAGCCCTCTCCCAGGAGTGACTATCATCCCTGCGCATAGCCTCATCATAGGTGAGAGGCTCTCTTGCATTTGTAATCAAGGCATAATGTAGCAAGGGCTCAAATATATCAGGTGGACGCCTAGCTTTAGTAGATCGTCTCACTACAAGCTCTGCGGCATGTCTAGCATCTTGTCCAACACCCTGGCCATGTGTACTAATTGCTACGATACGTTGTCCAACTGGCTATGCAAGAGCACAAGGCTCCTCCTGGAATATAACCCTATGTATCTCTACCACCTTCTCAGGCTACCTATGCATCTTGTCTTCATGGAAGACTACATCATGGTTGTAGATGTCTTTCCGCGCTTGCGGATCCTAAAGGCGGTAACCCATCTCGCCTACATCTCCATAGCCAAGGAAAATGCATTTCACACTCTTAGGATCCAACTTAGTACTTTTGTCCTTGGGCACATGGCAAAATGCCTCACATCCAAAGACACGTAGATGCACATAAGACGAAGGTTTCCCAATCCATACCTCCTCTACAACCTGAAAATCCGAACCACTGGAAGGTGATCTATTTATGACATGCATAGCTGTACTGATTGCCTCAACCCAAAAGATCTATGGTAGGCCTACATGGCTAAGCATACTGCGTACATGCTCCTGGATAGTTCTATTCATCCGCTCAGCCAAACCATTCTGGGGTGGGGGTATACGGGGCGGTCAACCAATGCTTAATACCCCTCTCATCACATAACTGCTCAAAGGCACGTGACACATATTCTCCCCCGTTGTCAATCCTAAGGCATTTCAGCCTATGCCTAGTTTGGTTCTCAACCAATGCAAGCCATCTCTAAAACATAGCCAAGACATCTTACTTAAGCTTAATAGGATAAGCCCAAACTTTACATGAAAAATCATCAATAAACTTCACAAAATACATTGCACCACCCATAGACTGAAAGGGCATGGGCCCACAGACATCTGAATGTGCCAATGCCAAGGGCTTACTCATTCGTGTCCTACCAAACTTCTTATGTGTATTTCTAGTCTATCTGCCATAAAGGCAATGCTCACATGAATCAAAACATACATAGTCGAGGGGCAGTAAGTACTGCAAAAAACGAGAAGGCATTTTCATTCCCTTCAAAGACATACGGATGAAAGAAATATGTCCTTGGGAACATAGTAAAAAGCCTCACATCCAAAGACACAAAAATGAGCATATGACTCAGATTTTCTAGATTATACCTCCTCTACAGCCTGACAACCAATAGTAGTGCATAGGGATCTGTTTTTCAAGGGTATGGTAGTAGTAACTACCTTGGCCTAAAAATGCTATTGTAAGCCTACTTGACTAAGCATATTTCAGACTTTTTTCTGAATGCTCCTATTCATGCACTCAACAATATCATTCTAGGATGGGGTGTAATGGGCGGTCAACTTATGCTTAATATCCTGCTCCATCACAAAATTACTTAAATGATTTAGAGACATATTCACCCCCATTATCTAACCTTAGGCATTTCAACCTATATCAAGATTGGTTCTCAACATGAGCAAGCCAATGCTATAAGGTAGCCAATACATTCGATTTCTACTTTATGGAGTATGCCCAAACCTTGTGTAATAATCATCAATGAAAGTCAAAAAATACTTTGCATCACCTAGTGATGACTAACAAGGCATGGGACTACATAAATCAAAATGAATAAGAGCCAAAGGCTCACCCATGAGCCTAATGCTAGACTTCTTATGAGAACTACGTGTCCACTTGCCATAAAGAAAATGATCATATGAATAAAAACATTTCTAGTCAAGGGATAGAATATAATACAAATAAGAAAGCATTTTTATTTATTTTAAGGATATGTGCCCAAGGCAATGATGCCATGAAGATACATGTGGTATGTCAACCATAGCCAAAATATGGTCAATAGACCTAGATACAAGCAAGGAATGAAGGTTACTAGTCTTGGCACCTCGAACAAAAATAGGATTTCTACATGTAATCTTTCACATAGAATCACTAAAAGATACATGAAATCCTGCACCATCCAATTGTCTAGCAAAGAGCAGGCTTTTGGTTAAAGCTAGAACATGGCATACATTGTATAAAACAAAAGTATTGCTTGAAGCAAACTACAATTTGACATCACCAATGCCAATAATATCTAATGCCAAGTCATTTCCTAGTCCCATAGAACATGTCAAACTATGATTGGAATGAAACCAATATCTATGTGAGGTAACATGGAAAAAAGCCCCCAAATCAAGTAGCCAATTATGAGATGAGGGCATTTTAAGTGCACAATACTTTATGTTGGGGAGACATTATAAAGGATTGAAGTATCAAGTACAAGTTAGAGAGCACCATACTTGCCCTTTCTTCCTAACAATGTGTACGACCAAATTCCAAGAAACCACTAGAGCAACTATGAATATAGATCAATCTACTAAATCCTATTTTTAATTGATATCTAGTGCTATAGTTTTTGCATTAGTTTATCACATAAGCTGAGACACTCAAATGTCATATTTCTAGGCTAATATAATCTAGATTTTGGTTGTTCCTTTCAATTTCTACTTAACATTATAATATATTAGAGCTTCTAATTTTCCCTATGCTTCAAGGTAGTTGCATCCATCCTTGGGGGGTGCACCTATAAGAAATCATCTATATAATGTGCATTCAAATGGTATTACAAAACACCCTTTCTTTACATGCTATAAGGCAATAAAATGACCCCTTTCAATATACTATGTTTATAAATTTATACTTGGTAGGTTAGGTCAATATACGTTAATGAATTTGCAAGGACTCGGATGTTCCAAGACTGAGCTAAAAATGTGATATTATTTGTATATAATGCATCGTCCAATAACTTTAAGGCATATTTATAAGGTGTATCCATCAAAGTTTAAATTATAATGAGAAGTAGGATGTACAATAGTATACTTGAAGTATTGTATACTAAGCATCACTACTAGGATATACAATAGTATATTGAATATCACCATGTCATTGAATTTTGTTCTAATACTTTGTTGTTACACTCTCTCTATCTCAATCAACATAATCTATTAGGTTATGTTGGCCTTACATATATGTATTTGTAGCTATGTTCTTTAAGATTCTCCAAAGTCTACGAATGTCCACATCAAGGACAAGGGGGATGGATGCCCGAGGGGTGCACCTTATAGAATATATAAGATACCACGTTAATGAATTTGCAAGGACTCGGATGTTCCAAGACTGAGCTAAAAATGTGATATTATTTGTATATAATGCATCGTCCAAGAACTTTAAGGCATATTTATAAGGTGTATCCATCAAAGTTTAAATTATAATGAGAAGTAGGATGTACAATAGTATACTTGAAGTATTGTATACTAAGCATCACTACTAGGATATACAATAGTATATTGAATATCACCATGTCACTGAATTTTGTTCTAATACTTTGTTGTTACACTCTCTCTATCTCAATCAACATAATCTATTAGGTTATGTTGGCCTTACATATATGTATTTGTAGCTATGTTCTTTAAGCTTCTCCAAAGTCTACGAATGTCCACATCAAGGACAAGGGGGATGGATGCCCGAGGGGTGCACCTTATAGAATATATAAGATACCACGTGAGATTAAAAGAAAATATATGTTATTTAGTAAAATTTACAATATTATATTTACAAAAGGGTTTTTAAAATTACAATTTAATTTTTTTTGTAATTTTAGTCTATTGCATGATATTCATTAATTAGCGTTTGCTTATATTATTGCAACAAAATTCTATTATTTTAAACGATTTGTTTATCTATAGTGTAGATAGTTTAACCATGGATGCATCTAAATCTCAAATTGGCACCAAATATATATACTTTGCTTTGTGTATATGAACCAATTCTCAATTAGCACAAAAAAACACAAAATTCCACCTTGTGCCTAGCATAATATGATGTCTAGGTCCCATGCCTTAATTGCTTGGCACTAAGGGATACCACCTTTAGTGTAATTGCATCTTTGTCCATATTATTGTAACTTGTAGCTTGAGAATCATGGATACTTTGCTTTGTGTCCATGTCCCAATTCTCAACCAGCACAAAGAAAAACAAAGTTTTTGCCCCATATTGTTGAAGATTGTAACTTGAGAAGAATTATAGATACTTTGCTTCATGTACATGTCCCAAGTCTAAATGGGCCTTGCAATAGCATATCAATGCAAAAAAATATGCATTTAGTAACTCAAAGGTTTGTTACATGCACCATCATCAATACTAAGGTCCTATACATTTTCTATCACCATGCTTTCATGTGTTAGAACTACAATGCAGTTGTCCCTAGTCTTTTACATACAATGCAAGTTAATAGTGTAGTGATGTTTTTAACATCATTGTCATACCAAGTACCATTCTTAAAAGAAATGACTTTATAGCCACTTTTTCTTGCACCCATATAATTTTCATTCCAACTTTTGATATATCAAAGTATACCACAATATTATTGCATATACAAACAAGCAGCACTTATATTCATTTTGGAAGCTTAAGTAATTCACATAGAGTTCTTTTACACATAATCGTAATCCTTAGCTTAAATATTCAAGTGTGACAATGCTCTAAGTTCTACATCTATTATTCTCCACAGATGCACTAGCTTATCTCAAAGTAATAGCATGAATATTGAACCAATGAGCTCACAATTCTAACACTATATTATTCCCAATATGCCAACTAGAGAATGACACTTGTAAATGTTTATTATTTATTCAATATTCTCTCAATATTGTCAATTGATATGTGTGAACCCTAGACTGCCTATTTGTTTTGCGACAAACTAGTCCTTTGAGACTAGTTTGAATCACCCTTAGGATGCATCTTTAGCAAAATAAATCCAAACTATTCAAAAAGGAAAGGTATGCATTATCAACACTCCATTCAATACGATGTGGGACTTCATGTGTTGTGAATATAGTCATGTTCAACCATGCAAACCAATGGGTAGAACCACATGGGAAGCTGCAAACACAATCTTAGCTACATTTTTTGTTTCTTCCATTACATGAGAAGTCCCTCTGTTGACAATTCTCATTCCTTACATACTCCTTATTTTTTTAAAAGCAAAGAACTCTCATTTTTTTAAGTTTGAAATTTTAAATTAGCCATTTACCACATTCAATCATGAGCTTTAAATCACAACTCATTTATTCTTCACATTCAACGATCCACAACAATATCTGTTGTTCACATTCAATGATGAGCCTTTGCTTCTTCCTTCTACTCAGAGGTGTGTGTAGTCACATGTGCATGTACATGTGTAACCATGGCCATGCCCACCATGCTCCCATGGATGCTAAAGCCCCAAGAGGATAGGGTCAATGTCTTTTGCTCTGGGAGAAAACCCAAAATCACATGATAGAGCACTAGTTCAAACCTTCCATTGCTTCTCTGGGGATGGAAATGAAGGCCACCGTAATGGGACTCATTGTGCCAAGCCATCTCTTCTCTTCTCTCTCTCTCTCTCTCTCTCTCTCTCTCTCTCTCTCTCTCTCTCTCTCTCTCTCTCTCTCTCTCTCTCTCTCTCTCTCTCTCTCTCTCTCTCTCTCTCTCTCTCTCTCTCTCTCTCTCTCTCTCTCTCTCTCTCTCTCTCTCTCTCTCTCTCTCTCTCTCTCTCTCTCTCTCTCTCTCTCTCTCTCTCTCTCTCTCTCATATTGATATTTTGGCACCAATCTTAGTAGAGATAAGGGGGAGGAAAATGATGACAATACTCTTTGAGAATGAGAATTTGAAGGGAGGGCAGGGCATATCAAGTGCCAGCCATGGATCCATTATGAAGGAGGTGTCTAGGGAGGGGAGCTAACATTAGAGGCATCTAACGTATGAAATCCATGGATGCATTGTGAAGGGATGGGGAGGAGATAAAATATATCATAAATGAAGTGCTTTGACTATATTTTCATGGGTTCTTTTGCTTGAGCAGACAATGACACCCTAGTAGTCAGTGTCTGGCCATAACAAATCAACAATGTAGGCCAAGAAGATCTCCATGTCATTGGATTCATCAAATGCAACCCCAATGCATAGTCCACCAAGCACTCTAGTCTAGTAGTGGTGGCCTACAATCTGAGGCACTTCTAGTGAGTTGCCATGCTCAAAATCAAAAGAGAAAGACTATAAACAGGAGCATGACCAACAAATATGCCCATAGCAGCCATGCAGCGTTAAGAATTCTTTAGTTGTATGTCTCATGCACCATATACACGAATCAATCTATCCATCTCACCAATTTGGAGCTTGAAGGCCACAAGTCCATTGAATGATTGATCCTTTCTTAAATCTCAATCCCCTCTTGTGGCAATGATTACTCTATCAAAAATATATGTGGACACATTCCCTTGGAATTCAACAAGACACAAGACAAAGGCAATGAATACTCCATCAAAAATATATGTGGACACATTCCCTTGGAATTCAATAAGACACAAGACAAAGACAAGATTTTAAAGTGCAATGGTGTTCCATCAAAAAGAGGAATAAGTTCTACTTAAACAACACATGAAGTTATCACAAGAAGGGGTAGAAGTTGCAAAAACTAATGCTACATTCCCTTGGCAAGGTCATGAAACAAAGTTAGCAACAAGTATGATTTTCAATTTCCAAATAGTAGTTCTTTTATTCCCTAAAGTAAACCAACTTTTCTTTTCCTTCTATACATCCCATTTTTGGATGTGTGTCTATTTCTTCCTACGTATTTGGGGACAATGGGCACACATGTTTGTTGGTTTAAAGTCATCATGTAGTTGGCTTTAACTATCAAAAATAGTTTTTTCATTTTAATCAATAAATGGATTTTTTTTGCTATGTTTGGTTAAGATGGAGGTTTGAATATATTTTTGCTTTTAAGTTAGAGACTAAGATGATGTTATAGTGCATCATGCACATGCACTCATCAATATTTTTTTATTTTAAAACCAAGCATCTATTATAGTGTCCCTTTCCATTTGTATGAACTAATTGTGTCCTCAAGTAGTTTATGACTGTGTGAAATTTTTCTTATTTAGGCTACTCAATGCAAGAATATACTTGTTAAGAGATACTAAGTGCCCTATTGATAAAAATATTTATTGTAAATTATTAGGCCAATGTTGGCTCAAAATATATGAGCCTAAATTTTATGCTTTTATTTTCTTTCACTAAGCTTTGTATATCTTTCATCTAGTAGACTTAGCACAATACCAAGGTTAAGTAGAGTTACATGTCTTGCATGATAGTAATAGAAATTGTAAGATGTGTAATCAAATGAAACTATACAAAAAACTTGCTTTGAGTTTGATTTGATGTCTATGTTGCAAGTTTACCTTGACACAAAGGGATATTAAGTTTTAATGCAAACATGAAATTCTCATAGTAAGCTTTGGATCTATGTTCTAAGTCCTAGACTAGCATTAAGGGAAACTAAGACATAATACAACAATATATAATATCACAACCTAGTCATAACTCACCATAAGATGTAGAATCCAATTGACTTAACAAAATTCAACTTTCTTTAAGCTTGGGATATGTGTCATAAGTCCACATTGGGACAAAGTATTGAGTCTTAATGCAAAATCCAGTACATTAAAGCTTTGTATTGATGTCATATATTTTATAAGCTTAGTCATAAGGGTTATTACAATTCAATGCAATTGTGTATGGTATCTCGTGTTATCTTGAGCTACTTTAGACTTCTAGAAGATGGTAATAAAGTACTAAAAATGACTTATTTTGATGCTATACATCTATTATTAGTTGCAAGGATCTAATATCCTCACTTATTCAAGGAATTGAGGTTTTAAATCAAGCATTAGAGTTACATTTTTATAAGGAGATTCTTAGTTGTGATATGCTTGCTCTAAACTTGGTATATATATCCCAAGTTTACCTTGGCACAAATGGATACTAAGTTTCTAGTGAAAATATGGGTGTCCACTTGAAGCTTGGTATCTAACTCCCAATTTTACCTTGGCACAAAGCAATACTAAGTTTTGAAACCTCATTGTGGAGAGTGAAGAAATGGTCATAACTTGCATGTTGTACAAAAGTTTCTGCAGTGGAAACCTTTGGTCTACCTCTTTCTTACGGGCTAGTCGTTATAGCCAATTAAGTATAAACTTGATACAAACAAGGGTGTTGCTATTGGGGCATGCCCTTTATTGAATAGTCTATTGAGAAATCATAGACCTTGTGATCTTGAGGCATTAGATGGTGAATTGTTTTCTACTAAATAGTCTATCGAGGAGTTGTAGGACCTTATGACCTTGTACCATGTAATGCTCCATCTAAACTTTGACACAATGTAATGAATGAGGCTAAGAGGAGAGAGGAAATTGAGCAGAAGAGAGAGGAAGAGAGGAAGAAGAAGAGTGAGAAAGACTGGAAGAGGAGAGAGAAGGACAAGAAAGAGGGGAGAAGGAAGAAGGAAGCCATGGAAGCTAAAGGACAAGGTGAAGAGTCAATTCTTGATTATGCTTGGATGACCTAAACTAGGTCTCTTACACCTTTTACAGCCCGGTCAGAATGATTGGGTATCTAACCCCTAGTTATTGCATTCCCTAGGTCTCTTACACCTTTTACACCACAATCAACGTGATTGGGTATCTAACCCCTAGTTCCCATGTATCCAACTCATTACATTCCATCTAGACCTTGAAAGTTTGTGCCCTTAAAAACAAAAGATAAATGGAGGAGAGAATGCCAGAGTGGATAATGAGTGGGGTTGTAGAGTACTACTCTAATCAACATTATAAGAAAAAGAGTGGATAGGGGAAGGATGAGTAGCTAAAAAGAATTGGGGGAGGGGGCAAGGTATGGCTGACATGCATGCCATGGCCATGTTTGCAAAGGAAACAGTACCACCAATTGATTGTAACTATAAGGGCATGAAGGCTATGGACAACATGATGTCCACCACACAGACTTGCTGAGGTAAATCTATCATAATTTTTTATGGGTTGCTTGATGGCCCCCTAAGACACTCCAAAATAAACAGGCAAGATGACTATATGTAAAGTCATTATGTTAATTAAGAATTGGAAGTGGATTTATACACTCTTTTAAACCCCATTAATAGTATAAAAGATATTCTAACTTTCCCTTATGTAGTCCAACTATCATCTCGCCCAACAATCTCATTCAAGTTACTTGCCATCTTTCAAATGATGTTACTATTAAACTCTCATTTTGAACTAAAACCCCTAATATGTCAAAACCAATTTTTTCAACCTAAAAATCAAAGAAAGTACTTATCTAAAACTCTTAATTTATCACTAGCCTCTGTTAATACTCAAGTAAAACCATTAATATATACTAATCATTATTTCAGTCCTCCTAGACATCATTTTACAAAGGAACTACTTGTAAATGGATTCCATTAACCATGAAATTTTAACAACAAACTTTGAATAAGAAATAAACTAGAGTCTCTCCTTTCATTCTTTTCACAAATTTATTCCTTATCTTGAATTTTTTTATTTGTGCTTAAAAATAGAAATATTATAATAATTATGTTTAGACATAAAACCTTAAACCCTCTTAACTAAATGTTATTAAAAATTAATTTAGCTCATACACCATTTGACATCAATAAATATCCTCATTTACTTCTAGTATTCACTAATTATCTCATAAAAATGCCTAAAACTACCATTTTCAAAGTTAAAAATTAGGTATCCCTAAATCAAGAGATCCATTACAGCTAAAAATTTATAAAGAGATGCATCTTACTATTATTAAGAAATTTATATTTTACCTTCAATTCTTTATTAATGCTCTTAATTATCTCTAATTGCAACTGAAAATTGTTATTTTTAGCACTAAAATACTTATTTTTTAATCGATTCATTTTTAGAGGGTAAAATTTCATCTCTAAATTTATTTTATTATTTTTTACTCTTTTTCAACTCAATTTTTATTAATACTATTGAAAATTCTTAATATTCCTTAATTAAGGCTTTAAAATATAGTTTTCAACCTATTTTTTATCATTTTTTAATCATTTTAATTCATACAATGCAAGAATTCAATTCATTTCCATCCACTTAAAACTTAAAAATATAAATTCAATACATTCAATGTCGAATCCATTCAAACTATGTATTTTTTTCAATTTTAAATAGAAATTAACATTTTCAATTAATGAATAAAAGGAAGATATTCTGCTCTATTTGATGATACCGTGCTTGCTTCTCCTCTCCCTTTATGCTCAAAAATCTCCAAGTCTTCTAACTTTTCTTATTTTTCACTAATATCCTCTAATTCTCCCTTAATCTTGCTATAATTATCTCTCTCTACACCAAAGAATAGTCTTCAAGAATGGAATGATGAGAAAGGAGATGAGAGAAGTGATTGTTTGCAACCAAATGATGCTGAGATTGATGCCAAATGTTGCTGAGAATCCATGATCACACTCCTAGAATATGGTGCCCAATTTTTGATTATTTTTTCTCTTGTTTCTCAATCTCCTTATTCCCATGATATCCTACTCCAACTTCTTGATTATGTCCTTTTAAAATTTTAAGGTTTTTCCACTTGAACACGATCTTTTTGATACCCTTCCACATCTCCAATCTATTTTTAACCTTGCCCAAGGGTTCTTAACCTAAATACTATACATGCATGCTAAATTATACCTGCATTCCTTCATGTCTCTAAAATATCCATTGCTTTCACTAAAAATATATCCCCATATTCGCCTTCTACCACTTACTACTTTTTCACTCCCTAAAAATTTTCATCTAAAATATCCCAACTCTCTACTTTTAACTCTATCTCAACATGATCAAATATGAGTTTATGATCTTATTTTTATTGACTTTTATGAAAAAAAATTGCATAATATAGAGCTAGAGCCCTTTAGTTTGCATAATACAGAGCTAGAGCCCTTCAGTTTGCCTGAAAGATAGTGTCAAAATAGCTCAAAATAAGTAGTTATCATTCCTTCCTCTCACTAGCTTTAGTGAGCTTCCACAGACTAACAAATAGACAATTGCTCCGATCTTTAAGAACTGCTTCAATGGTAATAGCATCCATGAAAGCTTCAAAATGTGAAAAAATAAATACTCTCCTCCTCCAAGCCGTGAAAGTCTCAGCAACCACAACTACAACTACAAGATCTGCAAAAGCACACATAAAAAACTAGTGGACATTAAAAAGATAGAAAAACATACAAATGTCTTGTCATAGAGTAAGCAAACAAATTAAATATGGCATTTAAAAAGGTTGAAACATGTGCAATCTTTCCATCCCTTGACTCTCTCCCCATTAAAGTGCGTAACTTAGTTTCATTTGTGGCATGTAGTATACCAACTACGAAGCATTCTAGAGTTGCTAAAAATAACAATCTCTTTAGGCAAGAAAATGCCACACTACTTTTCTACTAGAAATATTGCTTTTGAATGTAACATGCCTGCCCATCGACTGTCCAAGCACGTTTTTAGTGGTCCATCGAGAGACGAGTCTAAGCGACGCAAAATACATCTATTAGAACGATATCATGTAGGTAGATCAATTGGACCAACGAAATCTATACTTCACTTCTCAAAAGGTATAAGGACTAATAGGGGGGTTAATGGAATTGTAAGGTGTTTAGTCGGTCTCCCAGTTTGTTGATATTTATCACACTTTTTACAATGTTCATATGCATCCTTATATAAGGTAGGCCACTAGTAACCAGTAAAAAGCACTTGCTGTCAAATCTCCTACAAAATGACCACCATAAGGTTCATCATGTAACGTAGTTAAGATCCTTAGTACCTCATCTTCACAAGCACATCTTCGATAAATTTCCATGAGAAAAATACTTATATAGATAGCCTAACATCAAAACATAAGATCATGATTGCAATAAAATATGATGGCATTCATGCTTAGTTACAGTTGGTACGTATTTAGCCATATTAACACAATTGGCAATATCTACATACCACGGTATTGTGATCAAAACTTCAAATAATTGAGCATCGAGTAGATCATCATCTAGACCCTTCTCTATAACATCAGTAATTAATCGAGATAAATGGTTTGCAAAGAATATGTGATCGACCAACATGAGTAATTACTTTAAATTCCAATTCTTGAAAAAGCAGCATCTATCTCGTAACTCGACCACTAAGTTTGGGTTTATTTAACAAGTACTTCAATGCTTCATGATCCATATGGAAAATAAATTTGTTTCCCAATAAAAAATGTCAAAATTTAGTAATGGCAAACACCATCAATAAGTACTTTTTTCTCAATTGTGGTATAATTTTTCTCTACATCACTTAAATTATGACTAGCATAATAAATTCGATGATTGATATTCTTAGCGTTTGCTTGGCACAAAACAACTCCCACTATATCCATAAAAGCATCGACATGCAAAACTCTTCAGCCCAATCAAGTGAAATTAAAATTGGTCCTTCAACCAACTTAATTTTTAGTTTCTCAAACGTATCTTGACATGATGAATCCTAATCATGAGGATGATCCTTTTTTTTAGTAAGGTGGTTAAAGGTGAAGCTACCGCTCCTGCAAACAACTCGATAAAACATTAATAAAAATTTAGATGACCAAGAAACCCTAGTAATTGCTTTAAATTTTGGGGTGAATGTAAATCAATAATGTTCTGTACTTTCGCCATATCCATTGCAATGTCATCACCCAAAACTACGTGGCCTAATAATATGCCACGTGACACTCCAAAAACACACTTCTCCGTATTCAAAGAGACTCTTGTAATCTCACAATGTTGGAACACCTCTTCCAAATGATCAACCATATTTTCTTCATCATCATTTACATAGAAGTCATCTAAGAAGACTTCCCTCCATTTAATTAGAAAATCTTGAAAATTTATTGTCATTGCTCTCTAAAAAGTATCTGGTGCATTACACAAACCGAATAGCATTACCTTATATGCAAAAGTCCCCCACTCTATAGTGAAAGTAGTTTTGGGCTGATCTTCGAGGTTAATTAGAATTTGGTTATAGCCACTAAACCCCTCCATAAAAGAGCATAATTGATGTCCTACCACTCGATGCAGCAATTGATCTGAAAAAGGAAAAGGAAAATAATATTTACGAGTATGCTCATTCAATGCGCGATAATCCACACATATGCGAATTTTATTAGAGTTCTTCTTAGGAACAATCACTATAGATAAAACCCAGTCACTATACATTACAAGATAGATAAAACCCACATCTAATAGCTTAGTAATTTCAACAAGCACTTTGTCTGCATGATTAGGATTTGTGTGCCAGTGACGCTAGCATATAGGTCTAACACCAAGTTCAATATCAATATAATATTTGCATAATTCAGGTTTCATGCCTTTCAAATCTACATAGATCCAAGAGAGTATATGAGAATATTTCTTAAGAACATTATATAATTTCTCCAAAGCAACACCTCATAATTGACTACCCAATAATAGATTCATCTCTTTGCTATAATATAACTATAAGGATTGAGTCAACTTCTTGTTCTTTAACACTTCATGCTCTGAAGTAGCTTTATCTATTTATAGTTGAGTGATTTTATTCAACAATGGTTGAATGAGATCTCTATCCTCTACAATCTCATCTTTATTACATAAAATTTCATCCTCCAACACCATATTGGGGAATATGGGAATTACCCATAAGTTTGGGACACGTGGTCAAATCTTTGGATTTGTCATAAGTTGGACACTATAACTCCAAATCGAGCGCTCTATAGCTCAATAGATTCCATTTTTCAAACGCTTTCCAATGATAGATCACATAATATGGTTTTGAGAAACTTATGGGCATGTTATTCGGGTGCCACCTTTTTAGTATTCAAAAAATGGGAATTGGGAGATTCCCAAACTCACTAATATTGTGTTCTCCAACATATCCACTGAATAACACGTAATTTCTTGAGGCATCTCCACTAATTTATGGTGAGAACTGAGCTCATCCCTCCATTTCTCTTCCCAATCTATCATTGTAATGTAACATGAGACAATTCCGCCATTCGGAGGATCATCATTATCTTCTTTACAAGATAGAGATTGGAAAGACTTATAACTCCTATTACTATGGGATTCTCATACTCTCTCTCTCTCCAATAATGGAAGTAGAGCCATTGAATAGACAAAGGTAATTGATCAAACCCAAATGGAATCTCATCCATCTTCATAGGAGCAAAGATAATAGGTGGATCCTCCATTTCCATTTCATTAATATCCAAAATTGTTTGCAAATTCTTCAATATATGTTTCATCACCAATCTCCTCTATTTCATCCTCCGATTCTTCTTCTTGTATAATGACTAGAGAATTAAACTCAAGGAAGAAATCATGGAAATGATCATGCTCTTGTCTTTCATTGACAATTGACCTTGTATGCTCTCTCACTAAGCTTCCATCATCAAGATTAGAAATCTCCCATTCATCTCCTACATTCTCCTTGTCCATGGAAACTTCCAATAGATTGGATGAAGCACTATCAAAAGTAGTCAACCAAATAGCTATATCACTATCATTGTCATCTTCTAAAGAATAGTGCACATAATATTCCCCCATTCCTAAGGGTTTTGCAACATTATTTTGGTGCACCATATCAACTGTTGTCTTATCCCCATCTAATGAGGCTTGATGATGCATATCCCTATATAACCAAGCATAATTTTGCTGAATCTCTGAGCTCTCATTAAATTCATCCTCTCTTCAAGGGCCATCAGATCGATTTGTATCCATGATCTCCTCCATGGGTTCATGCAAAAACTCCCTAGCCATAACTCTCAATCGTACCCAATCATGCCTAGGTCCTATCACTATAATACCTTTGTGCCAACTTTGGTCACACTGGGACTGCAACAACCAAGGTTTGCCCAAAATAATTGGGTATGAAGTAACTCCTTGAATAGTCGCGCTACCAAAAAGTTAATGCTAACCCCACAATCACAGTCAAAATTTGATGTAAGAGACCTAAGTGTGTCACTTTTCGTTGGTCAACTAAACGTAGAACAATACTTATAATCTCCTTCTTGTCATTCAACCCTAACGTAAGTGCCATTTCTTATATCATTAAATTCATTGTTGCTCCACCATCCAATTGAGCCCCAAATATCATGTGCTTCATCACTTCCATGTCTATAGAAGCCAAAGCCCCTAGATCCAAGAATAAATCCATGATTCTTATACAATGAACATCTTTATTTGTGTTAGCCCCTAGATCCAAGAATAAATCCATGATTCTTATAGATCAAACACCTTTATTTTTATTAGCAACTTTTGTATTTGGCAAGACAATCATAGGATTGCTCCTTTTAGCCCTTCGCCATACTAATCTATGATATGTCTCTCTTTTACAAGTAGGAGTAATTTCTAGTAATTTTTTCAAGTTAATAGACAATTGTAAACTTTTTAGTCCATCCCATACATCAAAATATTTTTCTTTCTCCTTGTCATTATCTTTAACTATTTTTTATGCTCTCAGTATTTGAGGAAATGGAGCCAGTCCTTCCTTTATCTTTGGGGAATTTAAAGAAATGGGCAAAGCAGGCTGATCTTCTAAATTAAGTGGTAAATTTGTCGTGGGTTTTTCTATATCATGATCTTTCGAGTGTTTTGGTAAAGGTATCTCTTGTTTTGGACTCTCAATCTTACCACCATTAAGCTCCAGTCAAACCTAGACCATGTTCTGTATCTAAGATAATTGTTGGGTTTGATTTTAATCGAGTGATTACCCCGATCATTACATCCAGTAGGTGATATTTTTTTTCTTAATTGTCCTTACCTCCAAATCCTCTACAATTTCTACTAGGAGAGAAGAAGTTTTTACTTAAGCAAGTAAAACACTTGGAATTCAATGGTGAGGGAGCCAAGATTAAAACTAATGCTGAGACACATACATAGAACAAATGGAATATGATTTCTCTACTACATGAAAAATTTTAGCTAACCAAGCCATGATTTCTCAACTTTGACTCACTAGACTCTAAGGGATGAAACGTAGGTAGGGTGATACAATTATCCTAGTCATTACACAATTTTTTATTCCCTACAGTCATCAACCAGTAATGTGTCATTGGTGTCATATTGAAGGAACTTGCTCTAGATTTGAAAAATAAGCTTAAAAGACATTGGTTTATTTACAATCTTTGAAGTATTGAGAATTGCCTCAAAGTAATTCCACTTCTCAAAATGTATGGGTGAAAATATCCAAAAAGTAACAAGCCCTATCATTTTGAAAACCTATAGCTAGGATGCCTTTATGATGAAGTTAATGTTTTGACATCTGATTTTTGCCTCTAGATCCCAAAGAAACTATTGAATATCCTACTTGTGATAGACCCACAATCACTTCCTCAGTGTCTTATAAATTCAACTAGGCACTTTGCCCCTAGATTCTCATGGCACTTCATGCTAGTGTTTCGCATTAGTATTCACTCAACACTTCACATAGAAGTTCGAAGCACAAATTTTTAATAACTATAGCACTGTGTATCCTAACGCATGTCTCATTTGAATTTGCAATATAAAGTCATGCTATATAGATATGCTCCAATTTGGTATTCACCTAGTGTGTGAGTAGTATATAATGTATTCATCTTTAGTGCATATAACATAGTAACATTGGATATATTCGTAATATAAAATCTCTACATATAAAGGAGAGTTTCCATTGATGAACCCATCAGTTTGTAGTCTTTCAATTATTATCACAAGAGATCTACAAATAATATCATTTGTTGATATTGGGCACAGTGCCTCTTGCAATTGCATTTGGTAAGGAGAGGCACGATAATACTTGAAGACTGATTGGGCCATCTAATAAAACACATTGAAATTACACCAAAAATTATTATTTATTATCAAATTTGTAAGCATATATCAAGCTTTAAGATAAGGCACCTTAAAATATAATCTAATAATTAAGTAAAAATAAATAAGCAAAGTAATAACTTTGATTTTAAAAAACTCATAAATAGTAATTTTTAAGTTTCAAGGCACTTTGGGATTTAATAACCAAAAAAAAAGTAAAGAGAATAACTTTGATGGTACTTAAATTGAAACAACATTTGTTTGTAGAGACGTCAAATTCAATTAAGTATATGCAAAGAAGATAAACAAACTTTCCAATGTAGCATATAAAACTATCTTGTAAATATGTAAACATATAACCAAAGAAAATAACAATTATTTTGGTAAAGTCAAAATTACATGTGAATATATTTAGAATTTAGAAATGTACAAGCACATAGAGCAAGAAAAGGAAGACTAAACCACTGGAGAGCCTATAATCCTTACTTGAAAACTTGTATATCTGTATGTAAAAAAAAGAAGCAAAGAAAATAAATTAGAGGGTGGCAAAACTTTTGTGTGTACATGTTTATTTAAAACTTATTTATCTATATGTTTAAAAAAAGCAAAGAAAATAATTGTGATTTGATGGTAGCGAAACTATTGTGCGCACTTATTTTATATAGAAATGTGCAATTTGAGCAAGCAAAGAAATATAATACCGATTGATTGACATTTGAAGTGATTTATTATTAAAGAGAAAAATGAGAGGTTACAATACTTTTAGTAAAACTTCATTGTACACAATATTGATGGTAGGAATTACCATATTGTTTGTCTCTTTGTTATGAAGCAAAACTTTTACTTTTTTCTGTGACTTTACTCTCAACAATGTAACATAGAGTTGTCCATGTGAGTAAAGATTGGAGTCTTCATATACAACCCCAAATATGATCATGGTTGCCCTTGAGATTTGTTAATTGTCATTGCAAATGCTAAACAGATAGGGAATTAAAACGTTCCATAGAGAAAGGGGTTGTAGTGTAGTTAAGATGGAAGTTATTCTTGGAATAAATACTTTCTCCCCAATATTAGTCCCTATTTTATTATCTATGCTTCAATGAAAATGTATTGCATATAAGTCTAATACCATTGCGTAAACCTTTGGAATGATTCAAATTCCTAAGCAACATTATCAGAGCATTGATTTTTAGTAGCAAGATATGGGAAGGAATACCTCCACCCATGTCGAGGTTTATATGTGTGTGTGTGTGTGTGTGTGTGTGTGTGTGTGTGTGTGTGTGTGTGTGTGTGTGTGTGTGTGTGTGTGTGTGTGTGTGTGTGTGTGTGTGTGTGTGTGTGTGTGTGTGTGTGTGTGTGTGTGTGTGTGTGTGTGTGTGTGTGTGTGTGTGTGTGTGTGTGTGTGTGTGTGTGTGTGTGTGTGTGTGTGTGTGTGTGTGTGTGTGTGTGTGTGTGTGTGTGTGTGTGTGTGTGTGTGTGTGTGTGTGTGTGTGTGTGTGTGTGTGTGTGTGTGTGTGTGTGTGTGTGTGTGTGTGTGTGTGTGTGTGTGTGTGTGGAGAGAGAGAGAGAGAGAGAGAGAGAGAGTTGTAAGTTGCAGGTTGTTTTGTACATGGAACTTATAGCCTATAGGTTTTCTACTTTTATATGACGAAGGGCTTAGGCCATGCAAGCGTGGAGGTGACAACTTGAGCTATGGGCATCACCTTGAGCTATGGGTGGGATAGAGCAAAAGATCAATGTGGGGTCTTCAACTAGAAAACATAGTGAATCAACTTACGGATGGGGTCAAATTTGTTGGATCGTGGGTGGCTAGGGTCACAAGTCATGCCAAATTGCGGGTGTGGTGAATGAGATGGGCACATTAACTCATAAGCACGGGGGATGAGATGGGCATGTCAACTTGCAAGCAAGGTCAGTGGGCTACCATTGGGTGGCCTCGTGGTGTTTAGCAAGTTCATTGGAGTGCAATGCCCACTCTAGCAAAGCCCATTGGTAATAGATATAGTAGATAAGCCTTGAAACTAGAGGTGGTGTATGTGTGATTGCCCCTATTGTTTCCTTTTTTCTTAAAAAATCTCATTTGATAAGAAGCCCATTAAGATTAAAAATAATATGTTTCTTGACCCTACAAAAGTTTAAAACTAGATATTGCCATCTCGAGCTGTCTGATGAAATCTTCTCAATCTCGGGTGGGGGGAGGGGGGGGGGGGGGGGGGGGGATCATCATCTAGATCTTCCTTTACTTCATTAGGCTATATGTGGCCATTTGTCCCTGACTATCATTGATAGGTATTCCTCATCATGTGGTTCTTTAATCTCTGTTATCTAGTCTAGCTCTACCACATACAAATGTATGTTTGTTATTGAACTCAATTACTTTCAATGCAAATGTATTGTAAAAACTTTGAGACTTGTACCTTTCAGACTTTTGTTATCCACTACATTTATCTGTTGCACTTCAATGTCATTGACAATCCACTTGCGTGTACATTCCCCTTTGTCTTTAGAAACTAGAGGTGGAAAAACTAAAGTTGAAATGTGTAGAATGACCACAAAAATAATAGTAGCACTATAATAAATGGAATAATTCATAATGAAGAATGGAGAAAAAGTAGGAAATGTCGCTCCCTTATAATTGAATTTACGTGTAAAAAAAGAAGATATAGTGAGATCATAGGCCATAAAAATGTTGTAGATAAAAATGCTAAGAGCTTCAAAGGAGGCAACAAGAGTTTCTTTTGGGACTTCTGTTTAGGGAGGGTTTAATATTATTTCTTGGATAGCCTGTTGCTTGGCCCATTGGATAGCCCATTTAATATTATTTCTTGGATTGACCCATTTAATAATACTGATTGGATGGCTCGTTGCTTGATTCAGTGATCATGCTCTTAGCCTTGGGGGTTGAATGAGTAGTTGATGCTCGATCGCCCCACCTCCCACTCCAACTTGAGCCAGAATGTGACATACATGCCCCTAGCCCTATCCAGGGATGAGGACATTCAGTAGGTGCTTGGACATCTATCTTGAGCATTGTCATTTGGACCCCTTAGGATTGACACACTTAGCTAGTTGTGTGAATTTCAAGTCTAGCTTGTAGTAGAATGTACAAGCTTGACCCAATAGGATTGACTTAAGGGACCTACAATGTGATAGTGTCTATCAACATTCTAGTACTTGACCTTAAAGATCACATTGTAATTAGCCAATGCTAAGAGCAAATTAATCATTGTACTTGGTTCACAAAGAGAGAGAGAGAGAGAGAGAGAGAGAGAGAGAGAGATGAGGGAGAGTTGGGCTCGACCGCTCTCCTTGTAAGGCAAAATCTCAGTTTTGGGAACTCCTAAAATGATGCTTAATTGAGTCTAAGACTTGACGCTAAGAAGACATCATTTGGCCTTGGTCCTATTTTTCATCAATTTAGAAAGCACTTAACTAATCAGGTCCACTTATCCCTAGGACAACATTGTCATGATGGTCATCCACCTGCTTTCCATGCATGAAATTTAGCATGCTTGATTATCTAATTAGGTCATACCACCCTATGAGACATATAAAAGCAATTTCTTACTTAGCTTGTTACATAGGGTTCTAAATGACTTCATCTACGTATCCAAGAAAAAGAAAAATTTATTTTTCAAGGCATCTTCTTTTTATTAGAATAATTTAACCACTCTCCAACCAAGACTTTTGAGATCCTTTCACTTTGTCCCAATATTCCTCCTTCCTCTTGGTATTCCATCTCACTAGATATCCCTACCCTAATCTAGGATGAACATGCCATGTGACCCCTTTGTTCTAATATGAGTCCTTTTGATGCCCATCACCATGCACTGGGTCCGTTGAGGATTTCTTTCCCTTGACCATGAGTATTACCTAAATTACTAGAGTCCCATTGGTTCTTATGTCTCCATAAGGATGAACCTTTCTCACACATTTTATATCTAGTCTAGATGGTGGCCTATACTCTAGATGGTAATAACCAACCGATGGAAGCTGTGTTGTAAAGACTCAAGCATGAGTACATGCCAGTAATAATCGTATCACAACAATCATGATAGATCTTTCAGTCATATCTAAAACTAACCATATCTAGATACAAACATTTTAGCCCCAATAATAGTAATCCACAAATAGCCCTAGGCAACCAAAAATATTTTCCATCAAACAACAATTCCTCTTTAACACAACTAGTTTTCAGTCATAGCATCTCTATCAACCAATAATTCATGACCAATCACATCCAATTGTAAACATTTCTTCTCAATCACAATTCAGCTTTAAACAACTAGCTTTAATTGTAGCATCCCTTGTAGCGATTTAACAATACTTCGTGCTTACACATTCAGACCATAGCAAATTCTCTATCTTTGCAATAGTGTGCCCATGCATACGGGAGGTAGATATCTATAGCCCAATACCATTTGTTGATCCCTAGCTTTGATAGCATTCCACCTCTCTAAACACCTCGAAAAATAAATACTTCTTACCAACTATAGTATGACTTGTTGTCATCCATGACAGTACTTCATTTATCTTACTCAACTATCCCCATCAATCCAACCTAGGTCAAAACTTGTTGTTTATAAGATTGGCAGTTTGAAAATTGGTCATAACTTTTCATGTGTAAGTCATATTTAAAATCTTTCTCTAGTAAGCTCAGATCCCTAAATGTAATTTACAACTTTTTAGAAGAAATTTTAACCCAAATCTAAAAACAGCTACCTTGAATTCTACTCTCATTAGGTTAATATCACAAATTCTTGTGTGTTGTTTTGTACAACATTTTAGCTTCTAACCATCCTAACTTGCACATACATGATCCAAATGAAATCAAACTTGAAACAAGGCCTCTCAATGTATTAGAGATTATGGGATATCATCTACCCATATCTACCAACATAAAACACTAGCAATATAATGTTGGATTTTCCATATTCTTACATTCCCCTTAAGGATCACATGATCTTCCAAATATTAGAGCAGACGTATGCAACATATGTGCCAAAAAATTAATTGAAAGCTCAAATTATTTAAACGATTATCTATTCAAGTATACTAGTGCAACTTATGTAAGTATGAGGTATGAAAGAAATCAAGCATTTATTCCCCTAGATTACATGAAGCTAAACTCTGATGAATGAATTATCGGATTTAGAAGTACTTGCATACATATTTGTATCAATGATAGCTGATAAGGGTCCCACCATATTTGAGGGTCCTGCCACATTCATTTGCTTCAAGGATCCCTTTAAGGACCTATTTATAATTTTATGTTATAGAACATGTGGTTAAAGTTCTAGCTTAGAATTTAGAAAGTGATGAGTATTTTTGTCTGAATAAAAGCAATCTTATAATTGGTAAGAATAAAATTTTCAATGAGTTTCATAAAGATATAGAGCCTTAAAAATTGTCACTTTTAGACTAATAATAGTAGACATTTCTCGATAATAAGATTGTGAAAGCATATAATGAAAGATAGTTCAACCATGTTAATGGATAGAAAACAACATGACTAAAGAAAGGTACATCACTTCCTATCAAATTAAAAGAAACAAATTAACACCAACTAAAGTGTGAAACAAGGATATTGCTACTTGACCCCATCCCTAATGACCTAGTAGGAGAATAGCTATCATGTGGCAATTCAAGTGCTTTATGCTAGCATAATAAAAAACAAAGTTTAATAAACATGAAGTTGACTATTGAGCAAGTAAAATCAAAGTTTAGTGACCATGCAATCCCTATCGAGTGTGGCAATTCAAGTGCTCTATTAATACTAGCTATGCTAGCATAAGAAAAAACTAACATTAATAAACATGTAGTTGAATATTGAGCGAGTAAAATCAAACATTAATGAGCATGCAATCCCTATGGAGTGTATTCATCCAAGGGAGCTTCATAGATAAAAAAGAGACCATGCAAAATCACAATTCTCACAAAATAATCTTCAAAATGATTAGGAATCCGTCCTAAAATGCAAAGATAAAAGCTCTTTAAAGCAAACTCAAACTCAATTAAATTTCAATCAACTCTCTATATCAAATGTGGCAACCGAGGCTTGGAACATAGTTAAATGCATGATTACTGTAATTATAGTATCCATTTAGTGCCAAGCCATGAGGACATTGAGAGTGTTAGTGATGATGCAAAATTGCATAAGTACATCTATGAGTTAGAGCCTAGCTTGTTGACTAATGTAATGGCTTAAAAGCTTTCTACCTTATTCGATGCAATTGAATTGGTTGAACAATATGCCCACAAGTACGTAGCTCGATCAAGCCCTCTAGGAAATGCTTATGGGAGGGATAAAATATTCACATACCCACCATTTAATGCTTCCAAATTGTAGTCAAAATCTAGGGCAACAAGCAATACATAATCGGCTCAAAATGCACCAAGACCCACTTTAACCCAAGGAAGTGAAGTGAACCTCTTTCAAGCGTGTAAAGAGAAAGGCTTATGCTTCCAATGTGGGAAAAAGTACACAGTGGATCATGCATCTAAATGTTCTTACAAACAGGCTAAACTCAACAGTATGCTTATCCTAGAGGATGCGGTTAAGCGAATGAGGATAAACCCAAGGATCACTTCTACGATGCTATGGATACATTCGATCATGGTTATCCTTTTGACCTAGGTGGCAGTGAGGAGACTCACACTTGTATGGATGACCATTGCCCTCTTGATGCCCTCCTTGCACATTATCCATTTGATCTCGGAGGATAGCATGGCTTGCAAAAGCTCTACTTAGCCCCACATCTCCTCGGTGCCATTCCCCTACCTCATGTAGCCTCAATTGCTTAAAGAATAATTGAATATGCCATGTTTTTAACCCCTCACTATGTACAAACAATATGCCATTTTAGAATAGTTTTGTACCTGCATTAATCATTGCCAAATTCTCCATACATAGGCTGAAAATACTCTTCATAAGCTTTGTTTTGAAATGTGACATGCCCCATTTGGAGTAGTAATAATTACTTATTTTGAGCTATTTTTACACTATTTTTCATGCAAATTGAAAGACTCTAGCTTTATATTATACAATATTTTTCATTAAAAATAACATCGTAAAGTCGTATTTGATCATGCTGAGATGGAGTTAGAAGTAGAGAGTTAGGATATTTTAGACAGAAAATTTTAGGAAATGAAAAAGTAGTAAGAGGTAGAAGGTGAATACTGGGATATATTTTTAGTGGAAGTAGTAGATATTTTGGAGACGACAAGAAATGTAGGTATAAATTAGCATACATGCATAGAATTTGGGTCAAGAAGCCATGGGCGGGGTAAAAAATAGACCAAAGATATGGAAGGGTGTTAGAAGGATTCGGTTCAAGTGGAAAAACCTTAAAATTTTAAAAGGGGATAATCAAGAAGTTGGAGTAGGATATCATGGGAAGAAGGCGATTGAGAAAGAAAAGAGAAAATCATCAAAAATTGGGCACCATATTCTAGGAATGTGTTGATGGATTCTCTATAGTATTTGGCATCATTTTCATTATCATTTGGCTAGAAACAATAACTTCTCTCATCTCATTTCTCATCATTCTGTTCTTGAATACTATTCTTCGATGTAGGGAGAGAAAATTACAACATGATTAAGAGAGAATTAGAGGCTATTAGTGAAAGACCAGGGAGATTAGAAGACTTGAAGATTGTTGAGCATAAATGGAGAGGAGAAGCAAGCTCCAATATCATCAATAGGGTCGAAGATCTTCGTTTTCTTCATTAATTGGGTATGTCAATTTCTATTCAAAATTGAACAAAAATGCATAGTTTGAATAGATTTGGCATTGAATGTATTGAAATTATTATCTCTAAGTCTTAAATGGATGGAAAGGAATTGAATTCTTGCATTGTATGCATTGAAATCATAAGAAAATGATGAAAAATAGGCCAAAAACTATATCTTAGGTATAATTAAAAATATTAGGAATCTATTAAAAGATATAAGCATTTTAGTGGTAAAAATAGTAATTTTCAATTGTACTTAGAGATAATTAAGAGTATTAACAAAGGATTAAAGGTGAAACTTTAAAAATTTTTTAATAATAGCAAGGTGGATCTCTTATCAATTTTTAGCTATAATGGATCTCTAGATTTAGAGATATCTAATTTTTAAGGTTGAAAATGATAATTTATAATTAATGAATATTAGAAGTAAATGAGGGAGGGTATTTACTAATGCCAAATGGTGTATGAGCTACATTAATTTTGGAGGATATCTAATTAAGAGGGTTTAAGGTTTTATGTTCGAAGATAATTATTATGAATATTTTATTTTGACCAAAAATAAAGAAAAATTAATAAGTCCAAATAAGGAAGGAATTTGTAAAAATAATGAAAAGAGACTCTAGTTTATTTATTGTTTAAAGTTTAATGTTAAAATTTCATGGTTAATGGAATCCATTTACCTATTTCCTTTGTAAAATGATGTTCAAGACTAAAATAATAATTAGTGTATATTAGTGGTTTTACTTGAGTATTAATAGAGGTTAGTGATAAATTAAGAGTTTTTAGATAATTACTTTCTTTGATTTAAATACTGAACAAATTGGGTTTGATATATTAGGGGTTTTAGGTCAAAATGAGAGTTAAATAATAACATTTGAAAGATTGCAAGTAACTTGAATGAGACTGTTGGGCGAGATGATAGTTGGACTACATAAGGGAAAGTCACGATATCTTTTATTCTGCTAATTTGGGGTTGAAAAGAGTGTATAAATCCACTTCCAATACATAAGGGAAAGTTAGGATGTCTTTTGTACTATTAATTTGGGGTTAAAAAGAGTATATAAATTCACTTATAATCCTTAATTAACACAATTGCTTTACACATAGTTAGCTTGCTTGTTTATTTGGGGGTCTCTTAGGGGCCATCATTTTGGGTGCATTTGTGGAGAGGGGAAAGGGTGTTAATTAAGGAGAAGGGGTAGGGGGGGTTGGGCTATTCTACTAGCTTAAGCATAAACTAAAAGGAAATAAATTTTATGGTGAAGATGACACACTAAAAATGAATAAAACATGGAGGGAAGATCCATAAGATCTTTTGATGACTTGAAATCAAACTTCTTTCAAAGTTCAATATCCCTAAAATATGCCAAATAATAAGCCGCCACAAGCATGGCAGGAGCAACATATAAGGAGTCTTCCTTTTGAGAGGTGGGGAGAAGCTATAGGGATTAGGATTAGAACTTTACACCTATTTGACCTTGTTGTAGGTCTTAATAAGTTACTTTGAGATTAAGCAAAAGAATTATCAACCTAAGCAAGGGAGACTTTGATGAGTCGTTACAATGAAGCTTTCTTATGAGGCTTCTTCCTCGAATAGCCATAGGATATTCGATGAATTATCATAGATAAGGTAAGGGATACCCAATTACTGGATGGGGGCAAACACTTTGGACCTCAACTATGGGTTTATGTCGAGTAATTGTACACTTGGAACTAAATGTTTCAAGATGAAGCAAAGGGGATTGTGCTATTAGTGTCACACTTTAAGATAGTTAATGAAATCCAACTTAACACCATTAGTGTGAAACATCATTATGATTGGTTTTCTAGAGAAGTGTATAAGTCTTTTAGGAGAATAGACATTGGTCTCATATGTCCCAGTGGGAAGTAATAACTAAGTGAGTCAAAGTCACATTTGATACAAAGGAAGTGAGGGAAGTGGCTAAGTTTTTAGGTTTAGTAGAAAAGCTCACTGATGATATACTTTATGGGGATGAGGATAAGGTGTCAAGATTGTGGGAGAGAAGGAAGGAGTCTCACTTGTAGCTTTCTTGCTTGCACAATGGGGGAATACACAGAAAGGTGGAGGCTGAAAACAGTTTTCCTCTTCTTAGTTGTGTAAGCCAAAAGAACTCAAGTACATAGAAATAGAAGAACCCTATATATGGGTCTCAAACCAAACTCAACTAACTAAGGTGGCATACTAACTGAGCCATGAACTAGAGTAGATAAGGATAACTGTCATCTAGCTATTATTCATGGGCGGTGTACCAAACGCATCTACCAACTGACAAGTCGGTGACATAAATGCACAACGGTCACCTTGGCATATCACGAGTGGAGCTCGATATCTCAACACTCCCCCTCGAGCTCAATCCCAATTCCTGCACACCAAGCAGGTCTCTGAACTTATGCAGCTTCTCTGCACCCAATGCCTTCGTGAATATGTCAGCTACCTGATCCTCTGTGCTGACATAAACTAAATCAATAAGACCTAGTAAAACTCTCTCTCGCACATAGTAATAATGCACCTCAATGTGCTTTGTTCTAGCATGATAGACTGGGTTATTTTCCAAGTGTATACTACTCATGTTGTCACAATAAATGACAACTGGCCCATCTGTAGACTGATGCATATCACAAAGTAGCTTATGCAACCAAGCTACCTCACATGCAGCCATTGTTGCACCCCTGTACTCAGCCTCTGTGCTCGACAAGGCAACTGTAGGTTGTTTCTTGCTACTCCAAGTGAGTGCAGCACTCCCAAAAGAGAACACATATCCACTTGTAGATCGTATATCAGAAATACTACCAGCCCAATCAGCATCAGTGTATCCATGCAACTATATCTGAACCCCAGTCTCATAAAATAGTCCATACTGCAATGTGGACTTCACATACCTGAGTATGCGTCTAGCTGCATCTAAATGCAGTTTCCTTGGAGCCTGCGTAAACTGACTTAGCAATCCAACAACATAGCTCAAATATAGCCTGGTAATAGTCATATAAATCAAGCTTTCTACTATGCGTCTGTACATAGTAGGGTCTTCCAGAAGCTCACCTGCATCTGCGCTCAGCTTCACATTCTGCTCCAAAGGAACTGAAATAGGCTTACATGTAAGCCTGTCATCCCATATTTGGACAGCATGTCCAATCCATACTACCTCTGCAAGAGCCATATCCCATTTGGTGATCTAATCACCTCAATGCCCAAGAAATAACGCAGCTCTCCCAAATCCTTCATCTCAAACTTCTGCTTCAATAGTATTTTCACATGAAGGATATCTTCATCACTATCACCTGTCATAATCAAATCATCAACATAAATGACAAGCAGCATAATACCTTTCTATGTTTTTCTCACATAAAGTGAGAAATCTGTCTTGGAAATCTGAAAGCCAATAGTGACAAGATATTGTCCTATCTTGTCAGACCATGCTCTAGGTGCTTGCTTCAAACCATACAAGGCTTTCTTCAACCTGCAAACAAACTCATGATGAACAATATGCACATAACCTGGTGGCTGCTCCATATAGACCTCTTCTTGCAAATCACCATGCAAGAAGGCATTCCTTACATCCATCTGATGTAAAGACCATCCCTTTGATGCAGCCATAGTAATGACTGCTCTTATGGTTGCCATCCTTGCAACCGGACTGAATGTTTCTTCATAATCAATGCCATATGTTTGTGCATACCCCTTGACTACTAATATTGCCTTGTATCTGTTCACAGAACCATCTACATTGTGCTTCACCTTATAAACCCACTTACAACCAATTGCATTCTTATCTTTAGGCAAAGGTACCAATTCCCATATAGCATTTGCTTCCAAAGCATCCATTTCTTCATCCATGGCTTTCTCCCATTTTTCTTTTCCCATGGCTTGCTCAAAAGAAGTGGGTTCTGATTCTTGTATCACTTTGACCATATAGGCATAGTGAATGGCTGTAAATCCATTATATTTCAGCCTATCCATAGGATATCTAGCTCTGGTAGACATGCGCAAAGTAGGTTCACTCCCAGGTGCTCTCAAAACATCCTTGGTCTTCCTTACTCCAGGTGTAACAATAGAAGGAATACCCAACTCATCATCAATGTTTTGTTCTGAGCCACTGGATTCACCATCCACATAAGAGTGACCTGCATTCACATCAAACATGGGATGATCTAACTTCTCTTTTCCTTTTCGTGATACCTGCATACCACTATCTGCATTACTTTGAGAAGATTCTCCTGATCTCAATCTGCATGTCCATGGTGAAGAATGTGAACCACTGCTAGAGGACACTCCACGTCCACTAATATTTTGTGACTACTACTGTGAAATCTGTGCAGCATTACCATTTTGTGCATCTACATCATCAATCACATTTATTGGTTTATACCAGCTACTCATCTCATCAAAAACAACATCTCTGCTCACTGTAAACTTACGAGTAGAAGGGTTATAACATCTATACCCTTTCTGCTCTGCAGAGAATAGCCAATAAAGATGCACTTCTCAGCTTTTGAATCTAACTTGGATCTCAACTCATCTGGCACATGAACATAGGCAATGCAACCAAAAATTTTCAAATGAGAAATATATGGTTTCCTACCAGTATACCTCTTCTCTGGAGTCATCCCATGTATTGCTGTAATGGGAGTCCTATTCATTATGTAGACTGCTGTAGCAACTGCTTCAGCCCAGTAAAAATCTGGCAAGTCTTTTTCGTTGAGCATGGCACGAGATACCTCCCCAATATGCATGTTTTTCCTTTCTGCAATTCTATTTTGTTGTGGGGTATGACTGCATGAATATTGCTGCTTTATGCCATGCTCCTGTAGGAACCTTGCAAACTCATTTGAGAGGTACTCTCCCCCTCTATCTGACCTTAGGCATTTTATTTGCAGGCCTGTTTCTTTTTCAACCATAGCTTTAAGAGTTTTGAAATGCCCAAAAACTTCACTTTTCTTTTTCATAAAATACACCCAAACTTTTCTACTATAGTCATCAATAAAAGTGACAAAATAATGACAGCCTCCAAGAGATGTAGCTTTAGTAGTCCACACATCAGAGTGGATTAATTCCAATGGCTTCTTACTCTCTTGAACATGTCTAGGAAATGGTTTCCTTGCCTGTTTTCCAAATTGACAGGCTTCACATACCTTATGCATTTCTGCAACCTTGAATTTAGGCAATCCTACAACAATATTTTGGGCTTGCATTAATTTAAGTCATTGTACATTAACATGACCAATGCATCTATGCCAGATATCAATATCTGCAACTACACCGGTCCCATGTGCAAACATTGCTGCACTCAATTCAGGCATGTCTATATCCAACGTAAACATTCTGCCATTCTTCTTTCCTTTTGCTATCAACCGACCTTTATTTTTCATATCCTCAACAAAGCATCCATGAGAATTAAATCTAACCTACAAGCCCTGCTCAACCATTTGACCAATAGAAACGAGGTTCTTGGTGATATTCGGGACATGAAATACATCCGACATGTATTTCTTTTTTCCATCCTGCATAGACAAAGGAATTTTTCCAATCTGCACAATAGGATGTGCAGTATCATCACTAATCTCCACAAATCCTGGTTTTTTCATTTTCCTTGCATCCTGCATCCATTCTGCATGGCCAGTCATGTGGTTTGATGCACCTGAGTCAACATACCACACATCGTTGCTTTCTTCTGCACTTGTCACAGAATTGGTCATGTGCTGCACCATAAACAAATGCTCATTTCTGTCATCACCCTGTCTACTAGAAGATGCATAATTCCCTTGTTGCAATTTTACATTCATGATGTCATTCTGCTTTTTATAGCAGTCTTTAGCCATATGACCCATTTTACCACAGTAGTAGCATTCAACATTACTGTTTGCATTTTGGCCTCTTTGCCATCCACCATGACCTCTTTGGCTCTCCCTGCCTCTAGAGTTACCACGTCCTCCTCCATAGGACTGGTTTTCTTGAGTTTGTTGCATATTCTAATTTCTACCACGGCCTCCAGATCGGCCTCCTCTACCTCTGCCTCTACCTCTTCCAGCATTTGAGTAGAAGACAGCTTCTTTTGAAGTTCCTCCTGAAGAAGATGCACCACCATTTCTCTGCTCCTAAAAAATTAGAAGAGCAATCAACTCCTCAAGATCAGGAAATCTTTCACGGACGGAAATCGATGTTCGAAACTGTGCATAATCCTTTCCTAGACCATTCAAGGTCACAGAAACTAAATTATCATCTTCCACTGGCGACCCAATGGAAGCAAGTACATCTGCAATCTTCTTCACCTTCATGTGGTAGTCATTGATGCTCATACTTTCTCTTTGCACATTGTGCAACTCTTGCTTGAGCTGCATTTTCCTGGCTTGCGTATTTGTGCTATACATTTTTGACAAAGTATCCCATGCCTCCTTTTGCGTACTTACATCTTGAATATGCACAATCATAGAGTCTGAAATGCTAATAGACAGCCAGTACATAACTTTCCTAGCTCTCTCATGCCATGCTTTAAATGCATGCATTTGCTGTTGATTGGGAACATCAGGAAGAACTGGTTCTTTTTCATTTCCTGCAACGAATTCCCAATATCCTTTTCTCATAAGGAAATTCGTCATTCTGAACTTCCATGCTTGGAAGTTGTTCTTGTTAAGTTTTTCAGTGACAATCTGTAAAAGAGAATCAGACGCCATTACAGAACACTGCAAAAAATTATGTCACTGCAAAGAACACAGCTTCAGCCTCACAAGGGCAAATCTGCAAAACTTACGAAAGTGGTATTTGACCACACAGTCACTTCCTAGTGACGATTTTGCATCAACAGGCAACAAGGATGATTCTGTAACTTCCAATGTCTCTGGCACAGGCATACGATGCAATTTCTACAGTAACTTTTCACCGACCTGTAGAACAATGGTCGCACAGCATAAAACAGGGCCTTTTCCTGAGTGCATGCAAAAAACTTCCGCCTCCAAAACAGGCCCCAAAATGGCCTCAAATAAAAAAAACAGAGCAACCAAGGCCTAAAGCCCTATCCCGCAGCATATACTGCCCTCTTGCTACACCACGAAGGGTGTCTCAATCTGAGACAATGCACTCTTGTACTTTCTGGCTGTACTACCTACAGAGACTTGCTCCCAAAATAGAAAAATGAAAGCAACACTGGTCCTCTTACCAGAACACCGCGAACTTGGTTTTCTTTCTTGAGCTCCTTACCACAAACAAGGCTCTGATACCATGTCAAGATTGTGGGAGAGAAGGAAGGAGTCTCACTTGTAGCTTTCTTGCTTGCACAATGGGGGAATATACACAAAGATGGAGGCTGAAAAGAATTTTCCTCTTCTTAGTTATGTAAGCCAAAAGAACTCAAGTACATAGAAATAGAAGAACCCTATATATGGGTCTCAAACCAAACTCAACTAACTAAGGTGGCATACTAACTGAGCCACGAACTAGAATAGATAAGGATAGCTGTCATCTAGCTATTATTCATGGGCGGTGTACCAACCGCATCTGCAAACTGACAAGTCAGTGACATAAATGCACAACGGTCACCCTAGCATATCACGAGTGGAGCTTGATATCTCAACATAAGGAACTACCTTATATTCTTCAAAAGTCGAGTTTACATAAACAAGGGCTCTTACAATAGAGAGTGACAAGAGGATGTGCACAATAGAGAAAGTTGTCATGCATCAGAGTGAATGAGTGAAAGCCAGAAGCTAGCACGAGATGAGGGGGCAAGAAGAAGATTGGAAAAGAAAGCTAAGCAAATAGTGGAGCATTTAGGAAAATTGAACATTGAGCTATAAAATACTTTGCAACGCACATTGAATTTGTCCTTAGGAACTAGAAAAGTCACTGGGGAGCCGTCTTCTATTGGAACGAGTTAGATTATGATTGGGAGAGACAAGCAGGAAGCTTTGAGGGAACAAGTGGTACCAATAAGGGTAGCTCGAGGAAGGGGTCAATTGCTGGTGAGAAGAAAGAAGAAGACACAAAAGGAGAGGGTCAAAACAATGATGATTTTGTGGGCTCTTATAACTTTTCCACTGTATTGGTATGATATAGGACAAATGAAGACTTCACTAATCATACAATAGAGGACCATAATATATATAGTCTTTCAAAATATTGGGTTCTTAGTAGATTATTTGCCAACCCAAATGAGTAGGTTCCAATCTTCGAGGATTTAGGGGAAGTGCTAAGAGTGTTATATGTGGCTGTGAGAGCATAAGTGTGACTTATAGATTTCACACAATATTATGCTCATTGGGATGACGATCTTGACATGCATGTCCAGTGGTTTGAAGTGACATGTATAGCAAATGAGATTATTGATGACAATTAGAAACTTCACAAATTCCTGACAACTTTGAAGGATGAAATAGCCTTGTGGTATGGTAAACCTTCCTATTTCCATAAGGGCAACTTATGTAGTGTTAAGAGATGCATTCTTAACTAAGTTTAGGCGATAAGGGTTTAAAACCGATGAGATTTTGTGGAACATTACATCGAAACGATGGAAAATTTAATTAGAAAGATGGGACAAAACTACTCCTTCAAAGGATATGCAAAAATGAAAATTTATCGAGGGACTACAAGAAACTATTAGGGAACATGTAAGCTTTAAATGACTAGCTACTTTGCTAGACACAAAGACAAAAGCACGATGGTGGGAGAAAGTACAATTAGGATAGTTGAGGAGGAAGGGGTTATACAATAAACTTGGATTAGTTCCCTCAAGTATGTCGCTCTCCATGGAAACTAGTACCTCATATGTAGGAGCTCGAGTAGCTCCTCAGGTTGTGTATATGACAAGTGTGGGTGTGACACCATCATCAATGCCATGTTCAATATTAAATTTGTATCTAATGCCCCCAATATATCCATCACCATCGATAGTCACTAAATCTATAGGATAGAGTTTAAATGAGTTTAAGGTGGCTAAGCAAATAGCTAAATCTTTGGCAGATATGAAGAAAGAGATCTTAACTAAAGTAAACCCCAATGTGAAGGTAGTTTATAATGTTAGCCAGTCTGCTAGTGCGATAGGATCAACTCCAATATCTTTTTAAAGGAATCCCACACCACCAAGGTCTAACACCTAGTGTTGTTTAAAATGTCATGGTTTTGGTCATTTAGCAATAGAATGCCCCACATCAAGTAGAGTAGTCCCTGATCATCCGAGAAATTTGTTTTGTAGGTATTTCTTAAGAAACAATAATGTGGAGGATCAATGCTAGGTTAAGCAAACTCATTTGTGACAACAAGCACCCAAATGCAAACAAATTATAAGTATATGGATAGTTGAAATGTGACTTATTTGATAGGACCTTCTAATAGGCCATTTATGTCGAGGGATATGCCGACCCAAGGGACAACTCCAGTGCCAATTAATCAAGGACAAGGAGGATATTTTTTAGGTCAACCACCAAAGGTAGGTGATGTTGTGATCAAAGCAAATCCTCAAAGATCCAAAAACGAGAAGAATGTTCCTAGGAAACCCTTAATAGGTGGAGTTAAGGCCATAATGCTTTTGTGCTTCCATGGCAATCTTGAAAAAAGAAACTCCATGATAGGTTATTCTCACATTCATTACAACCAATGGAAAGTGCTACACAATGTATTCAAAGACCATGGGGATGACAGACGAGCAAGAAGCAAGAAGGTTGAAGTCTGGAGGCACTAGGACACATGGTTTATGTATTGTGATAGAATATCTTAGTTCAAAGAGGATCTCCCGGCTTCAAGAAGGCCCTTCGCAAATTCAAAACTTCCAAGAAGGTAACCTAGATGAGCAGATAATCTCATGCACTATATAGTAAGGAACATCATATTTGGTTTCTATGCGTTGAACTTATCACTTAGCTCTTAACTAACCCCTTCTTTCATTTCTTAAGAACAACATACTATTTATAGTCACTGTCCCTAATTTGTGAGGCAATATGGGAGTTTTTCAATTTGGTCCACCTAAGGAATGGAGAAGTCTCATTACTAAACAAGGACCAAGGTACTTCAAACATACAGGACACAATTAATTGCATGACATAGTAGTTGCATGTATGCATGTCATCTACCTTTGTATAATCCAATTTACCAATGTATTATGAAAGAGTTGCATCCTTTCTGAGCCCTATTGACTTGGAGTTGCTAATAATCGATGTCTTTGAGCCCCCTGCATGAGTAATGAAGTTGTCATCACCATCAACCAAGACTTTTGCAAGGATGCATTCTTCAAAAGGAAAACCAAGAACTATCATTGACCAATAATAAGGGGAGCACCAACTAAATACCAATTGATTTTCCTCACCTTCAAGCAAATGGGGCATCCACCACAACACCATTGTGCCACTCCCATCCTTGTGCGCAACTGGCACCTCATACTTTCCCATCTTGGCTAGGCTGAGCCTTTCAATTATTGCAATTATTTATTCTTCACTAGGCAATTGCTATGCCCATAAGCCCTGGCCTCCACTTCAATGCTTTCAAGTATCTACTCATCCATAACAAAATTTGCACCTTTAACCAAAAAATCAACCAAGAGATGTAGATTTCTCTTGTCCACTTCCCACCTAAGTCAACCTCACCAAACTATGCTAGGGCAATGAGACTATAGTTCTCACAAAATGTCTAGTGAATCTATTATATCAGTCAACAATACATAGTCTTGACCATCAATATAGTAAATGTAGGCAGGCACGAGATGGGCAAGCTTCCTTCCTCACATGCATCATCTAATCGCACACCCTCTAGGTCATTAGGAGCATGTAGGGCTCGGTCAAAAACTATGTAAAGGAGCCTATGCTCTCTCCTCCTTTGTGTCAAAGGGTATCATCCCATCTGTCTCCTGAACCTCTCTAATCATAATGGTAGACTATCTTTTATCCTCAACACACGATCCCTGTAAAGCCCCCTCTGAGTCATTCTCATCCTTGAGGAGATGTAAATACCAAAGGAATGCAAAGGGGGATTGTAGAAGATGAAATCTCTTTGAATGTATCGGGCAGTTCTCTATGTCCTTGTGTGCATTGCCAAGTAATTTATCTAGCATCCTAGCTAGCTTTCTCTTTGTGACTTTGTTGGTTGCAAAGTCATGGGTGTGAACATATTCATGTGCCTCTATGTTCACTACCCTACTTGAAGTCATTCTTTAGTATTCCTCCATGTGCACACTCAATACATTCTATGGGAATGTAAAACATTCTCAATAGGAAATGGCAAAGTAAATATTCAAGAGATCTCATGAGCATGGGAATGAGCATACACACTATGGAGGAACATAAAAAGCTTCTCATCAAGGGTTTCTTCCATGTCATCGTCAAACTCCAATTCGTTTTTTATTGTGTTTCCTATTCATAAAAGAGAGAACAAGCAAAAAGGGTCATTGGAAAAGGTGATATGGGGTCTCTCTACAAGAGGGGGGGGCCTCCCTGGCTTTGTGGTGACGTATACAAGCTTCACAATATACTAATTTGAAAAAAAGGGATCATTACCAAGTGATATGAGCTCTCTCCACAAGAGGGGAGGCACTCCCTCACTTATTGGTAGTGACCTATGTGGGGCTTCACAACGCACAAGGGTCGCTATTAAATGATACATGCTCTCTTTGCTAGAGGAAGGGGCCTCTCTCACTTAGTGTGGTGACACCCAATACGAGCTCTCTCTACAAGAGACAGGGGCCTCCCTCACTCAGTGGTGACCCATGTGGTCTTACCAAACATGAGGGTCACTGCCAAGAAATACAAGCTCTCTCTACAAGAGGGGAAACCCTCCCTTACTTAGTGGTAACCCATGTAGGCTTCATAGCACACACAGGTCACTACCAAGTGATATGGGCTCTCTTTGCAAGAGAGAGGGGGTCTTTCCTTGCTTGTGGTGATGATCCATGTCATTTCATAGCCTACAAGGGTTGCTAATAGGTCTCTCTCTGCACGAGCGAGGGGCCTCCCTTTCTTTGTAGTGACCCATGTGGACTTCATTGCACACGAGGGTCAGTACCAAGTGATATGAGCTCTCTCCACAAGAGGGAGGGGCCTCCCTTGCCTAGTGGTGACCCATACATGCTTCACCACACACGAGGGTTGCCACAAGTTATATAGAGGCCCTCCACAACTAGAAGTAGCCTCCTTGACTTCGTAGTAGTAGCTAGCTTGAGGTTCAACACACGTACCATGGTTATCAAAGAGTGATATGATGACTCTTCACTTAGTGGAGGCACTTGTCACTTGGTGGAGACCCATTGTGGATTTACACCATATGAGGGTCACAAACAAGTATATCTAATAGAAAAAAGGAAGAGGCTTAACCCCATCCAGTTTTGGGGAGAAAATAGCTAGTTTTCTAACTAAAATGTCCAAAAATTTTGCCACTTTTCATCAAGACAAGCCTCAATTTTAACCACTTTTTGAAAATCTTGCCCGAAAAAATTACACTAAATGATAATTCTTTGTGAGCATTAGTCTACCCTAAATCGCCATTGAGAGCATCCCCTTTAGAAAACTACACGTCCCTTTGGTGAGTAACTTCATACATGACACTTTTCTATGAGCATTGGCCTATCCTAAACTACCATTGAGAACATCCCCTTTAGAAAATTATACATCCCTTTGATGAGCATCTAGATGTATGAAGTTGCTATTTAGTTTGGTTAGAAATAGCACAAAAATTGAAATAGCCCTTACATACTGCATTATCAAATGACACCTCGTACAAAAAGATGGTGTCCATCGTTGGTTAGAGATCCTTAATCTATTATGCCTCTATTGCAACAACCACAAGAATGTCAGGGTGAAAGCAAGAGCTAGAGGAGATCAAATGCAAGGGAGATCAAGAGAGCCAACGTGATCGAATGAGATTGGGAGAGCACATGCATAGTAGGAGAGAGCATTCTATTGAAGTTCTAAACCCTAAACCCTTTTGCAAAATACACATGTACAGCTAGTGGTCCCTCCATGGAGTTAATGTGACTTATCCCTTTTAGATACATTGCTAGTTCCTAGGTTTTTGAATCTGGAATAAATGAAATTGCCACTTTTCTAGGATTCTCTCCTATTTTCTCTGAGCGGGGAATTGAGATTATCCACCTACAATACTTTTTCTTACATTTTATTCCTCGCCATGTGGCCGATCAACATGCTCTTCCACTCCCATCACATTACCATATCGGCAGAGCGGAAGCAATTCTCGCTCTTGATTGTATGCTTGAAGCTCTTGGCCCTGCCCTGTGAAGACCAAGGTCTAATTTTGACTATTATTTTACTTGTTTTTGGCATCTTTGGTATTTCTATAAACTTACTTGTTAATGACATGTCTTGTTGAAGATGATGCCTATCATTTTTCAGCAGCATCATATACATTCGTATTAGATTTTTAGATAGCATGAGACTTACCCTTTGCCCTATGCCCCCTAGCAATCTCTCATGCTCATTAGTTACTAGGAGGAGGTAATCTTTTTCTCACCTCGATAGGGATTGCTCCTCCTTGGCTCTAACATTCTAGACGGAGGAGCTTCTCATATCTCCCCGTTGAGGCGAGCGCCAAGACCCACAAATTGCTTATTGTTTCAAGCGCTTCAAGCCGAGCACTAATGGCTACCTCTCACATAGCCAACGCACTATCTATCTCTATGAGTGTAGTGAGCTTACCTCCATGCCCAATCAGGTTGCCTCCTCTCCCAAGCACTCCAATAGCTCCATGATCCAAGTGCAAGCTTCAAGCAAGCTTGATCCTCAAGCTCCACACTCCAAGCTCCATTGTCACGAGAAAGGAAAGAGAAGAGAAAAGAAGAGAAGAAGAGAGGAGAAGATGGAGAACTTCTCCTCCATGTTCCCTCACCCTCACACACTCACTCTCTCACACTCTCACGCTCCCTCTCTCAAGCACAAGCTCAAGCAACCAAGAACAAGAAGAGGAAGAAGAAGAAGAAGAGGAGAGCTACTTTTGGCCACAAAAAAAAATGAGCTTCTCATTCACTTTTCAACTTTATATACAAAACCCTAAATTCCTTTTGGACGGTTATCCCCTTATCCCCTTTTTTACATGGCTCGGCTGGCCCTTTTTCCCATTGTCCTCCTATCTTCTTAGTTTCCTTCCTATCGCCCATCTACCTTTACAATTCGCACGACGAGTGAGAGCCTAGTGCTCTTAAAATAAATCATAGTGTGCCTTGCGCTCTTTTACAAAACTATTGACTTGCGTTTTTCCTTGTACGCCTCTCTCCTTGATTTAGGATTTTTTTACACTTCTTGTGTTTCCTGATTTTTCTTGTCATGCCTTTGTCTTCCGTTTCACTTTTGCCTTGGCCTTGTCTTCTGCTTTAGATTTTTTGGCTTTTCCACCTTGTTCGTTGAGGGTTACATTACCCCCCTCCTAGACGAGTGTCAGTCCCATGGCACTCACCATCGTAGGTAGCAGGCTTTGGCATGCACCGAAGACATAGGTGGAAGGGACTATTGTGGTTTGCCATGGAGGAGTTTTGATGGTGGTGCGGATGAAGGTCGTTGGTGGTACTTTGTTGGCATGACTGGGTGGTAATAGGGTTGTTCTTTGTTGGGAGTTGCACTCATGGATGGCACAGGTATTGGTGTTCTAGGAATTATGCTCGTGATGATTCTTTGGTGGGCTTGCATGATGATAAAGGACAAGAGTTCAAAGTTGAGTGTTGATGAAGAGCTGATGATACTTTCATTGGAGTCTTCAATACTTGCAATTGAAAACCTCTTATATGGTCTCTGCCTAGGGGTTAGTGCTAGTCTTCTTATCATGCACAAGATGTAATTTGATTAGTTTGGGAGATAGGTCGACAAATTCTACGAGCAAGCCAAGAGTAATGTCTTGCACTTGAGGACCCAAACTGTGTATAGATTGTGGTGCAAATATTCTGTGTACATGTGCATACTTAGAAATTACGTAGTTAGAAGACTGATGGTCTGGTTCCTCGTAGCAATGCGTGGATGAAGCAAGGGTTCAATGGGGTGGAAAAATTTATCGATATTGAGGAGAAGTACACTCGAAGGCTTCTTGAGACATCATTTGTGATTTTGACAACATGATGTAGCATAATTGAGCTCATTGACACCTAAGCTTTTGGTAGCTGTGGCTACATGTATTGTTTGAAGAGTGTACGGTAACTTTCCATGGTCTTTCATGCCTTGCTCACCCCCACTATTCATTGCAATGGTACTGAGATGGAGTGCAAAAAATAATTGTGCAAATGGGTCAAGGTGACAAGTGAGACAAGCTCCCTAGGTATGTCCTGCCCTTGATGTGCCCTGAACAATTGTGGGGGATGTATAAAGGGCTAGGGGACTAGGGACAAAGCCAACCAACCAAGGTCACTGGATGTACCTAATTTGAGGACCCCTAGGTGTTGTGCTGTGATCGTGAGTGACAGCAACCCTTCCACGGTAGAAAATAAACATGAAACCAAGGTAGAAGCATGCAAAATCTATGCACATGGCTGAGCCATTAATCTCAAAACTAAAAAGAAACCATAAATCTTCCACTTAATAATGAATCGATTCATTATCTTCATCATCTTCATCCATAGCTTCAACCATTATACAAGAACAAAAGGGAAAAGAGGAATTTCTTCACAGAAGACAGAGGAGAGAGAAGAGAGAACAAATTTTTGCACCACCAAAAATGAGAATATGCAATTGGATAAGAGAGGGAAGGGAAAGAGGCACATAACCACTCGTGCACTCCACCCCACCTCTTCCCCAAAAAGCACACCCCTTAGTGTTTTTATTATTTCTTTGAAACTTTGATACATTTGATATTATAAGGCCTTTGGCCCTTAATTTTGAGTATTCCTACCCTTCACCAATGCATGCACGTAACACTTTTGTGTATACCATTTATTTATTATGGTGGATGTGGATGTGGATGTGGCCCCCTCATATAAGTGTGTATTTTAGTGATTTTGTAACAATGTACTTGTTATCTTTTTTACAAAAGATGAAATTGTGATATATGCATGGACATTTTTGTGCCTTGTTTTTATGCTTCTTTTGAGTGTCATCAATGTGTGCTTTTTTTCTTTCTTTCTTTCTTTCTTTCTTTTCCTTTTTTTGTTTTTTCTCTTTTTTTCCTTCTCTCTATCCTCTTTTTTTGGGTAAAATGAATACAACCATTGCAATACATTGAGGCTATCGGCCTTGCATTTGGATCGAGACATGTCGAGATCCAAAGGTTGTGAAAAATGGATATTACAAGGATGATTGTGTTACTAGCCTCGATGCTAGAGAAACGGTTGTTGAGATAAAGAGACGAACTTGAGGTTTTGCAAACCTCTTTGTAACATGTGAGACATCAAACCTATTGAGGTAGCAAAACTGAAGTGAGTTGTGCATGGACAAGGGACAAAGCATTTGGTGAATTTAATCCTGGTTCATGAAGAAACCATTGTCGTTGTTAAGAGCGTGGCTTCTACCCGGATGTAGAGTTTAGCCAAGAAAGAAGGAGTAGCCTATGACTATGCTTTGGGCCATGCTCAAATGCACTGTGTGCTTTCTACAGGGATGATTTTCTCTTCCATCGAGCTTCCATCATGGCTCTTTGCTCTTGGTATTTCTATCACTTTCTCCATAATGGTTCTTTGTGGGGTTGGTGGTCTTGTGGTGACTTGGACATTGAACACTTTTGTCCACATACCTATCATCTTGCATTCACTTGGCAACACGTGAGAGTACATGCAAGTCATATGCTTCGACCAGAATGAATAGGTGCAACTCAAAAAGACATCACTTATCTGAATCCCATAGTGGAAACTTCGATGCATATTACGTGCACTTGATCATCATTGCTTGTGTGTGTGTTGGCTTTGCTTCTTTTGGTATTCTTTATACACAATCACAAAACACATTGTTTATTTATATAAACACTTATAAATCCATGTCACTTCGTGAGGATAAAAACCAATTGTAGAACTCAGGATTGTAGTGGAGTGTGGCACATACATCTAGTAATCGTGGGGATAGCCTACTCAATAACAACATATATTTTACAACATCGAGTAGCATGGTACCTTATCCGAGTCTACTAGCAACATGTAGCTCCTCTTCAATGAGAATTTTATCAATCAGAGAGTTCTCTTGGCTAGTTTTGGCTAAGTCCATATCTCGAATAGCAATCAGTGCGCTCGAAAGGAAGTTGGCGCCACCTATGCCAGTCACTCCTCTGAGACTCTGTCATAATCTCGGCTCCAAGTTTAGCCATTGTAACGCGGTTTTCAAACCAATGTTTTTCAAATTGGCTTTGACTCTCTGATTGCCGCTTTAGCTGCTCTATCTCTAAGAGATTTGGTTGGAAAAGTACTTCGTTATGTCATAGTTAAGCGTAGTTCATCGACTTCCTCGTCAAAGATGAGCATGTCTTAATGTAGAAGCTTGTCGTAGTGCTCATTAAGATATTCTTGCTCTTCCCAAGATAGCGGATATGATAAATATTTCTCAAGCTACTCCCTAAGGAATGTGCCCATGTCTACAAGGATGTAGGCACGTGTGAATAATTTGAGTTTGGCATCCAAATCGGTCAAGCACTCTGTGGACACTTCTATGTTCTATGAAGGCTTGCTCGGTTTCTATCTCATGCAAGGTTCTAGGAGTTTCCCTAGGCTTTAGCATAGCTAGGGACTCAAGCCTAGATGAGAAACAATTGTCCATGTTGGGATTGCTTTTGTCCTTGAGGTTTCATGTTTCTCCTAAGACTTTGCTACTATTGTGTCATGGTTCTCCTCAAATGTGGCTGTCCACTTGTTGTGACAGTGTTGTATCCACTCTTGATTGGTCAATGTGAGTTTTGATGTCTTTGGATTGAGCATTGCAAGCAACCGTTGATGGTAATGGTTGCTTTGATGTATCAGAACACACGGATGTGTCTGAGGTTTCACTGCCGTTAAGAGAGATCGCAATGGGTTCATTCGTGGGTGGACTCAATGTTTTATTCCTCAGCTCTTTACACTATTGGTCTCAATCTTCTTGGTGTCTACAGCCACTTGCAATTGCTGTTGTTTTCTCCTCTTTTTCTTGGGCAATTGAGATGTATCATTTGAAGACTAGGACCCTAAAATAGGTTAGCCATTGATGTGCTTGGTTATCGGCCTTAGCATTCTCTTTTTCTTGTATGTCCTCATGGGACATAGCCACGGCCTACTGAACAGCCTCGCTAGATTGTGAGGATACAAATGCCTCTCTTCTTGGAGAGTCTAGATTTTTAGCTAATTCCCCTCTATTTAGCCTCTCATCCGATTGCAATGGCAGTTGCTTTTAGTCGGGCATTTGCTCTAGACTCTTGTCCTTATCCATTGGAACATGCCTCCATTTCTTCTTATCAGAGCAAGTAATGTGTTTAGAGCTATTCTTCTCTTGCTCTAGAGGTTCGGGTGGATCTAGTGTAGAACCAAGAGATGGTTTATGTTTCCTCTCATGTAGGCTTGGATGAAACCAACTAAAGAAGTCATGGGGTTGTATTGATGGAAAGCATAGAGATCTAGGATTGTAGGGTCTTGAGCGAGGCAGAAGACATATGCGCTAACATCAAGTACCATGCTCCTTACTCCTAGCCTACTAGCCATGTGTAGATCTTTTTCTAGAAGTAATTTATCATACAAGGGATGTTTTTGGATAGTGGTGGCAGAAAGCTGGACCTCATAGACCATTACCAACACTCTTAATGAGGTTGGGGCTACGTACGTGAGATCATGTATTGATGTCCAAAAGGGCTTTCCTTTACTCAGCAAAAGTGTCATTAGTCGATGGCCAATTTTGGCTACCAAAATTTGGTTGACTTTGGTTGAAGTACCATCTATGCACAAAGTTACCTTGTCCTTTCCCTTTTTGCTTGATTGCTTCGAGCTTTTCCTTATTTGTCTCACATTGAGTAGAATAGAGTGAGGATATAAGTGCAATTCTCTAGCTGTGGCCTTTGGGATGTCCTTTATGACTTCTTCAGCGACAACTACATGGTGGGAGTAAACATATTGTTGTTCGTCCCAAGTCAGGGGTTCAGCTATGAGCTTTGTGTATTCTAGTGTTGGCCTTCCAATGTCCACATGGACGTACGCACATGTGATGGCTGTCAGCTTGTGATCACAAGCTTCATCAGGCACTTCATCTCTCGTTCATTGGTCAAATGTGCCATCTCCTTGGCCAAATCTTTGAGAGATTTCTCCTCGATCCTAGGCTTAAGGTGCTTCAAAAGTGTTGGAGGTGTCAAGGATGTTGGTTGTAACACCTCTTCCATAGGTGAATTGCTAAGGACACATTCCACAAGGGGCGTTGTCATGGCCAAAGGCTGTGATTGATGTGATTCCTAATTGGAAGCAATAGCGGCTAGTTCATTGGACTAGCTACTGTTGGTAAACTGCAATGTCAAGTCCTTAAGTAGATCAAAAGTGGTCATGTCTTTTGTTGCCCTTTGCGCATTCGCTTGTGCAGATCGAGCTAGTCAAGGTGGCTTGCACAGGCATATCCTTAGGCTGAGAGCTAGGGGTGGTATCATGTCTCGCATCTTGGACATTTGGAAGCTCAGATGGAGATAGAGATTGGGATTGAACAGCTGCACTTAACGACTATTGTTGTGCTTCCTGTGTCCGTTTAGGAAAAGAGAGCGCCGGAGATTTGGGACTCCTAGTAGGTAGACTTGGCACTGGCTAGAAGATTTGCTCATTGCTGTTAGACGATTCTGCCATTTCCTTCATTGAACAATCAGCCTTATCATAAGCAATATTGCGCCCATGGTGCTTATCATCCTCTTGGGAAGTCAAAGGCTCCTTGGGCACTAGTGGTCTTTGTGCACACTTAACAGTTACATCTAACATCAGCTCATTAAGCATGCTATACTAAGGATCTACCTTTCGAATAGTCCTGTTTGGTTTCTTGATTTCAATCATGAGGGGCTCAGTCACTCCATTGTTGTTGACCTGAGGCTTGGATTTTCATTTAGATTTCCTCCTACACTTCTTCGCTTTTGATATAGTCTGATGATAAAGGTGGTTTAGTAGGGGGTTTTGGTACCCAAATCCATTAGTTACCTATGTAATACCCTTTAGCATGTAGCAACGCTTTGGATATTCATCACAGTGTCGTGCTGGCTCTCCACCATCGATACCTTCGTCTATAAGGCTTGGGCTTCTTTTGTGGTCTTCTACGATATCTGTAAGTCCAATGCCTATCCTTAGCATTGTCTCCTAACCTTCTTATTTCAAGCATGGCCTTGCTCACTGGTTCTCTCTGTTCACAACGTGTGCTTGTATCAACTCTTCCAACAAGTCCTTGCTCTCGTTAGTAGGCTTGCCTAGTATGTCAGCATATTCATTGTCTTTCCCTCGAGGTTCAATGAGGTCACCCTTGCTAAAGGTTGTGACTATCCTCACACCCGGTAGTGTCAAATGTAACCTCTGTGCTGCATAATTGGCCTTACACTTTGTTGCCCTTTTGAAGGGTTTTCCTAGGAGGGTTTCCTTTTCACAATTAGCACTATTTGGAGAAACATGGAATAGAATATGCAAGCTTTAATTTTCAATAGTTACAAGGATTTTGCACTTCCCTTAAGTTCTTGCGGGTGTCCCCCGTAAGGACTAAGAGTTACATTAGTCGATGTTGTGAGCTCTGGTTGGCCTAGTAGGGTCCATCCTTCATAGGTCCAAATATTAAAATCAACTCCTTCATAGACGAGAGCTCGACACTATGCTCTCTTTTTGCAGTGAGTTTGACCCTAAGATAAGCATGCGGTTCTATGTCTTCATCTTTTGAGTCTTGAATAATAAATTCAAGCCTTCTGATACATACCATTGAGCCCCCAACTGCACAACTAGATGTGGATTCTCTACTGATGTATTGGGTCACCTGTGCAGTGTTGTTCAAGGTGCATCTATCGTCAAGTTTGACATGTCTAGTCATCCTCACAGTTGTAGCTTGATGTTGTTGCATTTCGCTTTGACTAGATGCAGTCCAAATGCAACACATACATGTAATGCTTGTTTTTCTTTTTTTTTCTTCGTTTTTTCCTACCCTAATGCATCTAAATCACAAAGCAAACACCTACACTACTCCAACCTACTTTTCCAAATCCAAAAAACCAAAAAATTACTTGCTAAGGAGATGGAATACCTCTTCAAACTCCCTCACTTCTTACCTATCTACCTCAAGCATCAGCTCGGGAAAGCCCTACTTCAATGCTCGATTCATAGCGGGCAAGCACTCAAGGCTTGAATCCATTGGTCCCGGCAAATGGAACCAAAATGTTGAGGCATTCTCAAGCTCAACTGCCAAGACCCATGGACCACTTATTGTTTCAAGTGTTTCAAGCCAAGCACTAATGGCTACCTCTCACATAGCCAACGCGCTATCTATCTCTAGGAGTTTAGTGAGCTTACCTCCATGTCCGATCAAGTTGCCTCCTCTACCGAGCACTCTAGTAACTCCACAATCCAAATGCAAGCTTCAAGCGAGCTTGATCCTCAAGCTCCAAGCTCCAAGATCCATTGTCAGGAGCAAGAGAAGAGAATAGAACAGAACAAAAGACGAGAGGAGAAGTTTGAAAGCTTCTCCTCCACGGTCCCTCACCCTCACACACTCACTCCCTTGCACTCTCACACTCTCTCTCTCAAGCACAAGCTCAAGCAAGCAAGCAAGCAAGAAGAAGAAGAAGAAGAAGAAAAAGAAGAAGAAGAAGAGGAGGAGGAGGAGAAGAGCTACTTTTGGCCACACACAAGAATGAGCTTCTCATTCACTTTTCAACTTTATATACAAAACTCTAAATCCCTTTTGGGCAGTCATCCCCTTATCCCCTTTTTTACATGGCCAGTTGGCCATGGCCTATAGGCCCTTTTTTCCATTTTCCTCATATCTTCGTAGCTTCCTTCCTACCGCCCATCTACCTTTACAATGCCCGCCGGTGCTCTTAAAATAAATCATGGTGCACCTTACGCTCTTTTACAAAAGTATTGACTTGCGCTTTTTCTTATACGCCTCTCTACTTGATTTAGGACTTTTTTGCACTTCTTATGTTTCCATATTTTTATTGGTGTGCCTTCATTTTTTGTTTCACTTTTGCCTTGGCCTTGTCTTTTGCTTTAGATTTTTTGGATTTTCCACCTTGTTCATCTGAGGGTTAACACCCCTATATATTGATACCTCAGTGGCCTCAGCCTCATTCCCAACCCCTCTTACATTTGGGACTTTCAGCAATGGATACCCCACCCCTTTCTTTTATCATGGAATCCCTCCAGCTCCACTAGCTATACGAAAATCCAACCCCAGACATATCAACCAGCATAGCATAAGGGAGAGACTCAAAACATTGTGTAGCTTTTGCAAGATAAACTTGCCAAACATTGTGTCAATGATAACTTTATATGGAATGATAATGTACCTATTTCTCTTGCCTGAACCCCAAATCCAACAAGCCCAAGATACCATTATCAATGTAGCTAATATATGTCCCCTCAACTTGAATTCCCCCATACACATCTCAAATTCCCCCATATGCATCCTAGATTCCCCCCCCCCCCATATGCACCCTCGATTTTCCCATATGCATCTCAAATTTCCCCATCCTTGATTCTCCCATAGGCACGCCGAATTTCATTGTATTCATCCAAGCTTCCCCCATATGCACAAAGTCTAACTAATGTTATGATATGGAATGTAATAACCTTCTATACTAGTAGTAATAGCTTTCATAATTTTTAATAAAAGTTGTGACTTGCATCATTAAGAATACTCTAATTGTGACACCCAGTGGGAGGAACACTTTAAAAATGCTTTCAAATTTTGAAAATAACTCCTATTAATACAAAAGCGCTTGCGAAACTTGATTCCCTCACCTTGAACCCATTAATACAAAAGCACTCAATACTCTGATCTTCACACCCTAAACCAATTAATGCATGAGCTATTCCATTAAATTGGACTCTGCATGCATTTTGTTATTTTCTCACCTTCGCATTTGTCAAGTCCTCTATTCTAACTCTCATCCAACCAAGTATTCATTGAGCCTTCGAACCCTCCATTGGGCCTACCAAAAAACTACCAATGTTGCGCGAGTCTACCAACTGTCTATTGAACCTTTCGTACCCTCCTTAGGCCCATAACACTACAAGGTTTCCTCTAGTAGAAGTGACTCTATGACAACAGCACGAATCCTATCGTGACCTATTGACTAGTAAAGTCTTGTTTTGTTTTGTTGTGACATATTCACAACATGTTGAGTGTCCTTGTCTTCAAGGCTACCCTTTGCCTAGAAGAAGCCTCTATTGCTTATTAGTGGTGACTCTCATCCAATGTTTTGGTCTTTAGTGGTCAACTGGTTCGTATGTGGAACAAACCCTTTGCCTAGAGAAGTCTCTATTGCACAACGATGACCCTGGTCCAATATCCTTCAAATCAAGGGTCACCACCGAGCAACTTGTGGCTATCCTTTGCCAAGGGGTAGCTTCTATTCTTTGGTGGTAATCCTCATTCCGTGCCTTATCATCAAGGGCCACCACCAACAAGCATCTTCTGGATACCCTTTGCCTAAGGGTAGACTCTATCACTCGATAGTAGTGACCCTTGTCCAATGTCCTTATTTTCTTGACTAACCACCAAGTGGCTCGTAGTAACCATTTGTATAGAAATAGCCTCTATCGCTTGGTGGTAACCCTCCTCCAATATTTTGATCTTCCAGGGTCACCACCAAGCAGTTCGTGATAACTTTTTGCCTAATGAGAATCTCTATCACTCAACGATGACCCTCGTCTAGTGTCCTTGTCATTAAGGGTCACCACCAAGTAGCTCATGGCCACCTTTTGCCCAGGGGCAACCTCTACTACTCCCTGGTGAACCTAGTCTAATGTGCTTCTCATTAAGGGTCACCACCAAGTAGCTCATGGCTACCCTTTGCCCATGAGCAGCCTCTATTGCACGGTGTGAACCTAATCCAGCATCTTTGTCTTTTACTATCACCATCAAGCGGCTCATGGAAAACCCTTTGCCTAAGGGCAGTCTCTATCACTCGGTGATAACCCTCGTCCAATATTTTGGTCTTCGATGGTCACCACCAAGTAGTTCTTGGCAACCCTTTGCCTAGGGGCCTCTCTTGGTCAATGGTGACCCTTGTCTAATGTCCTTGTCATCGATGTTCACCACTAAATTTCTCATAGCTACACTTTGCCATCCCTCAAAGATGATTCTCGTCCAGTTTCATTATCATCAAGAATCACCACCAAAGCAACCAATGGCTATCCTTTGCCCAAGGATAGCCTCTGTCACTTAGTGGTGACCCTCGAGTATCCTTATCATTGAGGGCCACCACCAAGTGCCCATTAGTCTCTATGGCTCCATGGTGACCTTTTTAGGATCTATATTTCAAGGTTCATGGCACACTTGAACCCCTCCCATGGAAGGTGCAAAAGATATCAAATTCACTACGCAATTTTTCGTAGGATAGAGCAGAAAATGCAACCTGCAATATTGTACATGCCCTAAGATTGGTCCAAGGAATCTATGATCACTGGGCCATACACATGCAATGGATTGTCTTAGCAATTCTCACACTTTAGGAGATTGTCAAAGACTTTCTCATCAAATTTTTTGAAGATGCATATTTTCTTGCAACCCACATCCACAAGGTGACAATCATGCCCAAAGATTTCAATAACTCTTGCACCACTTACGACTCTAGTATGACATGCTTCGAAATCATGTGGAGATCCCAAACCGTCACATGAGGGAAATTCTTACTATCTTGGCTCTTCACTAGTGACGAGCTAGGCCAAGATCCCTTGATAGACATGAGAGGGACACACACTTATAGAGAGCATTGCAATGGAAAAGCTTGAGCCCAAGACATAGCCTACCAAACTGCGTCAATGCTTGTGAAGAGCACAAGCAATACTTGAGCCTAATCCCCAAATAGAGACCCATCACATTGAGCTCCATGAGCCCGCCTAGTCCACTAACCCCCACAAGCCCACAGCACCCCACCCCAAGCCTCAAGCCTAGCTCACTAGCCTAGCTCGAGCCCCATGAGCTCAAGACCTAGCCCAACCCCCAACCCTAGGCCTAGCTTGAGCCCTGTGTGAACCTAATCCCCATGCCTAAGTGCCTGCGCTCCATGATCCTAAGCCCAAACCCCAGGCCTAGATGCCCCATTTCCACACGCCCAAGTGCCAACCCCAAGCACAAGTATCCTTGCAACACGAGCCTAAGCCCACCAAGCCCCAGTCCTAGGCCAAAGTACCCTTGCCCCATGAGCCCAAGCCTTAGCCCCATCCCCAATCCTAATCCCAAGTGTCCCCTCTCCATCCATAAGCCCCATCCCTAGCTTTAAGTGTCCCCAACCAAAACCTACCAAGCACCAGCAGCCCCCTGAATCTTATGAATGGCCTCTATCCTTTGCCTCTACTGAAGTTAATCCTAGTAGAGCTCACCAACCACCGCTAGTTTTGAGACAAAGGAGATGTATGTTCTTAAGAGAGAGCTTGACGCTACACTCTCACTGAGTGCATGGCCAGGTTTTCAAGCATAGAGGCATCCACCGAGGCCATTATATCATCGAGAGGGAATCAGCCAAGTTGAGCTCAATGATGTCAACCTTCAAGTGCTCTCTCATCCTCAAGAAGAATCATTCAATGATTCCATCACCATTGCCCTACAATAATCAGTTTTTTTTTTTTTTTGCATCTTTATCCTTGATCTCTTTCAATATGTTTCTATAATCACCTTTTTAACCCCCCCCCCCCAACCACCACCTTATGTTTGATAGCTATGTTGTAACTTTGCTATCACTTCCTTTGCACAATTGTGTATATTATCTTGATCTGCTAGTATTGAGGGCCCTACAAGACTATCAACAATCATACCCCATGCTTTTGACAAGCTTTCCTTACATGAGGGTGATGATGTGTGAGTCATTTTCATTTCCTATCATGGGCAATAAGTGCTTGATCAAGATCATTGCTTGTTTATGTTCATTGGCTTTTTCTACCCTAGTTTTGGTGCTAGTACTTTGTAATTCTTATCTTATTTGAGTATTGAATAGGGAATACTAGAATCTTGTGTTATGCAATTTCGTGACAAATATATGTTACTTTACAAATATTGTTGGTAGAGGTTGCCACGGAAGAGCCCTGACAATAAGTATCTATTGTCACTCCTTTGAGGTTAGTTTGTGCTCTTTGAAACTATCATCGAGAATGAACTTGGGGCTTGTGTCTCTAGGGCCACATGCAAGCTTGTTGTCTGCATTGAGACCCTTCTTGCTAATCAGTAGAACCTTGTGGATACAATAACCACATGAATTGTGTGAGTGCCACAATAGCCCGAAGAGCTATTGGGGGAGAACATATATCAATGCATTTCTAATCCTCAACACTATATTTGATCTTCCGAATACAAGTGGTTTCTACAACACAAGCTTATTTTTGCTAATCGAAGCTTGCATCTGGTAACTTTTTTTTGTACAAGATATCATATAGAAAGCTACTTTGATTTTGATATTAAAAAGTTCAAGATCACTACTCCTTGGTTCATTATAGCTCATGTTGCCCAACACCACAAGTAGGGGGTGGTTTGAGGAGATGAAGCAAATAGAGAGTGAGCACAAGCGCAGCTTTGGAATGAAGAAGCTTTGGTAACGACCATGCATGAATATGAACGGGCTAAACGACAATTTGAAGCCAACATTGCAAATGTTGAAGAATGGGTACAATTGAGGGAGACTATGGAGACCGATTCATAAGTATTGAATGAGCGTCCATAGGGGGTGGTGATGAAGGGGCCGAGATTGGAATCTTTGTGATGTGATACGGAGGATGCCATCACACGTCAACCCTCTCAAGCCCAAACCGTTCCCAACCTCACCACCAATCCCAATCCCAACCCCGCCACCTATGACAATCTCGTCTTGCAAGCCACAGCCACCCCCGTGCTTCACCCCCACACTTGATCTTTCAAGAGGACTTGTAATTTTACATTGGCTTGTCCATTCATCACATTGCATAGTTTTACACTACTATACTGAGAAAATGGAAATGCAAAAAGAGGTTCTCCTTCATATTGCTAGACTTGTTGATTACAGTTTTTTGGTAAAATTGTCTTTCTTATTTCCAAAAGGCACCTAATTAATCACTTTCTAATGCAAATGTGTGGCATTGTTTGCTATCTCTTTGTACATAATGCTAATTTCCTTTCTCGTTGGGACCTAGCAGAAATCAAGAGAGAGTAATTAGAGATAATGTGATGCAAAAAAAATCATTTGATCATGTGAATGTAAAGCAAAACACACAATGTAAATAGCAATGCATCTTTTAATCATTAACATACAAGCTAAACGAAGTAGAAAGTTTGATGTCTTCGTTGTGCAAGTCCCTCAATTTTCGTAATGTGCATATTGACCCTAGCGTCATAATGATCAATAGTTCATTGTTCAACCAAACATCAATGTCTAGTCCTGAATATCTAGAATACTCATGTATTAGTCTAGTGGCACCAACTTCCTGCAAACATAGTGTCATAGAATTAATGTCATGATAAAGTTTTAAGTGGCAATCAGATACTTGCAAGCAATTGATTCTAGTTACACCTTGCAAGAGATTCCATACTACACCCTTGTATCCCAGCCTAGGTTCACAAACTCTAGAATGCTATCTACATCTGAGCACTTTCACTCAAAACATGGTTCTTGAGGTTTGGACTTCAGTGCTAGAGAATTCTACCAAAATAGCTATAGGCATAAAGGTTGATATTTTGATTTGCCTCCTTGCACTGCTAGGCTTTAGCCATTTTTGCACCTTGTGAAAAATTTTGCACATGTAACTCTTGCTTATCCTTGAATCTGCTGCAGCCACACTTTGCTCTTAAAAATCTAGAAGGGAAAGGGTGGACAACATTCCCCATTGCTCATTGGAGGGAGGTGATACATAAAAATTATTATAAAAGAATATCTCCCTCTCAACTAGTGTTGCTTTGATCCTCCCCTTGTAAATCTCCTCGGCCAATGGAGATGTGGATAACATATAAAACATCTACCACACATTCCACTAGCTGCACTTCTTCTCGAGGCCTGATGAATACAAGTCTATTAACATAAAATAGTCTTATCATTTATAAGATGAATAAGAAACACGAACCTTCATTCATACCAAAAAGAAAACTCAACGAGATTGTACTAATAATTGGGCCTATGCAAAAGGAGATTGAAGGCATTGGACTTAAGGTAAAGTTCCTTATGCATGAAAACGTGATGCACATGCACTTCTTTCATTGTCCTCATGGAGCCACCGAGCCTAAAATCTATTGCCCTATCGTTCTAGCATGATAAGAAAGAGTTGGTTGTTGAGGATCTCTTGTACTTCGTTTGTTGTATGATTATCCAACTTCTCTTTGTTATGGTCAGAAACCCACCTGTCTTGCTCATCAAGTGTATTATAAGTGACTATGGACTCAATAGAATCACTCGGTCTTCGGTACCAAGCAGACACTTCCATAGAAAGATGGAGAGTAGAAAAGTGTGATTGACTTAGTGGAGACAAAACAAAGAGGAAATCCAAGGGCTATCGAGTGGAGGGAAGAGAGGAGAAAATAAACACCAAACGATTTCAAACAAGAGGATTCTACCACCTTCTTTTTGCCTCAATAAGAGAATTGGAATGTGAAGGCAAAACGTTACTATTGGAGAATAACAATCACTCTAGCCCATCTCAACAAAACTAACAATTGATCCACTTTATGGTTAGAAAGTGACAATTACTCAAGCCATTTCAATAAAACTAACAATTTCAAAAATGCCAATATGCTTTTTTAGAAACTCCACAATGATTTTCCAAAAATACCAAAATGATTTTCAAAAAAAAAAGAAGTTACATAACGGAAGTCTTCTCATTGGTGGAGCGCACTCTCTCTCCTCCCACTAGATTGTCGAAAAGTAATCTTAAACTCTTGCTAATGCAAGTATTGGTAGGTAGTGAAGTGTATCTTTTGCTACTTGATTGATACTCAACTATTGGATGTTTTATCCCAAGGGGGGATCATTACTACTAGATTTCCATGCTTTTTTATACTTTGATTGAGTTCGCTATTATGAAACTTATGTATCCATAAGTGGCTTTTGCTTCATACATGGTAGCCCATGCATATCATGGTTGAGCAAGAAGCATCACATTATGGCCAATTCTAGTTGTAAGGTGAGTACAACACAACTTTCACATCTATGGTTGAGTATATTTGGTTCAAACGTCTTTTGCTTGATTTGGGTATTGGGCAATCGTGTGACAACACCATCTTCATTGATAGTCATAGCGCATTGGCGATTGCACAAATTGAGTGTTACATGCTTGTACTAAGCACATTGTGGTGCATCATCATTATAACATGGAGAGAAGCTCTATATGAGAGATCAGCTTCGCCAATGCGCCAACATAGGATAGCCTTGTATATCTTTTCACAAATGTTATGCCTTACGTGAAATTCAAAGCTTTGGCAAAGCTTCGGGCTTACTCCACTTTATGAATTGATCATAGTATATTGGGCTTTGGCCTTGGCACTTGGCACTTCCCTATACATCAGGTTTAACTCTTATTCACTACATCGCTCCCACAAGAATTTGTTACTCTATTTTGGTAGTGATGTGTGTGAACACTCTTAGGACCACCAAGGAACTTTTTTCTCTCTTTAGTAGGTATTTTTCCCCCGAACTTGTATTTATACTTGTTCACTTTAGGGAATACTTGGCCTTATAAATATTCTACTTTGATACCTCTTAATAGACTTTGGGATGTTCTCTCTCAAGCTCCACCTCCAAGTTGTATATGTGCATTTGTACAACCCTAAATCCAACACCATCATGTTTTATTCATGCAATCCTATGTTGGTGAGGTCGTATAAACATGCTAGTACACTAAACATGCTATCTCTTGAAAGCACATAGATTGGCTACATTGTTTCTTTCGCCAAGCCTTCAACCATTTTAAATACCATGCACTTTTTAGAATTGGGACTTAAACTAGATGAAGGTTTGGGAGTCAAGTTTAAATAGGCATATCCATTAGGTTTTTTTTTCATCTTTTTGCATGCTTTGAATTCATAGATGTTAGTTTATTGGAGTCCCTAGTTGCAAGCAAGTTGGCCCCTTAGTTGTTATTTGGTTTTGTGGCCACATTGGTTGTTGCTTTAGGCTCATATGTAGTTGTTTCACCTTGCACTTAGACACTACCTCCTAAGATTCTTTCTTCTCTTCTCTTTTCATAATGTTGGTCGAGATGTGAATGTTTAGTATTGGCAATCACTTCTTGTTTCTTTATGCTTGATGTTTTTAGCAATGGTTGTTCTTTCTTGCACACAAACACTTGCTTTTGAGAGTCCCTAGTGACTTTCTTACACACACACACTTGATTCTAAGAGTACCTAGTGACTTTAGTCTTCAGTCTTGTGGTCGATTGTCCATGGCAACTTAGGTTGAGGTTTTTTTGGTTGCTTCTCTTGATTGTTGTTGATTGAAAGTTGCAACTACCCTTGCACATAGTGGACTTATATGTACCCTTCTAACTCACATTGCAACTTGTTTGTAATTTGAAGTTTACCGAGCAAAACTCTTTCCCTAGGTTCTCACTGTTAGGTAACATGATGGACACGCTTTTAGTTTCAATGGTAATTGATACTTCACACTTATCCAATAGTGAGTATGGTCTATGGGGTTAGTTCTATGAGGCATTACTGATTTTTTTAGTTAACCTATTCATCTCTAGGCTTTGTAAGTCGAGATATTATGATCAACACCTTCATCAATGAAGGGGGCTCTTATGAAATCTTGTTTTGTAATTAATCTAACTCTAAGGTCAATTGAAGGCATGATTGGTTCATGTTTTCAAATTGCTCATACTTTAGTCAAGTGTTGAGTCCCATTTAGTGTCACTGGGGGCACCCTCAACCTCACTTAAGAGTTTGACTTTGTGGTCAAGGTGATATAGAGGTGCCAATGTAATAGGAGCCTTTGTACTTAACTTCTTATTAGCTCTCTTGACATCTTATTAGACTAGGGTGTGCATCCAATCTTGCTCAAGCTTTGCACTCAAGATGTGCTTGTTTATGTTGTAAACATTTTAGAAGATGTCTTCATGTCCATTTAGTACTTTGGATACAATGTCTAGGTGTATAGGGGAGATTTTGCATGTATCCATTTGCACACATATTGTCTCCATCCTATTACCAAAGAACACAGGCTAGGTTTAGGCCGTTATCCCAACCTTCCATGAATGTAAAACAATTCATATCCTCTCTTTCAAGGAGTATGTCATAGTTGAAACCTTTGATCACCATTATGGTCACCCAAAATCTTACTCTTGCAACTTGTTCTAGCGAATACTTAAGTACTCCCCTAGGTTTCACTTTTTGATCCATTGGCCACATTTAGGTTGAAGTGAACATTCTCTATTAGAGAATTTTCTAATGCTTCCAGTACCTCAATTACTCACCATGCTAACTTTTCCCCTCTATGAATAATCTCTTTTCTTGTAATGTGTATCTATGAGCATCCACTTTATCTAACGCATATCTATGTCACACGATATTTTGTGGGTATCTTCTCATACATTAAGGAGAGGCTTCGGGGGATTGTCATGTGGCAATGCATAGATCCTCTCTCTCTCTCTCTCTCTCAAAGAGAGCAAAAAGCAAGATGCACATGCATAGTCATGCCACAAGTTCTATCCATTCCTCTATATCACCAAACCCACCATGACATGAAGCATTGATTATGGAAAGAAAAGAATCCAAGTTAGACCTAGGAGTCATAGCTCTATGTAGCATTAACCTCTCCACCATCTACTCAAACCAACCATGTCGTAAGAGAGCCCCATGAGACACATAAGAGATCCAAAGTTGAGGCCCTCATCCAAGCACGAGGAAATATATGTGCAGCAATGAAAGACTAGGCTTCTCAAACAAACCCTCAACTTTCAAAGAAAACCTCTAAGGAACAAGGTCAGGCCATGCAGCATCTGCTAGGTGCTACATGAAGCCAACAAGTAGAAGCGCCATATTTGGCATATGCAAAGTAGAAAGCAATGAAAACAAAGTAGTGCAAATAAGAGATACTTGGAGACATGAGGAGGACCAAAAAATCAATAATCAATAGTCTTAAGGAAAAGCAATTCACACAAGGTGAGATTCCATAAATGGTTCGGCACGTATGTTCTCCCAAGAATGTATGCTCAACAATGCAGAGTTCAGCCTGTAGACACTAAATCAGCATTGCGTGTATATTTTCAACATCATGATTCAAGCACATCAAGTGCGCACACACGTCATGCATACGTACAAATACTTCACAAGGTGTATGTTCATACTCCGGAGAGACTGTAGATGGAAGAATTTTACTGATGACATCAATATAAGTTGGCCTGTCTCCATGCACGTAAGTTTCATCAAAAGGTCAATTCCAATTTCCAATTGGCTCAACATTCACCCTACTTTGAGCATCTACATGTAGAGGTACTTCCGTTTTTTTTTAAAGCCCCCAAGTAGTGCTACTGCAATCATTATCAACTCACAATCTCACTCAAAACATAATATGCATAGCACCTCCAAAAAATAATATGAAGTCAATAGGATCTTGAATTTGAAAGCAATAAATGCATATGCAAGCAACTATACATTGCATGTGCAAATGAAGGGCACACATAATGATGGGGAGCAAAGTCTTGTCTTGTAAGCACCTCTTTAAAATCCATCCACGTGAAGTATCCTTTTTCAACACAGTAAACTGTAATGAAGATGACCTCATAAATAGATGGAACAGTCCTGATGATCAATTCTGTATAAGGCAGCCTGTCAGTGTGCTTGCAATGTTGCCAGTGTGAGGTCTCGTCCAAGAGACCAGGTTTTGCAACCCAGGTGTAGTATATATACGATAGCTAGCTTCACCCACATGAACATGCAAGTGTATGCATCGCGATCTGTGTGATTTGATTTAACAGAAGAGATCCCACACTAACAAGAAAGGGACATCCCACCATCACTTATTTCACTCAAGGCATTGTGAGGCACTTCAACCATTACAATATAAGCACTTGCAGGCTAATTTTTACCAAATTCAACTATGCATTCCCACATACAAGAAAAGCTTTTCTACATGCTACAATCTCATTGTGCGAAGCACCATTTTCAAAACCACTTGCCTTACTGGTTGCAAGTTCTAAAAGGAACTTTTCAAAAGAGGAGCGACCCTAACTGGAAAACAATTTGTTTAAGATTCACAGGGGGCAAATCCATTCTATTCCCTCAAATATATTTGGCGGTGGATACTAAGCATGGTAGGAAAACAGACTCTGCACTTGATATCTTTCCCATACATGAAACAAACGGACAAAACTCATAAAGGCTGAAACACAACATACCCCTTTCATACCAAAAAATGTACATCATATTCTATCACCCAAACAGCAACTGCACAGAACGTGCGAGGAGACTGCATACACTGATTTTAAATTATTGTTCTACAAACAATGGGATCCTGATTCGAAATCTTATGTCTGCATGCCCATCAAAAAATTATCATTGTGATAACATTTAAACGCTATCATCGGCCATGAAAAATCAAATGCCCTCCCATTAACAAACATCCATTTCCAAGATACGTTATGAGAATTGTCAAAATAGATAATAAAACCAAGGCTGCTTCGATAGACAATGTTTTTAATACTTTTTAGTTTTTTCTGTAGCTCAATCACTTACATCAATTTACCAATATATATTATTAGCATTTTCAGAACAGATAACAAACATGATAACTTTATGCTGCTTAAATGAACAAAATGTGATAGAAATATGATACATAGAGCATATACAACTCACGCCAAACTGACTTGCAGCATGGATGCGTTATTGAATACCATTCAAGCTTGGAAATCTAAACAATGTCAAGGTAGTCAAAAGCAAAAACGGGCTGCGTTGTACAATGATTAGTAAATAGAAAAGTTTCACTCACTTTAGAGACGCATTGGACATCATGGTCTTACATTACAATCTTGGAGTACACCAGCAATTGGCTGCCCCATAAAGCCCCATATAAAACTACTCACCCAGCTCAGCTCAGAAATTACAAGAGGAGTCCCTGTCAATTCTTACATTTGAAGAAAGACGAGCAGTAACTCTTAGTCAAGGTGAACAGTTCACACTGCGTGTGTAACCCTCGCAACACATGTAGTACTTCACCTGTAATAATCAGTCGATCCATTAGCAGGGGGCATACTAGACAGGGCAGGCCTATGCATAGGTGACTGCTGGCTGTATGGAGCAAAAGAAGGCATCTGTGGCATAGATGGTCCCATCTGTGGTCCTGGACCTGTTGAGAGAAAGGTGGATCCCATTAGACCTGCAGGAGGCCCTGCTGATTGAAAATAAGGTGCAACCGGAGTGGGTTGTGACGAGGGGAGCACAGCCAATGGACCACCTCCAGGGCCTTGAGAGGCAAATGGACTGCTATAAATTGTATGCGCAGGATGGATCCCCATTACTCCAGAACCTGGTAAAACCCCTTGAGTCGATCCATATCCCCATGGTCTGGCTTCCAGGGGACCCATAGCAGAATTTGGCAGCAGTCCTGCACCAACTTTGACTTGGTTTCCTAAGTGGATGTTTTGCACAGCAGGTGGAGGAACTGCAGCCATAGATCCACTAGGCATTGAAGATGATGGCTGAGGACCCAAAACTGAAGGCAAACTGTGTGGATCGGGAAGAGTGTAATCTCTGCTTCTATCACTGCCCTGTAAACCCTAAGTGTTTATAGAAAATAAGCAAGAATGAAATATATATGCCAGGATTTAAACAAAGCAGGGAAGCGAATAAATCACCTTGACATTAAGATCTGTATGCCTGGAATAAGACAGATGAAGCTTACAAAAACCGCCATCATAAATGCAGTGACCTTGCAAGGCTTCTTTGGCAGCAACAGCAGTAGGCACATCTGCAAGAAAATATTTACATTTGTTGCGTGAAATAGCAAATAGCAAAAGTAACAGAGTCAAACTGACAAGAAGAAAAGGAGAGACTTGCTCAATTGAAATACTGTCACAAGTTCTTGGAGATAAAACACTTCAAACCTAGCCTATCCTATACCCACAAGTATGCTACCTGGACAGGCCCCAATCCCCTAACTCCTACTCAGAAACTTGTGAGCAGAATACAGCACCCCTGCCCTGTTTCTCCCTCCCCTCCAACACTTTCTCTGTTTTGAAGGCTTGAGGGCCCTGTCATAACCAGCTCCCTCTCAGCTTTTCCACAACCTCACTTACTCAGTTACACCAAAAGTGGATGCTACAATTCTCTATTTACTGAAACACACCTTGCATAACGGATGGTTTACACTTCCCTCTAATCTACTGTAACCTTGATTCCACAGGCACAGAGAAAGATTCCATATCCAAAGGATTGGCTCCCAGTCTGGAAACAGTCAGGCTTGCCAACCGACCGTGGAAAACTAGAGTTCAGTAAAAATTGAAACTGTTTGGAGAACACACGTTCCTGCTGCACAAGAAATACCACATCATCAAATTAATGCGCAGCTTCAAGGGCCACTTCTCCGGAGCACGCGGAGCATGTTAGAGATTGGCATTCCCTGGACAGTCAGGTGCAGATCTGAGCAGTTTCCAGCAGCTGCATCAGGCAGTCCATGTGGCAGGCAGCTGACGTCAGGAGGCAACACGATGCGTGGTAGGAAGGACAGCCTGCAGCAGGTCAGACAGTTTTTGTCCAGTTAGCTGCATTTAATGCAGCCAACCTGCATTATTCCATGTTTTTTTGGTCACAGGTCGGACAGTTTGGTCCAGTCCCGACCTGCATTATGCCATATTTTTTTGTGGCCTATTTATTGGCCCCCGTCTCCACTCTTTTTCAGTTCTACTCTCAGTTTTCCAGGCTGCAGACCCTGGAGACTGCCCTCAGGGTTTACGGAGTGTGAGATCTTCAAGGTGGAGACAAACACACACATACTCTGCACCCGTGTACATATCTGCATCCTTATAAAGCATTCTTCACTACAGATTCTCTGTCTCTCTCTCTTCTTTTTTTTTCGTAAATCTCTCTCTCTCTCTCTCTCTCTCTCTCTCTCTCTCTCTCTCTCTCCATACACTTCTGCACTGCTTCACTCCGACATGGTATCAAAGCATTGAAGGACCTGCCTGAAGAGAAGATTTCAGCACAACACAAGGCTGCGTTTTCAGCGTTCAAGGATGAGCAGGAGGGCTACGCATCAAAATAAGGCTGCAGTGAGCCTGAACGTGCGAGAAAGGAACTGATTTGCTGAAGCTGCTGCTGATTTTTGCTATTAGAGAAGGAAAAAGGCTGTGTTTTGGGCCTTCAAGTGAAGATTTTACATTTTCATCACCTTCGGTGGGTGAAGGAGCGGGATGAGTGGCAAAGAGCCTAGCGAGCTGCTTTTTGTGTTTTGTGTAGGCATTGTAGGTGAAGATGTCTTCTAAGGCTAAGACAGAGATTCAAGCAATCATGGACTAGAAGGTGCCCGTGTTACCAGCTCTTCCATCAAATCAAATGCTCGATGGCACACTCGTAGTCTGTTATGATCTGGTGGAGCCTGTTATGGAGGCTACTCATCGTCCTTCCTAAGACGAGTCCAAACTCTGTTCCAACGATAAGTTGGAATTGGCAAAAACTCAAGCACATTGGAACAAACTCAATGCTCGCATTTGCTCAGTTTTATTTCTCTCATGCACTACAGTTGTTCTCTCTCATATGGAGCATTTGACGGTGACCCGAGAGATATAGCTGGAGCTTGATCAGATGTATAATCATAGGACCATCATGAAAGAAGTTTCATTGTAAGTGCAAATCACAACCTTAAGTGTCAACAAGTCATCTTCTATGTGGGACCACATTAACAAGTTGAGGCAACTTCAAATGCAAGTACAAAATGCAAGGAAGGTAATCACTTCTAAAGACATGGCGATAACTCCTCTTTCATAGCTAGCGCCCCATTTCAGGGGGTTTTATTCCGCCCTAATTGCTTCAGGGCAGTGGGAGGAGTTGGTTCCTATGGTCTTGGACCAAGAGAAGCATTGAAAGGAACCAATGCTTCTAAATCTAAGGCCTTAGTTGGTCAATCTTCTCAAAAGAAGGGGAAGGACCAAAAAAAGAAGAAAGAGGACAAATCAAAGAAGAACAAGGAAAAGCAATCCACTTGTCACTTCTGTGGCAAGATCGGTCATTGGAAGAAGGATTGCCCTAATAAGGAGAAGGAAAAGGATAATGAGAAATATTCAAAGGATTTCGAAGCGGTGGCTATACTCCCTCATTGACTGCTTTCCTCCACTTGGAGGTGGTTGAGGAATTGACTCTAAAGGCCTCTGATACTGCGTTGACGGCCCCATATACTCAGAAGTAGATTATTAACAATGGTGCCTCACAACACATGACTCCTCCTTTAGCAGCAAGTGTTGCTCAATTGCGGCCTTCCCATGGCCAAATTCTCATTGGTGATAGTTCTTCTATCCCTATTCAAGGACGTAGTGACAAGCAGATTATTCCAAACGGACGAGGTGGTGCCTACACATTTGAGGTGCTTTATGTGCTAATCTTGGGATACCATCTACTTTCAATGCACAAGATTAGTGCCCTTGGCCTCTTGGTCGAATTTAATGTGGATTCTTTTCAAATTCTTAATCGTGGATCAAAACAAGTTCTTTCTTCAAGCTATGAGGAGAATGAAGTCTATAAGTTGCGATATTCTTCTACCTTGACTTCTCTTTTTCTTACCTCTCAAACTCAGTTCGAGCTTTAGCATGCTTGGTTTGGCCACCTCAACTATGATTACCTTCTAAAGGCATCTAAGGGACAACTTGTTTGAGGTTTGCCAAATGTTGTGGTACGCTAGCAACCCTGCATATCTTGCATTCTAGGGAAGCAAACTCGTGACGCTGTTCCCAACAAGGCTTGGAGGCGGTCTTCAACACCCTCAGAGCTTGTTTCTTCCGATCTTTTTGGACCGATGAGGACGGAGTCCCTTAGAGGAAGCTTGCATTTCATACTGATTGTGGATGATTACAACAAGATGACATGGGCTTATTTCTTGAAGCTGAAGTCGAAAGCTTTCTTCCACTTTACGAATTGGTTGCTCTTTGAGGAGAACCGATCAAGTCGGAAATTGAAGATCTTACAATCGAATAAGAACGGAGATTTTGTTTCTAATGAGCTTGTTTATTTTTGTGCAGATCATGGTATCCACTAAGAGTTTGCTAATACAAACACCCCTCAAGAGAATGGCATACTGGAGCGGAAGAATCGCTCATACCATGATGGAGCATCATCATCTTCAAGACCAAGTACCGCAATGATGATATGTTGGACAAGCACAAGGCTCGCCTTGTTGCTAAAGGTTTTGCACGACGCCCAAGCATTGATTTTCATGATATTTTTGTTAGAGATCATAGCCTGCTTTGGAGGGCAGCTGCACAGTCAGTTGGACTGTGCAGTCGGACTGCCACATGGCAGTCCGACTACCTGCAGCCCAGTCGGCTGCATTTAATGCAGCCGACTTATTCCAGGCTGCGCCCTATTTTCTGGCACCCCAGTTCATGGCAGTTTTCGACTATTTATAGTCGACATTTCCAGCAGTCTGGACACTCTTCTCTGTCGCAGATTACAGACCGGTGCCGTGCAGTTTTCTGTCTCTGTTCACAGATTTCAGACAGCAGACAGTGGAGACTGCAGCAGACTTCGAGGTGGACAGCAAGTCGCATCGTCGAGGTGGAGACACGCAGTCCAGCGCACTGCGCCCGTGTATATCTTTGTATTCAGCATTCTTTATACAGCAGATCTTCATTGTCCACTGTCTCTTTCTCTCCCTTCTCTCTCTGCGTTCTCTCTCTCTCAGTCCTACGCTTCCGCACCGCTGCACTCTGACATGGTATCAGAGCAGTATTTGAGGGCTGACTGAGCGCAGAATCAACCTGAAGAGGAGTTTCCATCGCGACACAAATTTGCGTTTGTTGCGTTTAAGGGCAGACAAGAGGGCTGCGCCTTGGAACAAGGCTGAAACGAGTGTGGGCGCACAGGAAAGGAGTACAGGTGGTGGATTTGCTGCTGTTTACTGCTGTCTGACGCGGAGGAAGTTTGAGTTTTCAACCTAAAAGTGCAGGTTTTGCTTTTTCATCGCCTCCGGCGGGTGAAGAAGCTTCGGGACGCGGAAGAGCCTTAGCAGGCTGAGTGTACCCAATCAGAGGGGGCTGCTTTTGCGTTTGAGAAGGCATTGCAGGTGAAGATGTCTACAGAGATGGACTTGGAGTTCCAGGCGATTATGGACCGGAAGGTGCCTGTCTTACCGGCTCTTCCTACAGATCAGAAGCTCGATGGCGACAACTACCGCATTTGGCGCGTTATGATGTTGGCCATCCTTGAGTCCTATGATTTGGCAGAGTTGGTACAGAAGGATATTGACCGGCCTTCGGTAAGAGATGAGTCCAAACTCTCTTCCGCTACTCGTACGGAGTTGGCCAGGGCCCAGTCTCATTGGGACAAACTGAATGCCAGGATTCGATCATTTCTCTTTCTATCATGCACTACAGCCGTGATCGCTCACATCGAGCACTTAACGGTGGCTCGTGAGATATGGCAAGAGCTTGATCAAATGTACAATCGGATGACCCTGATGAAGAGGGTTTCTTTGGAGGTACAGATGCGGACCTTGTCCGTCAATAAGTCTTCTTCGCTAAGTGAACACATTAACAAGCTAAGGCAGCTACAGATGCAGGTTCACAATGCGGGGAAGCCGATTTCCTCCGAAGACATGGCGATCACACTATTGTCCCAGTTGCCGCCACGATTCGGTACATTTTACTCTGCCCTTATTGCTTCGGGGCGAGAGTCTACTCTTCGCTGGGAAGAGTTGGTTCCTATGGTCTTGGACCAAGAGGAACAGTTAAAGGGACAGAATGCTTCCAAGACGGAGGCGTTGACAGGTCAAGCCTCTCAAAAGAAGGGGAAGGAACAAAAGAAGAAGAAGGGGGATAACAAGTCCAAGAAGGACAAGGAGAAGGACAAGGACAAAGACTCCACATGTCATATTTGTGGAAAGACTGGCCATTGGAAGAAGGATTGCCCTGACAAAGACACGAAGGACACCAAGAAGAAGGATACCAAGGATTCTGGAGCGGTGGCTGCACCCTCATCAGCTGCATTTCTACATCTAGTTGTCATTGAGGACGCTTCACCAAATGCTTCTGATGCTGCGATGACGGCTCCCCAAGCTCGAGAGTGGATTGTTGATAGTGGTGCCTCACGGCACATGACTCCTTCATCAGATGGTGTTGCCCAGCTGCGACCTTTGCGTGGGCAGGTTCTCATTGGAGACAGCTCTTCAGTTTCTGTTGCAGGTCGGGGTAAGATGCAGCTTATTCCGGATGGACGAGGTGGCACCCATACCTCAGAGGTTTTGCATGTACCAGGATTAGGGTACCATCTCCTTTCAGTTCATAAGATTTGCTCCCTTGGTCTTTTGGTGGAGTTTGACAGTTCTACTGTGCGAGTCCTTGATCGTGAATCGAGGAAGGTTCTATCATCTGGATATGAGGAGAACGGCATTTACAAACTGAAGTCTTCCACTGCCCTCTCTACTCTTCTTCTTACCTCACAGTCACAGTCTGAGTTATGGCATGCTCGGTTTGGTCACTTGAACTATGACTATCTTCGGAGGGCGTCACGTGGACAGCTTGTTCGAGGGTTGCCGGATATAGTGGTGAGCCAGCAGCCATGTGTCTCCTGCATACGGGGGAAGCAGCATAGAGATGCCATTCCCCACACCGCTTCGCGGCGGTCTACTTCTCCGATGGAGCTAGTATCTACGGATCTATGTGGCCCTATGAGGAATGAGTCCCTGCGTGGGAGCTCGTACTTCATGTTGATCGTGGATGACTACAGCAGGATGACATAGGCCTACTTTTTGGCACTAAAGTCAGAAGCTTTCTCGCACTTCAAGGATTGGCTTCTCTTTGAGGAGAACCGATCAGGCCGGAAGTTGAAGACCTTGCGATCCGACAAGGGAGGTGAATTTGTGTCTAATGAATTTGCTCGGTTTTGTGCAGATAGAGGAATTCACCAAGAGTTTGCCAATACCAATACTCCTCAAGAAAATGGTATTCTAGAACGGAAGAACCGCAGTGTGATCGAGATGGCGCGCACCATGATGGAGCACCGACAGACCCCTCAGGTTCTGTGGGCCAAGGCTGTGGCTACTGCAGTCCACATTCTTAATCGATCCCCTACTTCGGCCGTGGAAGGGATGACTCCATTTGAGGCTTATTTTGGGACGAAGCCAGATGTTTCTTACTTTCGAGTCTTTGGGTGTGATGCCTATGTTCACATTCCCAAGGCTCACCGTGATAAATTTGAAGGGCTTCCCGAAAACAGGTATTTGTTGGCTACAGCTCCCAATCCCAAGGCTACCGACTGTATGATCCCGTCAAGCGGGATGTATATACTAGTCGTGATGTGCGGTTTGTAGAGGTTCCAACTACTTCAACGGGTGAGGAGCATCCCATTCTTGGAGATCCAGGGGCGAGTTGGGCTCCTTCTACAGTTCCACTGGAGCCCGTGCCTTTTGATTATGATTCTGTTTCTGACACAGAGTCTACTGTTCCACCGGACCCTTCTGAGGAGTTACCACCGGTGGATATTCCAGAGTCTTCTGCTGATGGAGAACGACGAGGGGAGGTTCAGCCTCCTCCTCGCTGGGCCCGTGACACACTCCGTGATTCAGGGATCGAAGGGGTTCCTGAGGAGTGGGGACCGCAGGATGGTCCGCGGCGGTCACGGAGGCACCAGGCGCATTCTTCGGAGCTTGTTTGCTCCAATTATTGTTTGATGTCCCGTGTTATGCAGGATCGAGAGCCCACCTCCGTGAAGGAGGCTTTACAGTTTGCCCCATGGAAGAAAGCTATGGAAGCTGAGTTGGAGGCTATTGAGAGGAATGGCACTTGGTCACTTGTGCCACGCCCCCCGAAGAAGAAGGTGATTGGGGTCAAGTGGGTCTTCAAGACCAAATATCTCAGTGATGGTACTTTGGATAAGCACAAGGCTCGCCTTGTTGCTAAGGGTTTTGCTCAGCGCCCAGGGATTGACTGTCATGACACCTTTGCCCCCACAGCTCGTATGGCAACCATTAGAGCTGTTCTTGCTTTGGCTGGCCATAGGAGATGGCCTATTTATCAGCTGGATGTGAAGTCGGCCTTCCTGAATGGTGATTTGAAGGAGGAGATCTACGTTGAGCAGCCTCCTGGCTTTGGTTCTTCAGATGGGAAAGTCTACAGGTTGAAGAAGGCCCTGTATGGCCTCAAGTAGGCCCCGCGAGCTTGGAACGAGAAGATTGATTCGTTCCTCCAGTCTCAGTTGGGATATCGGCGGTCCAAGGCCGATCCGCAGCTGTATGTTCACACTTCCGAGGATGGTTGTGTGCTGTTTGTATTATATGTTGATGATTTGATTGTCATAGGTGATGATGCACAGCAGGTCCAGGAGACAAAGTCAGCTTTACATCGGACGTTCGAGATGACGGATTTGGGGCTACTCCATTTCTTTTTAGGCCATGAGATTTATCAGTCTCAGAGGGGGATTTTTCTCTCCCAACAGAGATATGTACAGGAGCTCTTGGTGTCTTTTGAGATGGAAGATTGTCGGGCCCTCTCTACTCCTATGGATCCGAACTGGAAGGCCACTTCCCATTCAGCTTCTCCTTTGGCGGATGCGTCCCACTATCGACAGTTGATAGGGTCCTTGATTTGGCTTCTCAACACCAGGGTTGCTCTATGTTTTGCTGTTGGGCTCTTGGCAGGGTTCATGAGTGAACCTAAGACGGTGCATTGGCAGGCTGCTCAGAGGATACTTCGGTATCTGAGGGGGACGTCTGATTTGGGGATTCATTACCCCACAGGGACAGATGGGTCAAATCTTGTACTTGCAAGTTGGAGCGACTCGGATTGGGCCGGTGACGTGGACCACAGGCGGTCTACTACAGGTTACTACTTTACTTTGGGTGCAGGTGTTATTTCATGGAGTAGCAAGAAGCAGCCCACGGTAGCCCTTTCGTCTACTGAGGCGGAGTATCGGGCCGCGTCTTCCACCACATGCGAGGTTGTGTGGCTTCAGAGATTGTTGGAGGAGCTTGGGTGCCCCCAGACTCGTCCTACATAGCTGCGATGTGACAATGAGAGTTGCATTGCCTTGGCAAGGAACCCTGTTTTTCATGCCCGGACGAAGCACATTGAGATTCAGTACCACTTCATCCGAGAAAAGCTTCTGGATGAGACCATCACTGTGGAGTATTGCAAGACGGAGGACAATCTTGCGGATTTGTTTACGAAGGCGCTTCCTCAGGCTCTACTTCGGCAACATTCCAGATCCCTCAGGCTTCTGCCCTGTCCAAGCTCTGAGAGGGGGTGTTAGAGATCATAGCCTGCTTTGGAGGGCAGCTGCACAGTCAGTCGGACTGTGCACTTAGACTGCCACGTCGCAGTCCGACTGCCTGCAGCCCAGTCGGCTGCATTTAATGCAGCCGACTTATTCCAAGCTGTGCCCTATTTTCCAGCGCCCCAATTCATGGCAGTTTTCGACTATTTATAGTCGACATTTCCAGCAGTCTGGACACTCTTCTCTGTCGCAGATTACAGACTGGTGCCGTGCAGTTTTCTGTCTCTGTTCACAGATTTCAGACAGCAGGCAGTGCAGACTGCAGCAGACTTCGAGGTGGACAGCAGGTCGCATCGTCGAGGTGGAGACACACAGTCCAGCGCACTACGCCCGTGTATATCTTTGTATTCAGCATTCTTTATACAGCAGATCTTCATTGTCCACTGTCTCTTTCTCTCCCTTCTCTCTCTGCGTTCTCTCTCTCTCAGTCCTACGCTTCCGCACCGCTGCACTCTGACAATTTTTGCCCCTACAGCTTAGATGGCTACTATTCATGCCATTCTTGCTATGGCTAGCCATAGAAGATGACCAATCTATTAGCTAGATGTGAAATCTACCTTCTTAAATGGAGAGTTGAAGGAGGAGATCAATGTTAAGTAACCTCCAAGCTTCAGTTCTTCCGATGGTAAGGTGTGCGGGTTGAGGAAGGCTCTCTATAGCCTTAAGCAGGTTCCCCGTGCTTTGAGTGAGAAGATTGACTCATTCCTTCGAGAGAAATTGGGGTGTTGGTGTTCCAAGGCTGACCCCCAACTTTATGTTCACACCTCAAGAGGAGATCATGTGTTGTTTATTGTTTATGTGGACTTGACTGTGACATGTCACCACACTTAGATGGTCAAGCAAACAAAGGCAACACTTCATAAGGAGTTTGAGATGACAAATATGGGACTTCTTGACTTATTTCTAGGTCATGAGATCTATCAAACTCGAAGGGGGATCTTTATTTCCCAACAACGATATGTACATGAGTTCTTGACTACTTGTGAGATGAAGGGATGCAACTCTCTTACGACTCCTATGGGCCCGAATTAGAAGGCTACAGCTCATTCCATTTCTCCTTTATAGGCAGTTGGTTCGCTCCTTGATCTAACATCTCAATACTTCCCATTATAGGTTATAGGCAATTGGTTGGCTCCTTGATCTAGCTTCTCAATACTCGTGCTGACTTATGTTATGTTGTGGGTGTGTTGGCCGGGTTCATGAGTGAACCCAGGATGGTGCATTGGCTGCTCGAGAGGATTTTGTGATTCCTATGGGGGACCCCTAATCTTGGGATCTATTATCCAAGAGGTACTACAAACTTGGTACTTACAAGTTGGAGTGATTCAAATTGGGTTGGCGATGTGGATCATCGGCGGTTCACAACAAGTTATTGCTTTACCTTAGGTGTTGGTGTTGGTGCATGAAGCAACAGAAGCAACCCACAGTTGCCCTATCTTCGACTGAGACAGAGTATCAAGCAACATCTCTACTACATGTGAAACAATGTGGCTTCGCAAGCTCTTGGAGGAGCTTGGCTGCCCGTAGAGAAGTCCTACTGTTCTTCAATGCAACAATGAGAGTTGCATTGCCTTAGCCAAGAACCCTGTATTTCATACTCGGACATTCTCTGGATAGGCAGGTGCAATCTGAGCAGTTTCCAGCAGCTGCATCAGGCAATCCACATGGCAAGAAGCTCACGTCAGCAGGCAATAGGACACGTGACGGGTCTACAGGGCGGGTCAGACTGCAGCAAGTCAGGCAGTTTTTGTTCAGTCAGCTGCATTTAATGCAGCCGACCTGCATTATTCCATGTATTTTTTGTGGCCTATTTATTGGCCCCAATCTCCACACTCCTTTTCAGCACTGTTCTCAGTTTTCCAGACTGCAGGCCGTGGAGACTGCCCTCGGGGTTCACAGAGTGTGCAATCCTCGAGGTGGACACATATGCAAACATACTCTTTGCACTGATATACATATCTACATAATTATACAGCATTCTTCACTGCAGATTTTCGGCATCCACTGACTTTTTCTGTCTCTCTCTTCTATCTCTGTTCACTCTTTGTCTTGCGCATATGCTTCCGCACAACTTCAGTCTGACAGGGCACGCCACTCTTAGCATTCAGCGTAAATGCCTACAACTAGACTTGCAATTTGATCTTTCATCAAGCAAACAAAGTAACCATGAAACTGGCCTTCGGTAGACCAAAAGGGCAGTAGACCTTAACTTGCAGCACTTAACCTTACAGACTGAATCTCTGCAATAGAAATCAAATAAAACAATGGAGTTTGAATCCTTCTACACCATGGCATAAAGAAAGAATGACCCCGCCCCCAAAGCCCAGCACCTCTTGCAGTTCTCAATACTGAATTGCTGGTACAATTGTTTGGAAAGTCCTAATGGACCTCTAATCTCAGCCTTGAACAGGCCAACCCAGTACTTCTCAACACATCTCCAGTGCTCTAGGACCTATCTCCAGCTGCCCTCTCCAGCCAAGACATTAAACTTCATATCTATAAAAGCACAGAAGGACCAACCTGTCTGAACCTTGGATTTTGCCAGATTCTCCTCTTGCACTGCTGGGAAAGCCCAATTAGAGAAGATTTTCACTACAGTCTACTCCAGGCCTTCGCATAGAAGATCACAATCTTGCCCAAATCCTTCACAATGAGAGCAAAAGAACCCCTTCAACAAGATCTATTACAACAAATATCACACAAATGCCAACAAATACTGCCAAAAGCACAGCAATATACATAGGTGCTCAAATTAACCTCACAAACACACGTAAATGTGTTTCTGACACTCCTATGCTCTCGCATGATGTTCTATTTGACTTCATGCACGATATACAAGAGATGTTAACAATTGCAAGGGAAAGCATTAACATGACAAAGGATCATGCCATGCTTTACGCTAACCAACACCGTACCATCACGAGCTCCACAAAGGAAAGTGGTTTTTACCTTAAAGTCCCAAAGGACTCTGATTCAATTACTACCCACAAGTGCTATAAATTATCTTCGAGGTTTTGTGGGTCTTTCCAAATTACTAAGAAGATAAATAGCATATCATATGAGCTGGATTTACCTTCAAAAATCAAGTTCACCCTGTATTCCGCAAGAGTCGTTCAAAAGAACGATTGGGACAAGGTAAATTGATTGTTCCAATTGAGGAACTCATGCGGCTTGAAAATATTGCTTGTTATGTTCCACTCAAATGCAAATTGGTTCTTGACCCTAAACGATCCCGTTGGACATTTATCCCGAGTATTTGGTCAAGTGGAAAAACCCTCAAAGGCAAAAGCTACTTTGGAATCAGTACATTTATTAAAGAGTTGTTTTGCTCACTGTGTCCCTAAAAATATTGTTGAGGACAACAATCATTCATAAGGGAAAAAGTGTTACCTCCCAGGACATCCAAATGGGCCCTAGAAGCATTGGTCACATTCGTCTATTGGGAATAAGGAGCCACCATGCCTTTTATACGTCAACGGGTGTGAACACACCCTTAGCACTTTTCCCACACGAAGAAAATAGCAAGTCGTCTTCATTTCAGGTCAACAGCCGCACGTACAAGTTAGCCACAATTGTCTTAGGCAATCTCCAAGTCAAGCATGACCTATTTCAAGCAGGCAACAATCATTTTTCAATCAAATATTAGGCGACAGTCATTTTCGCTCAACACAGGTTAGGTGACAGTCTCCACGTCACAACGCATCAGTTTAATAGTTCGCATTTTCTTCTTTGTTAAAAATCGCATTTTTTCTCAAAGGTTCATCCTTTTGGGCAAATTTGCAAGCTATCACACGCTGCTAAGCATGGATTGAAGAACCTCATAGATTGTGCATGCCTTTACTCTCGGAATTTGCGGCTTTCGATGTATGCTCAAAGATTTTACTTGGCAAATTTTGCCCACATTCAAGTCTTAGAAATTGGGGTTTTTCATGTACTTGCGGAAATTGCACAATGGCAAGTACAATTTATTAAAATTTTGGCACACTGGACCCCACGCAATTTGGGGCTTTTGCAAAATTTGTAAAATTTGTGTCAAATTTGGTCTTGAAATGCACTAGCAGTACAAATTCTATGCAAATTGAGAACATTGGACCCCGAGTAAATTTGGGGCTTTTGCGAAATTTGTGAAATTTTGGCAAAATTGTCCTATATGGAATCTACTCAGGAGTTATCTCTGATGCAATTTAAGCAATTTGAGGAGCGGAATTTTGGAGCTTTTAACCATGTGGGTCAAATTTTTCCCGTAGATGCATTTGGAGCAGAAATTGCAGCTAAAATTTGGGGCTTTCACATGCAACTTGATGTATTAACCCGTGGAACTGCTAAAATTACTTGTGGTGTGCTGTAGCATACATTTTGTGACTCTGAAAATTGATTTGCAGATCTGAAATTTCTGCAATTACTTGATTTTTCATTGCTGGTTGGTACTTATTCTGTACCTTGGTCATTTGTGTGACAATTGGGCTTGTATTTGTTGACTTTTGAGTCATTTTTAGGCTGTAAATCACGGGTGGTAGCAGTGATAGCAATGATCTTTTGCACATCAAGAAGCTTGAGGGTGCACATGCTATCTGCCAAAAGCAATGCTGTAACGTTTTGGAGAAAAGAAACACGTGAAGCCCATAAAGACAAAAGGGGTAAAACCAGCAACCATGGATCAAGATGAGTGGAATGAGTTAGATGAGCTTGCACACTCTACCATAGAGCTTTCAATGTCAGACATTCTACTATTTACCATAGAGAAATTGAATTCTACTTATGATATGTGGCAAAGACTTGAGGAGTTATATGCTCAAAGAAGTGCAGTAAGCAAGGTTTACTGGTTGAAGAAATTGATGGACCTTTATACGAAGGAAGATACAGCCATGTCTGTACATTTGAATGAGTTTAACTTTATTTTCAACCAGCAAGTTGCTTTGAGGTTCAACATTGATGAAGAGTTAAGGCAACATTTTTGCTATGCACTTTGTCTTAAAGTTGGGACACTTTTAGGACAGCAATGAGCAACTCCAATACCATGTTGTTATATTCAGATGTGGAGAGCTCCTTACTCATGAAAGAGCTAAATAGGCAAAATAATTCAATAAGCAAGTCTTCCAATGCATTGCATACTAGAGGCAAATCCCAACAAAAGGGCAAGTCTAAAAACAAAGCATGCTGCAAGTCTCAAGGAGAAGATGTAGAGTGTCATCATTGTGGCAAGAAAGGACACTTTAAATGGGATTGCTTTAAGTGGAAGAAAAAGAAGGACAACAACAAAAGCATTGATGATAGCAAACTGAGAAAAAGGACAGCCAAAATGCAAAAAAGAGCAGTGTGAAGATAGAGGAATGTACTCAGTCACAAGAGTGACAATGACAATGATATACTCTTTGCTTCTTCTTTTATGCACAATCATTGATTGCAAATTCTCATGATGACATGTACACTTGGATTCTTGATTCAAGTGCTTCATTCCGTGTGACACCACACCATAAGTGGCTTTCTAACTACAATGATAGTAGACATGGTGTTGTCCACTTGGGGAACAACTATGCATGTGACATTGCAAGGATTGGCAATGTGCAATTGGCATATCAGCATGGTTCGGTGTTCACCTTGCATAATGTGAGATATCTATTGTAGCTCTCAGAAAGAGCTTGATAAGCACAGGGCATCTAGATTGTGAAGTCTATCACACCACCTTTGGGGCTGGCAAATGGAATGTATGTAAGGGATCTAGGATTGTTGCTAAAGGCTCTAAGAGTGACACTCTACATCCATTACATGTATCTAGCATTTCATACCCGTTGATAAACATATGAGAAAATGCAAGACAAAAGAAATACCAAATTCTGTATGTACAAAGAGAATAAAGAAACCCCAAGCAGATGTCAAAGGAGAAGGAGCAAGGCCAATGCTCTCTCGGCGTCATTCAAGCATCGGACCAACTTTGTGTGCACTGCTCACATGTAGAATAGCCAAACACAGAGGAAATATAATTGATAGAGGTGACAAAGGTGCAAAATACTTGATGATGGACGGGAATGAATAAGAACTGTAAAACCACCACAGATAGATGGTCACTCCATAGCATCATACAAGGCTTAGTACTCAGCTGCAGCAAAGGCAGCAACCATATTACACAATTCCATGCTCCATAATGGACCAAGAAAATGGGGTTGAGCCAACACAAAACATGTGTCACGTACCCACCATGGGATGCACTTATACAAAGGCATTAGTTACCACTGGAAATATATACTAGCATCATATCAAAAACCATGTGCACCTATTGCTCAACCATACTCATGCCCTATAGATGTCTGAAATTCCAATCACTTAAACAAGTCAAGATCCACACACACGAATCATAACCACTATTAGAACCATAGGCAATGCATCCAAATGTCAAAACTCAATATTGTTCTGACCAAAAGGCAAAGCAATGCATAAATTGAAATACCTCATAGTGATGAGGCATAATTTATGCTCATCACTATGAAATCCGCATTCTTATGACAGACTTCCCCCTTAGATCCTTGCAATTCCCTTGATTGCCTAGCAATTAGAGAAAGGCATCAATTACCACTAGAAATGCATGCCAACATCATAGTCAAAAACGTTGTTTACCTATTGCTCTACCATGCTCAAGCCCTATACAAGTCCGATATTCCAATCACTTAAACCTGTTAGGATCCATACACATGAATCATAACCACTATTAGAACCATAGGGGATACATCCAAATGTCCAAACTTAATATTGTTATGACCACAAAGGCAAAGTAATGCATAAATTGGGCATAAACTATGCCTCATAGTGATGTGTACCACATAAGACAAATGTAAAACATCATCATCTGCAAACCACATGTAGCTCATACAAACGTACTTCTCTTGCATCACCAACAAGTATACATCACATACCATCCATATTACCCACTGGAAAGGCTAGGATTTTGTCACCAGGACACACAGTCCACTTAATCTCACCTTTGCACCTCACATGTACAGAACTTTAAAGTCACGATTCAAGTATCCAAACAACATTAAGTTAAAAATTCCGCGTCCTCCTGACATTTGGTTTCAAATCCAAGTCAAAAATCTTCATCTTCAAACCAAAGCCATTGAAACCAACCTTCCTTGTTACAGAAGGTAGATGGAACCCTAAAATCATAGTATCCCAAAACAACATTTTAAACCCTCATTCCAAAAATGCAATTTCAAAAGAATTTCCAAAAACTCTAATATGCATTTATCAACTTCTTTTTGTGGTTGGTTTGTGAAAAATACTTTTCGTTTAGGGACAAAGACCTCAAACTTATTCCACTTGTGTTTTTGGTTATCAATCGACAGCAATGTGTTTCGATTCTCAACTTTCAATTCTAACCTTCAAATCACACGTTTATTGCATATGTTTGTATGCCAATTTCTCTCCATCTACAATAAGAGAATGAAAGTAGTCACACAAAGATTGGCATAGCTAAGAAGTTAGTACTACTCACTCTCAACTCTTGCTAGCAACTTATAGCTATTTAATAGTGACACAAAGGCTTGAAACCCTTAATTTGTCACAATCCTTTTAATATAAGAGATGGAGAAAATATGAAGTTCATGTGACATGAAGGCTTGGAATTTTGTGTACACTTTTCAGTAAATGATATCATGTGCATTAATATATTAATTAAAGTACCTATTACGGATTAAATGCTAAAATCCAAAACTCCTCGCATTTTCTAAATTGGCTAAAACTTTGAACAAGTAATAAATTCATCAAATATATGATAAATAGAAAGTTGAACACTTCATCACCTTGGGCAAGAATGCCCCTCTGAAAATTCAGACAGGCCCATACTTGATTCGCCCCAAAACATTAGCCCCCCTTGTGGTATTCCTTTTCACATTAATTCCACGACACATATTCTACACTTAAGAATTGACCAAGTCAATTCTCCAACAACATTTGGAATTGTAAAGTGTCCTCTATAACCAACCACCACCAGCTTAGTTTACCCCTTGACCTCACATACAATCGTGCACAAATTGGGTCAAAAACACTTGCGTGCAGTTTTTAAATGACCAGCCATATCCAGCCCAAAGTTGCCCCTATTGTTGACATGCAAATCACCCTACTTGTAAATGCACAATCTCACCTATTTTACTACCCATTGGTTGAATTTACATCTACAACCTTCCTCAATCAATAAAGCTTGCACACCACGTGCTCGACTATTGCATCCCAAGGAAGTATTGTAGATCAAGTCTCTTTGCTGTCCCTGATGGCTCAACTACTCTCTTTCAACCCACCACTCATTGTCCACCCTCAAATCTAGACCAAAGAAGATGAGAATGGGAAAAACACAGCCCAACATGGAAGATATACTTGCATGCAATCCAAGCCCAAAACTAATCTAAACTTGATATTTTCACTAGGGTCTCCACATGCAAAAACGACCCACCAAGGTCTTGGTCTTGCTCTCATTAAAATAGAATTAAATGGTGTCCAACCTCAATTTTGAATTCCTAACATCATTGAACCAAAAAGTGTTGAAGCTTTCCACAAATCCTTGTTCAAGAAATTAAATCATTTAAATCTGTAAACCCTATTACACCAAAAGTCATTTCCACTGAGAAAATTCAATGTCCCTAACTCAGATTTGACTTAGGTACTCCACTTGCACCTATCCACTACAACTTGTGCCAATGTTTCCCACAGACCAACCTAAGATTATATGTCATCACGACACTCATTCAACTTAATCTCACATATGCACTTGACATGGGCATAACTTAAGTGTCCAAAGAGCATTAAGTTAAAAATTTATATCTTTGTGACAAACCTCTCTATTAAATCTTTGCAATCGCTCTCAATAGCCTGGTAGTGACACAAGGACAACAAATGCTATTGAAAATATACACAAGCATCATAGTCAACAAACATGTGCATCTATTACTTCACCATGCTCGTGCCCTCTATATGTCTAAAATTCGAGTCACTGGAATGAGTTATGATTTACACACAAGTCATGACCATTGTCAAAGCCACAAGGGATGTATCCACATGCCAAACTCCAACATTGTTCTGACTACCAAGGCAAACTTATGCCTAGACTAAGCACAAACAGTGCCTTAGAGCAATAACATACCACATGATACTCATGTAAAGTATACATTAGCTACAAACCGTATGTAACTCATGTAAACATACTTCTTTTGCATCACTTGCAACTGTACATTGCATACTATCCATGTGTCTCATTCGTATCTCATAGACAAACTTATGCCTAGACTAAGCACAAACAGTGCCTTAGAGCAATAACATACCACATGATACTCATGTAAAGCATACATTGTTCTGACTACCAAGGCAAACTTATGCCTAGACTAAGCACAAACAATGCCTTAGAGTAATAACATACCACATGATACTCATATGAAGCATACATTGGCTACAAACCGTATGTAACTCATGTAAATATACTTCTTTTGCATCACTTGCAACTATACATTGTATACTATCCATGTGTCTCATTCATATCTCATAGACATACATCATATTCATATGTACATTCCATGTATTTCATATACACCAGTAGCTTTAGAAATGTATAATTTCAGATTCTAGGTCCAAACCAAACACATTTGCATACCGACTCATATTAACTAGTACATTGAATAGTGATCCTAATGATGAACATAATGTTAGCAAAAATATCCCAAATATAAAGTCTTGTAGACATACATCATATTCGAATGTACATTCCATGTATTCCATATAAACCAATAGCCTTGCAAATGTATAGTTTCAAAGTCTAGGTGCAAACCATATACAAATATAAACTCTAAACATCCAAGATCATTATTAAACTAAGCTCTCCATCACTAGGGAAGAGGAGGTGCAACCTCCCCTTGAGCATTGAACAATACTCTAGACCCTCTATACTTTGTTGAACCTGAATGAGTCTAATCCACTCTAGTCTCTAACCCAAACACGTCAAGGTAAGATACATCACTGAGACACTAAGAATGATCTACAAAGTCACCCTCCTCCATCCAAATGCATGTATCCATAAGTCAAACAATCCTGAAATTTCCCCAAGCATGCAACCTCACCTTGAGCACTGAACAATACTCGAGACCCTCTATACTTTGTTGAACCTGAATGAGTCCGATCCACTCCACGCTCTAACCCAAACACGTCAAGGCAAAATACATCATTGAGAATGATCTACGAAGTCACCCTCCTCCATCCAAATGCATGTATCCATAAGTCAAACAATCCTGAAATTTCCCCAAGCATGCAACCTCACCTTGAGCACTGAACAATACTCGAGACCCTCTATACTTTGTTGAACCTGAATGAGTCCGATCCACTCCACGCTCTAACCCAAACACGTCAAGGCAAGATACATCATTGAGAATGATCTACCAAGTCACCCTCCTCCATCCAATTGCATGCATCCATAAGTCAAACAATCCTGAAATTTCACCCAGCAGCATATGAAAACTTTAGCTCTAGCTTCACTCACACCAAAACTCGCACTAGGTTCTAGGCCTTTTTCCCTTCAAATCAGACAAATCCTCACAACTTTCACATAGCAGCTACAAATGGTACATTTGTTGCAACTGCAATTTTACCAAGCCCTAGCAGAAAACATTGCATCTAGTGTACTAGCCCTAGTTTCATGTGTAGCTAACATACCAAGAGCACCAAATGTGCAGCCAAACATTGCAATGTGACCACACATGGGAATTTGCATTCCACCAAATGTGTGGCAAGAAACATTGCATCTAATCAACCGGCCCCAATTTCATACATAGCAAACATATTGGGAGCATCAAATGTATAGCCAAACATTGCAATGTGACTACACATGGGGATTCACATTCCGCCTACCACTCCAAGCTACATTTCTCCATACTTTCTATGCATTTGCGGATGCATATCAAATACATATATACCATACATGTCAAATGAAGTAATAACATAACCAGCCATAGCATGAAACATAGGACTTTCGGACAGTACCTTGGATATCCCACATTTGGATGCATATAGAGGTTTAGCACCATTTAATGTTATTTTTAATAAGGGCAAGGGCAAGACCTAGACAGCTCGTTTTTGCATGTGGAGGCCCTAGTGAAATTTGAAATTTGCCAAATGTCAAGTTTGGGACAAATTTGGCCTGAATGCAAACGGATCTTCCATGTTGGGCTCTTTCTCTCTCATTTCGTGCTGTTTGGGACAGATCTAAGTATGCATAACTCATTTGTGTAGCTATGCAAGCATCAAGATAGTAGGAAAACATGTCCCAAAGTTGATTTGAGATTGTAGACTGCAAGGGAGGTTGATTCCAGCCTAGGCGATAGTTGTCAAAGAGATTTAAGCCACTAGAGGAGCAGCCAAAGTATAATCACAGGGAACCTCGTTCCACAAAGCTTTGGAAAATAGGAACGTGGCGTCTATAACCTTCGAAACTTTGGAACATTAGAAAACAAGACATTTCACATATGGACAAAAACATCATTTTGGGAATGCCAATGCTCCTCCCGAAATGCCACATTTCTATCTCAATCTACGCTTCATATTTTAAATTTGGCTGATGGAGCCACGAATAGGCCAAAGCGATACAAGAGCAATTCGTTTTCCTAATTAACCCCTCTCTCTCTCTCACTCTCTCTCTCTCTCTCTCTCTCTCTCTATGGCTCCTCCAGCTTCAAGTTCCAAGAGAATAAGAAAGATCACTTGGTCATCATTGGATGAGGTTGACATTGACACCTCAAGTGTACCAAGTGTTGGTGCAAAGAGATGGAAGAGTCGTTACTTAGACAACAGCAATAATGAGTACAAATTCAATGGTGCTAATCATGTTCATGCCCACCTTCTTCATGGACCCAAACAAGAGATAATCCTTTGTCCTTCCATTTTTCTGGCATGGAAAAGCGGAGAGCTTCGACATAAGTACAACGTAATGGTCTTTCAAGCTCCACCCTCGAAATGGTCTTTCAACATAGGAAACAAGTTTCGAACAAGTTTTTTACCCTATTAATCTTTAGAAAACGTCCAAAAAAGATTCCTTATACATTATTTATATTGGAGTAAAACAAAAGCAACCACATAATTATTTATAATGAACAAAGAGAATATTTAAAACAAAGGTCAAATATCAAAGATCAAGTTAAACCAAATATATATTGCATATGTAATAAAAACGACAAACATGAATATAAGGGTCAAACAAGACACATGAACCTTGCCAAAATGTTCAATACATAAATGGAAAGTACTAAAAAGTCACTCTTGAATCCTAGAGAATATATCATAACTCACCTTCCACATCCTCCTCAATCTCCTTACCCTTACTCACACTATTAGAAGTAGAGGTCTCATAACACAATAATATATTTATTGTGTATGTGCGTGAGAGAGAGAGATGTGAATATTTTGACTACTGTGTAGTATGTAGAGGAGTAAACTAAATACACTAAATTGTACACTATTACAATCAAAAGTGTACTCATGTAATTTGCATCTATACTATGCAAAGCAATAGACTATATACTAACCGCATTAGAGAGAGAGAGAGAGAGAGAGAGACAGAGAGATAATGTGTCAAAAGTGGATGTAGTGATGAAAGCATGTGGAAAACTACTGTAATAGACTATTGAACACAAGAGAGAAAGGAAAGAGAAAGAGGAACACTGCAAAAGAAAAGAACATTGCATAAAGAACTCAAAAGCAAAAAGTTTCTCCGAGAATCAAATCCATATACCAAGATATGAGACAAGTTCTGAGGGATGACCGCATCATATGTACTAGCAACCTAGAAGAGCGGCCCCAACAACCATAGCCGAGGCCACATAGCTAGAGCTGAAACCTAGGCTTGGAGAGGAGGAAGACTTGCCGAGAGAGTCATCACCCTTTGTCACCATTCGCACCTGCTCCTACCGTAAAGATACCAATGTCCTACAGTCCTTCCAAAGGTGTCCATTCTTGCCACAATAATAGCACGAAGACTTCTTCGTCTTCCACCGAATGGCACCCCTCTCTAAAACTTGAATAGCTGAAGCAACAAGAGATAGCATCCTCACAAATTCCTAACGTTAAACAAATGAAGTCTCCAACATAAATAGATGAGGAAATAATGTCAACATGCTGTCCATTAGGAGAAGAAGCCGAAGGAGCCATGATGAGGGAGATATAGAGAAGATGATGACAAGGGATCTTCAGGGAGAAATGTATGCCAAAAATACAAATTCACAGGGATTGCGCGAGTTCAAGGCAATATAGAAAGCACATAGAGAAAGGATCAACAATACCCAAAGTGTAATGATGAGAACACCACAACCAGATGCACATGAACCCTCTCTAAAGCTAAGCAATGTATCACAAAATGAAAATACTGACCAAACACAACCAAAAAATCGCCTAAAACCTGTTGCCCAACGCTACACAGAACCAAAAGAACAAAACCCAGATGCTGATCAGTAAAACGCAGACGGTAGCTGCGGTAAATGCAGTCAACCTTAAGAAAAACAGGTTGCCTCAGCCTGCTGTTCCCAAAACGCAGATTGGAAGGATCATTAACAGGTCCCCAGCCCTGAAACAGCCCCACAGAAATCCGTAAACGCAGATGGCAGACCTGGAAAATGCTGAGAAAATAGCAGCAGAACATGCCAAAAAGTAGCAGAGAAGGTCGCCTAGACTGTGAATCAATCGCAGCAGTCAGAAACAGGTCCAATCAGCAGATGAAAAGTCATAACTCAGACCTGAAACAGTTGAAAACAGCAGCAAGACCAGTGATCCTGCAATTTGATACCGTGTCAGAAGCGGATGTAGTGAAGGAAACTTGTGGAAAACTGCTGTAATAGACTGCAGAACAAAAGAGACTAAAGGAAAGAGAAAGAGAAACACTACAAAAGAAAAGAACAGTGCATAAAGAACTAAGAAGTAAAGAGATACTCGGGAAATGGAATCCATATACCAAGATATGAGACGGTACAAAACCAATGTGCATCACCGGCTATGGAGGCACTGGCACCTACTACTCTCCCTCCACCAGAACCTGTCAGATGATGAATGAACCTGTCAGATGATGAATGACAGCTGATGCATGATGATGACTGTGGAGGAGGAGCCCAAATAAATAGGCAAAAATAATGCCATAAATGATGTCAGGTCGGCCAGCATAAAATGCTAAAACAACCATCATAAAATCTCAAATAAAATGCCTAAATAATCTAGGAAATGTGTTAGTGCCCTAGCCCACTGACATGCACAAACTCAACCATGAACTAACATATCTGGTAGTATAATGAGCTATCATGATTCTGAAGTTGCCTTAGAATCAACATGATCTGCGGGGCAAAAAGTGAGAAATGCTGCTTCATCACATTTTTTGGGATCACAATTTTTTTGGATGATAAGCAATGCCCTTAATTTGTAAGAAACATTTCTTACAAGTTTCTTTAGTTTCATATCTATAGAAACGAGCATTCCATGCAATTATGTTATTCATTAATCCCTCAAACTTATCTTGCCAATCTTAATCATTCTTTTCACAATCTCCATCTTTTGCCTCTTTCACTTCAGCCATTCCTAATGCACCACTGCTGAGCACAACTCTATACAAAGAAACACTTGTGGATGCTTGGGATCCAAGAAAAAGGGAGACTATTGATGTAGTTATGGCTAGATTCTTTTATCATGACCACACTACATTCAACATAGCTAGATTTCCTTATTTTCAAGAGATGTTGCGAATGATAAGAGAGTTTGGTCCATCTTATACTCCGCCCTCATCAAAAACCCTTCGCACAACAGTACTCCAAAAGAAAAGGGCATGCTTTGAGACAACTTCTCAAGGGGTAAGAGAAGGATCGAAGAGAAATGGTGTCACTATCATTACAGATGGCTGGATTGATAGTCGCTCTTGTTCCATTCATGAAGTTGTTCCCTATTCTTGACAGACTGTGCATTTCCTCATTCCCGTGATGTTTCTAGGAAAAAGTTTAGATCAGCTTGTTGAAGAATGGTCAAAATCCATTGACATGGTTGGTGTCCAAGATCTTATTGAGTGATAGGTGATAGTGAAGCAGCAAAAAAAGATGTTAGAGCAAAGTTGGAGAGAAGGTATTCACATATTACATTCTCCCTTCGTATTGCATAAGCACTTAACAATCTATTGAAAGTTATTGATGCCCTCCCTTGGGCCTCCTATTACCTTGACAAAGGCAAGGAAATTGTAAGCTTTATTGCTGGCTCATCATGCTTTCTCACACTTAGTTTGGGAAAAGATCACCAAATGAAGATCTTCTCAAGTATTCTAATGCTCACTTTGCCTATTACTTCATCATGTTAGGATGGCTTGACAATGTGAAACGCATTTTAAAGTAAATTGTTGTTTCAAATGAGTGGATAAACTAGTCCACCTCTTACTACAAAGGAGAGTACCATCCATGTTCCAAGGCCTATCTTCTACATGCTACAAATTGTAGATAGGCCGAGGATACCATTGATGTTCCAAAGCCTATCTTCTACATGCTACGCATTGTAGATAGCAAAAAACCTTGCATTGGCAAGGTTTATGAAGGCCTTAACAATATGATTGAGGGCATCAAGGAGATGATGCCAAATACTAGAAGATAAGAGGAACTCAAGACTTTGTTTCAAAATGGATGGGATGATTATCACTCCTCTCTTCATGCAGTTGCTGCTGTCCTTGCCCTTGAGTCCCAAGAAACTGGACAAGAGTGAGATGAAGAGATCTCCTAAGTTTACAACCTTGTGTTTGAAAGATTGGTTCCACATTTTTCTAAGCACATGTTGATCAAGAAACAACTACACCAATATCGAAGCAAGCAAGGAAAGTTTGGGTCAGCCGATATTGAGAGAAAGAGAATCATTGTAGGTGGTACCCTATGGTGGAAAGAATATGGAGCAAAAACACCAAAGCTACAACAACTAACAATCACAATTTTGAGTCAAAAATCCTAGCTCCTCAACCTTGAAGCAACTATGAAGTGTTTTGAGCAGTATTATTTCAAAAATGAGAAATAGATTAAAGACAAGTTGGACCAATAACTTGCTCTATGTGGCTGCAAATATTCACTTTCTTGGTCAAAGTGACTTGTCCAAATCCTAAGAATGAAAACTTTATAGTTCTTGAGCCTAGCCCAATTTCAGATGAAGCCATTGAGGATACTACATCCACAACAGATACATGATAGTTCTAATTTAACCTCTATCTTAGCTTTCTTAAAGGCTATGATTGTAAAACTTTCAAGTTTCTCTAGTATTTATTGAAAGCTTAATCAATTTTAAATTTTGTTGTTATGTTTCACATTTCAACATTTTAGATTCAAATATTCAACATACATGGCTGATGTGGCACTCTTGTTTCTATTTCCCATTTTTTCAGAGCCCATTCCCATCCCACAAATTATCTTCATTCCATTTACTCATTTCAAACTTGTGCAATTAATGCTCGTTCTAATCACCATTAAATCAAATACCACCCTATTCGAGAAAGTTGGTTTCACAATGTGTGTTGGGGCCTAGGCCTTTGGAAGAAATACACAAACTATGAGAGTAGGCTCCCTCAAAGGTGAAAACCTATGCACTGTGTAGCAAAATTCCCTTCTATCTTATCAAGCAAAGAATTCGAGCACTATATTGCTCACCCAAGATCTTGAGTGACTACCACACGTCTGCTTCTTCATAAATCTGTAACACAACCCTTGTCTCATGATTGTTCTTAGTGAGAATACCTACTATCAAGTTTTTAAAAGTAAAACCAAGATAAAGGTGCCCATAGAGTATCACCTAACAATCCCCCATTATAGTTGCTTTTTTCCAAATGAGGTACATTAATTTTTTATTATAGTCAAACTATACATACCACATGGAGCTCCCGAAGGGAAAAAAAGACTTTGGGACATTTTGATATTTCAAGTGTACCTAGTTGCAAAAAAGGACTCGGAAAATTTTAACAATGAGGGACCAATAGAGTGACACTCAAGGATGCATTATTTCAAGGTTTCACAAATCCAAATATTAAAAAATTTGCATGGCTCAAATGTTTGCCTCACATTGAGCTTATATCTAATATCACAAAATTTGCATCATAACATGATATTGCTAAAAAAGATGCATCTTTTTTACCAAAATGTCACTAGATTGAGGTGGGCTGCATTTTGATTTTGGCGACGTCACTTCATTGACCCCTTTACCCTAATCATAAAACCCATTCACTATGGCTACTAAAAATAGATATCCGCTTGGAATCCTACTATGCTCAATATTGCATTCGATTTGCATTCAAATTTAATTCAAATGATCCATATATTACAACCATACAAGTACAATCCATATGATTATTGTACAATGCTCATGTCCTAGACGAAAAAAATTGAATCTTGGTACCATTTTTGGAAAAATTGCCATTTTTTTTACCATTGCAAAGTCATTATGTGATCATTTTCTGACCATTCACATGTCACAAGTAAATTGTTCAAATTTCAAACATCAAGCTTCTTCAAGATTCATGCTTCAACCCTTCTCAAGTCCCCTCGCATTTCATACTTCAAACTTCAGCACTTCTCTTAAGCTTATCCACCTCTAAAGTCTTGATCTTTCCCCATTCCTTTGCCAGGTTCATCTGCACTGCCTCTCCCTCTCCCACTTTCATCTATGTTTCCACTCCCTTTCCCTCCCTTTCATTCTTCTCCTTTCTCCTTCCCTTCATTTATTTTAAAGCTCTCTCTCTCTCTCTCTCTCTCTCTCTCTCTCTCTCTCTCTCTCTCTCTCTCATGATATCATGAGGATCTCACATATGATATCATGAGGATATCCTTTGTACATGGGTATGTCTCATAGGCCAATTTGGTCTTTAGTAAACATTAATATTTCTTTCTCTCTCACCTTTCTACTTCCACCCTATCTATATTCCGACCCTTATCTAATACTCATATAATACTTGTTTCATATTATGCCTTTACAGGGCTATGATGTTCTATTGGGTATTCCATGGTGCCACAGGAAGCATGCTATCTTGGATACTTACAATAGAACGATTACTCTTGTACATAAGGGCAAGACTCGTGTTAGATGTGAAGCTTAAAGGAGAGTCTGTCCCAGTTGTTTTTGTATGACACAGGTTAATGAGCTTTTAGAGAAGGGACTAGTTCAGCCCAATAGTTCTCCGTTTTGTTCACCTGTGTTGCTAGTTTAGAAAAAGGACAGCTCTTGGTGAATGTGTATTGACTATAGAGCCTTGAATAAGAACACGATTAAGAACAGGTTTCCGAAGGTAATGAGTTCAATTAAGCACCTATTATCACAAGCATAAAGTTCACATAAACTCAAAATAAAAATGTTACCAATTAATCTTGGATAATAGACTCTTGATTGGACCCCTAAACTAGGGCCCCTTGCGGTATTTCTTTAGCTTCTATTAAAATTGGATGAAGTACACTAAGAGTTGGCTCGAATCTCCCTCAATTTCCAATACCTCTTGCTGTCAAAAATGACTAGCAAGCCTTCAATCTTATTTGCTCCTTAATCTAACAAGGGTGCACTATTCCCTACAAGAGCATTGCCCTTTTTTTTTGGGAGCGAGAGAGAAAAAGAGCTTGTGTGTGTGTGTGTGTGTGTGTGTGTGTGAGAAAGAGAGAGTATGTGTATGTGACCCTTTTCTTTAATTCTCTTTTTTCTTTAAATCCTTCTTTCTCAAAAAGTAAGATATTCGCACACATAAGCCTTGCAGTAGGGGTCACTTAACTAAAGTTATGTAGTGGGTAATTTCTTGGGACAAGCACTACCTTAGCACAACACCATTGTATAAGGATAAGACTTAAAGGGCAATGCTAACAAAGGATTGGCCTCCAATTGACCCTTGGCTTATCAACATTAACCCCATGTTGGGATAAAGGCCCAGTTTAACCTCCATGTATAGTACACGCACATTGTACATGTGAATGCACCCTTACGTGCCCTAAGTATAAATACATTTTATTCTATGTACCAACACATTGTTGGTACACTCTTATCAAATCGTACTTGACTCTGCTCTCTAACTCTCTCTCTTCAGCCGTCACACTCACGCTCACTCAAACTTCTGTTCCTCTCAGCTGAGCTCCCCAACAACTGGTATCAAAGCATCAAGTTCCGCACGCTTCCCGAGACCTGACAGGATTAGCTGACAATAATGATGACTAGCAAACAACTGGAGTTCTTGGCAACCTGTGTCGAGCAATTGCAAGTGAACAACTCTAGCAACAGGCATGAACGGAGCATACAGGCTAAAGCGGACCAACGAGGCATTGAAGCAGACCACAGCTGACGAGACCAGCTGACAAGCAAGCGTGACGGCGCGATGGACCCAATGGGCAGCAGGCGCACGTCATTGGGTCGCCGGCAAGCGGGCGACGCAATGCACTGGTAAGTCAATGGGTCCCCTCCTCCCGGTCCTATTAACTATTTCCTTTTGAAAGTAAATCAAAACTTCCATAATTTCACATCTTTTTCTTTTTTCCTTGACGGGGTTTCACGTGTGGAAGAACAGTTTCCAAATCTGTGAAAATCTGACCCAGAAAATTTGGGGCTTCTCCCAGATTTGACTTTGCTTATGCCCATCACTGAATTTGAAGTCAAGAGTTGCAAACATTGCATCTGGTGACCTCAATTAATTTGGGGATTTTGCCAAATTAGTCAGAATTTTACGCGTTTAAGCAAAATTTCTTGACATTGGATCCCAAAATTTTGGGACTTTTCATGTGTTGGCAAAGTTTTGCTCAGCTAGGTCGGATTGGCTGACATTTATGCAATTTTGGACGTGCAATATCGGGGATTTGCGCAGAATTTGATAAAGTTCTGCATTTTTGCCCGTATGGTAGCATTCATGTACGAACAACAGAGATTTATTTTTGGTTGAGAAAGAACAACAATGTATTTTGCTGGTTCAGCTTGTGCTTCTGCAATTTAGTGCATTTACTCTTGTGTTCGTGATAAAATGGCTGCAACTTCTTCCAGTTCAAACATCAAGAGTTTGATGGAGATCAAACGGTTTGATGGTTATGGCTTTGACCTTTGGAAAGATCGTATGCAAGGCATTTTGTTTCTAAAGGATTGTGAGGATGCTTTGCAGGAAGATAAACCCGCACTAATGTCTAACGCAAATTGGGCGAGAGTAAATAAAAAGGTTGTGGCTTACATAAAGATGGGTGTCACTAATGACATTTTGACAAACATTAAGGGTTTAGATACAAGTTATGCAACATGGGAGAAGCTGAAAACTACCTATGAGATCAACACACCTGTTAATCAGGCACATTTATTGCGCAAGTTGGTGAATATGCGACCGGATGAGTCTAAGCCTCCAGCTGAGCACTTAAGTGCATTTACAGGGATTCTAAATCAGCTCAAAGATGCAATTTTACACTTTGATGATAAGTTGAGGGCGATCTTTTTTATCATGGCAATGCCTGACCCTTGGGAGACCTTGGTTGTTTCACTCAGCAATAACCCCAATCTCTCATATGATGGGGTGAGGGGTTCTATCTTGAACGAAGAAATTAGACGTATGTCTAGTGGAGGAGACAGCAACTCAGCTTATACTGTAAGAGAGGCAGAGCTGAAAAGAAAATGCAAATGCATAACAGAGAAACAGGAGCAAGAGCAAAGGAAAAAAAAAGAGTGATATTACTTGCTATCGCTGGGGTCAAAAGGTCCGCAAGAAACCTGATCGCAAGTATTACACGAAGGAACAAGAGGGAAAGAAGAATGCAGGAGATAAAAAGAAGGAAGATAAGACCGATACATCTAAGGTAACCAAAGGCAAAGAAAAGGCCAATGTGACCTCTAGTGTGGTCATAGAGGAGCTTTCAAATACAGAGGCTAATGTATTATGTGCAGTTGATTATGATGCCCTTATATATCACATGCAGGATATGCAAATTACAAAGGCTAATGTGATTGATGCACTTTTGACAGTGGATGATGGTATCACTCAAACTTGGATTGTAAACTCTGATGCCTCTTTCCATGTAACTCCTTGCTTGGAGTATTTTGCTATGTTCAATGCAGGCAGTTATGGAAAGGTGTATCTTGGAAATAACCATGCTTGCAGCATTGATGGGATTGGCACTGTACACTTGTCTTTAGACATTGGTCAAGAGCTTGTGTTGAAAGATGTTAGATATGTGCCTTGCATTAAAAAGAGTTTACTATTTGTTGGTCAGCTTGACTTGCATGGCTACACCACACTGTTTGGTGGTAGTTTGTGAAAAGTGAAAAAGGGTTCGATGTTGATTGCAAAAGGAACCAAGAAGGGCACTTTGTATTATTTGCACTATAAAGCCTTGAATGGAAAGTTTCTTGCAGTTGCTGAAATTTGCAGCCACTTGGAGTTATGGCATAAGAGATTAGGCCATATGAGCCACAAAGGACTCGATGTCCTTACCTCTCTGAAGAGGGTTGATGGAAAAGGCTCTAAACTTGACTTTTATAATGAGTGTCAGTTTGGAAAGCAAATAAAAATTTCATTTTAGTATGGTGTCTCTCGTAAGTCCAATGTCTTGGACTTAGTGCATTCTGATGTATGTAGTATGCCCATGAAATCGTTGGGTGGTGCTGCATATTTTGTCTCCTTTATTGATGACTGTTCCAAAAAGATTTGGGTATACTTGCTGAAAAAGAAAAGTGAAGTGTTTGCTATTTTTAAAACTTTTCATGCATTTGTGACCACTTAGACAAGTAGAAAGCTGAAATCCTTGAGAACTGATAATGGGGGTGAGTTCACATCGACTGAATTCAAGTCCTTTTATGACTTGCATGGTATTAAGAGGGACCTTACAGCCCCTTACAACCCTTCTTCAAATGGGGTGGCTGAAAGATATAATAGGACTTTATGTAAAAGAGTGCGATGTATGCTGTCCATTGCTAACCTCTCTTATGAATTTTGGGGAGAGGCACTCAAAACCGTGGTTCACATTTGCAACCGCTCTCCAAATAGGCTATTAAATAATGGTATCCCTAAGGAGGTTTGGTCTGGCAAATCGGCCTCATATGGCCATTTACGCATATTTGGCTGTGATGCTTTTGTGCATGTTTTGGATGAGCTGAGGAACAAACTTGACCGAAAATCCACCAGCGGCATTTTCATGGGCTATGGTGATGAGGGTGAATTTGGCTACAGAGTGTGGTTACCTTAGTCCAAGAAAATTATTCACAGCCGTAATGTTGTGTTTAATGAGGCAAATTTGCTGAAAGGCACTTTAGCCCCTAATGAAGATCTGAAAAATGTGAAGTTTCAGAGCTTGCAGCCACCTATTACTTCAAAAAATGAGCCTCATGCTGCTATACCACAAGCTAAAACTGATGATCAGCCAGTTATTTTTGAGCCAGATGATGATGGACAGCAAATAGGAGCACAAGGAGGCCACGGACAGTAAGATAGGCTTGCTGATTATGAAAATGCAAGTGCTGGTAATGGAAATAAAGGTGCTATACAGCATGAACAGCATGCTGAAAATGGCTTACAACAGCCAATAAATGCTGAAAATAATATACCTCCAGATGTAGACCCAATTCCTGAAAATGTTGATCATTGGGTACACAAGTCAACACACGTAAGAAGGCAACCACACAGGTTTGAGCCCTCCTTGCATTATGTGATGCTTACAGATGAGGGTGAGTCTCTTACATACAAAGAGGCCAAGTCATGTGAATTTAGTAGTAAGTGGAAGCTAGCTATGCAAGAAGAGATTAAATCTCTATATGCAAATGATATTTGGGATCTTGTGTCATTACCCAAGGGAAGGAAGCCACTTCCAAACAAATGGGTGTACAAAGTAAAGACAGTTGATGGAAACCCCAAGTACAAGGCAAGACTGGTTGCCAAAGGGTATACACAAAAGGAAGGGATTAACTTCCAAGAGGTCTTCTCACCTGTTGTGAAGATGACCACTCTACGTGTGCTTTTTGCTCACACTCTTGTCTTGGACTTAGAGTTGTATCAAATGGATGTAAAAACAGCTTTCTTACATGGTGACATTGATGAGGAAATCTACATGAAACAGCCCGAGGGCTTTGTACTTCCTGAAAAAGAGCAGATGGTGTGTAAACTAAAGCGCAGCCTATATGGGCTGAAGCAAGCACCACGACAGTGGTACAAAAAGTTTGACACTTTTATGCTATCTCATGAGTTTACACATAGCCATACAAATCATTGCTTGTATATGAAGGAGGATACAAATGACAACCCCATCATACTCGTTTTGTATGTGGATGATATGTTGCTAGTTGGGAAAAGAAAGACTAGCTTGTATGCTCTCAAAAATCAGCTGAAATCAGCCTTCTCCATGAAAGATTTGGAAAATGCAGAGCATATTTTGGGCATGAGAATTCGTAGAGATAGAATGCAGAAATTGTTATGTTTATCTCAAGAAAAGTACATTGAAAAGATACTAGACAGATTTCACATGGCCGAAGCTAAGCCTTTTGGGGGTACCCTTATCTCCTTATCTCAAGCTTAACAAAGCCAACAACCCAAAAGATGACATGGAAGCAAATGTTATGAAGGGATTCCCTTATGCATCAACTTGTGGCTCTCTTATGTATGTTAGATATGATCAATGCCCCACCCTCATTAGGTGCTACCAATGATCCATGGTGCTCAAAGTTGTAAGGCCCCCATTATGAGAAGAAGCCAAATGTGAGCCCGAACATTGGTTGAGTCCTGACTTGTATATCACATGAGGTCTATGTGACCGGATGGCGAAAAGGTGACTGTTGTGGGTCTAATCTTTGGGTTAGACAGAGTGGTTAAGCTGGTAGCAACTCGAGGCGAATTGCATCGAGTTGCGCCCCTGGCTGGGGGGTCCCAGGGGGGCCAGTGGCCCCCCTAGCGAGGGTCCGGGGGCAGCGCCCCCGGCCCGATGGTAAAGGGAATATTCCCTAGCCGACTAGTGGAGGCTCATATGGTAGGTCGATCAGCAAGCTGATCTAACGACCTTCGCAGGCTATAAAAGCTAAACCCCTTCGCAGCCATCTCTCACTCATCTTTCACCCAGTCAAAGTTGTTGTTCCAACTAGCCTTAAGCTCTTCACCTATCTTCTGTCTAGATCGCCATCCAAGCTTCACACAGTGGAAGCGCACGGGTGAACAGAGCCATCTTTGTATCAGTTACTTGAAGTTAAAGAATTTACTGATTCTCCTCTTATCTGTTGTGTACTCTCTATCTCTTTCTCAGATTCTGTTCGTTGCGCTGTGTAATATTTTACATGGTATCAGAGCCCCGGGGGCTCTAGAGATCGGAGAGCGTTGAAGAGGCAAAGGCTTCAACAGCAAAAAGAAACTATGTCGACTTCCGGAAGCGGTGCAGGAGGTGGTGTTGCTGTACCGTCTATTCAAACACTAAGGATTCGTCCACCAACCTTCAGCGAAGGCAAGTTAGATGGTACAAACTACACCTTGTGGAAGTTCAAAATTACAACTATCCTTGATTCTTATGAGCTTCTGGAGACTGTGCTAGGGACTGATGCAGAACCACAGCCTACCCCCGACCCATCAAATCCTAGTGTGATGATTCCTCTGAATGCAGATCTTCTACGAGCTTGAAAACAAAGGAATGCAGATGCATTGTGTGCCTTAGTTACAAGCTGTTCTGACAATGTTTTGACTTTGATTCAGCATACAACCAAAGCGTCAGAGGCTTGGAATGTACTAAGGAGTCAGTATGAAACACGAAACCAAACAAGGATTCAAAACTTGGAGAATCAACTAGCAGCGGAGAAGTTTGCTGAAGAAGAGACGGTTGAATCATTCATCACTCGGATTAAGAATCTGCGCGACCAGATGGCTGGCGCTGGGATACAAAAGACTAGCGAAGAGCTAGCTCGGAGGTGTCTTCGGATTTATCCACAAAAGTTTGATGGACTAGTAACTGCCCTTAATACTCAGGTGAGACCTCAAGCTTTGACTTTTGAAGAGTTTTGTGCATTATTAATGGAGGAGGAGTTGAGGCTGAAAGCCCGAGAAAAAAGCAACAATGGAGATGTTGCATTCTCTGCCAATGCAAAAGACAAAGGTGTTTCCTCCACCAAAAATGATGGTGACAAAAAGAAGAAGAGCGGCAAGAAGAAGTTTCAAGGAGAGTGCTTCTACTGCAAGAAGAAAGGACATGCAATTGCAGATTGTCGTGTCAAGAAGGCAGATGAAAAGAATGGTACCCTTAAAAGTAAAGAAAAAGAGACAGCCAATACGGCTGAAGCAGAGTTGGAATTATTCATGGTGACCGTTGAGGAAGTCTACTCCTCGGTGCAAGAAGAATCTACCACTGACTCATGGGTGTTGGATAGTGGGGCCTCCCGTCACATGACCAACAAGAAAGGTCTATACAGTTCTATGCAGCCTCTACAAGAATCCATCAATGTGACGGTTGGAAATGACGGTTAAAAATAGTTCTCTTACAGCCACCGCTGGAGTGGACACAAGTAAGCTTTGGCATGAAAGGTTTGGACACATCGGATTTGCAGTATTGAAGGAGATGCAAAAGCAAGGTATGGTTGCTCACCTACCTACAATAACTGAATTGAAGGAACCATGTGAAGCTTGTATGATGAGCAAGCAACAGAGAAAGGCATTTCCACAAGAAAGCAAGAATAGAGCACGGGCTCCTCTAGAGTTGGTACATACTGACCTGTGTGGTAAGATGCCTACACAGGCCTTGGGAGGATCTTCTTATTTTATGTTGATTGTCGACGACTACAGTAGGAAGATGTGGGTGTACTTCCTTCGTGACAAGGCTCAAGCTTTTGGTAAGTTTAAAGAATGGCTAATACTTGTTGAGAATGAAACAGGAAAAAGTGTGAAGAAATTTAGAACAGATGGTGGTGGTGAGTTCAACTCAAAGGAGTTTGAAGGCTTTTGCAAGAGCAAAGGGATCAAGCGTCAATTGACAACGCCTCACACACCTCAGCAGAACGGTGTTGTGGAACGCAGGAATCGCACCATTGTGGAGATGGCAAGATGCATGCTAAAGGGCAAGGGATTGCCTAATCATTTTTGGGCTGAAGCTATTAATACTGCAGTCTACATTCTAAATCGGAGCTATACAAAGGCTCTCAAGGGAAAAACACCTCATGAGGCTTACACTGGTAAGAAACCATCTATCTCACATTTCAGAATTTTTGGATGTGAATGTTATGCACATGTTCCAGATGAGAAGAGAAACAAGTTACAACCAAAAAGCAGAAAATGTATCTTCTTGGGTTATAGTGATGAGTAGAAGGCTTACAAATTATATGACCAAGAGGCAAAGAAGACCATCGCGAGCCATGATGTGGTATCCAAGGAGGAGCCGCATACAGTGGAGGAGGAGAAGACAAGTTTTTCCACTTTATCATCAAGCGAAGAAGTAGTCCACTATGAACCTGTCCCGAGAGCTATCCCTATCCTTAAGGAGGAGGAAGCATCACCTTCAGATGATAAGGAAAAAGTTCACCAACCTGACATCACCCCACCGGAAAAGCCATTGCCGCGCTAGGTGAAGCAGCTCTATGACCACAATAATCCTATGCTTGCATCTGTTGAGGAGAAGACAGACGGACCAAGGAGGTCTCAGAGAATAGAGGAGCAAAGGAGGGCTTCTGCTCACATAGTCAATATGGCCTTGATGGTTGAGATTATGAGAGAAGTAAAGGAGCCAATTGACTTAGAAGAAGCACTTGCAGATCCATCATGGAAGGCTGCTATGCAAGCGAAGTATGACAACATAATGAAGAATGACACTTGGGAGCTAGTGGATCGACCAGCAAAGCGGAAGGTTATTGGCACCAAGTGGATTTGGAAGGTAAAGTACAAGACTGATGGTACCTTAGAAACGTACAAAGCTAGACTGGTTGCCCAAGGATTTTCACAAGTTGAAGGGTTTGATTTTCAAGAGTGACTTGCCCCAACTGCCAGAATCACCACTATTCGCACGGTACTTGTAGTGGCTGCCCACAAGAAGTGGCCAGTGTACCAAATGGATGTTAAGTCAGCGTTCTTAAATGGTGACCTCAAGGAGGAGGTGTACGTGGCTCAGCCTCCAGGGTTTGAGGCCCCCCATTCTGAGAACAAAGTGTGTAAACTGAAGAAGGCATTGTATGGGCTGAAACAAGCCCCCAAATCATGGTACCAACGGACAGATAGGTTCTTTTTAAACCTAAACTTCAAAAGATGTGCCTCAGATGCTAACTTGTATGTTTACAAGGATGGTAAAAAGTCTGTAGTGATTGTCCTATATGTGGACGACCTTCTTATTACAGGTGGCTATGAAGATATGATCAACCAAACTCGAAAGGCTTCGAGTTCTGAGTTTGAAATGATAGACTTGGACTTGCTGTACTATTGTTTGGGGATTGAAGTCTGGCAAGAGCCAGGAAAGATCTTCATCTCTCAGAAGAAGTATACATGGGAGATCTTGAAGGCATTTGGCATGACCGAGTGCAAGGAGATAGCTACACCTATGGAGGTGAATGCAAAGTTATCCGTCGAGGATACATCAACACTAGCAGACATAGGGAGGTATAGGAGGTTGGTCGGCAATCTGATCTACTTGTGTAACACCAAACCAGATATCAGTTTTGTTGTTGGTGTTTTGAGCAAGTTCTCAAACAAACCTCATGAGAGTCATTGGAAGGCTGGGATGCGGGTGCTCAAATACTTGAAGAAAACTCTTGACTATGGTATCACATACAGTTTCGGAACTTCTCTTGTGGGGAACTGTGACTCAGATTGGGCAGGAGACATTGATTCCAGGAAGTCAGTTTCTGGTTATTATTTCTCTTTGAGTTCAGGAATTTTCTCTTGGATTAGTAAGAAGCAACCAACAGTGGCATTGTCTTCTACCAAAGCAGAGTACAAGGCAGCTTGTTTTGCTGCATGTAAGGCCGTATGGTTGAGAAGGATTCTATGGCATATGGGAGTGCAGGATGAAGAACCAACTGTGCTGAGATGTGACAATCAGAGTTGCATCGCCATTGCCAAAAATCCAATGTTTCATGCACGCACCAAACATATAGAGATCCAGTATCACTATGTGCGTGATTTGATGGAGGATGGGATAGTGGAATTGGTCTACTGTCCAACAAAGGATAATGGAGCTGATATCTTCACCAAAGCACTTACGAAGGATCTGCTTCAAGTTCATCTTCAGAGACTCGGCATTGGGCCGAGGAGATAGTTCACCTATGGGTGGACATTGAGGGGGGGTGTTAGATATGATCAATGTCCCATCCTCATTAGGTGCTACCAATGATCCATGGTGCTCAAAGTTGTAAGGCCCCCATTATGAGGAGAAGCCAAATGTGAGCCCGAACATTGATTGAGTCCTGACTTGTATATCAGATGAGGTCTATGTGACCGGATAGCAAAAAGGTGACTGTTGTGGGTCTAATCTTTGGGTTAGACGGAGTGGTTAAGCTGGTAGCATCTCGAGGCGCATTGCATCGAGTTGCGGTGTAAGGGAGTTAAAAGGGGCCCCTATTGTGGGATCCGGGGGCCGCAGAAGCGGCCCTTGGCTGGGGGGTCCCAGGGGGGCCAGCGGCCCCCCTGGCGGGGGTCCGAGGGCAGCGCCCCCGGCCCGATGGTAAAGGGAATATTCCTTAGCCGACTAGTAGAGGCTCATATGGTAGGTCAGTCAGCAGGCTGACCTAATGACCTTCGCGGGCTATAAGAGCTGAACCCCTTCGCAGCCATCTCTCACTCATCTTTCACCCAGTCAGAGTTGTTCCAGCTACCCTTAAGCTCTTCACCTATCTTCTGTCTAGATCGTCATCTAAGCTTCACACAGTGGAAGCGCACAGGTGGACAAAGCCATCTTTGTATCAATTGCTTGAAGTTAAAGAATTTACTGGTTCTCCTCTTATCTGTTGTGTACTCTCTATCTCTTTCTCAGATTCTGTTCGCTACGTCGTGTAATATTTTACAATGTATGCTATGGTTACTACTCATCCAGACATTGCTCATGCAATGGGAGTTGTTAGCAAGTTTATGTCAAATCCTGGCAAAACACATTGGGAGGCTGTCAAGTGTATTCTTCAATACCTTAAGGGTACACAAAGCAAGTGTATTAGCTATGGGCAAGGTGCACTTAGTTTGCAGGGTTATTGCGATGCAGACATGGCAGGTGACCTGGACACTCGTAGGTCCACCAATGGATATGTCTTCACAATTGCTGGTGGAGTTGTTTCTTGGTGTTTCAAGTTGCAAAAGGATCTCGGCATGTCTATGGGTATTACAGTTTTGGGATGTGATAGCTAGAGTGTTGTGTATCTGGCTAAGAATGCCATGTATCATTCACGCACAAAGCATATAGATGTGTGATATCACTTCATCAAAAAGAATCTGAAAGATGGTCAAATCACATTGACCAAGATCAAAACACAAGACAACCTTGCAGATGTTCTCTCTAAAAGTCTAAGCAAAGCTCAGCACGAGCATTGCATACGACTAGTGGGAGTTGGTTAGAGGTTCACATCGGACCTTTAAGTGGGAGGTTGTTGACATAAAGGCCCAATTTAACCTTCGTGTATAGTGCACACAAATTGTACATGTGAATGTACCCTTACGTGCCCTAAGTATAAATACATTTTATTATTTGTGTAACACATTGTTAGTGAAACCAACCTTTCTTCTTGAAATGAGTGGTAATAACCTGATTTAAGAGTTATCCTCCTGCTAACCAATTGCTCTTGCTGTCATAAATGGCCAGCAAGCCTTTTGGGTCATTTGCCCCTCGATTCACCCAAGACTTCTTCTCCAATTTGACCCTTGGCTGGCCAAATGCTGCCCCAAATCAATTTGGGATGGGCTAGCTCCTGAAATCCCTTGATAATCTTCAATTATCAGCTGCTGATTTCAGTCCCTTGAGCCTTCAATCTCTAGCACAGATCCCAAGGTGGCTGCTAAACCCTAATTTCTGCTGTAAATTAGAGTTTACTGCAGAAATTACAGATCAACCCACCAAAAATGGCTGAAATCTCCTCCAAATGGCTGAGAATACTGAGAATGGCTGAGCATAGGCTGAAGGAGATAAAAGAATGCTATAAAGAGAGAAAATTCTAAGATTTGTCGCGAAGAACTGATCAAAATCAGCTGCTGCCCTGCTGTACCAACCCCAAACAAATGCACCAACAACAATAGGAGCATCAGAGACTGTGATCTTCAGGAGAAAGTACATAAGCAGCAATTGCCAGCTTCCCAGGGTCAAGAATATGCAATCTCCATCACCAAAATGGTCTCCAATGGCTGGAAAATGGCCCCAAAAGATGGCAACAATAGTCCAACACCTCTTTCCAACAGGTCCAAAATGAAAAAACGAGATTTCCCTCTCCCTTCAGCCCTATTTAGCCTTTCCCCCACTTGCATGGGAAAGTTTTACCAAGTGGCATCTTTCTTAGTCAATTTTCAGCAATTTCCAGTCATTTAATTAATTTTCAGAATTAATTAATTCTGAACACTAATTCAGCCCTTAATCCATGTCCAGAAAATTGACCTTGCCTATCCAAAAATTAATTGGCTAGGCCATTTGCAACCCAAAGTGGTCCCATGCATTAATTGACCCTTGGACAAGCCTTAATCCACCAATTAATGCCTAGTCCCTAGTGTCACCACTAACACTTAATGGCCAAATAATGGTCCTAGGGGAAAACTGACATCAAAATTCACCTAGAATCTAGTAAGCGTAACTCGTTACAACTTTTGCCTTTGGCACCCATCTTTTTCACAGGGTCCTTCGGCCTTCAACTGTGAAAAAGTAGCTTGCACCCCACATGTGCAACACATGTGCATCTTTTAATTGCACATTTGATTAATCCTTTAATCAAATGTCAATTAAACATAAGCAAAGCATCAATTTTTCACGTCCTCGTGACAATTAGTATACTCTTATCAAATCGTACTTGACTCTGCTCTCTAACTCTCTCTCTCTCTTCAGCCGTCACACTCTCATGCTCACTCCTCCTCGAACTTCTCACTCTTAGCTGAGCTCCCTAACACCCCAAAATCCAATTGGAAATGCTACCTTATCACCGCACCATTGGATAAGGATATGACTTAAATAGCAATGCTAACAAAGGATTGGCCTCCAATTGACCCTTTGCTTATCAACATGGACCCCAAATCTAATTGGAAAGGTTGGCTCTTGAAATCTCTAGCAATTCCTTGAATTCCAGCTGTTGATTCCAAGTGCTAGGCCTTCAATTTCTTGGCACAAGACCCAGCTGTAAATTAGGATTAAAACAACTGATGCTCCTTCTATCCAGCACTAATGGCTAAAATCTGTTGTAAATGGCTGTAAATTGGTGAGGGAATAAATACTGATGGGAGAGAAACTTCAGATATTTTTCACCAAAATTAGCTAGAACCTGCTGCTGCCCACCATGAATGGCTGATTAACTATAGTCCAACCCCCATAGGGGCTCAAAATGCTGTCACCTGCACCAAGGAGTGCAAAATTTGTTGTACTTGATCATCTAGTCTATCGTCAGCTCGTATAGGCCACAAAATGCTGTTACCAACAATAATTCAGTCCCCCTAACGGCTGGAACGACTGCCAAAGCTAGCACCAACAGCATATTACTCTTTTTTTTTTGGTAAAAGCATCTCTCTCTCTCTCTCTCTCTCTCTCTCTCTCTCTGGCTGGAATGAACTTCTACCAACCTCCCTTCACTTGCCAAGTGGCAACCTTGCTAATGAAATTTCAGCCATCTAATTAAGTTTCAAATTTATTAGTTCTGAAAATAATTTTGGCCCTGATCCTTGCCCAAAAAATTAAATGTACCCATCTACAATTAAATTAGCTAGGCTGTTTTGATTCCCGAGTAGACCTGAGTATTAATTATCCCCTAAACTAGTATTACTTAATCAATTAATGCATATTTGTGGCAGCTCAGATGGACACCCTTCCAAGCCGTGTTTGCTCTTGTCAGACCTATTTCAATCTGCATTTTCATTTCAGCTGCTGCCATTTGACTGCTGATGTCATTGCGACAGCCGTGTTTACTAATCAGCTCGCACCTACATCCAACCTCTCTCTTCCTATTGGCAACCGATTTCCAGCCTATGTGCATTGTTAGACGCCCTTCCAAGCTGTGTTTGCTCTTGTCAAACCTGTTTCAATCTGTGTTTTCATTTCAGCTGCTGCCATCTGACTGTCGATGTCATCATGACAGCTGTGTTTACTAATCAGCTGCTGCCATACAGCCTGCCACATCATCAAAACTTTTGTGTTTGCTGCAGCAAAAATCACCTGCATCTTCCTAATTGTTTTCTATCCACTGCCCATTGTTCGAGCTGTCTCAATGGAGTTCGACACTGATCCAGACACTCTAAATCTGCATTTCCTGCTGCCGTACACATTCGAAGGCTGTCTACTATATTTCCAAATCAGTACAAAGAATGGCACTCTCTCTAGTTCATATCCTCCCTCTACCTCGGTCTTTCAAAGACACGAGTTCAAGGTTCAATATTCACCTTGCAAAATATGTTTGGTGCATTGAGCATTGTATTTATTCTTTCATCTTCAATGTTCATTGCCTCCGCATTACCTTAACTCTCCAGAGTTCTTTTATCAATCTCTGCTTTGTCGTTTGATTTTGCTTCTCACAATGACGTGAAATTTTTCACATGCTTTTAATCTTGCTAGTAACATTTGATTATATTAAAAATCAAATGAGCAAGGTTGTAAAGCACATGTGATGCACATGGCAATTTTTTCACGATAATATGCCAAGGACCTAGACAATGCAATGGGTATCGAAGGCAAAAGTTGGGAAAAGTTATACCAGCTAGGCTTTGGTTTTCAATTGGTGCCAGTTTTAACCCTACAACAGTTTTTTGGACAGTAAGTGTTTGTGGTGACACTTCAAACTAGGATAAGGTTGTCACATCCGATGGTGTCCAATTAGTACTATTCGATACTAGTACGGTACTAAATGGACTAATAAATCTTAGACCTACCTCCAATGCTACATTCGATGAAAAAAGTTATACATATAATTTTAATGTTTATACTTAATGTTGGAACTCAAAATAATACACTTTAAACATTTAGAGACTTTATACCAAGAGTTTACATATTAAGTGCCTGAGGATGGATAGGATGGCCAATGGAGCACTTGAAAGTGGAGGTAGGGTGGAGATATGGCGAAGGAGAGCTTGAGGGTGCAATAAAACAAATTTCATACCTTAGTTTACGAATTACATTACTTAGGTTGGAGTATGTAAGGCATGAGGGTGCCATTGTAATCATATCATCTTTTTAGCACATTGTAAACTTCTCCATTTTCTTAGAGCTTGAGGGTTTTTGCTTTCCTCACCAAGGTCCAACATTGAGGGAGAATACTCAATGCCCAACAGAGCAAGAGGTGGATTTCTTGCAGCAGCCTCTCATCCATGATTCTCATTATACTTTTGATTCAATTTAGCTATAGCTTCATTATGCTATGGACTTAATACATTTTCCGCTATGGCATGGCTATAGCCAATCGATTCAATTGTTGTTTCTTGATTTTCTTATCATTTTAATTCAATCTAGGCTAAGTCCATTTCAATGGTATCAGAGCCTTGATTTGATTCTTGACAAGCTCGTTTTCAAGCCTAGACTAGTTGCAGCACCGTACATGGTAATTGGAGTTCAAAATTTGGTTGCATGACTCGGTACAATTCAAATTGTGACTAGCTGGGATTCTTTGCGATAAGTCATGACCATCTTTAAAGTTCTTGGAGAAGATCTAGAGAAAAAATGGCCGTCTTCTTGCTATTCTAGCAAGTTGTCATCAAATTGAAGCCATTTTTGGAGGTCTTCTTATCAAAAGAGGCGGGAACTGGAGTTAAAAGCAACTAAAGAGCTTTACCTTTTGAAGATAGGGTTTCCCCTTTTCCTTTCAAGCTTCTTCTCAAGCTGCCATGGTGGAAATCCTCACCTCTCTCCTCTCCTAAGCTTTCTAAGCACAAAAGGACCTTGGATATGGCTTCCTTGCTATGTTAGCCTTGTGTTCATAACCATTTTAAATGGTTTGTACTCCCACGTGATCACGCAGGCCTTTGTTGCATTTGTGTTTCATGTGGCCTATGCTGTGAAGACAAGAGGATGTCTTGAAGTTGATTTTGGGCTTCAAATCAAGGCTAAGGAGCAATAGCTATTCAATGGACTACAACTATCAAGAAGCAAGCCACGTGGAAGACATCCACATTGAAGTTGCACTGTTTACCTAGTCTTATTCAATAGTAGACAACCTATATCTCCATTATCTATAGCAAAGCATCCTCCTCGTGATAACCAATACACCATGTATTTACCTTAACTAGCTCCATATCAAGAAAGGCTTTTATAATGGCTTCACACTTTGCATACTCCATTGCATACACAATAAGCTTGGCTTCAAGGATCACCACCTGTGGAGTCAACCTACAAGCTTAAAGATTGAAGGGTCAAGCTTGCAAGATAAACAGCATGTTGTCCTCAGCTTGAAAGACTTGGCAGCATCTGTGGTGTTTGTCTTCAAAGATGGCAAAGCAACTAGTAATAGTCACTTGGAGAGGCATTGCATCTTCAATATCAAATGGCACTCAAGTAGCTTCTTGGTTAGATTACGGAGGTTGTCCATCGCTTCAACCCAAGGATAATTTAGATCCAGTTATTCCTGCTTTATCACTGACTTTAAAGCCCTTGGTGATTACTTCAGCTTACAGTTGAAAGCTTTGAATGACAAGATGAGATTAACAAGATGAAACCCTTAGAGATGCACTTTCTGATCTATCCCATGGCTCTAAAATAGAGCTCAAATGCTGGAAATTGTCCAAGGACCTAAAGTTGTCAAAGGTGCCAGGGCCTGAACTTGTCAAATCACACTACGAGAGGAAGGTATGAAGTTTGGTAAAGAGGGAGAGAAGGGTTTGGTTGGTTGAACTGTACCCATACCCATAGGCAATTTCAGATCCAACCCAAGAACATACCCCAAAAAAAAAGGACATCAGTAAATTGCAAAAGCTCATGGCCATTGTTATATGCTTCAATTGGTTATGCTTCCTGCAAAGAGCTTCTTATGTGAATTCTTGTCAAGATTGAGAGCTGCAAACTATACATGAGGAATTGGCATTGACACTAGCATCTGGGTTGACCTACAACTTACAAAACCATCATTGGCTTAAAGCATATCACTGCTATTGGTGTTGATCTTGTTCGAGGTGAGAAGACCCTTGGATTTATCATGTATACTAGTCTTTCAAATGGAAAAAGATAAGAGTGATGAGATGCTTGTTGGCAAGAGGATCAGCTTTGCTCTTTGATTGGAGAGGTTTTCTAGAATGCAATAGGTGTGATTTTGATGTGGTTTCCTTAGGCTGTAGCAACAGGAGCAATTATGGTAGTTGTGGCATTTACAAAAAATAAAGGCTTGCAAGATTTAGATGAAGATTTGTTGAGAGTAGGATTGTCAATGATGGAGTCAATGCTAAGTTGCTTCATTGCCCAAGGAAATTGTCTAACAGAATAGATAGGAATCTGATGCTGCCCGGTTATCTCATCGTCTTTTAAACAAAGAACTAAAATCAGACAAGACCATGTCTAAGGCAACTCTCCTTGAGCTGGAACAGAGACAGTAAAGAAGCATGCAGGTGCATTAGGCAATTGAATGTATCATTTTACCATCATAAAGTTGTGAAGAGACCTTTGACACTTGACATGAGGAAGACGAAATTGAACTTCAAGTCTACAATATTGTAGTAACAGATTGATAAAACATTACAGTAGTTATACCCATGCTGTATAGTGGATCTTTTTGCTCTTCCATTAGACAAGGGACACCAAGAAAAGTGTGAAGAAGGTTTGCAAGGAATCAAAAGTATTTTGTGGGCAAATGGGTCAAGAGGGGGCAGTCTATAATGACTCAAGTAGATTCACTCTGCAGTAGCTTATTCCAGCATTTGTTCTCAGTTAGTGTATCAAATTGGAAGAAAATCTTGTGAGGTGATGATTAATACTATCTTGGAGCTAGCAAATGCTTTTATGCTCCCAAGACTTGCATACTAACATAGATATAAACTGACATCAATGATGATGGAGATAGTGGTAGTGGCAACATTTGGAACTGTCCCTGTTGTTGAAAATGTTGCTTGAGACCATGACGTAGAAGTGACTACAACTATTGTGCTTGCCATCCTTGAGGTATTTAGTTTGAAACAATCGGACAATTTCCATCAAATGCCATCAAACGTGTTGTACTGGACAGGACGAATCACACAAGTTGACTCGTCCGTTGAAAGTGGACAACTCTAGGAACCACTCCAAGTTGCAAATGGCTAAGCCAAATTTATTTATTAATTAATGTCAATCTAAGGGTCAACAAAGGTTGGGGACTACTCCAAGTTGCAAATGGCCAAGCCAATTTATTTATGGACAGCACATTTAATTTTGAGCAGCACCGAAAGGGGTGACAATTGTTGGAAAATGGGATTAGAAGGTTGTCGCTCGGCACAAATACCCATGTGACTAAGAAAATCGTTTTTCGGGCTGGTGGAGGCTATTTCAAGGAATTCCGCTTCGAAAAGAGAGAGAGGGAGAGCTACCGATTAGTTTTCAGCCCTAATTTCAGCCATTGCAGGCAAGGGACGTCAGCCAAGAGGCTAGAGAGAGCAAGTGACAACATTTATGAGCCTTTTAGCTGCTGGCAAGAGCACTTATAGGCAAGCAACAACATTCTGAGCCTCTCTAGGCATTGTGTGACACCCTTTGGGCTGGTCCCAGCAAGGCAGCAACCAATTCTAAGGCTTCTCCACACAAAGAATGTTTGCAATTTCTCTCTACAGCTCTTTCACACCTCTCAACAAATCTCAGGAATTCTCAGCCATTCTCAAAAGATCTCAACTTTGGTCGCAAGCAAAGGAATTTTGGTTGTAAGGAACTATGTCAAGACCTGTGCCATCAGCCAAGAACATCTTATACTGAAATCAGCAACTAAGATCCAAGGAATTGTCAAGGATTTCATATCATCCATTCGAATTTGCGACAACATTTGGCCAATTGGGATCCCATTTATACAAGCCCTAAGTGAAAATTAAGGGGCAATTGGCCCAAATTGTTTGTTGTTTGTTTGTACAATAAGGGGCTTTTGGATCAACAAAGGAGATTGTGGAATCTCAACTTGTACTCAATCCATTAGCAATTAAAGTTAAAGAAATACCGAAAAGGACGCCAATTTTGGGGCCAACAAGGTGTTCAATGTCCAAGGCTATTAAGGTAAATTATGCATTTCAATTCATGTTCAATTATAAATTGTTGTGATTAAGTGCTTAATCAAATATTATCACCCTATCCAGGAAGAAAGGCCGATTTCATGGTTCAATTCTTTGATTAGGTGGACCCAAGGCATCTGGTTCTAAGCCAAAGCTTTGTGCTAGTGCTAATTTTTGTGCTCAACTAAGAAATCGTAGCAATATGTCTTCATACAAAGAGATGGAATCAAGCAATGATGATATGTCTCAATATGGACATTCACATGGTGAAGAAAGAAATGTAATGCCTAATCTTGGACAAGGCTCACATGATGAACAGCAAGCTGAAAATGTTGCTACTGGATTAGATACAAGGCCTTTCAAGTAAAATGAGGCTAATGACTAACAAGAGAAAGACGAATTTCATGGCCAATTCGGTAAAAGAGAAGAACATGAGAATGACAATTCTTTGAACTAACAAACTTAATATTTTCACCGTGAAAATTAGAAGAGAGAGAGAGAGAGAGAGAAAATTAACACCACGTTGAGAGAGAAATCGGCCCCTCTCTTTACAAGAATTTATTGAAACAAACCACGGGCACTAAGTGCCAAAACCATATACAAAAGGGCTAATTTGCTGTAATTCTGAATAATTAGGGTTTTGAAACCCTAATTTCTGCAAACTCTAAGCAGCAAGCCGATTTTCTTATTTAGTGCTTAGATTAGATCAAGACAAGTAGAAAGTGCTTCTTGGATTAGAGATAGATAGGAGAGTATAAAGCATTTGGTTGAAATATCAACACGAAAGCTTATTCCAAATGAAAAGAGAAACCTCTAACATATAGGTACGGACGGGGCTTGAGTGCTTAAAAGTAAAAAATAGAGATTATAAATGACAAGTATTTGTTGAAAATGACAAGTGTAATAGCACTTCTCTCTTTAAAATGACACATGTCTTATCTTAAATGCCACATGTCAATTTTCTAAAGAAAGAAGCTTCTAAACCTTCTACTCCAAAAATCTCTCAATCTGTCACGAATTTGAAATAGCTGTTGGAGATAAATTTATTCCTTACGACATTCTAAAGCCTTTGGCACAAATAAAATTTCCATTTGAACAACTTCCAAAAATAATAACCTTCTAAATTTTACAAGTCACCAAATTTAGATTTCGAAGAGCCTTATTATATAGGTTCATGAATCCATAGTTTGTTTTTTTCATCATAAGCATCTAGTTTTACTTTCTGAAACCACTCATTATATGCGCTTCTTGTCAATATGACTATCTGAGTATAAAAGTCTTAGCCATTCTGAGCTTTCTGGTCAATCTAACCGCCCTACTTCTGAAACCACTCATTATATGCGCTTCTTGTCAATATGACTATCTGAGTATAAAAGTCTTAGCCATTCTGAGCTTTCTGGTCAATCTAACCGCCCTACTAAGCTTCTAATTTCTCTTGGGCATCTCATCAATGACGACCCAAATATAATTATAGAACGCTCATGCCATTGGCCACCCTTAAGTAGAAAAATAAACATATAATTATATTTTAAAAGAGTCACATAATATAAATTGCATTTCAAAGTACATGAGTATCAAATTATTTTGAATCATTGAGTCAATATGACTTCGTAGCAATTTATATACAAAAGTTTGGTTTCATCCTCCCTCTTAAAATTTGAGTTGTTCTCAAGACATTACTGAAAGTATTTTCAAGCCTACAGCTTCTATTGCGCGTATTTCTAGATGGACTTTAAAATACTCTTTTGGCATCCATTTAGAATCTAAATAAGAGTAATCTTTAAATTTTAAAATTTTATCTTTTAAAAATATTTCTTTTTTGTTTTTCAATCATATGAAAGAAGAATATTTGCTTTAGTTGAAGTATCTTCTTTTGTCCATCTACTTCATGTGGATCCTCTATTACATATTCCAATGTTGAAGGCCCTTCATAAGGCTTCAAATAATGGATATCCTCCAATGCTTTGAAAGTTGTAACCTATAACAAACATCATTCATCTTTTAAGTGACTTGAAATGATCCATAATTTCTTGCTGTGAGCTTACTGTCTAGAAATAAAGTCTTATTAGAGCTTCTTAGATAAGCTTTGTCAAATTTCAATCACCCCCAATCTCCTTCTTGTAAAATCAAGTGTCTTTTATGCTTATCAATTACTTTCTCTTGTTTTTCTTTAGATCTTTGGATAGCTCATCTAATTTGAGCAAAAGTTGTATCCATATCTTCCATGAACTCATCAACATGAAATATCTCGTCTTTTATTTTGAGAATAGATAGAAAGAGTAGTTTTCCATATATAATCTCAAATGGTGCTTTATTTGTAGAAGCATGAACTGTATTGTTATAGACATATACTATCAAAGATAAATGTTTTTTCCATTGTTGGTTGGCTTCATAGCAATAGTACTTGAAGTTATCCAATATTGTGAAAGTGGCTATCTCACTTTGACTATCTATTTGAGGATGATTTTATTTTTTAAGTAAGCTTTGCATTCAAATTTTTACAAGAGCTCGCCAAAAGAGATTAGTGGTTACCCACAATGGATAGTGGTAACCCATGATACTTAAAGATTTGCTAAATAAACATTCTAGCGATATATTGAGACTTAATAGTCTTCTTGACTGAAATGAAAAGAGTCTATTTGCCTGTTAATAATAGTCTATATCTTATCATTGCCATTTGCTGATTTTGACAAGTCAAAAATAAAATCCATAGCAATGCTTTCCCAAGGTTGTTTCAAAATTAGTAATGATTGCAAAAGCCTTACAAGCTTTTAGCGTTCAAACTTAATCTTTTGGCACACAAGATATTTTTTGACAAATTGTTCAATGTCTCGTCGAAGGCTTGGCCAAAAATAATAATATTTCAAGCGTCTTGGTTATAGCCAAAATACCATCATAAGCCATGTAAGGAGCCGCTTGACATTCTTCCATTACTTTAGGCTTAAAATCTTTAGTGACGCATAACATATTCTCTATCAAAAAAATCCCATCTTTAATAACATAAGAGTTTACCCATTTAACAAGTTATAAACTCTCCCAAATGATTCTAAAATCTTTATCAAAAGAATAATGTCCCTCAAACTAGTGAAATCTATATGATAAATCATGGATACTACATGAATCTAAGGTCTTTTTGACAAGGCATCACTACATTGTTTTGTCTCTCGGGAATATGCAATATTTGAAAGTTAAATTGAGGTAAATACTTGGCCCATCAAATATGCTTCTCAAAAAGCTTTGATTGGTTGAGAAAATGTCTCAAACTGTCATGGTTTGTGGCTTCAGAGAGAGAGGATGGTCCCTCCAATGTCCCATGAGCCTCCACTTTTTGACTTATGCCTGAGTTACACCCAAATGTAGACTCCCCCACTCCCAACAATGGAGACATCAATCAAAGATAAGTCTACATTCAAGGTAGTGCCGATACACCACTTCTTCCTCCTCCTTTGGTGAATCCCCTCTCATCTTGGCGAGAATCTCATCTAGATGCTTTGAGGGATTTGCTTATATGGAGCAACTTGTCCCCCATCTTGGAAAGATATTGGAGAAGTTGAGTCGCACTACTTGTGTAGCACTTCTCGCAATGCTTGCAAATCCAATGGTGGGAGTTGAGCTTTGTTGTGTCCCTTCCCATATGCATGGCATGCAAATTAAAGGCCTTGTGTTTCTCATGCGTCATAATGCTGATGGAGGAACAAGGCTTTAAGCTTGGAAGTAGGAAGTTCGAGCGAGGGATAGAAGAGTGTGACATAGGCTTGAGAAAGGGAGTGTGAGAGGCTTGAAAATTAGAGGGAGGGAAGATGAAATAGGCTTGATATATTGATACTTCAAGATGGAGGAGGTGGAGGCAAGAGGAGAGAGTGAAAGCAACTTGACAACCAAGATTGAAGTGGTGCTTAGAGATGGAGATCAGAATGCTTGCTCATTTAGTGTGGAAGAATAGAGGAAAGTAGCATCTTTTATAGACTAGAGAAGAGTGTGGACAAAGAGAGAAGTGTGTGAAAGAAGAGAGACCTAAAAGCATAGATTCCGAGGGCTAAAAAAGGACTAAGTCAAAACAATCAAAAAGTGAGCTGGCTGGAGTTTGAAATCCAAGGGGACTGCTCCAGGAATGTGGTAACCAAGGGCTATACACATTTCAAAGTGTCATGCAAGCGCCAATAGCTAGGAAACATCCATTCTAGGAGATAACCTATAAGCGTAAAAACATACCCAAATGCAGCAACTAAAAATTACATGTTTCATTGTACAAATACGTATCGATACATATAGCACCATATGGCACGGATTGTGTGATACAATCAAGTCAGTACTATCTAGGAAAGAAACTATGATAGCCATTCTCTAATGTAAAAAAAGAAAAAGCTATTCAAAGGCTTCACTTAAGAGCGTCATTTTGGAATGATCCATGAGTGTTGGTTATAGCAATCAACCCCTTGCATAGGGTATTGTGTATGATAAATTTGAAGAATACTATCTTGGAGCTTCTTTTTCACTTTTTGAGAAAAGCCATCAAGGAGATCAAGGCATACAAAGTTCTTGATCTCAAGGATCCAAGATGACTAGATTCATTTTCATACTAGTTCAATCAATTCAATTTTTAAATCCAAAATTAAATGTTTTTAAGTCCTATTGTTGATACAAAAATCTTGTGGAAAAAATATGAAAGTGAAAGGAGACCAATGCATCCATGAACTTACTTCCCTCTTGCATCCTACCTACAAGAGCCCATCTCTTTTCACAAATCAAAAGTTAGCTACAAACAAAGATGTCTTTCTATCCAAGACATTAAATGAGAATCAACATGATGCATTCTTATAAGAACTTATCAATTATGGTGACCAAAGATAAACTTCCTTTGCCAAAGTCATTTGCTAGAAGAGATCTATCATAAATGCCTCTATATATAGTATGAACCTGATCATACTATATGATCTGAATCATACGTTACCATGTGCATCCATAAGGATTCATATGATGAAACATGCTACTTTTAACGGTACCATCTATGTGTGTTCCCACGTCTACACGTCTCCCAACTCCATGTTTTCCAACCATTGGCGCCAAGGTTACAGACTATGCACATATGGTTCATTTCATACCATATCATACTGCACGTTCATTTCCTACAATACCGTATAATTTTTGTATCTTCAAAGTGTACAAAGAAAAAAAAAATCGACTATTTAAAATGTCTTTTAGCACTTTTTTGAAATTTTGTCGTCTTTTTTGGGCTGTTATACATTCAAACTTTTCTTCTTTCACACTCCTCCCTCTTTCATACTCCTTTCTTCTCTTTTCTCCCTCATATCAATGCTTATAAAAGAACAACCCCCTCCACTTATCTCACCACATAAATCAATCTCCATCTTCGTCAATCTTCCTCTCTTAAGCTCAACTTTGAAGCCACTATGTTCTTCAATCACCCTACTCTTTCTCACACTCTCCATCTCTCTTTCACCTTTTCCCTCACCTTCTCTTCCTCCTATCCCTATCCCTATCCCTATCCCTCTCCCTCACCCTCTCCCTATCCCTCTTCCTCTTTCTTTTTCTATCACTAAATCACCTTCTCTTACTCTCTTCTCCCTATCCCTCTATGCCTTTCTCTCTCCCCCTCTCCCTCTCTCTCATTTTCAAGTTTCATTCACACATATTACATCCTCTCTCTTCATTTCCCAAATCTAAAACCAATCTTTCTCCTCTAAGAGAGTGGTAAGTAACCTAATTTAACACTAATTACAGCAACATAAGATTCACATAAACTAAAAATACAAATATCACCACTTAATCTTAGACAATGGATAGCTTGTTGGCCCCAAAATTGGCACCCCTTGCGGAATTTCTTTAACTTTTATTGCAAATGCATGGAGTACAATTGAGATTCTTTAATCTCCTCTGCTAATCCAAGTGCCTCTTACTATCAAAATTAACCGGCAAATCTCCAAACCGATTTGCCCCTTGGTTCGCTCTCAGATTCATCTTTACCTTACTCCTTGAGAGACAAATTCAGCCCCAAATCTGATATTAGCTCACCAGCCTCTCGAACCTTCCTAAACTTTCTCAATTTCAATTACTAGAATTCAAGTCCTAGACCCTCAATTTTAAGCACACATCCCAAGGTGGTTGTCAAACCTTAATTTCTACTACAAATTATTGTTTACAATAGAGATTTTCCAAATCTCCATCTTTGGTGACTCAAATGGTTGGCTTTTGCTAAGATAACTTGAGAGATGACTGGGGAATGAGAGAGAATACAATAAAGAGAGAAATTTCAAAGTTTCATTGCAAAAAATGCTAAAAATTTGCTACAGCCTTACTCACACAGCCAGAAAGCTGCTATCTCCTACTTAGGACCACCTGAAAACTATTGTCCTCTCCTATATGCTATCACTTGCACCAGAAGGACCTCAAACTATTGTTGCTTGCTCCTGCAGGACTCTGAATTACTGTCATCTTCTGTAGGACTGATCCATGGTGGCTACCAATCACATCAACATCTCCTTGCTCTCTAACATGTTACTTTCTCCTCTCTCACAATGGCTGGAATAGACTTCAACCAGCCCAAACGAAAAAAATCCCACTTTATGGGCAAGTTTGGCCAAGTGGCAATCTACTAATCCCATTTTTCAGTATTATCCATCTTATTAAATTAATTTTTAAAATAAAATTTTTAAAAATCAATTTAATAATTATTCTAGTGCTCCAAAATTTAATTTCACCAACCAATAATGAAATTGGCAAGACCAATTTTTCTTCCAAGCATCCCTAAGCAATTATTAGCCCTTACACAAGCATTAATTAATTAAGGCCTAGTCTCTAATCTCACCACTGCAATAAATTGGTCTAAGCCAAAATCTGACCTCGGACACCACAACACCTAGTACTTGTCAAACTTAACTTTTTACAACTTTTGTCTTTAGCACCAACTAATTTTTTTAGATCTCAAGTCTCGCACTATGAAATAATTAACTTGCACTTCACATGTGCAAGTTACAGTAGCACATTCCCTAAACTTTAATTTAAATGCTAAACAAAGCAATAAAATCTCACATCCTCGTGACATAAATCTCTCTTCCTCTCCCTCTCCCTCTCCTCTTTTCTCTTCATTCTTCTTCACAATGCCTAGGCCTCTTCATGATCTATTTTTAAGTTGCACATTTTAGATCTGTGTAGGCTGATTTTATATGAATTTTTTCAATGAGCATACGAAATAAAGTATTTTATTATTAAAATGTTTGTATATGTCAAAAAGCAAGAGCCATGAAAGAATATGGTAAAAGCCATTGCCAATGTGGATCCATGTAAAGGATGGACCAGTGTCACCTATAATAACATAAGGACGAAGGCGATTAATGGGCACAAGAGAAATGATAGAGCCCTTGATCCCGTTCAAGCTACATGGACAAAATATGGTTGCTCTATTCTCACCGACAGATGGAATGATAGTAAGAAATGAGGCATCATCAACATACTCGTTTCATGTTCACTTGGCACATACTTTATAATGGCATAAGGACGAAGACGATTGATGGGCAGAAGAGAAAAGATAGAGCCCTCGATCTCATTCAAGCTACATGGACAAAATATGGTTGCTCCATTCTCATCGACAAATGGAATGATAGTAAGAAATGAGGCATCATCAACATACACGTTTCATGTCCACTTGGCACATACTTTTCACAGGCTATAGATACCAACAAGAGGAAAAGGAATGCAATGGACACGTTCATCTACAATCACATTCGGCAAGCTATCATTTGTTGAGAAACCCTTCACCCACAGTTTGCGTTTTTGCATTTCTGCGTTTTGCGTTTAGAATTTGCGTTTAGGGTGTGGCGTCAACCTAGACTGACTATGCCTATTTATAGGCCACTCTTTTATTCATTCCTCACAATTGATTCATTCAGTCTGTCACCTCTTCTCCCCAGCCTCTCCACTACCCTCACACCCCTTCAAGAGGGCATTGTGGTTCGTGATTCATGGCTATCTTCATCATCTTCCTTGTACTACGGCACCCTTGTTCCCTTGTATCACATTCACTCCATGATTCAGAACTTCATCATTCCATTCATCAGAGTTTCTTCTCTCTTCTCTTCCCTTCTCCATGTTTGTCAAGTTCACTCCGTGTTTCTTCCCGCCAACCCTACTGTCTCACTGATACGTCATCTTTTGACATCGTTGAGGTATACATTGTCTTTTTTATTTTGAGTTTTATATTATAATTTAATGATCATGATTCATGGATCCCACCTCTCTTTCCCCAGCCTCTCATTCTCTTGGTACTTGAATCTTTCAAGGCTCAACTCTCAACTCACACACACTCTCTCTCTCTCTCTCTCTCTCTCTCTCTCTCTCTCTCTCTCTCTCTCTCTCAGCATTGTAATTTGTGGTTATCAATGGCTCCCTCAAATGTGATGCAAGTTGTTACTGACAATGCATCCAATTGTTGGCACATGGGTCTTTTGATTAAGATTGAGTTTTCTATGATATTGTTTGCACGTCCTTTAAAAGTTACATGCTAAATTACTCATAGAATACATTACATACATATGAAATATTCAACTTAAAAGTTAAAAGTTCAAATATTGTGAACTAGAGTGTAAACAATAGTTGCAAGGCTATAAAAAAGTTGATTGTTGAATTCCATGGCCCAAGAATCATGTTCTATCTCAAAAAGTTTTGAAAAGACTTAATAACTCAAAAACATTTGTTATTATAGAACAATTCATGTAGAATCCTCATCCTCAAGCTTAGATATATTAGTAAGTTTTTTCAAATTTATCGACATTGAGACCAATTATACCTACATCGACATTTGTACACATTAGAGCCCTTTTAGTTGTAAATTCTTCATCAATGCCATCAATTTTTTGGTAAATTGTTACAACTCTATAGAAACAGAATTTGTATCCTTTTTCATTAATTTATCTATATAATGATTTATTAAATTTATTTCCTTTGCACTAATTAGATATAAAGTAAAGTGCATTGGAGCTGGCCACTGATGAGTGGTCACAGGTTATGGTGGACGCACGTGGTGGGTTAGAGAAAAGATAGTTCACACTTCCACCTATATGGCCGATTGGGAGCCTGTGATCAGAACTCACACATATCAGGGTTAGACTCGCACACAGAAAAGATTGATGCCTTGAAGTGCGGGCTAGATCCACCAGAACAATCAGTTACAATCAACAAGATGGCATGATCATGAAATGCTTGTATAATGTGCATATGTGGGCTGAAAGCTTGAAATGCACATTTCTTTGCATAGGAAAGTCACATGAAGATTCTAATACCGTTTTTGCAATGTACACGGAAAAAGCTTTCATATGACACCCATATTGGGGGGGTCCCTAAATTTTAGGAGTCTCGGATTAGTCTAAAAATGCTAGTCCTAAAAAATAGGGATGTCATTCTAAAAATAGTAAGTTTTGTACTCTGACTGTGCTTACTAATTTGGTTGTTTCTATTCTTGACAGTATTCGGCCCAAAAAGGAAGGCCATAGAAAAGAGACAAGTGTCAAGACACTTGTCACACAAGTTTCCAAGTGTCCCACCACTTGTCACATCTCATGACATGTGGCTGGACACTTGTCTTGTGCTACTCCACTTTCCCCTTTTGTACTAGCTCTTCCCTCTCCTATAAATAAGAGCTCGTTTTTATTCATTCAGCATCATTTTTCTTTGCTGTAAACTCATGTACAGCACCCACCACAGATAGCCAGAAACTGGCCCCATCCATCCCCATCATCATCCCCCACTTCTCCATTATCAAATTCCTCCATATTCCCTCTTCTATCACTGCTGTTTTACAAGACAGCAAGCCCGTAAATTCATTACAGCACCTCCTTCTCAAGCTCTTTCTTCCATTTTAGTAACAAGAAGCAAGCCCTATCCATGTACTACTGTTCAACGATGGAGAAAGGCTAATTTCCCCTCTTTCTTCTCTCATACTGTAAAGAAATCAGTTCTTATCATTGCATAATAGATAATGCATGTGTGTTTATACATCTTTGCATGATCTTGTGAGAGTGAGAATTACTTCTCCTCACTCTCAGGTTGATTGTAACTGAGCTCTTCCCTAAGGGACTTGGGTTGAGCAGAAATACATTCCTTCGGGGGGGGGTTGCCCATCTTCAACCCCCAATCTTGTCTCCATTACTTTTACATTTTCATGGCTGTACTTTTGTGAGTAATTTTCATTTTCAGCTTTGAGTGTTTATTCTCTTTTATATTAAATCTCGAAAACAAGAATATATCATAATTGTTAAGCATACTACGTTGTTCACGGCATTTACATAAATTGTGAGTTTTTAGTCTTTTCTTTGCTTCCTTGCATCTGCATTTGTACTTTAGACAACGGCTGGTTACAAAAAACTAGAAATTTCAGCAAGTAATGGGAGGGAAAAATGATTTACTCAACATGTTTAGCGACTCAAACAAACTCGATGGCACTAATTATCCCATGTGGGCATACATGATGAAGCATGTACTTATTGCCAAGCACCTTTGGGGTTATGTATGTGGTTCTGAAGCTAGGCTTGCAATCTTGGTTACACAAAATGCTACAGATTCTTCTAGCTCCTCCACCATTACCACTGGATCTTCCACTCCAGCTCCTCTTACACCTCCCACAACACATCAATAGAGATGGGATGGGCATGATGCCCCTAGCTCCTCCACCATTACCACTAGATCTTCCGCTCCAACTCCTCTTACACCTCCCACATCAGATCAACTGAGATGGGATGGACATCATGCTCAAGCTCATGCTTCAATTGCACTTTTGTGCAAGAATTTGATTGTACACAATGGCCAAGGATGCTTGGGATAAGCTCGCTTCGTTGTATTAGGTGTGCAATGAGTCTCGAGTTGTCTTTTTGCATAAGCAGCTTGAGATAGAGCACATGACAAAAGGGTGATTCTGTGGATGCATACATTACACGCGTCTAGATTATCACAGAGCAGCTTGCTAATATTGATGAAATAATTTCCGATTCCTCTCTTGTATGTATGGTCTTGGTTGTACTTGATACTATCATCACTATTGCTGCAAGAAGAGCAATCAAGGTTGAATCGCTCTAACAAAAGTATGAATAATCAAGCATTTGCAGCCAGTCATCCAAAAAAAGGAAAGTCATGGCAGTACTCAAACTCAAAGGGTAAAGGTAAAGTTGCTTCTTCTACAAACTCTTCAAGCATAAAGGATGATGGTGCTAAGAAAAAGAGATGCAATTATTGCAGAAAAAGGGGCATGTTATTGAAGAATGCAAAAAGAAGATGGCAAGTAACAAGAAGAAAAAATCAAGAATGGTTGTTGCTGAAAATTCAGCAAATGCGAAAGATGTAAGTGTAAATTTGGCAAGTTTGGACATTGGTTAATCTTATGCCTTTGTTGTGTTTTGTTTGTATGATTCTTCATTACATGAGCATGATCTTTCAGTTGTTGCATTTCAGCATATGGTATTTGTTGTGCATTGTTTGTATGATCCTTTTTCACATGAGCATGGTCTTTCACTTGGTGAAAATTTTAGCACATGATATTTTGTCAATGGCACTTCCAAGCACCTGACATCCTTTCATGACTTGTTTGTATCATATGCAAATGTATAAAATGGGGGATCTATTGTATGTGCAAACAATGCTTTGCATGCAATTCAATACATTGGTCAGATTTCCATTATTGCAGTGGATGGGAAGACTATCATGCTTGAGAAAGCCTTGCATGTATCAGGCATAAAGAAAATTTTACTTTTAATTTCAAACATTGCATGTGTTGGTTTTGTGGTTAAATTCCACATGGATCAATGTAGTGTCTATGACTGCACTGATGGGGATTCACTTGTTGTCATTGGTACATTGTACAATGGACTATATCAATTTGATTTATATAAGAGTATCAGAGGATGCATTACAGGTTGATGCCACCATTGTGGATGACACTAAGTTATGGTATCCTTGGTTTAGTCATCTTAATTATCGCATTTTGCTTCACATAAGAAGCAAAAATTTGATCGATCTCCCTCCGTTGAAAGAACCTACTCACAATGTATGTAAAAGTTGTGTGTACTTGGCAAAATGCATCGTACTTTGTTTCCTAAAGGTGTATCTTGCATGTTGATCAAAATTACAGCTTGTGCATAGTGATATTTTTGGGCCCATGCACTTCAAATTCATTGAAGGATACTTGTACTTTGTTACCTTTATTGATGACATGACTCTTGATTGTGGGACATATGCTTTGAGGCTAAAAATGGCAATGGATGCAAGTTGATTATACTACATATCAATTGGGACGGAATATATGTTATGGAAGTTTATCTCCTTTTGGGTTGAAAGGGGCATTATCCATTAGTAGCTACTACATGCAATGAGAAACTTGTTTATTTACATGATACTTTACAAAATGAACAATGGATAGTAGCTATGGAATCAAAGATAAACTCTATTGATAAAAATGACACATGGGAGTTATGTGGCTTGTTGGCAAGCATGCTATAAACACTAAATGGGTTTAGTATTTACAAAGTAAAACATAGATCTGGTGGTAGCATTGATTACTAGAAGGCACGCCTTGTTGCCAAAGGATATGCCCAACAACAAGGGATCAACTATGATGAGACGTTTGCACTCACTTCATGTATGACCACCATTCTTAGCATCATTGCTTTGGCTGCTCATTATGATTGGCATGTGCTTCAGTTGAATGTGAAGATTGCTTTTCTGAATGGTGATCTACATGAGGAGGTTTATGTCACTTATAGTAACATGGAATGGGGGATGGGAACGGAGATGGGGACAAGGTCAAGGATGGGGAACGGCTAAAAGCAAGGAACAAGCATAAGGGAGAAGATGGCATACATAAATAGCATTTGAAAATATATGCATGTGATGTGGTAGGTGGATGTGTGCACATAGTAACAAGGGATGCCCATTTTTTAGCTTCCCGTCCCAATCCCATCCCATCCCCGTTTAGAGCCCCCTCTCATGGTAATAGGGGATGGCAATTCATTTTTCCTATCCCTGTCTCTATTTCTATCCCTATCTCCAAAATCGGTCCCATGTTACTATGTGTATGGGTGAATGTATACTACCAAAGAATATATGCATGTGCATGTATTCATTCATGTATTTTCCATTGTAAAAAAATGCATATGTAATGTGGGCTGATTTGATTTGACTTCGTACAAAATATGCTGATTTTATATGTGTGTGTGTTACAAAAGGGGAAGTCCCTATACAAAGTCCCACAAAAAAACCCACCAAAAAACCACCCCCCAAAAGACACCTCATATGGGGATGGCCTCTTGGTTTTCATTCTTTATGTGGATGACATATTGTTGATTGGACCTCATGAGACACGTATTTCAGCCTTAAAAGATGAATTGCAGCATGCATTTGATGTGATAACTCTAAATCTTGGCCACTTGCACTACTATCTTGGCATACAATTTACTGTAGTTGAGGGGGCATTACTTTGCAGTAGTCTAAGTACATTGGGTAGCTTCTTGAGCAATTTCAGATGCAAGACTACAAGCCTATCTCTACTCCCATTGAGACAAACCACATGTTTACAAATCTTATTTATTATTTATAAAAATCATTTTTAATAAGCTGAAAATCTTAAAGCACGTAAGTGGGAGTGATAATAAATGTCTTTGTAACCATTATGTGCTTAGCTTATTTTGGACCTTGGTGGATATGAGAGAATATGCATGGCTATTTTTCTCATATAATCCAGACGCATAATTTAATGGTAGGAAAGAAAATTGAATGGTTAAACTTCATCTTTGCATAGTAATCTAGCTCAAATTTTAAAATTTAACTCACATCATGTGCAAGAATTGGAAGGGTGATCTTAGGAACATTAGGTAATTGATATCCAAAGAACTCCCATTCAACAATGGTTTGACCAATGTAAACCTCATAGTTGTCAGGAATGAAAGGTATGATATGGTATGCATAGTATGATAAAATATGGTACAAAATGGTACCTTAAGATTTTATAAGGTACGGTATTATATTAGTATGAAAAAAAAAACTTGATTTTTAAAAAAAACTATAAATGATAGAACACATATTTAAACTAAAATAAGCAACGTCATTACAAAATAAGATGAATACATAAGGTTAAAAGCCAAACTGGCATATGTTAGGCCTTGCAATTACATGTGCAACACGCAGTACAACAACATATAGCATACATGAATCATAGATCATCGGTAGGACTCTGGAGTGGATACAACAAATACAAAAAAGAGAGAGGCTTATATTGAGGCATCACCATCATCATCATCACCGTTTGAGTGCTCATAAAGAGAGTTTGAAAATAAATCTTTAGTATTGGATGGTGAGACATTCTCATAGTCATCCTCACTGATGAAGGTGACCGTCATCATTAAATGATGGCTCCTTAGGCAAAGGTTGTGTAGGTAAGGGGTAGATATGATCAGAGGCACGAGATGAGGGCTACTAGAGCCTTGTCTCACATACGTGTGTAAGCCACTCGAACCACCCCTCATCGATGTCCGAGGGTATAAGAAATGACCATGCCCTTGCTGCCTGTTTCTTGAACTCCTTGCCCAAGAGCATGCTAACTACAAGTGTCACGACTCAGGAGTGTTTGCTATTATAAGCTCTCTATAGAGCTCTGTAAAGATAATTTTCTCCTCATCAACCTCCTAATGTATACTCAAAAGAGTGTTGCCTATCAACTTGAATATATCAACATTCATCTACACAATGCTATGAGACTAACAACCAATTAAAACTTGACTTATCATTTTAAATTTATGAATCGCGATTTATGGTTAAGTTTTTACCTACTTCGGACTACCCATGCATAAGTTAGTGCAGCAATAGACTACCTGCTCGAATTGTCATATGCTAAGTAGATTGGAATCTTCATGTCAATGAGAGAAGAGGTACTCCAATTTCTCTCACATGCATTTGAAGAGCAATCCTGAGCGAGGGTTCTTGTAGTCAAGTGTTGAAGAGTCTCCAATGCTTATCCAAAATTTTGCCACTCTTCTTTAAAAAGTGAAAGAAGCAAATGCGACACGCTCTGTGACATTAATGTGACATTAAAAGTGATATTTAATGTCACATTAATGTCACACGCTCTCTTTGATTTGTGTAGCATCCTAGCTCCTCTAGCACTAGCATTATGGTAATCCATAGAGACCACACGCGTCAAATATGCAAGCTGGTCCGAGCTGAGCTTTGTCATGCATAAAGACTAGCGACTTGTAGATCGGATGTACTAATGTTGTAAAACCATGGATAGGCTTATACATACGCCCCATTTCTCAACTATTTGTAGAACGTATGCACACTGTGTCTTTGTGATCACAATACGGCCCTATGTCTTTGGCAATGCCACTCTAAAGAAGTGAATGAGAAGGCCCAGAGTGGACCCCTTGAAATCACTCATACACAATATTCTATGAAAGAGAGTCACAACAATAACAATGATAAGGACTTTCTACCAAAATTGCTCATTGAGGCACAAGCACTGTATGGCTTTGACCTCCTTTGTCCCATGCTCATTTCACTCCTTCCATAGTGGACACACCATTATTTAGCAAAGGGTGGACTGCATATCATAAAGGTGCTCCAACAATAACCACATGTAAGCAAATCCAGTTAACGAACCGTACAAATCATACATGAGTAACCCCTCTTGGATAGGCCCTTAGGCAATCCATCGTGATATCCTCGACCCAATTCCTTGGTGTCTTTGGGATGAGAACTTTTGCTCATCTGCTCCTAATAAGTATAAGCAATGTACTTGGAACTCCTTGTAATGATCCAACCATCCATAATACAAGATTAGTTAAATGAACAAGCCATCCCCAATGCTTAAAAATGGGTATCCGTATTATAATCCACTCTCTAGAAAACTTGCTCATGAGAGAAGCAATCAATCCATTAATACGAAGCTCGGGCTCCTTTTCTTCATGCAAACAATAAGACTCAACCCTTTGGTCTTGAAGGACACTAAATCCTTGTGGTTGTTCCACATAAATGTTTTCTAGAAGGCCCGTTGTTTTTAGGACTTTGAACAGCAAGGAACACTATTGAGAAAGGTTGACATCCAAAAACTCGACCACTTAAGATGGGCAGCCACCAAATGGCTATCTAGCTAATAGACATCCAAAAATCCCTTGATAACAAGCCTAGCTTTCAAGCATATTCAAGCTTTGCTTAGTGCTTGTCCAAGGCCCCATCTTTGTAGGTTTCAGAGATCCATATAGCACCACATTGACAGCTGCAAAAGATTGCTGATGTGCATGACATGGGCAAGAAAAATGAGTAGACAAAAGGATCCAAGCAATTAGGTCCTCAAGGTTACACTATTTCCAAATGCATTAACGAATTGTTGCTAGTCACATTGGAAGCAATAGGAATCTAGGTGGCAATAATAGCTAATCAAAGTACTACAGTGTTCCCATTCAACAATCGGATCCAAATGCAGTGTAACAATGATTTTTCTAATCCATCCAAGCGATGATATCCAAGAACCTCCCAGTTACCATTTTGCTACTCCCATACATCTTCAAGTAACAAGGGAACTTTAAGTTATCACTCAGATATAACATCGATGACTAAAAACAAACAGAGAATTTGCAGCTATTTCGGCCTCACGCAACACAACTAATCAATACATTTCCATCTGCCAAGAAAAGTTTCATGAAACTTTTGTAGCAAAGTGTACCAGAATACTGAATCAGTGCTTGAAACCCTGCATTCTTTTCAAACATTGCTATTTTTTGTACTGTTCCAAATGCCGAGAACACCTGTAAGACATTCTCTTTATAAGTCTTTCAGAAACCCAAACATTAAAAAGTGAATTTTAAACTACTGCTGAGAACGCCATGCCACTCACTGTGTGCAAAATTTCTATAGTCACTGCATATTGCATATTCTCAATGGATGCCAGTAAAACGTTACTTTCTGGTTCCTTCTTCTTTCCATCTGGTCCAACCTGTGTAACCAACAAAACTTAAACCTGAATCTAGGGATGCACCATGAAAAAGAAACATAATCCTTACTTATAGTAAACATGTAGCATGCCAAAAGTAGCACCTGTCCAGTACCATCAATAGCTGAAGGAGCAATAGGTAGGTAAGGATTCGTGTAATCCCTGAGTTACAAAAAGGAACACAGAAACGCATTGTTTGTTTAAAATGCTGACCAGTATCAAGGGTTGATTTGGGAACAAATATTCTCCAAAGAAAAAAAAAACTCCAAAGGAGACGGCATATATATAGCAGTTTTATTTTTTTGGCCAAAAACTGCTGAACTTACCCCTCCATCCAGTAACTTTATGTCATACAAAATTTTAGATATATGTCTTGAAGTAGAATCTAAAAAAAGTCGAGTCATCCGCATATAATCATATCCAAAGTCAACAAACCTGCTTCGGTGGCTTTGAAACTTCACATTCAAATCAACATGTGCCGAGAAGGATATGCGTAAATGACATGAGACAATATGCTCTGGAAGAAGGTACCTGGACACAAACAGCAAGCTATGGATATTGCACAGACAGGAAAACATCAAATTCAATGAAGGACTACTCTATGAAAAAGTTCTACCGAGGAATGCTCCTCCCGTCAAGAGCTGACTTTGCTGCTACAGCTGTATCAAAATCTACAAACTGAACCAACGCCTGTATGAAAGCAACCAGCTATATGAATTGTAAGGAATGGTTTCAACTAAATATGCATTGTTTGAACTTGAACTTTTTGCCACCTGAAACCCAGCACTTTTTTCAAATGTTGCAATTTTCTGGACAAAGCCGAATGCAGAGAAGACCTGTCACAAACAGCAACAAAATTCAACTCTTTCCTGCCCACTCTCTGTCCTGTTGCAGAAACTATAGAAGTGCACTGAAATGAACAAGCTACTAGGCTAGTTAAACAAATTATATATAATGAATATCAAAACTACAAAAGATTTCTAGGAGATTAGTTATAATAGATATGTAACATACAGTACATTTCTAACTAGAATTCGGAAGAACAAGGGAGCCACAACCTAAACCCCATGCATGCTGAATGACAAGACCTTAAATGGACGAGAAGCTTGAACTTCTGTTTCCAGCAACTACAGAATTACGCGTGCTAAGGACACCCATTTGCTTGAACAGCTAAATCGAAGCAACAAGCCACATTATACCAACAAGCAGGCAAGGAGTGTGTGTGGTCATCCTACTAAACTTCCAAGAAATAAGTGACACACTCAACTATTGAGTTGTAGGGTGAGGAGTAAGGAAAGGGTTAGAAGGCAAGGTGAAGCAAAGGGGAACGAAACAAACACACATGCGCTTCCTCCCATGCAGTAGCCTGCCATCGTGGATGTGTCCCAAAACATGGACCTGTTGATCCATTCAGCGTCATGTCAAACAGAAGCCAGGTATCAAGTAAACCTGTTAAACGCAGCTGAAATACAGAAAGCAACCCACAACAAAATACCCTAGGACTTTTTGGCAATACTTTGAATTGTTCCAATAAAACCACTGCAAAACAACTTGATGGGGATAATTATACTATTACATTAGTGATTCAATTACAAACTTTTCAAAAGGTGTATGAGATAACAACATTGAGGCATGCCATAAGCAAGACTTACCAAATGTAGCACATCAATTGAAACATCGCCAGCTTCTACACCCTCGATGGTCACCAATAAGACATTACTAGCTGTGTCTCCTGCAGTTTTGTTGTTGACAATTTCCTGTCTATTTGAGTACTGTAAGTACACAGTTTTTCCCCTCACCTGAGCTGGCTCAGAAGAGGAGGCATAATATGAAACCATCGAAATTGCCTGGTTCAAATCAGCCTGCAACCAACCAAGTACAATTCAAAGTGTGACACCCTGAACATGAATAGGCAAAATGCATTCATTCTGCATTTGAAAAGAGTGACCTCTGAAAACAGGAATTAAATTAGATGTTCCAATGCAGATGTTCCCTTCAGAAAAAAAAATCAGTAACAGTAATAAATGAAGGCAAATTAGGGAATGAATCGTGATGAGATGCCGTGGCTACAGTTAAAAAGATACAAAACTGAAGTACACAAGAAGGTAATGGCAAGAAAGAAAGAGAGATGCACACCAGCCGAATTAACAGAAACAACACACTTAAGTAAATGAGCAACCGTGGGACCACTGGGATTATTCAACACTAACGATCCCAAGTGCCCTGTTATGCAGAAAAGGGGATCATGCATAGAGAAGGCATAACCAAACCTAGCCTGCATCTTCCTGATTTCTGATAAAGGCATTGCCCAGGGCAATTTGCTTAACACAGGGACGGCCATTCTGAGCAAGAATCACGAGATCAGGTCTGTAATGTGTTAATCTAAAAGCAGGAGCTTACAAATTCGACAAACGCTTGGTTGCGGTTGGCACCGACGTTGCATTTCGTATTGACGATCCTGCCGAAGGGCTTGCAGAGCTCCACAAGCTCCTCTTCGCTGCATTCCCAAGGCAAATTCCGGAGGTGCAGGACCTTGGACGGCGGCTGTGTCAAGCGGAACTGAGGCTGTCCGGCGGCAGAGCTCATTATCGTTGTTAGTGATAGCGCCCTCCCCCCCCCCCCCTACACACACACACACACACACACACACACACTCTCTCTCTCTCTCTCTCTCTCTCTCTCTGTGTGCGCGCTCTTGTATCGTACTCTCCTCTCGTCCTTCCCTTTTCCACTGTGCTTCCCTTATGTTTTCCTTGCCTCGAACCTTGCTTCCGCGTTTGTGAAGGAATTCGGGAAACGGCACGCACGATCGACTATTCGGGAGGCTTAGGTATAGTTGCCCCGCTTACGGAAAACTAGGTGAAATCACTTTAAAGATCACAAGGCCTCTCCAAAGATACGTTTGAAAATGTGTGTGTGTGTTGTTTGCGGGGGGGGGGGGGGGGGGGGGGGGGGGCGGGGTGGCGGGTTTTAGCTATAACATGGCATTGGAGTTAGAAACACTTATATAGGGAGTAGTAGTGACCTTGAGTTTTGCTTGGTTTACACTCTACGTGTGATTCCCTATACTAAGTGGTGAACCCTCGCATGTGCGGTATGATGAGGGTGTAATCCTTAGATGTGTCTCAATGTTGTATCTTTCGATATCATGAATATAAATATTTTTTATTGATATATCTTGTGTATCATTCCATTGTGCCTCATGACAGGTTATGACTTGAAGTCCCATGAAGATCCGTAACACTTGGTATTAGAGCAACTCTAGAGCAAAGCATAGTAGCTCGAGAGAGGAGCAAGCTCACTGACGCAGAGGAGATCCTACCATAACACATCGTGCAACATGACGTGAAAATCCCAACACGATGTGACATGACACGGCACGACTTCTCTCCCCTTCGGAGCATGTTACCTGCTAAAATTTGAAAGAGAACCTTGCTTTCGCGTTTATGAAGGGATTCGGGAAACGGCACACACAACAGACTATTCAAGAGGCTTAGGCATAGGTCCCCTGCTTACAAAAAACTAGGTGTAACAAAGTTATAAAATAACTTTAAAGATCACAATGCCTCTCCAAAGATAGGTTTGAATGTGTGTTTGGGGCGAGGGGGGGGGGGGGGGGGGGGGGGGGGGGGAGGGTGGGGGAGGGGGGACCGGGGGAAAGATAAGGTGGAATAGGGTACATGCTTTATAGCTATACCATGATGTTGGAGCTAGAAACACCTATATAGGGAGTAGTAGTGACTATGATCTCTGCTTGGTTTTCACTCTATGTGTGATTCCCTATAGTAAGTGGTAAACCCTCACATGTGCGGTGTCACGAGAGTGTAGTCCTGAGATGTGTCTCAATGTTGTATCTTTCGATATCATGATGAATACGAAGATTCCTTATTGATATATATTGTATGCCATTCCGTTGTTCCTTATGAAAGGTTATGACTTGAGAACACAATTTTTTAGGCTGGTAAGATTTCGGAGGAGTTGGAGTCATCCATTAAGGTCTCCATTCTGAAGAAGGGTGATCTCACCAATCCCAACAATTGCCGTGATCACTACTACTCAAAGTGCTAACATCGATCGTAGTCTCTAGGATCTATAAGGCCCTAGAGAGCTACAAGTTCTTCCTCAAAGCACAAGCCGGATTTCGTGAGCACGAGGAGTGTACTTGACAAGTTGCATGCCTCGAGGAGATAGTGGAACGCCAACATGTGGAGGGTAAACCAACATATGTCGCCTTCATCGACTTCAAAAAGGTATACGACACGGTATTGCACCAAGCCTTGTTTTGCAAGTTGTGAGCTTGCGATGTGAAAGGATGTTGTATCCGGTTCATAGAGGGTCTTTACCAAGCTTCTAAGATAAGGGTGAGGGTGGGAGATCTCCTATCTGAAGCCATATCCATGAAGCGGGGCATACGCCAAGGGTGTCCTAAATCCCCCACCCTATTCAACATATTTATTAACGATATCATGATCGAGGGTGAGGATTTAGAGTGAATGTTCCCAAGCTTTGAGAGAAAATTCAGGGGTTGCTTTTTGCAAATGACTTGATATTGCTTGCAGAATCCCCCAAGAGCTACAAGCAGCATTAAACTAGTTGAGTGAGTGGGCTACCAAGTGGGAAATGAGCTTCGATTTATCCAAGTACAACATCATGATATTATTTGAGAACTTGCAATCTCTCAGGGATCGGTCACTCTACTTAGGGACCAAATGGATTGAAGTCTATGAGAAATACACGTATCTTGGTATCGTCCTGGATAGTGAATTCTCAATCGAGTAAATAATTCCAGACAGGATTGAGAAAGGTTGCAAGACCCTTCACGCCTACCAACCCTTCCTTTCTTCCCATTTGATCCCTATGTGGACTCGACTCAACCTCTTCAAGGTGTGTGTGCTTCCGGTGCTTACGTACAGAGCCGAGATTATGGGAGGGCATCATCAAATACTTCTTCAATTGTTGGAGACACTAGCGGTCACAAGGATGAAGTGGATTCTTGGCAAAGGAGCTAAGTCAACGGCAATCACGGGAACTACCTTGCATAAGGAATTTCATATCCCCCCCATACCAACATTTTGCAGCAGGCAATGTGCGCGTCCTTTAGAAAAGTACCTGGGACTCAAGATGTGGATTCGAAAGCTTGTGAAACCACCGTCATTTACTAGGAAAGTCCACAAATGGACCTGGACCTCCAAGACCAAATGTTGGCTAGAAAGGTATATCCCTGAAGCACCTCTACTTGTTGTAAGACATCATATCTGGAAGAAATGGGAATAGCAACACGAGTGTTTGAGGCTTTCCTCTTATAATGGGAACAAGTTTGAATGCTCAAGGAATTACCTCTTTCACGTAAATATATCAAAGAACATCAAGACTATAGAGGAATGGTTTTTGTGCTTGGCACGAGTCGGCAGTGTGAAGATGGCAGATAGCTACCATCACTCTCGTCGACAAACATGTCCCTTATGCAGCTCTCGCGAAGCAAAAACCTCTTATGCACACATCCTACTTACCTGTCCTGTGTTGATTGATGGACATAACATGCACATTTTTGGTTTTATAAGCAAAGCTCGCGACCTTTATCTTGGGGGAGTACCTTAAACCCCCTCCCCCCCCCCAATTGGGTGAGCACTCGTATGCACTTGGGAAATGTTGTTCCGGGGCATTGCCTCGTAGCATCATTCCTCGGCGAGGTGATGTTGAGGTGCTTGGGAGCATTGTACGCGTGATCCTTGTTCTCAAAAAGAAAAGGGAAATGACAATATCCTCCCTTTGCAAACTTGTGTACAAGCAACTCATATTCGTACCAATGATGGCACCACCTTGCTCAAGCAAGTGATTACTATTGGGAGGCAATGTTTGCTTGGGTGCGACGGGACACCACCTTCGAGCCAACACCTAACCTTGGGGTATGGCATCCCTTTAAGGGAATCTTCTAGGGTTGGTGATTTTAGCTTGTGAGAGTCCATGAACCCCTAAACAGTGGTGTTAGGTGCCCGCCCATGCTCCATCATTTGTGTTGTAAGTGGACTCATCCAAGGATCTTGCTACTTCCTGAAGAAAGTAGCGAAATCATAAGCTAGTGCACAGGGTTCTACCTTTGAGCCTAATTAGGCACCCGGCTCAAAAAACAAAAACAAAAACTTGAAGTCTCGTGAAGGTCCATAATACTTGGTATGAGAGCAACTCTAGCGCTGAGCATATTAGCTTGAGAGGGGAGTAGGCTCACAGACGCGAAGGAGATCCTACTATCACATATCGCTCAACACAATGTGATGACCTTGATATGACACCATGACCCTGATATGGCACGACACGGCACAACTCATCCCCTCCCCCCCCACCCCGGGGCATGTTACTTGTTTTGAAATTTGGAAGAGAACCTGATGTGCCAACAAAGTTGAGAGGGAGTTGTAGCATGGTAGGGATGTGTGGCATACCATTCAAAAATGACTTGGAGGATAACCGAGACTGTGGAAGGACACTTTCTTTGAAAAGGAAGACGAGTTATGTCATTGGCTCAAAATCACATACAAAAAGAATGAGCTATGGCTCAAACTGATCAAGTAGACGAAGAATAGATGTGATGTGCAATCTCGAAGAGAGGGCTAAAGACCTCATGGTGTGAGAGAGAGCCAAACTATGGCAAATGAAGATGGCCCAAGACCTGGACACAGAATTGCAAGAGAAGATCATGTTGAGGTGGGACTAGGAGACTGCCTCTGGATCTGAAAGAGCCAAAGGGAGGGCCGAAGCAAATGCAAGCCAAAAGAGTCTAAGCTGAAGAATGGAGTGAAGCCAACCAAAGAAGGACCTAAGAGCCAAGAGAAGCAGAAGCAGGTGAGAGAAGAAGCAAAATCATGGTCAAATGAAGATGAAGATGAAGAGCAGGGAGAGAATGAGCTCAACCCAGATCTTGGAATACATTGTCCCTAACAAGGAGTCGATGGCTACTACCTTGACTACTACTTGGAAGGCTACTTCCAAGAAGGCTACCCTGAAGACCAATGCCTCTACAATGAATTCCCTCTGAAGGAGATGGATACTACTACCCTGAAGATGTTCCCATTGACTACCACCCAGAAGGAGAATACCTCTACATTGAACTACCCCTATCCTAAAGAATGCCAACTAGAAGGAGTTCAAGGAGAAGAAGAAACGATGGAATATTATGTGAAGGGAGAAGGATATAAAATGGATGTGAGTTTAGAGGTAGAAAATATTATGATGGAGTTAAGATATAGAAAAAAAGATGAAGCAAGGTGGACATGTCAGAAGGATGAACAACTATACCCACAGGTTGCAACCCAGTTGAAAGAAGAAAGGGTGAAAGCACCTTGGGCACGGCATCCGCTACATGGAGCCAACACTTCTACCTTAGATGATGATATAGATGAAGGAAAAGAAAGAAGAGAGGAGTTAGAAGATAAGAAAGAAGAAAAGGGGAGGATGAGCTCAATCTAGATCTTGGAACATCTCGACCCCGACAAACCCAAGAACTAACCAAACCTGCAAAGTTCAATGATGATAGCCTAGGAAAGGAGTTGAAGGAGAGAATCATGCAAATATGGGATGAGATAGAAGAAGATGGTAGGAAAGAGGAACAAAGAGAGTTATTAGATGGAGCCATAGAGAAGATCAAGGAAAAGATGAGACAAGAAAATATAATAAAAGAGATAGAAGAGCAATTAGAGATAGTTAGGAAGAAGCTAGAAAATAAAGATAGGCTAGAGCAAGATATGCAGACTCAAATAGAAGAAAACAAGAAGAAGAAAGTTAGGAAAAATATTGACCAAGTAGAGAGAGGCAGAGGAACCAAGTTAGAAGAATAAGTATGGAGAGCTAAAAAGCCAAAGGTAGAAGAGGAGCTAAAGACAGATCTAGGCAAAATAGTCCGAAAAGAAGAAGGAAAGATAGAGAATGAGGAGATTGAGAACGAGACGAAGAAGAAGGCGAAACCAAACCAAGAAACGGAGGTAGGCCGCTAGAGCTAGTATTAGAGATGAGAATAAAGATGCCTCCAAAACCCCCCAAACTAAACTCGTGACTAGGGACAAAGCAAACCAAGCTTTTGATCCAAGGCCACATCCCATCCTAGCCAACTCGGATCAAAGTAGAAACCAAGTGCACTTCAGCAAATGGAGCCATTGGCTACACCTTTAAGCCTGACAAGGCAAATCCTTCGGAGTTTGGACAGAATGAGTCAAAGGCCAAAGCCTCACAAAAGGGAGAGCATGAGGAAGTGCTCACAATATGGTCCAATCAAGGCAACTTAGTTCCCTAGAACTCTCCAACTCACTCTTAAGGTGAATGTCTTTGGACTATGGAACCCGTTGGGACTATACTCAATGCTCATAAAGATTGAGATCTTGGCATTCAGGCCACAAGTAGTGCAAGGAGTTGTCATCTCGATCCTATGAATCCGTGACAAACCAAGCGCCATACATATAGGCGTCACCCCAAGAACTTCAAGGATACCTCTACTTCCGCAAACCAAAATCCGGTCTGAGTGTGATGACTTAATCAATTCCCCTCCAAAAACCTCCACTCCAAATGAGGCTAAGAATAGTCAAAGAGGTGCCATGCACCAAGACCACACCTTTCATGCAAGAAGGCAAGTTGAACCAACTGGTTTGTTTAAGTTCAAAGCAAGCAAGAAAGATCTAATAATGAGGCCAAGGAAAACAACCCAAGTTCTTGACTTGGCGATGAGGGCAAAGCATCTTGGCAAACAAACCAAGAACCCCAAGTCCCCAAGGCCCAAGGAGACAACACGAGGAACAATACAATGGATTACCTCCCTTAAGATGTGGCACAATATGGCCACTACCATGCCACCACACATTGACCCCAACAACATGACAACTTGGGATTACACCTACAAAGCTTGGCATGCAAAGCCATAAGCACCAAGCCACCTCAAGTTAGGACTACAAAGCCTCCACTCCACAAATGTTATTTGGATTGGAATGCAAAAGAATAAAAAATCTAAGTCTAGATGGGTAGACCCTGGCCAGCTTGATAGAATAAGCTGTGTTAAGACCCCCAAGTCATAGTGTGGTAGACACTAACCAGCTTGATAGAAAAGGCTATGTTAAGACCCTGCTAAGGAGACTGTTAGACATTGACCAACTTGATAGCATAAGCTATGTTAAGACCCTAGAATGAGTCAAGCAACCACCCTTAGATTACTAAGGACAACAATTCATTAAGCGGGGGGTGAGTGTATGGGTATGGGTTTTGTATCTATACCATAGCTAGAAACACCTATTTAGGGAGTAGTAGTGACTCTGAGCTTTGCATGGTTTCCACTCTACATGTGATTCCCTATACTCATTGGTGAACCCTCACATGTGCGACATCATGAGCCTGTAGTCATGAGATGTGCCTCAATGTTATATCTTTTGATATCATGAATACAATGATTCATTATTGATATATCTTGTGTGCCATTCGATTGTGCCCTTTTGTGCCTCATAACAAATTATGACTTGAAGTCCCATGAAGATCCATAACATGAGGCGCAGTAGGGGGACTTTGGAAGGTCAAAGGTCAATAGTAAGTGACAAATGAGTCGAAGATGGATCGTTAGGCTTTTGCTTCACATAGGTGTCAATAACAACTAGACGCTTTACATCTACATTTTTTCAATGCTTTACACCTACGTTCCTCCAATGCAAAGCACTAAGGGTTTATGAAAAGTTGATCTAAAGAACATAATTTGAACTTCGAAAGCTTTGACAACTTAGACTAATACAATGTTGAATGCATGAAAATAAAATATATGGGAACGTGGCACTCGCTGATATAGAGTGATCTCTATTTACATCGAGCCTATCATGACATGCATATTATCCTCACATCTACAATATTATATAAATTTAACAACCCATAAACTATACTCATAATTTATTATTTTTCTTCTTCACACACACACACTCTCTCTCTCTCTCTCTCTCTCTCTTACATACATAATAATAATATCTAATATGTTATGTAAAATATAATTATTTATATTTTATTAATCATTATAACACATATGTTATAATTATCATTAGTATAAATAATACGTGAAAGATAATTATACCTAATAATAAGTAGTTAAATTCAAAATAAATTAAATAATATTATAGATTATAGCTATATAGTAGCGTGTATACATAATGCATAATATGCAAATTCATTAACATACTAATTAATTATTTTACGTGTATACACATTCATAATTATTATCATGTTAATGTATTCGTAACTATAATTAATACTTGTATTATTAAACTAACATATAATTATATTGTACGTATCAATATTGTTATTTTTTATCATACATATTAAATATAATAGTTCACATAATCATAATTATAAGGATGTATACTAATTAGTAATTATTTAAATATATTATAATTAATATAAATAATAAATTATACATAATACTCAAGAGCTCGTACATAGAGTTAGTCCCTCTATCTATCTCTATCTCTCTACTGTAAAGCCTATTTTGACGATCTATTCTGGTTATACTATGCCTCACTATGAACTTCATCTTAAGCATGTAGTTGATACTTATTTATTTATAGCTATCTACTTCTTCTTTATAACACATATTATATAATTGAGCACCAAGGCTTTTTCCATTTTGAGTTATTTTATCAAGCATTGTATTAAGAGTGTTCAATTATCTCTCCTTCTAACCAAGTATACTAATCATTATCCAATTCTCTTTCATTGATCATAGCACTACTTATCTCACTATCTATGACATTGGCAAAATTGACCTCATTAATGCTCTCACTCATGGGTTTGTGGATACACTTTGACTTTGGTGGGAAAGCATTTCCTCATATCTCAAAGAAGAAAATTGCTAATAGTACTGATCCTATTTTCCCCTTTTTTAAACTTCTTCTTGTGGAATTTGTTGGTAATACATATGATGATCAAATCGAAGCTAAAGAGGCATTCAAAAGGGCTCATCTTTGTGATCTCAAAAGATACAAAGGATACCTAATTTATATGAGAGACCTATTGTATGAATACCAAGGGACACATGATCCCATACTTAAATAGCATTTTGTGAATTCATTTCTTGATCCTCTACCTACATTGTCCAAAAGCAAGATGAGTAAAGAAGGTTATGACTTCTTTGACAGTTTTGGGCAGCTTAGTCAATTTATGGAAAAGGTGATCAAGGATGTTTACAATCAACAAAAGGCAATCAAGTTGCATCCTCAAATTCCTGATTCCATTTGTAAGTATGAACTAGAATTTCAAAAAGATTTTGGCTACCAAAGATATATTCATTGCTCTTGTCCACATTCTTATGCCCATTATAAATGCCATTTTTCTCACCATAAGAAAAAGCCAACCCATAGAAACACTCACTCTAAGAAAAAGGCATACTTCTTCAAAAAGAGACATAACTAAACAATCTTAATATAATGCTTGATTTAAAAAATCAAAATGAAAAAAGTTTGGATACTCGATTATAATAATATATATTATAGATAAAAAGATGCACGTCTCCTTTATTTATGTGGTAGAGAAGAAAAGAAGATAGGACATGTCTCTATTATTTACAAGAATGATAAAAGGCCACATCTTCTTTATTTATATGGGAGAAAAGAAAATGAGTTAGGGCATGTCTCTATTGTTTACAAGAAGGAGAGAAAGACATCTCCTTTATTAATGTGGTAGAGAAGAAAAGGAAATAGGACACATCTATATTATTTACAAGAAGGAAAGAAAGACAAGCCTTCTTTATTCTTTTGGGGACGATGGGAAAGGTAATCTACAAGAATATTGCATTTTCATTTGGTATGTTGGAATGTGATGTCAAGCTAATCAAACCAAATAGCCCACCAAATAAGCCTTTTCTATCTAATTGCTTTAGATGCTTTCCCTTTTTAAATAGCTGGCAACATAGTTGAGGTTACTTTTAACAGTGATGTCAAGCTAATCAAACCAAATAGCCCACCAAATAAGCCTTTTCTATCCAATAACTTTAAATGCTTTCCCTTTTAAATAGCTGGCAGCATAGTTGAGGTTACTTTTAACAGTGAAGGGTACGAATTCAATAAAAAATCGAAAGATTTGGATGGATTTTTTGATCAACTAAATTTATCAGGGAGATGAAGGTTAATTATGGTCAATGCTAGAAAAAGTGCCATTTGCAATTCGATAGAGTTTCTTGTGACCATCATCTTGCTTTATATAAAGGACTTGGATTAGGTGTTTAAGTGCTTGCATAACAAGTCTTCGAGGCTCACCCCCGTGGAAGTTGTCCTTCTAGAATAGAGAATAAAAGAGAGAAGTGTATTGGATCATCTAAGGCATAGATCCACTGATCTAGTTCAAATAGCCATGGAACTGTTGGAGTTGGATTCCAAAAGGCAAGGTATCTAGAAAGGCTTTTAAAGTTTTCACAGCATGATCTTGTAGCACAATTTTACCAGGAGTAATTTGTAAGCATAAAAAATCCATAGTAAGGGTAAAGAGGGTGAATTTGGAAGGAGAAAGAATAATGCTTGCTGCTTAAATTCAGGAAAGAAAGAGTTGAAGATGCTTAATGTATTGATGCATGGTGTCGGAAAAGACTAATAAGTCATCAATGTACGCAAAGACTCTTACTCCCCCATCTCTATTTAGGAGCTCATACAAAACACTGAGTTAGTCCCTCCATTTGTCTCTGTCTCTTTGTAAAGCCTATTTTGGCCCCATAAAAATTATTCCCTCATGCAAGTTTATAAAAAAGAACTCCTCTCCTAGTACAGATCTCGAATAATTAAAAAAACCCTATTACTAGCAAGGTCAAGACTTCGCTTTACCTTGGGGATATAAAACTCCCTATTGAGATACAAATAATGCCTATGACCGATGCTATTTCAAGAGGGATAAAGTATGGTTACTGGACAAAGTGTCAGATTCCTCTAACGATTATGGGGGGAAACTAGAAGGTGTAAGGTCTTAGGGGTCAAATATTTTCTTAGAGAATGAGGTTGATACACCTTGACCAAAGAAGGAAGAGGAGAAATCACAACCTCATTTGGGGCAAGAGAAATGGTGAGCATTGAGATGATATTTGTCAAATGAAGAAGAAAACTTGAGGCCTTCTGATTCAAAATCTGAATCATAAAAAGTATCCTTAGAGTAGCTCGTAAGAGTGAGAAAGAGGTCTTTTAGATTTGTGAGCTTAATGAGCATTGAGTTTTTTCCGACGCGACAACTGCATTGGTTTGTTAGATGATGAGAGTTTCTACAAATATAGCATTTCAATTTCCCCTTTTTTCTTTGAGTGGGTCTTTTTCTGGTTTGGCTTCCTCTTATGGTGAGATGAATGGCCTTTATAATGGACACAAGAATGTGGACAAGAGCAATGCCTATATCTTTAGCAACCAATATCTTTTTGGAATTTTAGCTCATACTTACAAATGGAATCAAGGATTTAGTGATGCAACTTGGCCACCTTTTGTTGATTGCAAACATCCTTGATCGCCTTTTCCATAATTCAACTAGGTTGCTCAAAACTGTCAAAGAAGTCATAATCATCTTCACTCATCTTGCTTTTGGCCAATGATACTAGAGGTTGAAACTTCCTCTTTTACCCATGTGCCTTAAGGTACTTGGCTTTAATAGCATCAAGCTCAATGAAGAAATTGGAATGATATTCTTCTTGATCAAACACATCAGTAATAGAGTGAGCATTTATATAAATAAACCCTGGGAACTACTTGAAACTCATTACTATCTTGTGAGGAGTAATCATCATCTTCATCATCTAGAGGAGTAAGAGCATCGAGCCCAAATTCCTCATTTGAAGAGTCCAAATAGCCTCCATAGATACCCCTATAGTCATTAGCAAGTTCACAGCAATTCTCTTCAGTACCATCTAGATGCCATGTAGTCTCCTCCATAAGGGAATTTTCAATGGCATGTTGGTGAAATCTAGATCTTTTCAATAATGTCTCTTCATCGGAGGCAATGCACATGGGAAAATTCAACATCATTTCACTGAAAGTCCTCGATCAACCAAGGATAGGTGGTGGCATATTAGGGGTATATTTAGGGATGTCTTGTGGTGGAGTAGAACTAGAGGCAACATGTTCATTGATGCCTGCAAGTGCATTAATAGCTAGTATTCAGTTGAAACAACATATTTAGTTGAAATGGTATACCAGGGGTATATTTAGTTGAAATGGAATTGATTTTGTGGAGGTTGGGTAGGTTGAATTCCCATCTCTCATTGGTTCTAATAGGGCAAACATTCCTAGAAGAGGAAGTAGTAGTGGTGGAAAGTTAGATAGATTGACTTCGGAGCTTAGAGGATTCCACTAGTTTGAGAGAGACTTCAATAGTACCAAGATGGTTATTGAGAGAGTGCATACTTCGGTGAATCTGATCAACTTGTTCCTGAAGTTGATGAAGGGAGAGATACATCCAATTTAGAACATACTCCTTTGCAATCCAATCACCATTGAGTGGGCAAAGGGATGGGACAACTTTATAGTGAGAGTCATTATGAAAGAAAACTTAAGGCTAGAAATCTTGAGCATTGACAGTTCTGGTATTGCCACTTGTGAGAGTGATGAGTTTCTTGCAATATGTGCGTATATAATTTTCATTACACACTCATAAGAACATGCACGCCTGAGAAAATTATGCTAGATAGGCAAACCTTGAAGCCTTTCTGCTCCTTTTGGATGGATTTAGTTGTAGAAAGGGTGCCAATAACATATTTTCCTTTTGTAGTGTGGGAGTAGATTTGAATATCCCGAGGTTGTTTTATCTCCCGCACTTCAAAGGAATAGGTATTCATCTACCATTCCTAGGGAAGCTTGATATCTACACAATTGATTATGGTGGGGAGATACCTTTGGGTTTTCTCATCACTTTTCATAATAATTGTCTCACCCTATCCTTCTCAAAGTTAAACCCTTCAATGACTCAAGGAATGGCCATCGAGACTAGGCAAAAGGTGAACCAGTATTGGGTAGCAATATGTATAGATAATTACTTCATCTCTAGCCTAGTGGTCCGAAATTGAGGGTTAGAATATCTACAAGATACAGATCATTCACAAAAATGGGAAAGTTTGGGCGAAGCTCAAAGAAAATGTGACAATTGAAAAGAGGAGACATAGTAGCCCTAACAATCATATCTGGGAGCTATTCATGCCTAAGACCCTAAACTACTGTAGTACAAGACACAAGGAGGCCTTGGCAGAGCAGAAAATAGGGACTATGCCAATTGCAAGGTATCCCAACTGGATGTAAGGGAAAATTTTTAAATTTTTTTTGTATTTTACCATAAGGGAGACTAAGGAGAGAGATGAACTGGTTATCCTAGGAAGAGTATCCAATGGAGATACACATGTGGTTTTCAATAAAGATAGTAGAAGCTCATAATTTAAAAAGAGAGTATTCCCCATAAACTTCTATAGGCTTTACAGATGGTAACACCAATTTTCTTGATGGAATAGTTTCATCTACTATGATAATAGAATTAGCTGAAGATTGATATTTTGGAGATAAGTTCGTAGCTAGAGAATATAATTTGATATTGGATGATAGGGCCATAGCTACCAGTAGAGAGAAGTAGAGGACTTATTGGGGATTTGTATGACCTAACCAAAAATGGCCTATTACCCTTTTTCTAGCTTCCTTTTAACCGAGTAAGTTTGCCGCCTATCATTGGTCAATGGAGAACATTTAGTGAAATGATGTAGAATTTTCCTATGCACATTGCCCCTAATGAAGAGACGTTGTAAAAAAGACCTAGATTTCATCAGCATGGCATTGAAAATTCCCTTGTGGAGAAGACTTAGCGGCATCTAGATGGTACTAAACAGAACTACTATGAACTTGGTAATGACTACAGGGGCATCTATGGAGGCTATTTAGACTCTTTAGATGAAGAATCTGAGATGGATGATCTTCCTCGTCTCAATGGTGAAGTTAATGATGACTCCTCATAGGATAATAATGAGTTTCAGGTAGTTCCTATATTTATTTATATAAATGATCACTCTATCATTGAAGTGTTTGATCAAGAAAAATATGATTCTAGTTTCTTCACCAAGCTTGATGCTATTGAAGGCCAAGTACCTTAATGCACATGGGGTAAAAGAGGAAGCTTCAACCTCTAGTATCAAAGAAACTAGCTTTCCCAATCTTTCCAATGTCTAAAAGTTTCCCATCTAGAATTTTGATGGCAAATGACAGAAATAGATTAAAACTATCCTATATATGATGTATGCCTACCTCTCTTAAAAGCCCTACATACTTCCATTCACCAAGAGACAACCCACACCAAGGAGTTAGTGATATAGGCTCTGCAATTACTATTTCCTCGTAAGAATTATTCCCACATGCTAGTTAGCAAAAAAGAGCTCCTCTTCTAGTAGATCTCTATAATAATAAAATAATCCCTATCACCACCAAAGTTAAGACTTGGCTTCATCTTAGGGATATAAAACTCCCTATTGAGATATAACTAATGCCCAACATGTGCTATGATCCTATTATTGGTGCCAATATACTCAAACATATGGTGCCTTTCACTTTCTATATAGATGTTCTCCATCAGACCTATGCTAACAAGGGAATCACTCTTCCTCTCCTTCTAAAGATCATCTACTCTATTTTCATGATACAAGCAGAAGAAGGAGCGCCTAATTGTCTCCAAATCTAGCTCAAAAACAAATGGCCAAATTCAACATAAATATCTTCCAACTTAAAGAACATATAGCTTAATTTTTTTCTAAATGATTCAACGTTATTTAAATAAAAATGTGTCACTATAAAGGATGATGCCATTCCTACTAAAGCATTCCATCCAAGTATGAAGGTTGAAGACTTGTTGATGCTATGCCAACAAGAAATCCAAGAGCTACTACACAAAAGGTCTTGTTGAACCAACATCCTCTCTTTGGGCTTGTCATGCTTTTTATGTTAATAAGCATAGTGAATACAAATAGGGCAAAAAGCGACTTGTCATTAATTATAAGCCCCTTGACAAGTATTTGGTTAGACATGGCCATCCACTACCCTTGAAAGACATCTTCCTTATTAAGAGACTTGGAGGTGCTTGAATTTTTAGTAAGTTTGACCTAAATTTAGGCTTTTAGCAATTGCCTATAGCCTCACAGGATCAATACAAGACTACCTTTTGTATTCCATATGGTTAATATCAATGGATAATTGTATCATTTGGAATCAAAGCTACCCCTGCCAAGTTCTAGGAATGGATTTTGCTAACTTATCTTTTGTCCTTGTGTACATTGATGACTTATTAGTCTTTTCTGACATTGTGGAGTAATACATCAACCATCTTCAACTCTTTCTTTCCCAAATTAAAAAAGTAGGCACGATTCTCTCTAGTTTAAAATTCACCCTCTTCACCCTTATTATGGATTTTTAAGGGTTGCAAATTACAAATGAAAAAATTGTGCTACAAGCTCACATTTTGAAAGCCTTAAAAACCTTACCTTCCATAAGATTTTGCAATATCTTCCATAAGTCACAAGATGGGATTATTTAGCTACTATGTTCATGGAAGCAATAACTGTGAATGTGCCGAAAAAGTTGGCGAATATTCAAGTACCTAGAAGAGCTAGTTATATCAGAGTGATTATGCTTGAATTAAGCCGAATAGCTTCCCATTTATTATGGTTGGGTCCCTTTATGGCAGATGTTGGTGCCCAGACTCCCTTCTTTTACACATTTCGAGAAAGAGAAATGATTCATGATTTATTTGAAGCTGCCACGGGTATGCGAATGATGCACAATTATTTTCACATTGGAGGGGTAGCCGCAGATTTACCCTACGGGTGGGTAGACAAATGCTTAGAATTTTGTCACTATTGCCGACCAAAAATTAATGATATATGAACAACTCATTACGAATAACCCAATCTTTCTTTGACGGGTTGAAGGAATCGGTTTCATCGCAAGAGAAGAGGCTATGAATTGGGGATTATCACGTCCAATGCTACGAGGTTCGGGAATTCAATGGGATCTAAGAAAAGTGGATCATTATGAATGCTACAACGAATCGGACTGGAAAATCCAATTTCAAATAGAAGGAGATTCTTTGGCTCGTTATTGAGTATGGATCGGAGAAATGAAGGAATCTATAAAAATTATTCAACAATGTTTGAAATTAATTCTTGGAGGTCCATTTGAAAATCTTGAGGCTTGGCATTTTGCCCAACGGAAAAATCATGTGGAAAACCTAGTCATCTTCAATTATCTAATATATATTTACTCAATCAATTAAAGTCTATTCATAATTTGAAAATAAAAAAATGTTTGATTCTTCGAGTGGATGATATGGAAAGAGAGTTATTTCAGAATATTCGATTAATGTTTAATAATCGATTTGATCTAGTCGGCGCAGAAAGTGACGTTCGTCATAAAAGATTAAGAAATTTGGCAATTAGTATTGGAAAGACAAATGCAAGGTTGGTTAAATTAGGAAAGCCTTATACGAAATATTTTGATTTCCGAAGAAAAATTATTAAGGGATCTATGCGGTTGAGAAGACAAAAAACGTTGATTTGGGAATTGCTCCAAGGAAAGACTCATTTGCCTTTCTTTATGAAACTTATGGAAATTCTTGTTCCATCCCATACATCTGTCAAAGAATCAACTTATTTGGATTACGAAACAGTAATAGATAATGCAGGAAAAGGACTGGATATTGATATAGAACAAATATCTAAGTTTCCATCACCTCAAGGATTTATAAGTAGATCAAAGTATGAACGGCTAGGCATAGTCGCTAGATTGGATGTAGGACCCATACACACGGGTAGGGGCTTGCTATTAGTATCACAATCCAATTTTAGACGATATATCAAACTACCCGTTTTGATTGTATTTAAGAATATTGGTCGTACATTATTGTTTCAACACACAGAATGGCTTGAAGATTGGATCAATTTATGCAAAGAAACTCATACTATATGTAGTTATGATGGAGAAGAGTACTCATCCAAGCCATTGGTTGGAAGAGGGTATTCAAATAAAGATTTTGTTTCCGTTCAGACTTAAACCTTGGGATAATTAGGAGAAAAGAAGAATTGGTGGTAAAAGTATTGCCGGATACAGGAAATCGCAAAACCCATATACTTTTATTAATTACCTAAATACCAAAAGAGTTTTCACCTACTTAACAACTTGGGGATCTCAAACAGATTTACCTTTTGGAACTATAAAAGAGGAACTTCCTTTTTGGAAACCCATTAGGATAGAGTTGATTAGAATAATTCAAAAGAATATGCTTTTACTAACCAGGCAAGCCCACCATTTCCTTTCTACACAAAGTACACTTGTTGCAGAATTCTTGCAAAATTTGGCAAACAAATTTAATTTCTTTTATACACTAGAAGGAAGTAGTGGGAAAATAGGTTAGAAAACAAAAAATCAGTAAATTCCAAATTCAAGTGCGATGAAGACTTTTTCAACAGAAGGTTTGCTGATAAACAAGTCTGGTCAAACCAGTAGTAATAAATAGTCATATTTGCACAATAATGAAAAATGGGTGGAATAGAAAGGATTTGCACTGGATGTTCAATCGAGCGTGAATACAGCAACCCCTAACATTTGTCAAGGAATAGGCTTGATGAAAAAAGGCAAGATATTTCACAAATCCGTACCAATGAAATGAACTTATACGAGACAAGCCTCGTTGGCTCTTTGAGATTGGAGAAAGTATTGGTTGGTATTGGGGAGAAATTACTAAGGATCCACAAACTAGTTATTGAATCAATAGAAAACTGTGCTTGGTATACTAGAATAGCATTCCGAGATATTTACAGAATAATCGTGCATTTCTTGATTCAACTTGCTACACTTCAAATGCAATTGGCACGAGCTATTGACGATATAGATGATTAAGAATTGGAAATAACGAATCCAAGAACTTATTGTCTCACGCTTATCTCTACGAAAAAAATGGCGTGCTAATAATTTAGACTTAACAATTTTACTAGATGAAAACATAGTAAGTTATAGAATCGAAGGAAATTTTCGTGCTGGAAATGAAAAAAATTGGGATGAAATCTCAAAATTAGATGTTCATACTCAAAAGGATTCATATTCTAGAAAGTCTCGCAATAGTATCTCAACAAGTAACCTTGAAAATCCAGGTGCGCACAAATATATATATTTTGATGAATGTATAAAGATCAATGGAGAATGGTGGGGGACTTACCAAATCATTTCAAAAATGAACTAGAAATGATTGGAAAATCTGGCTAAATCATTTTGAGAGATACAACGTACTTGTGGAGGTATGGCAATGAATAGCACCACATAGATGGAGAACTGATCTCGAAAATTTCAAAAAACTTGAAGAAATAGACAAAAACATTTTGGATGGGCATATCAGTTCCTTATCTTGCAAAGCAAAAGATGACTATTCAATTTACACCAAAAACCCCTTGCTTAAAGATCGACTCAAAAATTTTAATAAATGCCATAGATTTCACTACTTTTTAAAAAATCTCGTTGGTCATTTGGGAGAAGCAAATGTGGATAGATGGAATGGCATTGAAGGAAGACAAATGAATTCTCAAGCTTGTTTGGAATATATGGTTACAAGTAACGACCAAAAAAATCTTGTTTCTTTACTCATCTTTAATTCCAAGACCAAATGGGATTTCAGACTAGATTTGGCTGTATGGTCAATTACGGATATTACAATAAGAGATTATGATAAAGAATTCGGATTTGCACCTAAATTTGAGAAGTCTATGCTGACTAAAAAATATGTTCTTTCAAGTAGCAAATCTTATAGATTCAGCTTTACATTATTGCTAAGTGAGAGATTTTTTCAGAATCAAACAACTCAATTGGGTAGAAAAAGATTTATTAGTCGAGAATCTTTTTCTTCCAAACTTCAATGGAGATTTAGATTAAAAAATTTGAAAAGAAAATTGGAAAATTTGAGGGAAGTAGTATCAATCGTCAATGTAATCGGGAAATTGCAAAGCATTACTTCATTTTATAGCAATATAATGTTAGAACCAAATTTGTTGAATGTACTTTTCACTCAAAACAGGCATAAAGTTCTGAATCATTTGTTTTTCAATGCTCATCCGCGTAGACCCAAAGGTTTTTATGATCAGATTTTGATGTACAAAATGGTTAGCACTCTACTGAAACTTAGAAGTAGATTGAAAAAGAGTTTAGATAATGAATCTTTTAACGTTGCCCATTACCTTTCCTTGAGGTAAAAAGTTAAAAGGATTCTTCTTTTTGCAACATCAAATATTTTTTACTCCCCAAGTGTCGCCGACAACTACGGTTCCTTGAGTCTCTACGAATTCAAGAAAAATTTGAAAGCAATTTATAAAACTCTATTTTTGATTCGAAAGAAATTGAATTGAGGAAAATCCATGGGAATCCAATGGGAGTATAGAGGATCATACGTTTCTTGTGGCCTGGTCATCGTCTAGAAGAATTAGCTTGTATCAATAGATTTTGCTTCGGTACTGCCAATGGTAGTCGATTCTCAGCTCTTAGAATAAGAATGTATCCAATTATCGAAGACTAGTTAAAGTTCGATAGTTACTAAATATTCTTCAATTGGGGTTACCAGATCTTCGGTAATCTCATTTGAAGAAAATATTGGATTAAAACCAATAAATTCATTTGAAAAACTCAGAAGCTTTGCATTATAGATAATGATTTATTCTTCAAAGATTCTCTTGCATCCTCGGTTGATTATTTTTTGTTTCTCTCCCCTTTGTTTAATACCATCAGAGTATAAAATTTTTGTTAAATTGATGTAGAAAATGATCAGATTCCTTGGTTTGCTAGAAATTAATTGAGAGTAAGAAGCACCTGTTACTATTATTATGGACAAAAAGATCTCTATTTTTCATTGTCATTACTAAGAATCATAGTATTGGATCTTCCGGATCTCAAGTATCTTAACTTCTCAAGTCTTGAGAATCACTTCTCATTTGGAACAACATCCTAGAGATTTTTCTTCCCAAAGGGGACTTTCCAACTCCAACAGTTCCTTGGCTATTTAAATTGGATGAATGGATTTCTACCTTACATGATCTAGTACAATTCTCTTCTTTATCCTCTACTCTAGAAGGGAAATTTCCATTAGGGGTGAGGCTCAAAGACTTACTATGCAAGGGCTTAAACGCCTAATCCAAGATCTACCTCCACTCTAACTACTTATTAGAAAACCCCTTGATTATCTATATGAATACTAGTGATATTGGTTGGCTAGGTGTCCTTTGTGAAAAGCCAGACGATGGTTGCGAGAAACTCTACCAATTTGCAAGCTACACTTTTTCTAGCATTGAACATAATTATCCTTCATCTCATTGAGAAATTCTAGCAATCAAAAATCCATCTAAAGTTTCCAAGTCTTTGTTGAATTTGTACCCTTCATTGTTAAAAGTGGCCTTAACCATGTTGCTCGCCATTTAAAAGGGAAATCATCTAAAGCTATTAAATCAAAAGGCTTCTTCGGTGGGCTATCTAGTTTGATTAGCTTGACATCACATTTCAATATATCAAAGGAAAATAAAATATTCTTGTAGATTACCTTTCTTGTCATCCCCCAAAAGAATAAAGAAGACATGCCATTCTCTCCTTGTAAATAATAGAGATGTGTCTTATCTCATTTTCTTTGCTACCACATAAATAAAGGAGACATGTCTCTCTCCTTCTTGCAAATAATAGAGATATGTTCTATCTTCATTTCTTCTTGACCGATGACATAAACAAAGGAAATGTGGCCTTCTCCTTTTTCAAAGGTAGAGCCCAAGTGGAAGCATATAAGTGGAAGTATAAACAAAGCAAGAGCTATGACGGTGGATGGAGCAAGAGAGCAAGAGAGAGAGCCATTGGATGTGAGACTTCAACAGTCATAATGTGTGACCAGCCTTCCCTTATTCAAATGTCAGTGAAATAATAAAGAATGAAGTGATCGCGATGGCCACCCACCACCTACATTATACAAGTATGCGGGTATTGTTAGTGTAATGAATATACGGACGGTTGGGCATAGGCGATGTTACCCCCAATAACCTCTCACTTAAATAAAAGTGTGTCCCTAATGAGGAGAGAACAATAAAAAAGTGACAAAGTACAAATCATAAAGTACAACAAGATGAGGAAAGACATTATCTCATCTAATGCCTATTAACTTCCTAAGGAAGGCAAACGCTCCATTGAAATGAAAAATGAGAAGGATCGAAGCTTGCTTGGCAGAGCTATGGTGGGAGAGCAAGAGCAAGACAGAGAGAGAGTCCAAATGGGAACTCCAATAGTCACAATGTGTGACAGGCCTTCCTTTATTCAATTTGTCACTAAAAGAATAGAGAATAAAGTCATAGTGATGGGCGCCCGTCACCTGCAATGTGCAGTGGTGGGTACGGTCAGTGTAGTAATACATAGGTGGCTAGGCGGAGGTGGTGCCTTTACCCCCAATAAACTCCCACTTGAAGGTGGATCTGCCCAATGAGGAATAAAAAAGAAAAGAAAAGACAATACAATGTGTACATGTACAATAGGATGAGGAAAAACATCATCTCATATAATGCCCATCAATCTCTTGAGGAAGGCAAAGCACTTAGAAGTGAGGCTTTTCGTGAGCAAATCTGCAAGATTTTCGTTAGTGGAGATCTTGACAAGGTCAACAGACTCGTTCTTCATGACCCCACATATGAAGTGATATCTCACCTCAATGTCTTTCATCTTCGCATGGAAGGCCGGATTCTTGGCTAGTTGAATAGCACTCGTAGAATCCGGATGTAGCATAGGTATAGTATCAATCCCAAGGTCATGAACCAAATGGCCCAACCATATGGCCTCCTTGCAAGCCTCAATGACTGCAACATACTCGGCCTCAGTGGTAGAGAGAGCCGTACACTTTTGAACCCTTTGTCGCAATGATGACATGTCACATTAGCATTTCTCCCATGAGACTTGCTGCGTGACTTACCATGTGACTTAAACCTTGACTTCTGCAAGTCTCTACCACGGCCATTCCCGCGGTCATTCTTTCCATTACCATCTCTGTCTCTAACAGTCAAAACATGTGACACACGAGAGGCATCCAAGTTCTTATGGTTGATCTCTTCCTGTAGAAGAGCACTCTCTATATCAGGCAAGTTCAGAATAGTACCAGAAGCACATAAGGCAGTATGGAATACATCCCGTGACTCACTCAGAGTCCCAAGCAAAAACAATGGAGTAACCTTATCATCGAAGGTAATGCCCTGTGAAGTTAAGTTCTTGAGAATAGCATGGAAGTGGCTCAAATGGGCAGACATTGTTATATTTTCCTTCATACACAGGTCCATAAGCTACTTCAGCCAATACATCTGACTTGTTGGACTTTTCTTGTCATAGAGGTTCTTAATTTTATCCCAAAGCTGACAAGCACTCTGTGCTTCCTCAACCACATTATAATGCACTGAGAGACAACATGAGGGTGGACTTGCATAACTCATCAAGCTCATCTCAGTCATCATTAGCCATAGTTTCAGGCTACTCGCCATGCATCCTTAGTGGCTTGATCTGAGATTTTTGCACCAATACGTGCTAAACTTGGCTCTTCCAATAGGCATAATTCGTACCATTAAGCTTAGTGATGTTGAAGATAGAACTGTTAGTGGAAGAAGATGCCATATTGTAGTCCAAAATGGTGCAGATAGCTCAAAATTGCTTGTTGTTTTCTGATGTAAATAGCCAAAGACCACCAAAACCAAGGCAAAATGACCACAAATTGATAGCTAATGATGCTACCCACCAAGTACCATCAAAAGTACATAAAATAAGGATGATTCAGCATGAAAATTCCACATTAGTCCATGCATAACTGCTTGATGTAATAAATTACAGCCATGTACAATTAGAGCAAACTATAGGCAAAATGAATTCACCAAGTCAACCACTGACTGTTAAAGCATAATCGGCATCAAGTGGGCATAAATCAGCAAGTGACAGTCATATGGACATCGATCAACACCCAAGCATGTCAAAAGAATCCTTTAGCAAGCCAGCACATCCGTTGTGTAATAAGAAAAAGTGTTCACAAAACTGGCAAGACTTGACACAAAGAGGTGTATGCTCAGGGAGTGCAAAGCCCAAATCAGCCCAAGTACATCTGTGAGGACCACGGCATATCAACCATGCAATATCCAAGTGAAGATCCCAGTCTTAAGTATTCGAATGCTCAAATAGCATAAACCACCTGCTCAATCAAGCGTATCAAGATTCTCCCACTGGCAAAAAAGCCGTAAATATCAAGCAAAGAATCTCAATAAGGGCATATGATAGCACTAGTGCCAGAAGATCCAAGATCAAGCATCAATAAGACCTCATGAGCATATAGGCCATGTAGCATTCGTACATAGCATCCATAGACATCAAGTGCATCCAAATTATAACTTTAGCAAGTTGAGAAATAGCCCAAGTAAGTGTTGGGCAATCAAATCCCAAGCCCAAGTAGGTCGCAGTAGCAATCAACTCCAAGACAATGTAACTAGCATGTATAGAGATGGCATAAGCTAAGCATGTCAAGACCGGTCAAACATAAGCAAAAGTACATGCCATAAGTACATCAAAGATGGAGATCCAAATGCTATGTGAAGCAAGCTCAAGCTCAACCAATGATCCGAGAGAAAATCCAAGCTCTATGTCGATCGTCGAGAGTCATTACATCAATGTATACATCCAAGATATAGCTTGAATCCAATAGGCATATCCAAACATTAGCAAATGAGCTTCAGCCCTAAATATTCCAGCAGCAAATAAACATCCAAAACTGAGCAAAGAGTGGCTCAATCCAAGCTCAAAACCATAGACAAACCATAGGCATACTTTCCCATATGTATAGGCACCAATCGGGCATCAAATGACTATGCAGCATGAGCATAAAGTGTAATGACAAGGGCTGCCTTGTTTTGGGCTACCTATGGACTATGTAAAATAGTCAATAATTGATAAAATTAATCCCCAAAAGCATCTCATATCATAGACATACATTCCCCTAGCATTCGGGGAGCATTCGGGATCCAACCGAGCAACCAATGTCAATGCCAAAGTGGTCCAGACACAAAATGCTAATGTAGCACTACTATGGGCTGCCTATAAACAATGTATAAGAGTCCCAAATTTGAAGTAAATTACATCAATTCTCAATGCCAAGGCTCAGGATCAAATGCGAAATATAAAGCAAGTGTATAGTGGCTAAATGAGGCTGCTAATGACTAGAATGAGCTGGAGGAGATCAAACAATTGATCACGTGTTGTAAATGCACCTGGAAAAATGGTGCAAATTTGCATGGGGTTACTATTCACATTTTTGAGCTGGGCAGAGTACTAGGAAGCTCAAGTGGGTGCTAAAGAAGGCACACAACAAGCCTGAGGTGCCCCAGTAAAGCCTATGTCAAGATATGGAGCACTAGAGCTTCAATGGTGCTGCCCTCTTTCTCTTCTTAGACATGTAGACCTGTAATAATCATAAAACCATGAATAAAATGAATGAATACCTTTGTTGGAATGCCCTGAGAGTGCCCAAAGGGGTCGAGAAGATGCTCGAGAATGGGAGCTCGAGAGAATTGGCTATGGTTGCCGGGAAGGAGACCCAATGAGTGAAGGGATTCAATAGGAAGCTGAAGACGCCATGAACCAAGCTTGAGTAATCATGAATCTTTGCTCTAATACTAGTTGAAAGGTGAGAAGATTGAAGCTTACTTGGAAGAGATATGGCAATAGAGCAAGAGCAAGAAAGAGAGAGAGACCAAATGGGAACTCCAACAATCATCAACAATCATAATGTGTGATGGGGCCTTCCTTTATTCAAACTGCCACTAAAAGAATAAAAAATAAAGTGAGAGTGATGGGTGCCCGCCACCTGCAGTGTGCAGTGGTGGGTACTGTCAATGTAGTAATACATGGTCGGTTAGGCAAAGGTGCCTTTACCCCCAACACGAGAGACTTTTAGTGAGCAGATCTATAGGATTTTGGTCAGTTGAGCTCGTAACAAGCTCAATGGACTTGCCCTCAATGACCTCTATGATAAAGTGTTAATGTACCTCAATGTGCTTTGTCTTTACATGGAAGACCAGATTCTTGGCCAATTGGATGGCACTCATAGAATCCAAATGCAAGGTGGTAGGGACCATATTAGTAATACCAAGGTGGCCTCTAACCAGAGAGCCTCCTTGCAAGTCTCATTGGGTGCAATATACTTTTCTCTTTAAACGGAAAGAGTCATGCATATCCATAAAACAACACCTCTAGCAAAGGTGAAGAAATAGCCAAAGGTGGACTTCCTATTGTCTACATGTCCTATATAATCTGAGTCAGTGTATCCCATCACTCCTGTATCTTGGCCACCATAATATATCCACATATCTATAGTGCCCTTTAGGTATCTCATGATACCCTTCATGGCATCCTAATGCCACTTGTTAGGTATAGCCATAGCATGCCACAATTCCCACTACAAATGCTATGTTAGGATGAGTGGCTATGATGACATATATCAAATTGCCCATTGTAGATGTATGAGGGGTCTTGGCCATCGTAGCCTTCTACTCATTAGACGATGGAAATTGTCCTAACTAACCTTCATATGAGAAGGTAAAACACAATCAATAGGCTTAACATCTTGCGTATGAAACCACTTAAGAACCTTCTAGATGTACTCGTTCTGTGATAGGTAAAGGAGACCCTTAGAGTGATCGTGGGTGATGCACATCCCAAGAATATGTGAGACCTGTCCCATGTCCTCTATCTCAAAGCTCGTCTTGAGTTGATTTGTCAAGGCATCTAGCTCATTATGAGTCTAGTAGACATCATGGCTGCTATGAATAACCTTCTGAGCTAGTGGATCCCATAGGCATAGTCCATCTCATCAACATCCCCATAACCAAGAAATATGTATTTCAAGGACTTGGGATCTAGCTTATTGTACCTGTCCTTGGGAAGATGGCAAATGAGCCTCACAACCAAAGACACACAAATGAGCATACGATGATAGTCAAGAGTAGTGCATGGAGATTGATTAATTAAATGTAGGACAATAGTAACTGCCTCATTCCAAAAGTGTTGTGGTAAACCTACCTGGCTAACCATACAATGAACTTGCTCCTGTATTGTCTTATTCATGTGCTCAACCATACCATATTGAGGTGGGGTGTACGAGGCGATCAAATGATGCTTAATATCCCTCTCATCATAAAATTACTCAAAGGATTTAGATACATACTTTCCCCCATTATCAAATCGTAGGCATTTTAGCCTATATTAAAATTGGTTCTCAACAAAAGCAAGACAACGAACGCTAAAAGGTATCCAATATTATTGATATTTGCTTTATGGGATATGCCCAGACCTTATGCAAGTAATCATTGATGAAAGTAATGAAATACCTTGCACCACCTAATGATTTGTAAGTCCACAAATACTAGAATGGATAAGAGTTAGAGGCTCACCCATTCATGTAATGCCAGACTTCCTATGCTAGTTATAAATCTTCCTACCGTATAGACAATGATCATAATAATCAAAATGCTTATACTCAAGGGGCCAAAAGATATTGCAAACGGGTAAGCATTTTCATTCTCTTTAATGACATGTGTCCAAGGCAGTGATGCCATAGCGATACATGTGGTATGACAGCCATTGCCAAAACATAGTCGATAGAACTAGATATAAGTAAGGTATAAAGATTACCCTTGGACTTGGCACCTTGTGCCATGAAAAGATTCCTACAAGTAAGCTTCCATGAGGAATCACCAAAATATACATGCACTATCCAATTGTCCAACCAAAAGCAAGCTTTTGGTCAAAGCCACAACATGGCATACATCATGCAAGGTAAATATATTGCTTGAAGGAAATTGTAGTAGCTGGATATCTCTAATAGCCACATTATCCAAGGCAAAGTCATTACCCAATTTGAAAGATCCTATCATGTTGTGATCGGATTGGAGCCACTCTCAATGAAGGGTGACATGAAATGAAACTCCTTAATCAAACAACTAACATTGAGCATAGGTAGATGAGGCATTGATCAACTACAAAGTATCAAGAGAAGAAGCTGCAAGTATGTAGTCATTGTCAAAATTAGTCTGCATGACATTAATCTCTTCAATCTTGAAATTAAAATTGCTAGGGACAATGTTGTGATCATTATTATTTTCCTATACTTTATCCTTTTCCTTTACTTTGTGCTTGTCATCATGAATTTTATGGCATTGTGACTGAATAGGACCTTGCTTTCCACAATAGTGACAAGTCAATGCATACTTATGGCCATGGGACTTACTGCGAGACTATCCACGTGACTAAGAATGAGACTCTTAAGAGTCTCTCCCAAGGTGGTCATTATTGCTTCTACCATTATTACCTCTAACTTGAGAGGTGTAGGAAGCATCAACTTTCTTTCTATTAACCTCTTCATTCAAGAGTGTACCCTCTATATCCTACAATTTCAACCCATGAGTAGGCATATTTGCACACATAGCAATATATGGCATGTGTCCCATGACTCATGCAATATAGACAGCAACAACAAGGGAGGAAGAGATTGTCCTTACATTCAATTCCCTATGAAGATAAGGGGTTGAAAATAGAGTGAAACTCATCTAAGTAGGTAGACATGGATGTCCCCTCCTTCATACAAAGGTCCCTAATACATCTGAGAGACAGGGCTTTGCTTGTCATAGACATTGTGAATCTTGTCCTATAACTCCCACGCAGTTTGCCTGTCAAAGATAACATTATAGTAGACTTGCTTAGAGAGAGAGAAAATGATTGTAGATTTACATAACTCATCCAATTTAGCCCATTTCTTTGCATCAAAGCGTTTAGACTTTACTCCCTCATGCCTTAATGCCTTTATTTGTAATTTTTGCACTAAATTTTGTTAGATTTGTGCCTTTCAATACCTATAATTTGTGCCATCCAACTTCTTAGTGTTAAAGATAGCACTATCATTCGGTCCATAGCCATAATGCAAGAGATGAAAGCACAATCCAAGTAAAAAAAACTATTGTAAATGAAAGCAAAACAACCCCACAACCATACTCAAATCAAGGGCTGAGCAAGAGAAGCTCCCAAAAGGATGGGATGTCTATTGACTGTAATCAAGTAACTATCAAATCCAAGTGATTGCCTTCAAATGCATAGAACTGAAATGACAAGCTACTGTAATATAAGTGCAACAATATACCAACAACTAGGTATGAGCAGCCATGAAAGAAAGAGTAGGAACAACTAGGCAACATTGAAGGCTATCATAGCTATAATGTGTTAGTGACCATACATGCGGTAGGCATAGATATCATGCACATAGGAGATGTTAGGGTAAAGAGAGAATAGCCACCAAATGCATAATGCATTGAGCTAAGCTCAATATATAACCCAAAAGCATATAAATATCACTGACAACACTAACAAACATAAGTGCCAGGTCCAAAGTAAGTGATCAAATCAACCGGTTATAGGGTAATTGCATCCAATACATATCAAGATAGCATGTACATTAAGTAAGTGTCCCATGGTCTTAGTAAAAGTAAGCTCAAGCTCAACTGCATAAATGCAAAGCTCTATGTAATATCCAAAGTAGCACATTCGAATGCCAAATGAGCAATGCAAGCTCAAAACATCAAGTACATGACATCCGAGTATCCAAGATACAAGATCAATGTAACACGGCTCAAATCTCAACTCAAAATGATGTCATAGCATATTAGGAAGTATACATAATAGCTCAAGTAATAATACATCCATTGAGTATCATGTAAAGCATCAATGAGTGTTAAGCATAAGCTTTGCACTGAAAAATGATTGCTATCTTGTTATCACAACATTGAAATGATAGTGAAATTTGAGCTATTTCAAGCTCAAATTAGTCCCAAAAGCATAATCATACAAATTGGGCACAAAAATAGTATTCCCAAAGCATTAAACATGCATTATAGAATTTATTGCTTGCTCTCCAAACCAGAACTACTCTAGTTTGTGTGAAATAGAGAAAAAAAACTACATAGAATCAATGTTATGAGTATCCAAATCTATAGATATTGTTGCGCTCTTTGTTTTTAGCTATAGAATACCTAAATCTGATACTGTGCAAAAGTTATGGCCAAAATATGACAGTGCTGCCAAGCTACCATAGCTGTCCACGATTTCTAGAGCATGCTTTGTATCCGCTCAAAATGGATAAAACGGTTGCACTCAAAAAGGCTTAGCTAAGCCTTGGGAAGCTCCTTAACAAGCGTGGAGCAAGTTGGAACAAGCCGAAAGAAGGAAATATTAAATGTATACCTCGAGAGAAAGAAATAATGGTTGCCATAAAACCTTGAGTTGAAGCTTTAATAGGAGCTAAAGCAAAGGATAAAGCAGCTCATTGAATGATTGGCTTTGATACCACTTGAAAGGTAGAGTATGAGTGGAAGTACATAGGTGGAAGCAAGAGCTACGGTGAATGGGGAGAGAGAGAGAGAGAGAGAGAGAGAGAGAGAGAGAGAGAGAGAGAGAGAGAGAGAGAGAGAGAGAGAGAGAGAGAGAGAGAGAGAGAGAGAGCATATGTGAGAACTCCAATAGTCACAATGTGTGACTGGCCTTCCCTTATTCAAATGTCATTGAAAGAATAAAGAACAAAGTGATAGTTATAGGTGCCCGCCACCTACAGTGTACAAGTGTGTAGGTATTGTCAATGTAATGAATATATGGGTGGTTAAGCATATCTACCTTTATCCCCAAGACTTCTCATGTATCTCATGAAGACATGTTTCCCAATCCTCCACAATGCCCTCCTCCTTGTATCTATAAAATGAGGCTCACTCTCTTGTTTTGAGCATTTTGATCATTGAATTCCAAGTGAGTGAGTCAAGAGGAGAGAGTATCTCAGCCTTTACCTTACTCCTCTATCTCTAGCCATGAACTCATGCACCAAGTTAGTCCCTTTGCTTGTCTTTGTTTCTTTATAAAGCCTATTCCAACAATCTATTCTAGTTATACTATGCCTTAGTATGAGCTTCATCTTGAGTATCTAGCTTATACTCATTTGTTTATAGCTATTCACTTCTTCTTTGAGACACATATTATCATAATTGAGGATCCATGATTTTTTCATTTTGAGTTCTTTTATCAAGCACTGTATTAAGATTGTTCATTTATCTCTTCTTTTGAACAAGTATGCTAATCATTATCCAATTTTCTTTTATCGATCATGGCACTACTTATCTCATTATCTGCGATATTGATGCTTCTAATTTAGGACTCTACTTCATTACTAAACATACTAATAATCTTTATTATAACATGTTCATCCTACCTATTCTTTCATCATCGTAGATTTTGAGTAATCTATCCAAGTCTGTTGCACACCCCAATATTATATCGAATGTTGGGGGTAAAGGCGCCTCTGCCTAGCCGCCAGTGTATTACTACACTGACAGTCATCGCCACTGCACACTGCAGGTGGCGGGTGCCTGTCACCGTCACTTTATTCTTTATTCTTTTAGTGATAGTTTGAATAAAGGAAGGCCCAGTCACACATTGTGATGGTTGGAGTTCCCATTTCTAGTCTCTCCCTTTTTTGCTCTTGCTCTCCCGCCATAGCTCTTGAGTCCAACCTTCGATCCGTCACTCACTTTCAACTGGTATCAGAGCTTTGCTTTCCGACTCTTGAGCTTGGTTCGTGGCATTCTCAGCATCCCATCGACTCCCTACTTGCATTGGGTCTCCTTCCCGACAGCCATATCCGACTCCTTCGAGCTCCAGTCACTCCCCGGCTTCCCAAGCACCTTCCCGGCATTGTTGGGCACCTTTAGGGCATTACATCAGAGGTATTTGATCATTTTCTTCAGGGTTTACTTCAGTTCTCAGGTCTCACAGGTTGTAAACAAGGTTGTGGGCAGCCATAGCTCACACCTCTTGGAGCTTCCTTCACCTGGATCTTACTTACAGCCTATCAAGGCTTGCTGAGGCTTGGTGTAGGCCTTCTTTGGCCCTCATTTGTGCCCCCTTTGGGTCCCATTGTTGACACGTAGGACAGCAGACCCCCCCAGCCAGCTCACGTTTTTTTTGCGCATGTTTCAAAATCTGGCCAAAAAATCACTCTTTTTGTCATATCTCAGGCATTCGGAACTTGATTCAGGCAAGCTAAGAGTCTAAGTTGGGGTTTTAGCATGCTTCAGACGCGATGGTGATGTCAGATTTGCCAAATTCTGATGACAAAATCTTCTGCAATAGATTTCAGGTCTGAGACAGCATGTATTTGTATGCCTATGCTTGTTTGGGCATGACTACATAACTGGTTTGATGCCTATTGCATCCCGATTGATCAGGGGATTGAAGCTACATGTAATGCTATGATTTTGGCCTGATTTTGGGGCTGGAAATACACAATTTATAATAGTAAATGCATGCTGAATACTCTTGGACTGAAGCTATCTTTCATGCTTTGACATATACCTATTGGTTCTGGATGTATGTCTTGGGTTATGTTATGATGTATTGATCATCGAGGGACGACTTTGAGCTTGTCATTGAATCCAGATGCTTTTGGAAGCTTGAGATTATTTCAGCCCGCACTTATTGACATTGGTATATACTTTGACAGTGATGCTTCTTGGGTTTATGCATGCCCATTGCCTACGGCTTGATGCTCATATCACGGTTGATTACCCTATGCATACGTTGAGCTTAAGTGATCATTGAAGCTCCACCTTGGATGCATTTTGGATTATCTGGAGTAGTCTTGGATGTTACTTGGCTTGTCAAAGTTTGGATTGGGATGTATTTGATGTCTTACATGCTTACAGATGCTACATACGGATGCTCTACCGCCTACATGTTTGGGATGTACTATTGATGTATTGTCTTGGACTTATGTCATTGGCATTGTGTCTTGCCTTGGCTTGAGCTTTCGATCTCGTACATACGACTTTTGTGCCAATGGGAGCATTCTTGAATGCTTATCAGACATTGAGCAGGTGGTACTTTTATGCATTGAGCCGTTACATGCCATTGAGCAGTTACAGACACTTGAGACTTTGGGACTTCTTACATTTTGGGATAATATATCATATGTCTTGGTTTACTGTATGCTTATGAGCTAAGTCTTAGTTTTGGATCCGTATCTTTGTGAACTGACACCTACTTGTGTCAAGTTTTGGTAGTGGCAGGAACACTTTGCTCGTTGACTGGGGGTGTACCTACTCAATTGGCAAATGTTTGTATGACATACTTAGGTGTTGGATTCATGCTTATCGACTATCATATTCTTATGCTATGCCCGCATGATGTTGGCTTTGGTCTTGGCAATATCCGATTGCCTTGGGATCTGATTTTGGCATTGTTAGCTCTCTTTTACTGAAATCTGAAATTTATTACAGCAAGCATATATGTATGGAATGACATGGATTTTTCATGCTGAAACACTCTAAAATGATGTACTTTCACTAGTACTTGGTGGGCAGCAGCTTTGGTTCCACTTTCTTTGCCATTTTTCCTTGATTTTGGTGATTTTTTGGTCATTTTCTACAATAAACAACAAGCAGTTTTGAACTGTCTACAGTCTTCTAGCCTGCAGTATGACGGGTTTGTCCACTGATCATGCTATTTTCAACATCACTAAGCTTGATGATACAAATTACTCTTATTGGAAGAGCCAGATTTGGCAGGTGTTGGTGCAGAAATCGTAGATCAAACCTTTGAAGTTAAGCGGGCATCCACCTGCAACTATGCCAGATGAGGAATGGCTTGAGCTTGATGAGTTATGCAAGTCCACTATTGTATTGTCTCTCACAGAACAAGTTCACTATAATGTCTTTGAGGAAGAACAGAGTGCATGGAAGTTGTGGGAAAAGATAAAAAATCTCTATGACAAGAAAAGTACAGCGAGTCAGTTGTATTGGCTGAAGTAGCTTATGGATCTGCGCATGAAGGAGAATGTGACTATGTCTGCTCACTTGAGCCAGTTCCATGCTATACTCAAGAACTTGACTTCGCAGGACCTCACTTTTGCAGAGGATGTCACTCCTCTTTTCTTGCTTGGTACTCTTAATGAGTCATGGGATGTATTCTGCACTGCATTATGTGCCTCTACAGCTACCTTGAAATTATCTGATGTTGAGAGTGCTCTTCTGCAGGAAGAGGTTAACCGTAAGAATTTGGATGCCTCTCATGTGTCTCATGCTATGACAGTTAGAGGCAGGAATGATGGATATGGAAAGCATGGCAATGGTAATGGTCGTGGATGGGATTCTCAGAAATCTCGGTCCAAGTCTAGTGGGAAGTCACGTAGCAAATCCCGTGGCAGGAATGCAGATGTTACTTGTCACCATTGTGGGAAATGGGCCATATTAGGCCACAATGCCATGAATTGCACAATGAAAGGTGCAAAGATAAGGGGAAAGACAAAGTGCAGGATAAGTCTTCTGATTGCAGCATAGTACCTGCAAAGTCCAGTGTTAAAATTGAAGAGATCAATGTTATGCAGCCTGAGAATGCTGATGATGATGATTATATCCTAGCAGCTTCTTCTAGTGCTTCGCAGATGGCAGAGATACACTCTATGTATGCACAATGTTGGCTCTTGGACTCAGGTGCGTCCTTTCATGTGACACCTTGCCGAGAGTGGTTTCATTCATACCGTACTGTTTTGGGTACTATGCGCTCGGGTGATGACAGATCTCTTGATATTGTGGGCATTGGTGATGTTAGGTTGCAGTTTCCTTCTAGCAACAGTTTTGTTATACAAGATATACATCATATACCTGCTTTGACACACAGTCTCATGTCAGCTAGATAGCTTGATGACGCAGGTTATCATGTATCTTTTGGAGACTTTGCATGGAAGATCACTCGTGGCAGACTTGTGATTGCGAGAGGTGCCAAGGCTGGCAGTCTCTACCCCTTGATTGTATCAACTTCTTCCCTTGATCATGTTTTGTCTGCGGGTTCTATTCCACATGTATCTCTTTGGCATGCCTGTTTGGGCCATATGTCTTTGAAGGGAATGAAAATGCTTTCTGGTTTGTAGTACTTACCGCCCATTGATTATGCATGTTTTGATTCATGTAAGCATTGTCTTTATGGCAGGCAGACTAGGTCTACGCATAAGAAGTCCGGTAGGCCACGCATGAGTGAGCCCTTGGCATTGATACATTCGGATGTCTGTGGGCCCATGCATTGTCAGTCTATGGGTGGTGCACAGTATTTTGTTACGTTCATAGATGATTTTTCACGGAAAGTTTGGGCTTATCCCATTAAGCTGAAATCCGATGTCTTGGTTGTATTTCAGAGATGGCTTGCATTGGTTGAGAACCAGTCTGGGTATAGGCTAAAATGCCTAAGGACAGATAATGGGGGTGAGTATGTCTCATGTACTTTTGAGTAGTTATGTGATGAGAGGGATATTAAGCGTCAGTTGACCGCCCCCTACATCCCCCCCAAAATGGTTTGACTGAGCGGATGAATAGAATCATCCAGGAGCATGTACGCAGTATGCTTAGCCATGCAGGCCTACCATAGAGCTTTTGGCCTGAGGTAGATAGTACAGCTGTGCATGTCATAAACAGATCACCCTCTAGTGGTTTGGATTTCCAAGTTGCAGAGGAGGTATGGACTGGAAAACCTCCCTCTTATGCACATCTCCATGTCTTTGGATGTGAGGCATTTTGCCATGTGCCCAGGGACAAGAGAAGTAACTTGGATCCCAAGAGTGTCAAATGCATTTTCCTTGGTTATGGGGATGCAGGCGAGATGGATTACTGTCTCTGGGATCCGTAGGTGCGAAAAGTCATCCGCAGTCATGACATGAAGACAAAATGCATAGGCAGCCTGAGAGAGTTGTTGAGATCCGTAGGGTCATATTTCAGGAGGAGCCAAGAGCTCCCACACAGCCAGTTGGACAACTTACAGCTGTAGCAGATGCTCATGGTCAGGGTGTTGGACAGGCAGCTGGGCATGCAGCAGAGCCTGCCGTGAGACAGTCTACTAGAGATAGATGTCTACCTAATAGATTTCAGCCCTCGATGCATTATGTCTTGGTTATAGATGCAGGAGAGCCTTTCACTTATGATGAGGCTATGCGCAGGGGTGACAGTCACTCTTGGGAGAGGGCTATGCAGTCTGAGATAGACTCCCTACATAAGAATGACACTTGGGATTTGGTTTCCTTGCCTATGGGCAAGAAGGCTTTGCCATGCAAGTGGGTGTACAAGCTAAAAAGTACCCTTGGACACCCAAGCCGGCATATAAGGCTAGATTGGTAGCAAAGGGTTTTAAGCAGGAGCATGGTGTGGACTTTGATGAGGTCTTTTCTCCTGTGGTTAAGATGACCACCCTGTGCTTAGTCTTGGCTTTGGTTGCTCAGCTAGACTTGGATTTATACCAGATGGATGTCAAGACGGCTTTCTTACATGGGACTTGCATGATGAGATTTATATGGAGCAGCCTAAGGGCTTTACAGAACGTGGCAGGCAGCACCTAGTGTGCAAATTGAAGAAAAGTCTTTATGGCTTGAAACAAGCACCTAGGGAGTAACATCATAAGTTTGATGCCTTTATCCAGTCACAGGACTACAACCGGAGTGCTATGGATCCATGCCTTTACATGAAGAAAGCCCGTGATGGTTCTTTATTGATTTTGGTACTTTATGCGGATGATATGTTGATAGCAGGGGAAGCTCATGATGAGCTAGATGATCTTAAGGCTCAACTCAAGAAGAGCTTTGAGATGAAAGATCTGGGACAGGCCGCTCACATACTTGGTATGCGCATTAGACGTGACAGGCATCAGGGACTCCTCTACTTGTCATAGAGGGAGTACATTCATAAAGTCCTTGAGCGCTTCCGCATGCAGGACGTAAAGCCTATTGGTTGTCCATTGCCTTCTTATGTGAAGGTATCACATGCTGATTGTCCGCAGACAGAAGAGCAGAAGGCTGAGACGGCCAAGATTCCCTATGCATATGCAGTGGGAAATCTTATGTATGCCATGATAGCCACTCGTCCAGATATTGCCTTTGCAGTTGGTGTTGTGGCACGCTATATGGCTACACCTGGCAAGAAGCATTGGGATGCCGTGAAGAATATCATGAGGTACCTGAAGGGCACTGCAGATATGTGCATATGCTATGGCAACTAGGATACAGGAGTCGTGGGGTACACTGAATCTGATTATGCAAGACATGCAGATAGCAGGAAGTCCACTTCCGACTATGTATTCACCTATGCTGGAGGTATTGTTTCTTGGATGTCCAGGGTGCAGAAATGCACCGCCCTTTCTACTAAAGAGGCCGAGTATGTTGCAATCACTAAGGCTTGCAAGGAGGCCATTTGGTTGGGTCGTTTAGTTGCTAACCTTGGTATTGATGCTATCCCTACACTGCATTCGGATTCTATGAGTGCTATTTAGTTAGCCAAGAATCCGGTCTTCCATGCGAAGATGAAACACATTGAGGTGAGGTATCACTTTATACGTGGGGTCGTTGAGGACAAGTCTGTTGATCTTGTCGAGATCTCGACTGACCAGAATCCTGTAGATCTGCTCATGAAAAGCCTCTCTACCGAGCGCTTTGCCTTCCTCGGGAGGTTGATGGATGTGGGATGAGATGATGTCTAAAGGTGCCTCTGCCTAGCCGTCCGTGTATTACTACACTGTCAATCACTGCCATTACACACTGCAGGTGGCGAGGCCCGCATCACTACCACTTTATTCTTTATTCTTTTAGTGACACTTTGAATAAAGGAAGGCTCGGTCACACATTGTGACGGTTGGAGTTCCCATTTCTAGTCTCTCCCTTTCTTGCTCTTGCTCTCCCGCCATAGCTCTCGAGTCCAATCTTCGATCTGTAGCTCCCTTTCATCGAAGACTCACCTTTGCCCCTTTTCATGATCATATTCTATTTTCACTTTATATATATATATATATATATATATATATATATATATATATATATATATATGAGAGAGAGAGAGAGAGAGAGAGAGAGAGAGAGAGAGAGAGAGAGAGAGAGAGAGAGAGAGAGAGAGAGAGAGAGAGAGAGAGAGAGAGAGAGAGAGAGAGAGAGAGAGAGAGAGAGAGAGAGAGAGAGAGAGAGAGAGAGAGATGATCGATGATTGAAACTAGATATAACCCCCACTCATCTTTTAAGAAAAAACCCTCTTTATTTTTTGATTATCAAACTTCTTCTCCTTGTAACACGTAGGCTTGGGAGCTTTTGGGTTGGTTCGAGATCCCCAAGGTAAAGCTCAAAATAATAGATAGAATAGATTAGGGCACTTTGTACTAATATCAATAATAATTACAGCGCCTAGTTTTTGCTAGTGTGTAATGTCTAGATTGTGTTGTTGTTTCGCACTAGCATCACTAGTCACTAGCAATTAAGGTGCCTTATGTGCTAAGACACACTTTATGCTGCAACATCATTCACAAATATACATCATATGTAGGTTTTATGGCTTTCATACTAAATCACATTATATGCCCTTTGGTCATTATAATTGTTCTCTAGTAATGTATTCCACTCATAGGTATCCTTGTGCTTTTGTAGGCTCATGTACTAAATTTGCATGATAAAAACCCATATCTAAACTAGAGATATTGGACCCACCAAAAGATGTAGAGATAATAAATATTCAAATTTGTAATCTTCATTCATCTCGGTCAAGAATCCTCATTTTTATCTAAAAGGTTTCATAATTTTGCAAAGCTCCAATTTCTAATATTGAACATGAATGTTCTACTTAATCCATTTAGAGAGATGTTGCAACCTCTCTCTCTCTCTCTCTCTCTCTCTCTCTCTCTCTCTCTCTCTCTCTCTCTCTCTCTCTCTCTCTTTGTGAGACTTGGATTGTGTG